>NC_141902.1:75893468-76518468 GCF_057802395.1 Ceratotherium simum simum | reverse complement strand
TGCAGGCCAGGAGAGAGTGGTATGATTCATTAAAAGTACTGAAAGAAAAAAAATGCCAACAATTAATACTATATCTAGCAAAATATCCTTCAAAAAAGAAGGAGAGATAAAGTCATTTCCAGACAAAAACTGAGATAGTTCATCACCACAAAGCTTGCCTTACAAGAAATGCTTAACGGAGTTCTTCAAATTGAAATAAGAACACATTAAACAGGTATGCAAAAGCATATGAATACGTAAATCTGAATGGTAAAGGTAAATATACAAATTCCAAATAATGTGACACTGTAATGGTGAAGTGTAAATTACTTTTAACCTTAATATAAAACTTAAAACACAAAAATATTATAGATAACTATAACCACAAAATTTATTAATGGATAAATAATATAAAAAAATTAAACTCTGACTTAAAGAACACAAAGTATGTGTGAGGTGGGAGTAAATGTCTAGAGGTTTTGTATGAGATTGAAATTAAATTGTTATGAACTTAAACAGTTAAAGATACTTTATGCAAGCCTCGTAGTAACCACAGTGAAACAATCTATAACAGATAAACAAAGGAGAGAGAGAAAATCAAAGCAAATCACTACAAAGAATTATCAAATAACAAAGGGAAAGAGGAAGAGAGGAATGAAACAACTGCAAAATAGAAAACAATTAACCTTTGTTAATATGGCAATAGCTGGTCCTCAACTATCAATCGTACTTTAAACGTACACAGATTAAACTCCCCAGTCAAAAGGCATAGAGTGGCTGAATGGATAATAAAGCAAGATCCAGGGACCTGTTTTCTCCAAGATACTCACTTTATATTCAA
The DNA here is from genome assembly GCF_057802395.1 of Ceratotherium simum simum. NCBI lineage: Eukaryota > Metazoa > Chordata > Mammalia > Perissodactyla > Rhinocerotidae > Ceratotherium > Ceratotherium simum. The sequence continues at coordinate 76,517,648 of NC_141902.1, read as the reverse complement.
GGACACACACAGCCTGAAAGCGAAGGCATGGTATTCCGTACAAATAGTAACCAAAAGAAAGCAGAGGTGGCTATACCGATATCAGGTGTGAAAACTAAAAAACAGCAACTTCCTGTAAAATGAAATCAGGAGGCCAGAAGGGGGAGCTCTCACACCCTATGAAGATCCAGAGCCCAACAGGAGGAAAGAAAATTTCCTCTTTTTGCCCATCAAGAGCTCAACAAATGGGAAACTGTCACAAGCCAAAAAAAAGCCACTATGCTTTGAATTCTCAATTCCTCCAATAAATTATTAGTTTACAATAGCCCTCCCAAGTTCCTCTTTCCCTCTTTTAGAGTTTCTCCTCCCCTTGTTGCTGGGAACTTGCACATGCTTCACCATGGTTGCAGATCCCAAATTGCAATTCTGTTTTTGTGTGTGAGGAAGATCAGCCCTGAGCTAACATCCATGCTAACCCGCCTCTTTTTGCTGAGGAAGACCGGCTCTGAGCTAACATCTATTGCCAATCCTCCTCTTTTTTTTTTTTTTTCTCCCAAAGCCCCAGTAGATAGTTGTATGTCATAGTTGCACATCCTTCTAGTTTCTGTATGTGGGACGCAGCCTCAGCATGGCCGGAGAAGCGGTGCGTCAGTGCGCACCCAGGATCTGAACCCGGACCACCAGTAGCGGAGCGCGCGCACTTAACCGCTAAGCCATGGGGCCGGCCCCCAAATTGCAATTCTTTGATTATCCAAAATAAATCAGTTTTTGCTGGATAAATAGCTGGCTATATATTTGTTTAAGTCAACACAGGCAAAATAGACTTTAAGTCAGAAATTATCACTAGATACAAAGAATATCATTATAGAATGATAAAAGAGTCAATTCAGCAGGAAGATATAACAGTTGTAAATATATATGCAGCCAGCATCACAGCACCTAAATATATAAAACGAACATTGAAATAATTGAAGAGAAAGTGTTAGGACTTGGTTAAAATCAACTTTGGTTGGTAAGGGCAGCTGATAATTGTTGAGTGGCTTTTAATATTTGATCTTGTTGGGCTAGGATGGTAGCACCTATTCCTATGTCTGCAAGTCCAGTGGTGATAGCCAGTCCCAACAGGATAGGGATAAGAATGGTCCTTTTGGTATGTGAGGGGGATGTCTCCAGTGCAGAGGTACCAGGAGGGTAAAGAGTGGGTGGAATACTAAAGGTAACCATGTTGTAATAATAGAGGTTAGGTTATCTCCATGGATACCATTTGGGCTTGGCAGGGTCAAGGGGACTTGTTCTTGGCCCCTGGAGTCAGGTCCACAATAGAATCCAAATGAGGCAATATTTATCATTAAAGGGCAGTAAGTACAGAGGGTGAGGTCTAGCCTTTGTGTTCGAGTATAGTTGGCAGCCTTTAGAAAGTACTGCCATTGGGTGCGAGTTATTTTGATGCTTACCAACAGGGTGCCCTGTTTGGGGTCTAGATTAGGAGTTTGATTTAGTCCAAATGAAGTTCACGGTGTTTTGGAGGGAATTAGCACAAGGAGCTGATTACTAGGAAGAGCTGCAGGGTAGATAGTGACCCAGGGATATAGGTCTGGCCCTATGTAGTGACAGATCCAACATTGTTTTATCTTCAAGGCCTGAGCTGCTATCTCGGAGGTTTGTATAAATCTATTTGTTGTGTCGGATCTGGACCACTTGGTTGTGGTGTGGGGCAGGGCTGTGGCATACACGGGGTGGGGGACTTTTAGATAAGAAGTGGAGAGGAGTGTAGGTAGCAATTTCAGGTATGGAGCAGGTACTAGTGGTGGTGGTGGTGGGACTAATGAGGGGAGACGGTCTACCGTGATACATCAGGCAGAAAGCAAAAACTGTAATGTAGTACACTGATACAGAACACAGCAGCAAGCGGTCCCTAACCATGGGGTCCAGACGGGTCAAGCTAGGGGCTTCAAGGAAGTGGCTTATTGTGGCTAGTGTGAGCTAGAATACATAGTTTAACTTGTGATAAAGGTGAAAAGACGTCTAGTGCTGCCAGGCCGTACGGAGGGGACTTACTCACAATTTTGCAAGCATTTTGATAGAGGCAGGGTTCAAAGGGCAAGCAGGTAGCTATTTTAGAAAAGTAATAATCTATAGGGTCCCAGGGTCAATCAACTGGAGGCATTTTTGCAATTTGATCTTGAGGTTGACAGTTACCACAGTTATTTTCCTCAGTGCAAAAGCGATCTAAGAGGTTAATGTCCCAATGTCCAGCAAGGTTGGGGAGTGTTGTTTCTCTCGTCAATCTCAATTGTGTCATCACCATCTGAGATGTAGTCATCTCCAACATTGAGCTCTTGGGCTGGAGGGACATTGCCTGAGTAGCTGGTGTGCTTAGGGGTGGGAAAGGCCACCCTGCAGAGGGGTGACCTTCCCAGGTAGAGACTCATGAAGGATGAATGTGTGGCTGGTGTTAAATTCTCAGCATACCTATACAAACATACATAAATATACAGACAGATGCAAATAGACATCTTATAGCTTTCATTCTAAAACCTTAGTCATGAATCTGGCAACATAGTGATACAAACTCACTGGAGTGGTTTACACCCACTTTATATTCTTATCCGAATTGTGCTTCCGACAAAAACGGGACCAATTGAGGTTACCTATTCAATAAGGGGTAATGCTTTTTACTGATATTTATGGATAAGACTTTTTAAGATTTTCTTTTGCCCTGAGACATAATCTTAAGGAGGCTTTGGACTACCTTTTATGCTGAAGAGACATCTAGTGCCTGTCTTGATGTCTCCAAAGTGCATCTGAGTGGATAAAACATTCAGTCTATTTCCAATTAGTTTTTTTTCCCCTGCGGCAGGTAGTTGCTTCCAGGGAGTCCTGAGTCTCTTGAAAGCCCCTCATGGAAGCAGGGGGCCCATGGTTCAAGTGACTAAGGTGTGGGAGTGGGAAGGGAAAGGTCTGGCAGGAGTGGACAGAGGGATGGAGGAGGTAGAGGTTTGAAGGGGGACATGTCAAAGGATGCAAGGGAACTAATGGGAAGATGGAAAGTAGTGAGAAGAGGAAGGAGGAGTGGAGGTGATGGAAAGGGAACTATCTTAGAGGTGCCAATTTGGGAAGCTGTTTTCCAAAAGGGTCACTGATGTTCCAAATTATCCTCTGCAAAATCACGCCAACAAGTTGGAGGTGGACAGAGCTGGTGGAGCATGAAGTCAGCAGGGGTTCAAGAAGGGAGGTTCAGTCGACTAAGAAGTTCCTCTGGGAGACACAGGATCAAATAGAGAGAGTAGATAGGCCTCACAAGGAGCCAGGAAAAGATATTTTCAGCCCAGGAGCTGGGGAGTGGATTTCCATTCAAAACAAAAAATCTTTCATCCCAGGAAGTCAGGGAGTAATCCCTACTCAAGAAAAAAGTGTCAAGAAAAACTTTCCAGCCCAGAGGTCAGGGAGAGAGACTTCCAGCCCAGCAGGTAGCTTTCTAAAGAAACCTGGGAGTATAACCCAGCTTCAGAGAGCATATAGGAATTATAAGGCTTCAGTGGACTGTCATCACAGCACTGGCTCAGGAGTTGGACTCACCAATGGCTCCCCAATCAATCAACCAGGAGTGAAGACATGGACTTCACAAATGTACACGTGGGGTCCTGGGTGACAGGTCGGGCGGGGGGAGGTGTTCCAAGGATGAATCTGATCCTATCTGAGTTGTGGGTACAATAACTGTTAAAGAACAAATTACTTATGACTCTTATTCAAGACAGTACTGCAGCTTTTACTAAAGGGGATACTGCAATGGGGTTTTGTAGTATGGGAGAGAGATTGGGCTGAAATTCAACTCCAACAAGGACAAGTGGGGATTTATATCCAAGGAGCAGGGTAGGGGTCAATGGATGGAAAATTACTAAGAGGAAACATCAGAGGTAGGGGGATTCTTATTAGACTGACTCAACAGAGTTCTAAGTTAAAGCAGGCCAGGGTGATAAGATATCAAGGGTGGAGGTTGAGGAATGTGATCAGATATCAAGAGTGGTCAAGTACCAAGGGTGAGGGGTTTTTACTAGACTGACTTAGCAGTATTCTTGCTCAAACTGGATTCCACAAGGACAGAGGGGGAAGCCTAAGTGTGAGCCTAGTTGAGCGGAGGGCTTAGAAGAGTCTGATTAAATTTTAGTCAAAGGGGAGAACTCTTGTCACGGGCAAACAGCTTATTTGCCTTTGATGCCTTTTTGAGGCATAAAATTCAAGTTCTCATTAAAAAGTTTCAAAAGAACCAACCGATGGATCATTATTTTATTGTTAACATGAGTGTAACTGTCTTTGCATTTGTTTTACCAATTAATATCTTTTAAAAATATAGTTAAATGTTAGTGTGTTTGGATCATCCCAGACATATTTCCTCTATTTTAGACAGGTTTGATCTGCATTTTCACAGCTAGGCTAGATTATAGGCTTATTTACTTATTCATTGGTATACGTATGTGATAGACATTTGTTTCATTTTACTTTGAAAATTCTGCTGCACCAGCATTGTTGCTTGGAAACACAGAAATGCCGAAAATAGTTATCGGTGCAAAATAAAATGTGCATAAATATAGAGGCTTTTTTTGGCTGGTTTGAGCAGAGTTTATAAGGATTAGTTTGTTATCACTTTTCAGATTTAACCTTGTGTCAAAATGAGCTGTCACTTTCCTGATTTCACCCAGCAATGCGAATGTTCTCCCTGAGTAATATAAAGCAGTTTCAAAACACAATATCTAAATATTTTTGAACAACTTTTAAAATTCCTCCTTTTAAAATAATCTAATCCCAGAGTAAATTCATTACTTACAATTATTTTAATTTGTAGTGTTGGCCCCTAGTTACACATTTTTCTTGATAGTATTGACTCATGTGTTAAGATAAAACCTGTTTTGCCCTATCCTAGTGTCCTATGAGGGTATTAAGAAAAAAAGAGATTGAAACGCCACATATTCACGGTCTTGTCACAAAAGGAATTTGTTGACAAAAGAAATCATACAGCTCCCATTTTTTTTCTGAATTGTCCCTGATATTTCATTTAGTTTAGCTGAAAGCAACATTGAAACTCCCAAAACTTCAATGAACATGAGAGAAAAGTTATTTCTGTGAAGCTATGCGCCTGGCCTGGAAGAAGCCAACAACCAGAGGGGTGGCCTTTAAGAGTTAAGGGCTACACTGCAAGGAACTGACTTGGCCAACAACCTGAATGATCTTGGAGAGGACCCTGAGCTCCAGATGAGAACACAGGCTGGTCAACAACTTGGTTGGGGTCTTGTAAGACCCTGAGCAGAACCCAGTTAAGCCATTTCTGGACTCTTAACCAAATAAACTGTAAGATAATAAATTTGTGTTGATTTTTTAAAAAATAGAGTCAAACTCTTTATTACGCATCCCAATAAAAGATTAGATAAAACATTTAAATAAACATTTTAAAAACAGGAATGTTCAAGTGGCCTATAAGCAAATGAAAAGCATACGCAACATCTTCAGTCATTAGGAATATACAAACTAAAACCACAACACACAACTACACTCCCTCCAGATAGGCTAAAATTTTAAGAAAAACTGAGAACATCAAGTACTGTCTCACATGCATCGATGGCAAATATGAAGTGATTTCCAGCACTTTCAAAACTGTCAATGTCTAAGGTACACCTTTGCTATGACCCCAGCAATTCCACCCATAATATATGCATAACATGAGTACATACACATCTACATGCAAATATAACATCAGAAATGTTCATGGGATTTTTTTTTTTTTTTGCAATCATAAGAAAACTGAAACAAAAAATCCAAATGTCCTTCGACAGTAGTTTGGGTTATCTTAAAATATAATGTATTTGTACAATAGAATACTATACAGCAATGAAAAGTAACATAAGCAATTCTTAAATTCAACAAAATAGATTAATATTAGAGACATTGGTGGCATGTGTCCAAGGGTATATCATAACAAAAGACTATATCCTTCATGATCCCATTTATAAGATGTCGAAAAACAGATGCAACTAATATATAGTGATTGGACATGTGGATGGAATAAAAGTGGTTATTGATGGCTTGCAGTGACCAGCAGAGGGGAGGAATGGGTGATGGGTTTTTTTTAATATATTTATCTAAGTAGCATATATCCTCATGTATTTATTTTAAAAACTGATCACTTTGTCCTCAAAAGTTACATATTTTCCTGTATGTCTGTTATACTTTAATAAATAAGTAAAGAAAAGATTGATTAACTAGAAAAAATAGCTATATAAAAAAAAAACTCCCAAAGAGAACAATATGGAATAATTTTATCTTCATCTTCCTTTTTTTAATTCAGAGTTTGTGATGGTTAATTTTATGTGTCCACTTGGCTGGGCCACAACGTACAAATCTTCAGTCAAACAGTATTCTAAGGTTTCTTTGATGGTGTTTTTTGGATGAGATTAGCATTTAAAGTGATAGACTGAATAATGCAGGTGACCCTCCAAAACATGAATGGGCCTCATCCAATCAGCTGAAGGCCTTAATAGGACAAGGAACAACCTCCCCTAAGCAAAAAGGAATTCTGCCAGCAAACTGCCTTTGGACTCGAATGGCAACTCTTCCCTGGGTCTCCTGCCTGCAAGCCAACCAGCCTAGCCCATCAGACTTCTAGACTTGCCTAGTGCCCACAATGAGCTAATTCCATAAAATACATCTCTTGATAAACAGATAGATAGATGATGATAGATAGATAAACAGTACATACAACCACAGTTACACATCCTGTTGGTTCTGTTTCTCTGGAGAATCTTAATACAGAGTCCCTAGAATTTAGCATCTGAACTCTCCCCTTGATTTTCCTATTTCTCCATAAATACCCAATGGAGTTGAATCAGCTAGAAGAATGCTGGCCCCTGCCTCTGATTTAGCATATCTCCTATAAAATAACTGCCAACCACGTATATATGTCAGGTATAAACACATGGGAAAGCGGATGTTTTGTAGGCACCTGCAATAAAACATTTATAATAGTTAGATGCAATGGACTAAATTATGTCCCCCCAAAATGCATATGTTGAAGATCTAGCCCCCAAAGGGACTATATTTGGAGATAGGACCTATAAGCAGATAATCAAGGATAAAAGAGGTCATAAGTGTGAGGCCCTTATAAGGAGGGAATGACCCTTATATCCTTATAAGAAGAGAATGCCATAGGGCACTTGCTGTTTTTCTCTCTTATGTGAGGACACAGCAAAAAGGTTGCTGTCTTCAAGAAAGCCTCACCAGACACTGAATCAACTGGCACATTGATCTTAGACTCCTCAGATTCCAGAACTGTGAGAAAATAAGTGTCTCTTGTTTAAGCCACTAGCCTATGGTATTTTATCATGGCAGCCTGAGCAAAATAATAGATTTTGGTCTTGAGAAATGGGGTGCTGCTGTAAAAAAAAATCTAAAAATGTGGAAGTGGCTTTGGAACAGGGTAACGGGTAGAGGCTAGAAGAGTTCTGAGGTGCATGCTAGAAATACGGACTTTAAAGGCAATTCCGGTGATATCTAAGATAAGGAACATGATACTGGAAATGGAAGGAAAGGCAATCTTTGTTATAAAGTAGAAAAGAACTTGGCTGAGCTGTGTTCTAGTGTTTCGTGGCAGGTAGAACTTGCAAGCAATGATATTGGATATTTTGCTGAGGATATTTCTAAGCCAAGTGTTGAGGAAGTGGCTTGCTTCCTCCTGACTGCTTATAGTAAAATGCAAAAGAAGAGACATGAATTAAAGAACGAATTGCTAAGCAAACGGAACTAGAACTTGAAGATTTGCAAAATTCTCAGCCTATCCATATTGCAAAAATTGAGAAAGCTTGCTCTGAAGAGAACACGAAAGGCGTAGCTGAACAACCACTTGATAAAGATATCATGGGTACAACTCGTGGACTTAATCAGACATCTCAGCAAAAATCAAGAATAGAGATGTGATTATACAAGCAGAGACACTGACAGTTTAAACAAAAGGGAAGACAAAAAGCAAGGTGGAATGAAGGCAGGCTGTTGGGCTTCTTGGATCCTACAACACAGGACCAGAAAGCTATTTGCCTGTGAACATGCATTATCCTTCAAGAAAGGGAAAGAACGATACTGAAGGCAATTCAGAGATCATCAGGGCTACTACCTCAATTTCTATAGGCCAGATGGCTGGCAGAGCCCAGGGGTGGGACCCTGGACCAGCAGAGCCCTGTAGGCAGGACCATTGCAGAGAAGCAAAGGGCTGGGACCTCTCCAGAGAAAAGCAGAGGTGATGCTGCTGCCCTAGTGGCATTCTTGCGATTGTGGAGACTCAAGTGAGTCCAAAATCTGATTGGGTAGGCTAGCAAGCTGCAGACTCAGGAGAGTTGCAGTCTGAGTCCAAAGGCAGTTTGCTGGCAGAATTCCTTCTTGCTCGGGGGAGGTCAGCATCGAACCAAAGGGGTTTGCTCTCCATCCTTAAGATCTAATGGAGTTTGCCTTGCTAGATTTTGGACTTGTTTGGGACCCATCATCCCTTTCTTCCTTCTGATTTCTCCCTTTTGAATGAGGATGTCTGTCCTGCCTTTGTATTTTAGAAGCACATAACTTATCTGGTTTCACAGGTTCATAGCTGGAGAGGAAATTTACCTGAGGATGAATTATACTTCGAATTATACTTCAAGTCTCACCCATATCTTATTTAGATAATATTTAGATAAGACTTTGGACTTTAGACTTTAGAGTTGATGCTAGAATGAGACCTTTGGGGCTGTTGGGATGCAATGAAAGTATTGCATGCAATAAGGTCATGACTTTGGGGAGCCAGGGACAGAATGCTATGGATTGAATTATGTCCCCTCAAAATTCATATATTGAGGCCCTAACCCCCAATGTGACTGTATGTGGAGACAGGACCTCTAAAGAGGTGATTGAAGTTAAATGAAGTCATAAAGTGGGCCCTGATCCAATAAGATTAATGTCCTTATAAGAGGAGACACAAAACAGCTGACTTTCTCTCTCTCCACCACGTGAAGACACAGCAACAAGGCTACTGTCTGCAAGCTAGGAAGAGAACCTCACCAGAAATGAAAATGCTCAGGAACTTGATCTTGAAATGCCCAGCCTGCAGAACTGTGAGACTTAATATCTGTTGTTTAAGCCACCCAGTTTACAGTATTTTGTTATGGCAGCCCAGGCAGATTATAGTAGAAAAATAATAGCACATCTCCACTTTGTATGTGAGGGTACATTAACAATACTACAATAATACAAACCCTGCATATGAGAATGTCATGTGGCATACATGTTTGTGTTTAAAGCCAGAAAGTGAGACTTTTTGTTTGTTTGTTTGAGTGAATGTTAGTTATCTTCTAAAAACTTTATTGTCTTACATTTCAGGTTCATATATAAATTTCTCTTGAGATAACATTTTATGTATTAGATAGAGATCAAGTTTCTTTTTGTTTTTTAAGTTAGTTATCCAATTCACGCAGCACCATTTATTAAAAAAACTATCTTCAGTACTCCAACGTGCCATATTTGATATGAATCAAATATCCTTGTATGGGGATCGATTTCTGAACTCTCTACTTTATTCAGTTTTCTCTCGTTGATTGCACCAATATGCATTTTCTTAATTACAGCAGCTTTGAAATGCATTTTGATATCTAGTAAAAGTAATTCTTCCAACTTTGTTTTTCTCCTTCAAGGTTAGCTGATTATATTTGGTTATTAGCATTTGCACATGCATTTTAGATTCACCCTTTCAAATTGCACATATATGCAATCATTTTGATTGAGTTTTTAATTAATCCACAGATTAAATTTACAAATATTGAGCTCCTTGAAATATTGAGTCTTCTGCTCCTTTATCATGGAATATATCTCAATTTACCTAGTACTTCCCAAATTTCTCTCAATGATAGTTAATGGATTTCTATGTACATATTTTTAGAATTATTCCTAGAATATTTAAAATATCACCATGCTCTTTTAATTTAAAAGTTCTTAAATTTCATTTGTAACTCTTCTCTATAGAAATATAAATATACAATTGACCTTTGTATACTATTTATCTGGTGGCTTTGCTAAATTTAGTAATTCTAATAATTCCAAAGTAGATTCTTTTGGATTCTCTATTGTTCTCTGTTAATAACTCATTTTAAACTAAGATACATTTTAATTTTTTTACTTGCCTTATTACGCTAAGACCTGGCATAAAAATTTAAATATAAACGTTGGTTGATGGCATTGTAGCCTTGTTCTTTGTCTTGGAGGAATAGCCTTGTACATTTCAACATTAAATCTTACATTTACCTAAAGTTTTTTAAGAGATTCTGTTTATCAGTCAGGGAAATTATTTTCTATTACTAGTGCCCTAAGAGTTTTATCATAAATGTACACAGCATTAACATAAAAAAGTCTGGAATTTTTGAGAGCATATTATTTTTCTCCTTTAACATATTAATGTAGTTATTTACACTAACTTTTTCTTTCTTCATTATTCTTAGAAACATTTTTATTACAAGTGTTCTTAAACACTTTCTACATGCCTTACAGAGTAGATATAACTTTCATTCAGTGATATAACACTGTTCTCAATGCAGCTTGCAAGTAGCATTGTTAGAAACATCTTTATTATAAGTGTTCTCAAACACTTCTCTACATGCATTTCAGAATGGGTGTCACTTATATTTACTGATATAACACCATTCTCAATGCAGCATGCAAATAGCATTGTTAGAAATATCTTAATTACAACAGGTTGTAACACTAATCTACATGCATTATAGAATGGGTATAAGTTCCATACACTAATATAACACTGTTCTCAACACAGCTTGCAAGTAGCGTCTTAGAAATATTTTTATTACAAGTGTTCTTAAAAACATCTCTACATGCTTTACAAAATGGGTCTAATTTCTTTCACCGATATAACACTATTTTAAATGCAGCTTCCAGTTAGTGTTCTGAGAAACATCTTTGCGTGTGTGTGTGTGTGAGCCAGCTCTTTTATTTTATTTATTTACTTTTTATTGAGATATACTTGATATATACTATTGTATTAGTTTTAGGCATACAACATAATGATTCAATATTTGTATATATTGCAAAATGATGACCACAATAAGTCTAGTTAACATCCATCATCATACATAGTTACAATTTTTTTCTTGTGATGAGAACTTTTAAGATCTACTCTCTCAGCAACTTTCAAATATACAATGCAGTATTAACTATAGTCACCATGCTGTACGTTATATCCCCAGGACTTATTTATTTTGTAATTGGAAGTTTGTACCTTTTGACCCCCTTCACCTATTTTGCCCACATTCCACCCCCAGCTCTGGCAACTACTAACTTGTTCTCAGTATCTATGAGTTCCATTTTTTAAAAATTGCTTTTCAAATACTGACATTACCTTGAACCACAAGAATTAACCCTTCTTTGTTGTTATGTGTTATCCTTTAATAGATCACTGGATTTCATTTTTCAATTTTCTATTAAGTTGCCTCAAAGTTTACGAGCAACATGGGTCTGTAATGTTCCTTCTTAACATATTTAATATAATGTATTATGAATATACCTAGGCCTGGAGTTTTCTTTTTTTTTTTGGTGAGGAAGATCAGCCCTGAGCTAACATCAAATGCCAATCCTCCTCTTTTTGCTGAGGAAGATTGGCCCTCTGCTAACATCCATGCCCATCTTCCTCTACTTTATATGAGACGCCGCCAGAGCATGGCTTGACAAGCGGTACGTCGGTGCGCGCCTGGGATCTGAACCTGCAAACACAGGGCTGCCGAAGCAGAGCACATGCACTTAACCGCTGCGCCGCCGGGTGGACCCTGGAGTTCTCTTTTTAAGAAAGTTTTTAATTACAATTAATTTCCTTTAATAGGTAGAAGGCTATTCATATTTCCCATTTACTTTCATTTTACTTTAATTTGTGTTTTCTAGGAAGTTGGCCCTTTCAACTACATTTTCATATTTAATGGACTAAAGTTTTTCATGATATCTTATTATGATCTCCTTACAGTATGGATGAATAGTAGGGATATTACTGTTTTTCATTCTTGTTATTGGTTAGTTGAGAAATCTCTATTATTTTCAATGAAATGCATCAGAGGTTTATCCACATCATTAATCCTATTAAAGAACCAACCGCAGACTATTCTCTTTGTAATAGGTTTGTTTTGTTTTTTAAATTTCTGTTCTTATTTTTGTTATTTCCTTCCATATTTTTTTTTGGTTATATTTGTTGTCATTTTTTTTGTAATTACCCAAATTGAGTGATTATATCAGAAAATATCAGACCTTCTCATTTTATAATATATTCTTTTCAAGCTATAAAATTTCCTCTGAGAAGCAGTTTTCCATCCAGTGCACAAACTTCTATACAAGCATCTTCATTATTAATCAGATCATAATATTTTATGATTTTTCTTTGACCTGTAGGTTATTTAGAAATATACTTATCAATATCTCCATATGGAAATTATTATCTAGTTATATTTTGTTATTGATTTCTGGCTCAATTTCAGTCTGGGGTCAGAGAATATATTCTGAATTATTTCAATCTTTTGAAATTACTGAGACTTTTCTTAGGCCCAATATGCTGTAAGTGTCGTAAGTGTCCGATGTGTGATTTGCACAGACTAGAGTTGGTGGGTGTGGTGTTTTTATATACATCAATTAGATCAATAGTATTAATCATGTTATCAAAATCTCTGTAACTTTCCTGGGGTTATTCAACAAATCACATCCCAGCCCTCTAGTGGTCAGAAATATTAATACATTTTCCTATTTTGCCATGTGGGAGAACATCATCTGGTTAGTTAGGTATGGCTGTTCACAACTCTCTTTAAGAACTGCCTAAACATTTTGTTGGAAGAAAGGAACAGGGGAAGGAACGTGGAAAATTCTATGTGTATTTTTATATTTTAAAAAATGAAAAGCACTCCTTCTCCAAGGAACCAAGATTCAGATTAATTGTGTCCTTTTTTCTCTGTGGCCAGGGCATGCAGGTCTGAGTGTACACATGGCACAGCATCTATTTCCTCTTCCTAAATAGGAAGGAGGCAATAGGACTCCAACATTATTGTGTGACATTCTCCCCCCATCTCTGTCTTTTCATCTTTATTTTTTCTATCTCCTGGAAATGAAGCTTCTTCCTTCCTTATGAATGTATTTAGGCTATAAATTTTGCCACTAAGTGTCACTGCAGGTGCATCGTAAATGTTTTAATACGTTGTTCAGCTGAAAATATTTTCTCCTTTTCTTTGTGATTTCTTCTATAACTCATAAGTGATTTAGGTTTTGTAGTGCTCTCTCTTGGGTTTTGCCCCTTAACCTCTCACCACATTAGCTGTTTTCCAAGTCCTTCAAACATTTACTTCATGTATTTATCCAGTTTCTATCATTGTTCTGGACGGAAATATTAGCCTTATGCAAGCTATTTAATCCGGCTAGAAATTGAAATTTAAGTATGTTTTAGATGTGTAAAATATATCAATATGAATATGATATGAATATTTTGCTAACCACATTAAAGTATATAAAGTAGCTAAATTCTTGGCACTTGTAGAAAAGCATCCAGAAAATTTCTTGAAATTTTCCATGTTTAATTACAATATATATAATTCGGTATAATTTTTATAATCATAGCAATTTTTATGATACTATATTCAAATGGCTTTAGGATAATTTATACCCTTTTTATATCCATATTGAAATATGCAATTAGAAAGGCATTTTTGAGTAACTTTCTTGTCATCTAGCTGTTCACTCATGGTGACCAGATGTGGATTCCTCAAAATAGCCCACTCTCTCCCAGGATGAGCTAAAGCAGTCCTATCCCACGCAGAATCCCATGGCAATTACAAGTGATGAGGGGACAAAAAGTACTGCACAAAGGTACCCACAACTGAACTTCTTTTTTTAAATAAGATATTTATTTTTGCCTGATTTTAAAGCTCAACTTGTTATTTTCCAGCTTTATTGAGGTATAGTTAATAAACAAAAAACTGCACATAATTAATGCATGAAATTTGGTGAGTTTGGACTTCTGAACCAGAGTTGGAGAAAACTGTCTCTGTAAATTTCAAAATAAAAATCAGTTTGTCCAACAGTATGAGAAAATAAGTATTCTTTCACTACCTCTTATGTGCAAGAACTTCCAGGGATCCTATAGACATATTACTGCTGGATCCAGAAACATAAAAAGAGACTGTGCCTAGGGACTTTACTCACAGGATGATTTGGGTGATTCTAAAATACAAAGGACATTTATGGAGATCTCAAAGACTGTGCCTTGTAACAGGCACTGTTCCAATCGTTTAATAAAAATTCTCTCTTTTAATACTCATAGTAAATCTGTGAGATAATCACTCATTATTATTATTGTTATTATTAGTATTATTATTCCCATCATTTTCCAGATGAGCTAAAAGAGGATGATTAATTTGCCCAAGGTTAATTCTTAGTTGGAGAGTATAGAGTCCAGATTTGAATCCCTGATGCCTCACTCTAGACACTTTCTTTTAATGCCCTCACACACTCCAGTAGTGCCTAAATGTTGGATCTGAAGCAGGTGTGTGTGGGGGAGCAAACTGCTTTGAAACAATTTGTGTCCTTTAAATATGGACACATCAGCCACATGGGGCTGGCCCCAGAAGGCCTGAGCTGTTTGGAATAAAAGACTGCCGGGCCTCCTGGCTCTTTTCTATCCATCCTACACTCTACTTCTGTAGTAGTCTCCTACCTCTCGGGCTTTTGTTACACTGCCTGGACTGTGCCTCAGCTCTGCAGTGCTGTAAACCACCTCCCCCCTTGTGACTCTGCTCCTGGTGACCTAGGTGCTTAGTGCAGCCTGCTCAGGAGGAGCCTTGCTTTTATTCAGTCCACTTGGACACCCAAATGCTGACCAGCCAGGAGATCTCATGCTGGCCTGAAGACTGGTGTGTGTACGAGTTAGCTTCAGCCAGGTCCCAGCACTAAGGTTTCTTGGGAAAAGAGGGCTCAGCCAAGCCCAGTAACTGGAGAAATGATCAGATGTGTGTTCTCAGAGACTGTATGAAACCATCAGTGCTCAAAAAAAAAAAATCAGGACAAGAATATGATCTATGACAGTCAGACAAAATTCTCTGAGAATAGGTATTTGATCAGGACAGGAACTATGTGTTCATTTCTCTCAAGATGCACTGCCCAATATTTCCAGTTATTCAATTTCATGTGATATTTATAATCATGGGGTACAATTTTAGTTTCTAATAGTGTATATGAAATATTGCCACTATAAAACTCTAAGATATAGTGCACTATGAAATGGTAGGACATGAACACCAGTGGGAGCCACACAGTGGGGATATGAAGGCAAACCCTGCCCCGTGGCAGCTGCATAGCCTTGGGCAAGTTAGGAAATCTCCATTCCTTTGTTTGAGGCGATGGGATGATCAAATACTATCTAGAACTTCACTAAGACAGTAGCTACTAGCCACATATGGCTATTTAAATTAATTTTGAAACTAAAAAAATACAAATTCTATTCCTAAGTCACTCTAGCCACATCTCAAGTGCTCAAGAGCCATGTGGGGTTAAAGGCTACTGTACTGGACAGCACAAATATCAAATCATCATAGAACATTCTATTGGACAGTGCTTGTCTATAAAAAATGGATCAAATATAATTTAGACACAGTACTTGGAATATATTAAACAAATAATAGGCTTATATTCAGGATTTTTATATTCATGAATATGTGAAGAGCCTGGTATATAAGCCTGGTATCTGTGCTCCAAGTCTTTTTTCCTGTGAAAATCTTCGGGACTGTAAAAGGAATATGCATTAACCAACGCATTTAGGAAAGGAAAGCAAATGCAAGGGAGTCTGACTTTGGAAGAACTGGCATCCTCAGCACAAAACTCAATAACTATATAAAGGAGAATTCAAAATCACCAAGATTTCCTAGATTCATGGTGGATAAACAGCAACATTCTCATATGATTATCAAATTAGGAAAAGACTACCTTTGAAAATATTGAGACTTTCACTGCATAATCAGAGTATTCCTCGATTTGTTTAGGTCTTCTTAAATAAACATGATTTTAATTTTTAAAACTTTAATTTCTAGGATAGTTAACTTTTAATGTTATGAATTTTAAATATTTAAGTGATATTGATGATATACATATAACTGATTTTATATATTGCACTCCTATCCAATGTCCTTGCTAAATGTGCTTATTAAATCTAATGGTTTATCAGTAAATTATTCTCAGTTTTCTGCTGTCTTCCATTAATAGTTCCTTTCCAATTCTAACATCATTTATTTCTTTTCTTGCCTCATTGTACTGGCTTGGACTTGTAACAATAAGTATAAAAATTTTTTCCTTTTTATTTATTTCAAAGGGAAAGCTTTAAAAGCTTTCATTTAGAGAATTATTTTTAATTAGAGATTTCATTTATCTAACAGATCAATATTTATGTTTCCTACTTCTGCTCCTGTCATTTTTAATTAATAGACATGTTTCTAGAAATATAACCATTTCATGTAATTTTTCAAATTTAATGGCCTAACCTTGTTCCTGGTATCCTCTCATGATTTTAATGTCTGTTATTAATGTACGTATAACACTTTTAAAATTTCTGATCTTGATTATTTGAGCCTTCATGTTTTTTTGATAAATTTCACTGGAATGTATCTGTTTCAATAATCCTTTCAAAGGGTTTTGATTCATTCCCCTGACTTCATGTTTGTTTTTCTTTAATAATTTCTTAGTTTTATTATTTGCTTCAATCTGATTTCTGCGCTACATTCAAACTTTCTCCCATTTTAAAATATAAATTTAGGCTATAGAATTCCCTCTGAGAAATTCATTTTCGCAAACAAAAATTCAGTAACATATAAAATGATGATACATCATAACACAGAAAGGTTTATTCTTAGAAAAAAATGGTAAGTTGAATATTTGAAAATCTATCAGTGCAAATAATCACATTAAGAGAATAAAAGGAAAAAATACCATATGATCATCTCTCAAAAAATGCAAACAACTACATAATAAAATTCACTATACATTCATGGTTAGTACTCTCAGCAAAGCAGGAATATAATTTATTTTACTAATCTAATAACATCTATCTGCAAAATAACAGAGCTCACACACAGGGAAATTAAAAGGCACCATTTGAGAGCAGAAGGGTATAGAATATGTTACGAAATACTGGCCTGCCACAATTCCACACAAAGCTGGGTGAAAGAAAGAAAGAAAGGGAAACAAAAGGCCACCATGAGTTAAACCAGCAAGAGAAAATAAAAGCCAGGGTCACATAGGGGACAGCAGCTTATTAAGCCAGCATAGGGACAGGACAAAGCCTGCGGCTTCTGCACAGGAGGGGAGAGAGAGAGACTACAATGAGCTGAGACATCTGAAAGGTGCTAAAGCAGCCTCAGATCACAAGCGCTCCCGCTAACGCCTTGCTGGCGAAAAACGTTCCCGATGTAAGCCCACATGAATTTCCAGAAAATAAAGACCAGAAAATATGACGCATTGTCAAGAAAATGTACCGAAAAAGCTTCTAGAAGTTACAGTCATGAGACAAAGAAAAAAAAAAACGACCCACACAGACAAAAGGGAGTGAACGCAAAATAATTTGTAAAATTATAAAATTCACGTATGAGATATTTCACGAACTACAAGGTGAATTTTTAAGCACAGGGGGGAAGACAGAATTGTGATTTTTAAAATAGACATATGTGAAAAAGCAATCAGGAATGCTAGAAGAGATTAAATTTAAAACCTCAAAGGCCGCGATTACGTCCTCCACGGGAGACGGCCGACGAGCGGCTGGGGGATCAGCTGGCGTGCATCGGAGCAAGACAGAGGCTGGAAAGGAGGGGCCGGCAGCCCTGCCTGATGCAAACAAAGGCAGCTTCCGCTCCGACTCTCATGCCAGCTGTACGGATCCGAGCACGCCGTACGGACGCGACAGAGGACTGACGTTGTTCCCACAGGAAGTGTCCGCCGCGCCTGCCCAGAAAGGGAAGTAGGAACTCATAGTCACAGGAAGTAGAGAGTGGGGGGAAGGAAAAGAGATGCACATTTCCCAAAGACGAGCCCCGGGCCGGTTACTGACCTCCGGGCCTCAAGCCCAAAAGGAAGAGGCACCGGGGAAGTTCCGGCACCATTTCAGGGCACAGAAGCTGCCATGGAAGAGCCTGCAGCTCCCTCTGAAGCCTCTGAGGCAGCTGGGGCCCCTACGGGTGCTGCGGCAGCAGGGGAGGGTCCTGGAGGGCCCCGTCTGCCCGTGCGCCCTGTCCCCCGGCAAGTTGCGGTTCCGAGCCCGGCCCTCCTCCGAGCGTCACGTCGGAGGCCTGCCCAGGCCTCAGGGGGAGGGGCCGGGCCCAGCTGGCTGCCGAGCCGGAGCAGTGGCAGCTGGACAAAGCAAATCACTTGCAGGTATTATCTGCATGGGCGGTGCAAGGAGGGGGAGAACTGTCGCTACTCCCACGACCTCTCAGGCTGGCAGATGGCCAGGGAGGGTCGTAGTTCGCCGCCTGGGGCCTCTGCAGGCCAAGGCGCCAGCACGGCTGCGCACGTTGAGACCCTGCCTCAGGAAGTGGCGAAAGCCCCCCCTGCTGCGTCCTCACGCTCCTTGCCTGTGATTGGCTCGGCTGCTGAAAGGGGTTTCTTTGAAGCTGAGAGAGAGAGTGCAGGCCTGGAAGCTGCCGGAGGAGCAGGTGCAGAAGGCTGGGCGGATGCCATTGAGTTTGTTCCCGGGCAACCCTACCGGGGCCGCAGGGCCCTTGTTGTCCCCGAGGCTCCTCTGCAGAGCTCAGTGACTGAGAGGGAGCAGATTGCTGTGGGCACGGGGGAGCAGCTTTGCCGCGATGCTATCATGGGGCAATGCTTTCGTGGGGAGAGATGTATGTATGTCCACGGAGACATATGCGATATGTGTGGGCTACAGGTCTTACACCCGGTGGATGCTGTCCAGAGGGAAGACCATATAAGGGCCTGCATTGAAGCACACGAGAAGGATATGGAACTCTCGTTTGCTGTGCAGCGCAGTCTGGACAAAGTGTGTGGCATCTGCATGGAGGTGGTGTATGACAGAGCCAACCCCAGTGACCGCCGCTTTGGCATCCTCTCCAACTGCAACCACGCCTACTGTCTTAAGTGTATCCGCAGGTGGAGGAGTGCCAAACACTTTGGGAGCAGGCTGGTCAAATCCTGCCCGCAGTGCAGGGTCACTTCCAGCCTTGTTATTCCCAGTGAGTTCTGGGTGGAGGAAGAAGAAGAGAAGCAGAAACTTATTCAGCAGTACAAGGAGGCAATGAGAAACAAGACCTGCAGGTATTTTGCTGCAAGCGGGGGTTATTGCCCATTTGGAGAGAACTGTTTTTACAAGCATGCAGACCCTGAGGGCCTGGGAGAGGATCCTGTGCAGGTGGGAGAGGGCGACATGCCCTTTAAAAGCTGTAAAAAAGAGCTTGTCATGCTTCGGCTGGCCAATCTGTTGTTTAAGTGTTTCCTTTCACTGGGAGATAATGAGCTCCCCTTCTCAGAGGACCAGTGGGACTTGCTTCATTATGAGCTAGAAAAAACATTTCAATTTGAGTCTGTAGCATTATGCTGTGGCATGTGGTCTAGTGTGCTGAGGCTCCGTCATCCGCTATTGCCTGTTTTCTGTTTGTAGACACATCTGTCACTCACAGGGGCTGTTGAAGTCATTTTCATGGAGCATCCATCTCTGTTTTCTTGCCCATCCCATTTGTTTCCCCCTATGATTATGGTGTCTCACTGTGTTAAAAAGCAATCGAAAGTCCTTAAAGTTATTGTTTGGTGAAATTAATATTACTGTCAGTTTATGGTTTATTTTGTCGTCTCTGTTTTCAACAGGAGTGACTCAGTTCTAGTCTAGTGTTTACAGAATTTCCACACTCATTTTGAAGTCCCTCAAGAATAAATGTGACAGGGTGAAGGGAGAAGTCTTAACTGAACAAGGAGCTTTTTGCTACTACAGCCTTAAGAAATGGACCCTGGCGGGGCCTTGTGGTGCAGCTGCTCATCTCTTGTTGTTTACATGTTGTTCCTTCCCTCATCCCCTTCAAGTGCGCTCTTTAACTTGTGGTTACCTTGTGGTTTTGTGTTTTACTTGACCAGAACTAGGTGCATATGTTTACATGTTTTTATCCTGTTTAGCTTGATGTGAAATTATTTATATTTGGAAGTGTGTATTTAAGAATTATATATATATATATATATATATATAAAGAGAGAGATGCATATAAATGTGTATAAAAGTTATGTATTTGAAAATATATATAAAAGATATACATCATACTATGCTATAATGTTTATGTAATAAAGTAAATTTGGAGCTGGAAGCTGGAAGTCAAAGGCTAATAGGATTCACTGTGTTGTGTGAGTGTGAGGTGTGTGAATGATCTTTCCCTTTCACAGGCTTCGGTGATTAGCATCTGATGAAAACAGCTATTCAAGAGGCTCTGGTCAAAAGTGGCAGACAGATCTTAAAGGACTTACAAAATATGGCACTGGTCTTTCCTATGATGGCATTAATAGCTCACTCTGCTATTATAAATATAGAAATGTGTGTTCCCATGCAGTTTAGCATCATCTCATTATTTCCTATAACAGTACAATCCTGGACTCATACACACAGTTTTTGTATTCAATATTCTGTATTGTCTATAGACATTCCAAACAAAGGGCTTTTGTCAAAAATTTCAACATATAAGTGACAAGATTATAAAATATAAAATAAAATAATAAAAATATTGAAACCAGTCTGAATGCAACAATGGAAAAATTTAAAAATAGAATGTAGAAAGTAACAAAAACTAAATACAATAGTAATACGGAAAGTTTATAATACAAATACACCATAATTAGATTAAATGAAAATGGTTTATAAACTAAAAGTTAAAGATTATCAGACTTGATTAAAATTAAAATGAATCTGTTGCTATTTAAAATACACACCTACAGTATAAGAATATAGAAACATTAAAAGAAGATGAAAAAATCAAACAGAGGTGCTGTGTCTTTTTATCATAGACAAAGTTCATATTAAAGAAAAACATATTACTGTAGATAAATAAGGATGGTATGTAAAAAACTATAATTTACTAGGAAGATAAAACTATTCCAATTTTTCATTCATTTATTAACATAGCACCATATATACAAAGAATTAAGAGTAGAAAAATACAAAATCTTAGTGGGCAATTTTAATAGATCTTTTCAGTAACTGAATAAGCAGAGAAAGAAATAATGTATATTTAACAGCACAATTTTAACAGTTTACCTAGTTGACCAGTATAAAACGCTGTACGCACCAACTGCAGAATGCTCTTCTCCTGGCTACAGTAGCTGATGATATGCTGGGCGCCTGAGTCCCAGGAAATTCAGACTGCCCTGACTATCCAACAAAGACAGGGTGCATTTATAGATTTTATACTGTATACTAAGCACTCTGCAAAGCACTAAATTAATTCTCAGAACCACCTTGTGTGGTACCTGCTATAATTTTTCTCAGGTAATTTTTCTTGGGGTAAATAAGGTAGAGAGGTTAAGTTACTTGCCCATATAGCTGTGACCCATAGGTATAAATTAGTGGAACAGCGAATGGAACTCAGTGTATTTCCAGAGCACAGGCACTGTGCTGCCTCTTCCCCCACATATATGACCAGGAGCAGGTGGCTCGGCTGAATACAGCTACTGGAAGCATGTGTGAAATCTTTAATTTCAGCCAGGTGGGACAGAGATGGGCATAAATAAGCTCCTGCAAAAGGTGGGAGCCTTGGGGCTTTATCTGTGGGCTGCCAGACTCGGTATTTCTTAGTCTACTGCTAAGAACGTGCCTCAGCCTTCCATGTTTATACACTGCCTACCTTCTTACATGATCCCTTACATTTTATGGATAAGTATCTCAGCCTGTTTCACTGGAGTCTTTGCTATATTCCTTCCCTTGTGATTCCTCTTATCCAGAGAATTCACCAATTGGGAGGCACTAGATGCCTGGCTATTACTGGCACATGGGGTGAGTGATTTGAAAAGAAATCTAAACGTGTTCCCACCCTTGAGGCTGCCCCAGTCATGCAGCGAAAGGAGGAGTTAGATGACCAAACAGCCAAAGAACAGGACCAGATGCGGCACTCCCAAAAACTGTACTGATACCAAAGGCTCAGAAAATAGGCTCTGAGTAGTGACTCAGCAGTCAAGGAGGGGTTTTTAAGCCAAGCCTGGAAAGCTTTGAAAATGTTGCCCTAATATACATTAACTACATTGTGAAATAATCACATTTTTATTCAGATAGTATCTTGAACCAAACAATCATAATAAAATTTAGGAGGTATAGTGGGACAAGGGTTCGTAGAAGAGAAAATGGTTTGGGCGACAGACAAAGGATAATTAGAAACCTGACTCTGCCTTTTACCAGCCATGCGGTCTGGAGCAAGTTACTTAAATTTTCTATACCTCAGTTTCTTTATATGAGAAATGGGTACAACACCACCTATTTTGTTAGGGTTGTTGTGAGGATCAAATGTAAGCTGGACAAATGGTTTGAAACGTAAGTGGTAGTTTTAAAATGGCATGTCTAAAAGGGGGATTTGTGTGTGCTGGACCTGAGAAGAGCTTGCACAGAATTAATACTCCGCCAATTTTTTTCTTTTTGGGAATCTTTGGAACTTGTGTTAAGGTAACATTATTATTTTATGATTATTTTCATAGGAAGGGGGCATATTACCTTTATTTCCGTAATTTCAAAAAGACCAAGTAATTTTTTTAGCAAAAGTTCACTTAAAATCAAAAGTGTGATATTCAATTGCAGAAAATATAGCAAACAACAAGAAAAAGGTGTATTATTTGTGATGGATGCCTACATGAGGAAACTAAGAAATAAAGAATAAATAAAAAAATAAGATGATGTTTAAAAAATTGGATTCCCTGTTCCCTCGTCAGATCATTCAGAAAGAGGTCAAATAACAGGGCTGTCACTGCCATGAAGGCTCGACAAAGTGTTGAAAGGGCCTTACTGAGAAGACAGCTGGACTACCTCTGTTGTAGTGAGGAACAAAGGAGCCCTTGCCACACAAAAGTTTGTTCTGTGAAGGAGTTTGTTTGTTCAGAGTGTGTGCTGGCGCCTTCCTCAAGGACTCATGGTCTCTGCCTGGGGGTTCTTATAGAAGGTATCATTCTACCCACATGGAAAATGCCTGAGTGAAGCAAGTCTGATTTCCTTAAGCTTCTTGTGTCTCAATTTGGTGGATGTACAGACTTACAAATATGCTAACATTTACATAGTACTCCGTCCCCACTAAGATGTAGAAACCACTTTGTCTCACGAGTCACTAAAGCCATTGACTGAATTCAGTGACTTAAAGGGAAATATTCCCATTCCATAATCAATGCGCATATGCTCTTCCATTGTGCACTTTTGTAAATATCTCGGAGGTGTGGTTTCTGTTTCCACAGCAGATGTTAAAGGAAAACCTCCGTGTGGGAGGGAGTTGGGGTGCAGATGGGAAAAGGGATGTTTGGAAAATAACCCAGCATTATTGCAAAGAAGTAAATTAATACTTCTTGATTAAGGAAAAATTATACGTACTACAATCTATTAGATAGATTACCAAATACGTGCTCAGAGTAAAACCAGTTTTACATACTGATATACATTGTCTAGAAAGACAAATTACATGATTAAATAGGTATCTAAATCTGTAAATTTTAAAGAACTTACCACACACACACACAACAGAAAAAATTAAGGAAGATTAAAGCAAAAATTAGTGGATCAGAAAATGAAAATATAAACGTTATTTCTTCGAAAAAATAAACAGATAAACCATTAACTTAATCAAAAATGAAGAAGAAAGGGCCATTAAACAAAATATGAAACAATAAATATTAAGTAAAGACAAAAAGGCACTAAAAAATGGGAGAAAAATCCTTGTTGCACTGAGGCAAATGCACTTGCAAATGTGAAATAAATTTAAAATTTTCAACGTAAACATAATTTTCCAAACATGAATCCAGAAGACAAAGTAAATCAAACCAATTACTAATGAAAAATTAAATAAAGTTGTCAGGAGTGTACTTACTCCCCTGTCCCCCAAAAAAGAGAAGAGCAGGAAAAGACATTTGCCCAGAAATTTACTGAAACCTTTAAATATATTACAATGCTATGTAAACCATTCCAGAGAACAGAAGAATGGGAACACTTACATAACTTATGAATGATACATAACATTGGTATCAAAATGTTACGAATACAGTACACTACAAAGATAACTAGAGCTCAATCTCATTTATGAGTATTGATGCCAAAAATCAATGACAAATTAAATATTAACAAAAAATAACACTGTAGTAGGAGAATAAGACATCAGGAAGGAGTAGGTTATATTCCAGGAAAAAAAGGATGATAGACTATGAGAAAATATTTTATCTTGATCTATCAAGAGAAATAATCATACGAGCATCTTCATGTATCCAAAAAACACTAAATTCATGATCCATATGATTATTTTATATGTAATATAGATGTATAAGGTATAAATATTATCTATATATGTGTATGTATACATATATATTGTATACACATCTATATTTTTTTAAATGCACACAGCAACAAAACATATAATGAAAGAAAGCAAAGAAAGAAGGTGAAAGTAGAAATTCAATTAAAAAATTAAATATTAAGGCTGATTTGATATTTGAAAACATCTTATAAACTAGATAAATGGTTATCTAACTTAAGAAAATGAGGAAAAGATAGAAACAAAAAGCACGTACATGATCACACACTCACCTAATAAAAGGAATGTACCACAAATAGAGATTCTGTTAAAGAAACAACAAAAAACATTAATCAGATGCCAATTAATGGCAAAACCTGACATTGATCATTTTCTAGGCATATGTGATTAATCAAACATTGGCTTCAAAATATATTAAAATGTAACCTACCATTTACCATATAATTAAATAAATGATTTCACAGTATGCAGTTTTGCCTAAAAATAGGGATTTTCATAATACCTTTGGAGAACAAATAATTTCAGGGCTGCTCTACACAATTCAGAAATTAGAGATACAAAGAAGGGCCACTTACATGGTTTTATTTTCTGTTTTATTCTTTTTTTTTTTCTAGTTTTACTGAGATATGGTTGACATACAAGGTTATGTAAGTTTAAAATGTAAAATGCAATGATTTGCTATATGTATACATTGCAAAATTATTACCACAGTTTAGTTATCTATCACCTCATCATTATATTTTTGTGTGTGTGGTGAGATCTTTGAAAATCAGCTCTTTTAGTGACTTTCAAATCTACAATACAGTATTATTAACTTTAGTCACCATGCTGTCCATTACATCCCCAGAAACTTATTCATCTTATAACTTGAAGTTTATACTCTTTTACCACCTTCATCCATTTCCCCCACTGCCCACTCCCTGCCCCTGGAAACCACCAGTCTGCCCTCTGTTTCTATGAGTTTGTTTTTTTTTTACATTACACATATGAGTGAGATCATACAATATTTGTTTTTCCATGTCTAACTTATTTTAGTTAGCATAATGCCTCAAGGATCATCCAAATTGTCACAAATGGCAGAATATCCTTCTTTTTTATGGTTGAATAATATTCCATTGCATGACACATAATTTATACCAAAGTATAACCAAGATAGTACACACACGTGAGCAACTTTAATTTATGAACAATGATGCAAAATAAGTAAAAAACAAATATTAGTAAAAATGAGAATAAAAATATTTAAGCATTTTTAGCCTTTTAATAAGTCACAGGAAAGTAATCATATAATCGTCTCTTTTGATCAGGTAAAAACAAGTAGATCCCTCGCCTCACTGCCAGTTAACCTTTTTATAATCAATGCAGTTGCATACACAATCAAAAAATGAGACATATAAAAATTTCAAAGAAGGATGTAAATTCATCTCTCTGATGATAGAATATTGCATATTGAAATTTCAAAACTGTCTAGAAAACTTCAAAAGTAAAAATCTGTAAGGAGCTAAGAAAAATTAATATAACAAGTTTCATATATTAAAAAAACATGTAAAAATATAATGAAGACCTATTTTTTATGAAAACAATTATTTAAAGTACATAGGAATAAACTTCAAAATGAATCTGAAAAAGCTACATAAAGAAACATTTAAGCACATCAAGTATTCTCAAAGAATACTGAAGAAATGAAAGTATATGACAAAGTTTTTTTTTTACTTTTTACATTTTTTATTGTGGTAAAATATACATATCAGAAAAATTACCATTTTAACCATTTTTAAGTGTACAGTTCAGTGACTTTAGGTACATTTGCATTGTTGTACAACCATGACCACAATTTATCTCCAGAATTTTTTTTCCTCTTCCTAAATGGATAGCACTTTTCTCATAGAAGAGATGCCAATGAGGCAGAAAGTCCTAGAGAACTAAGATTCTTGCTAAAGATGCTTTGTGGAGACAGACTAGTGTCAGAAACTATAGGCCATATAGCCAAACAGATGCACTCGTAGTTGTAAAAAAAAAAAAAAATACCATGGAATTTGGTAGGGAAACTCAACATCATCCAAGTGCCAATTCTTTATTTATGTCCTTTACAAAATCCTAATAAAGTACTGCTATGGATTAAATGTTTGTGTCCCCACAAATTCTTCTGTTTAACCCTTGATGATCAATGTGATGGTATTTGGAGGTGTGGCCTTTGGGGGTAATTTGGCTCTGCCCTCATGAATGGGATTAGTGCCTTTGTAAGAAGAGACACAAGAGAGATGATCTTTCTCTTCGAAATATGAGGACATAGCTAGAAGGTGGCCATCTGCAAACCAGGAAGAGGGCCCTCACCAAGAACTTGACTATGGTGGCACCCTTGATATCGGACTACCAGCCTCCAGAGCTGTGAGAAATAAATGTATGTTATTTAAGCCCCCAGTCTGTGGTATTCTGCTATAGTAGTTTGAACTGAGTAAGACAGAAATTGGTACCAGGAAGTGGAGTGCAGCTCTAACAAATACCTAAAAATGTGGGAGTGATTTGAAACTGGTAATAGGTAGAGGCTGGAAGAGTTTTGAGGTGCATGCTAAAAAAATTGACATTGCTGTGAAGAGACTTTTAAAGGTAACTCTAGTGAGAACTCAGAAGGGAAAGAAGAGAACTGTTCAGAAAGCTTCTGTCTTCTGAGATAATACATAAAGCATCATATTCAGAAGGTTGGTAGAGATAAGCATGGTAGTGGCCATTCTAATGAGAAATAAGGGATACGTTATTGGACAATGGAGAAAATGGGATCCTTGTTATAAAGTGGCAAATAACTTGGCTGAATTGTGTTCATGTAATAGTATCTTGTGGAAAGTAGAACTTATGAGTGATGAAATAGATATTTAGCTGAGGATATTTGTAAGCAAAGTGTTGAAGGGGCTGCTTGGCTCCCCCTGACTGCTTATAGTAAAATGTGAGAAGAGAGAAATGAAGACAGAATTGATAAGGAAAAAGGAACCAGAATATAAAGACTTGGAAAATTCTCAGCCTGTCCATATTACAAAAAATAAGGAAGTGTCTTCAGAGGAGAAAACTAAGCGTGTGGCAGACCAACCAGTTGATAAGGAGATTAGTGTGAGTGTGAACCGTGGACCTAATCAGCCACCCCAGCTGGAACACTGCCAGTTTGAATTTAAGGGAACAGAGATGAGATGGAAGGAAAGAAGACTGTCAGACTTCTTGGATTTTACAGGACAGAATCATAAGAACTATTTGGCTCTGAACATGCTCTATTTTTCAAGCCAAGGGGGGAATGACCCCAAAGGCAATTCAGGGATCATCAGGGCTGCCTCCTTAGTTTCAAGAGAGGGTGCCATTACTTTGCTTTAAACAGACCATACAGCATCTGCCCTAAGCTGTGGTGATGGGGCTGCCTGGAATGTTGGGGGGATGATGCCCATCTGATGGGTTCCTGAGGGTGTGACCCTACCTGGCAGAGCTGTGGGGAGAGGACCACTGCCCCAGTGGTTTTGGAAAGCAAGACCACTGCCCCAGTGGGTCCAGAAAGCAGAACACAGAGCCAAAGAGGATTATTCCAAAGGCAAAGATAGATGGAGTTTGCCTTGCTAGATTTTGGACTTGCTTGGGACCTGTCACCCCTTCCTTCTTTCCTATTTCTCATTTTGGAATGTCTATTCTATGCCTGTCCCACCACTGTATTTTGGAAGCATATAACTTGTTTGGTTTCACAGGTTCACAGTTGGGGAGTAATTTTCCCTCAGAATGAATAGTGTCTCCAGTTTTATCCATATCTGATTTAAATGATATTTAGATAAAATTTTGGAATTCAGATGTTAGAGTTGAGGATGGAATGAGTTAAGACTTTCGGGGCTATTGGATAGAATGAATGTATTTTGCACGTAAGAATTTTGAGGGCCAGGAGTGGAATGCTATGTACTGAATATTTGTATCCCCCAAAATTCATATATTGAAGCCCTAATCCCCAGTGTGATGGCATGTGAAGGTGGAGCCTCTGGGAGGTAGTTTGGCCATGAGAGTGGAGCCCTCATGAATGAGATTAGTGCCCGTATAAGAAGAGCCATGAGAGAGGTGATCTCTCTGTCTCTATCATAGGACATAGCTAGAAGGCGGCCATCTGCAAACCAGGAAGAGGGCCCTCAGCAAGAACCCGACCATGCTGGCACCCCTGATCTCAGACTTCCAGCTTCAAAAATTGTGAGAAATAAATGTTTGTTATTTAAGCCACCCAGTCTGTGGTATTCTGTTATAGCATCCCAAACAGATAAGACAGATACAAATAGATCGTGTATAGCTAACATAAATAAATAAAATTATTGTGAAAGTTCATACAAAGAAAAAAAATTCCTGTAGAAATTGAACATTTTAGAATTGAAAAATAACCAGTCATTGAACCCTTCCAAATCTGAAAATGAAGTACCATGTGCCAGCAGTATGAAGAGTGAGGTATTAGCACTAGAATTGAGAGATAAAAAATATATATTAAAAAGGTCCAGAAATGGACACAGATCCATATGGCAATTGCGTTTATGATAAAGATTATAACAAAAATAACTTGGGTTTTTCAATAAAAATTCTAAGGTAAACATAGGAGTCATCTTGTATACTAATACATGGCATTATCATATACCATACTTTACACCAGTATAAATTCCACTTACATCAAAATTTCAAATGTAATATGGAATTAAAAATGTACAGAAACAATATAGGATATTTTTTTCTTTTAGAGTCTTGTAGTTAAAAATGCCTTTCTATGACATGATTGACAGAAGTCTTACAGGAAATTTTGACAATAACTGTAGCAGCTGCGTGGAGCATACCATGTTCCAGGTTCTGTTCTAAGAAATATTATCTCATTTAATTCTTCCAAACATCCAAAGAGGTAAGTACTATTTTTATCCCCTTGTAGCAGCGAGAGAGGTAAGGCTCAGAGAGGTTCAGAGATGTGCCCATGGCCACAAGGTTGATAACAACTGACTTCAGGGACCATTCTCTCAGCCACTGCACTGCCTTAACAAATGTGACCACCTTAAAATGAGACTAACAAATTTGACATGAGAAAGACCAGAAGATAGTATCAAACTACAAAATAAAGTGGAATTCATAAAACAAGTCAAGAGATTATTTCAGAAATTTATAAACTGATCCAATAAAACAAAAGACCAACTTAATAAAGAAATTAACAAAAAAGTATGAAGAGATACTGCACACGAAATGCAAATAGTTTTAAAGATAGGAAAAGTCAACCATCACTAATAATAATGCTCATTAAAACTGCATGGAGTTTCATTTTTCTCCTTTCAGTTTGTCAAATAGCCAAACATTTGAAAGCACACTCTGGTGACAGCTAGGGAAACAGGCACTCTCATATATCGCTTGTAGGAGTGTAATTGGTACACTCTCCATAGAGGAAAATGTGTAATACCCATCAAATCATAGATTCACATATACAAACTCCTTGACCAGCCATTCTATTCCTTTAAATGTGACTTACAGGTATATTCTACACATATAAAATCATTCAAGTACAATTATGTTAATTGCAGCCTTTGTTATAGCAGTAAAAGCTTAGAGGGGCTGGCCTGGTGGCATAGTGGTTAAGTTCAGCTTGCTCGACTTCGGTGGCCTAGGTTTGTGAGTTTGGATCCCAGGCGTGGACGTACACAACTCATCAAGCTATGCTGTGGCAACATCCCACATACAAAATAGAGGAAGACTGGCACAGATATTAGTTCAGGGCCACTCTTCCTCAAGCAAAAAGAGGAAGATCTGCAACAAGTGTTATCTCAGGGAAAAAAGTGTGAGGAAATCTACATGGGCTGACCTGGAAACATATAGTGGTAAGTAGGCATTCAATGCATAGAAATTTATAGAATTACATCACTTGTATGCAAAGGCAGTAATAATTATATATAATGTCTTTGCTTATATATATAATTATATTTGGTGTCTTTGCTTATATGTGCATAAAAGTCTCTTGAAAAGTCATTTGTGAAAAAATATGTGTATTTTTTAAATACATATATGCATGTATGTATAGAGATATATATACACTCAAATACATACACGTGTGTAAAATATATGTAATTAAGTAAATATACACACAGGAGAATACGTATATATATGTGTGTATATGTGTAAACTAAAATATATACAGAGCTGAAAACTGAATGTCAATCATTAGTATATTTGGTTCCTTTATGAATGTGGGTTGTGTAAAGAAAAGATGCAAAGATGTGATTGATCAGATGTGAATCATTACTAAGGAAAAATTTTAAGCAGTTTCAGCCAAAAACAGCACACTGTCATTGTAAGGAGCCAGCAATGACTCAGTGCTGCTAGTCACTATGGCAACAGAAATAACTCTTAGGGATCCCACAGCTGTAGACATAGGTTTACTTATAAGGCTTGGTACTGTCTGCTATTGTCATGTAATAATTCAATCTGTGACTCAGATGCACAGGTCCTTATACTCAATATTCTAGTTTCCCCTGAGCATCTCTAAAGATCTTTGTTTTTAAAAATATTGAAATAGTAACTAAAAAGTGGGAAGAGAAGAATGAAAAATAATAAATTTGCAAGAAGGTAAGAAAGAAGAGTAAACTGACCTAGAACAGCAAGAAAAATAGAATATAAACTGTAATATTGGAAACTAAACACAAGTAATCCAAAAGAAACATTTTCTAAATTTATTTATATTTGATAGAGTTAATTTTAAGGCAAAGGTGTTAGTAAAGAAAATAAATATTCAATGCATCAAGAAGTTAAAATCATTTTAAATTTGTATTCATGTAATTACATAGTCTTATGGCTAGTCATTATGCTAATATGAGAGCTCTCTAAGTTTTTTTCCAATTTAGAAGTTTTTCTAATTCAAAAGATCCATCATCTGGCCATTGATGAGTAGGATCTTAACAGCAACTCAAGCTAATAGGCCTTTTTATGGCTTAACCATGGACACAAGAAGCATCCCCAAAGGAGCATGCAAAGGATGAAGCCCTCACAAGTTCCAAAAAGTTCACTTCCAGAGTTAGCCTAAGAAATTAAAGGCAGTGAGTATGAGGGGCTCTGTTTTTAAACAGCCATTCCAAAACACAGGAAATCACATGTCCCTCCCATTTTTCAGCAGAATGGGGTGACCTACCAAGCCAAAAGTTCACTCAATTTTTTTTTTTTTTACATTATTTAAGCTTGGATGCACAGCCTACTCGGCTGACCACAAGATGCATAAGCATGCTCTGGCTGGTGGAGATAAAAGACCATCTCTGGAAGGAACAGGATCAATAGAAAAAAAATTTACTCATCCCAAATCTTTACCAGAGTTGCTTTTGCCCAAAAAACTAGTATCACAAATATTTTCTTCTGCTAATCTAAATTTAAAGAGAGAGAGAAAAAAAGATTCTCACCATTTTCATTCCATAGGACACTGCAGACAGAGATCTAGGAGGCTGACAAGTTAAGAAAGCTTGTCTTTTCTTGCCATCCTCTTATGTCCCAGGATCTCACAGCTGTAGTAGTCACAGGGACAACGCAGTCTTCCAGCCAATGATACTCCTGGCTGACTTGCCAAAACTTTCAGGGAGGGGAAAATTCTCTCTTCTACCCTTTTTGAGTTCTTCTTGTTGTACTAATAATAACATTGACAGAAGACCAGATTAACACGAGAAAAAACAACTTAATGTGTACATATTGGAGCTCATAAAAATGATCCTCTCTGAGATGTGCAAAGCAGGCTGCTTTTATAACTTTTTACACAAAGAA
The DNA here is from genome assembly GCF_057802395.1 of Ceratotherium simum simum. NCBI lineage: Eukaryota > Metazoa > Chordata > Mammalia > Perissodactyla > Rhinocerotidae > Ceratotherium > Ceratotherium simum. The sequence continues at coordinate 76,485,342 of NC_141902.1, read as the reverse complement.
ACAATAAATGTTGAGGAATTGATAGTACAAAGAAACTTAAGTTTGGGGTACATAATTAGTGAAGAATTTAAGAAGAGTTTCAAGCTTTAGGTAGTAAATTAGTAAAAGTAACAAAGTTTGTTTATACAGGCTTCTTTGCCCTGAATTTTCTGGCTCTTGTGATAAGAATGCCTCTATCTCCTGGTGTGGGGAGGGTACCTTTCACATGGATTATTTATTTCCTGCTTTCAGGGGGAACAGAGAGAGAAGACAATGTCCTATTGTATTGGCTGCCTATTAAGGTAACTTTAACTCAAAATAATCAATATGCCATTGTGGAATATTTTGGGGCAGACTTCCCTGGAACCCGACTATATATATATATATAGTTGTCTATATATATATATATCAACATGTAATACATATTATATATAATGGCACCATATGTATTATATATAATGGTACCATTTACCCAGACTGTCACAATAAGCAGCTGAAGAAACACTAGACTGTGCTTGGAGAAGGTGAAGTTGTTTTGGGGTCAGATACATAGAATATTGGAAGCTAACACCATTTCTTTGTCTTACTATCTTGGGCAAATTACTTAAATATCCTACAGCTCAGTTTACTCATCTGAGAGAAAATGGGAATAAGAACTCAGTTACAAGGTATTTTATGAAATCCAGAAGAATAAAATCCAGATACAGTATAAATGAATAATTCTTGAGTGTTTGGGAACCTATGATGAGCATGATACTCATACTCAAAGATCTGAGCTCCACCAATTTTTTTGAGGTGAACTCTTTAGAAGCATATTATTCCCACATGAATAATGACTTAGGCAGGAGGCATGTTAGCCCAATGTTCCAAAAATTTTTGTGATAGGGGATTATTATGCAATGTATTTCAGGTAAAATTATAAATGTTTAAACTGTTATATTGCACATTTTATAGGATTACTTTCCATTTTCGTGTGTGTGTGTGTGTGTGTGTGTGTGTGTGTGAGGAAGATTAGCCCTGAGATAACATCTGTTCCCAATCCTCCTCTTTTTGCTGAGGAAGATTGGCTCTGGGCTAATATCCGTGCCCATCTTCCTCTACTTTATATGTGGGACGCCAGGCACAGCATGGCTTGACAAGCGATGCATAAGTCCACACCCAGGATCCAAACCTGCAAACCCTGGGCTGCCAAAGTGGAGTGAACAAACTTAACCACTTCACCACTGTGCTGGTCCCTCTGCTTTCTGAAAAACAGCAAAAATCTGTGTATATTATATTGTAGTTATGTATATAACTACATAAGGAAACAAAAATTAAGAGATGAAAAAGTAACATTTTTGACAAAAATAGCTAGATATTTAAGGGAACGTACTGTATGAGTTCATTTATAAAAAGTTAATAAAAGGAAAACCTAATTTATTATGATAGAAATTGGAACCCTGGTTACCTATGGGGATAGAGATTGACTGGAGAGGGGCATGAGAGAACATGCTTAAATGATGGAAATGTTTTGTAACTTATGTGATTGTTGGTTTGCATAGGTCCAATCATATGCTGGAGTTGGCACTAATGGCTCACAAAAGCCAAATGTGTACATCTCTTCCCAACTCCACAATCAGTAACATCATATCATATTGGTCCAAGATTGAAATTGGACATGGTGAGAGTATTTACACCATAGACATTAACTAACAGTACAAATTAGTGTTTTTTTTTCAGAGAACTGATTTATCAGCACATCACTGTACAGATCTAATTTTTATTTGTCAAAATTCATCAAATATATATGGTCTCAAATTCTGGATACCTCACTTTTCATGAATTGTAACTTAATAAAAACTAATAATGGTAAGTTCTCTTCCACGTAAAGCGCTGTCCCTTTTGGTGCTATTAGACACTGGGGCCTAAGTCACTGTCATTGCAGGCAGTCTCTCTAAACTCCTGAAAGGGGAGCCCTTCCACTACAGGTTATTGCTGGCAAAACAATCAAAGGTGTACAAACCCATTCAGAAATAACTTGTCAACTTACAAAAACAGAATCCAGTTTAAGAGGCAAAGCGATTATTTGGAATCAAAGAATTGCAGTTCAGGGAGCACAGATTCAGGCAGAGACCCAAATAGTGTCCCACTAGGGAGTAAAATCAGGGGCTTTTAATGGCAAAGAAGGGAGGTTGTATTACAAAGAATTTTAATTGGAGTTGGAGGCAGAAGCTAGTCTTGGCTAAGCGTTGATTGACTATTGATTCCATTTCCAGAAAGTCCATAATCATCAGTTTTTGTGATCAGGATGTCCAGTCCCCTGCTGACTTTTCAAACAATTGCTTGTAAAACAATTGCTGTTTCGGCCCAGCCCAAAAGTTTGGACCAGTAGAAGGTTCAAGAAAGAAAGGAAGTTTCTCTGGAAAAGCAGCTCTGATTCCATTTTAAAATGGCTCCACTAAAATCAAATTTGACATTTCCCCCTTTTGATTGAGATCTATTCAACCATTGGAAAGTATTGCTGATCAACTATTGGAAAGCACTGCTGATCAGCCATCAAATCATCATTGGTCTTTCATCACTAGGAAGGCTTATTCCTGGTATGTCATGTCTCACATAGGAGGGAAAGTGGTTTCCTTAGAAAAGCCTTAGGCCATATTTGAGCAACAAGAGTGCTTCAGCAGAGAAAAGCCTTACCATCAAGTTCCTTTAAGGGCAAACATTGTCTGTAGTTCCTCAAACTTTCTCATATGAAGGCACATAAGCCTTAGCAATCATTTTAAAGCGCTGACTGACCAGTATCTGAGTGGTGTTTTTATAACACTGAGTAATGTAGAAGAGACAAAGTTTTACCACAGTAAGAATTCCTATAAAAACAAACAAAATGTTAAGTCCAAATTGAAGACTATATCTGAACCAGGGGGCAATTCCTGAGGGTATCCAGCTAAAGAGATCAAAGAACTATGGTGTGTCAGTGGCAAATTGTGTCTACTACTACATTTACCTTGCCAGAGGTGTTTACCCAAGTTCAGAAAGGGTATTTACAACAGTTGCAATTGTTACCTCTTAAATCTCTAGAGGTTTAATTGGTTAGGCAAGAATTTCTAGACACTTAGCACAAGGAAGTGAGCGAGGAATGACAGAGATTGGTAACTAAGCGTACTGAAGGATTCTCTAGATTCATGTACAGAATAAGGCTTCTGATGACAAATCCAATAGTCAGAAATATTTCTCCCTTTTGTAATAGATTGGGAGATGTAGATAAGAGTCTTGTCTTTCCAAGAAAGAGTGGGAGAAAAATAAGATAAGAAGCAATAGCGAGGGGCCGGCTCAGTGGCGAAAGCAGTTAAGTGCACGCGCTCCACCGCAGCGGCCCGTGGTTCGCCTGTTCGGATCCCGGGCGCACACCGATGCACTGCTTGTCAGGCCATGCTGTGACGGCATCCCATATAAAGTGGAGGAAGATGAGCATGGATGTTAGCCCAGAGCCAGTCTTCCTCAGCAAAAAAAAAAAAAAAAAGAGGAGGATTGGCAGATGTTAGCTCAGGACCAATCTTCCTCACACACACAAAAAAAGAAGCAATAGGGAGTAAAATGTGTGCAGGCCTGGTTTGGCCATCAAAGGAAAGCTGTCTGCCTCCGATGTCAGCCACTTCTCTTCCTAGTCAATTTGATTTGTAGGTCTCCAGTGTTTGTACGGGGCCAGAGGTCAGCTAAAGCCTTCTTTAGCTGTGAGATATATCTCCAAGTTTAAATGCCTTCTTGTTCTGTAGCAGTGTCAGTGGTCAGAAGCAGTTGATAAGGTCCTGTCCAATGGGGTTTGAGGGCTTTCTTCCTCTGAGGATGCTTCCAGAGTACCCAGTCATCATGATATAGACTGTGACCAACAGGATCCATTAAGTTATTTAACTTGTTGATGATAGGCTAGAGTATAAGACATTAGAGACTTACAGTAGCTGGTCATACTAGCATAAGACAAAAAGGGATCAGCAGAAGGTTGTCTACCAATCTACATTGACTATCTCATGTGGAGAGCTTATGTTTTTCAAAAAGGATACCACTAATAGTCAGTGAGACCAAAGACAATACTTTAAGCCAGGGGAGTTCAGTCTACAGGTTATAACAAAATCTCAAAGACAATTAACAGGACTAGAATCTAGTACCTACAAAGGTACAAACATAATTTTTATCTTCACGATAACCCTCAATATTTTTTTACCAAAGATAATCACCGTAAAACGAATGTGTTTATATTAAAAACTTGGCCTGATTATTTATATGTGAAAATAACAATACTCACTGAGAGTTTCTGAATTCTGGAGGGATCAGGTAGGGAGAAAAAGTAAATGTTTCTTCTCTCTTCACAAGTGTATATCTCACCAATTGTTGATGGCTTAAGAGAAAAAATTTCCTTAAATCTGGAAAAACAAAACATTACAGCATCCTCCTCAGTTCATGTAGTCTCATATAATTAGTATTTGTTCTTGGTCTTTTGTTAAGCAGTTTTATGAAGCCCTCAGTTTCTCCATTTGAGTTCTGTAGTTTCTTAACCCAGTTCAATTTCATGATCTGAAAGTTTATCAGAAACCTGTGTTCTAGAGTAAGTGTCAGAGATCCTTTCCATGAATCTTTCTAAAGATGAAACATATTTTCAAAAGCATCAGAGTAAAACATTAACTGTCTATAAATGACAAAAGACTTACAATGGCATACTTAAAGATCTGATTACAATGCAATTGACAAGGAAATTTGGTTATTTCTGTAACACATTTTAAGATAATGACTAGAATTATGACTGATAACATTATAGCAGGACATATCAGAATTTTAGGAATTTTATATAATTCTTAGAACACTTATGTTAATAACATTTACCCACACAGTATAACCTAAGAATGTTTGCCATTTATTTAACAATGCTTCCCATGTAATTTAACATGCAAAATAAACCTAATTAGTTTAATATCTCCCTTTTTACAGAAAGAGAGAACAAACTATTTGAGAAGTGACAAGGGCCCTCTGAAAATTCTCAGTTACTTTCAGTAAGCTGAGAACAAGAAAAAATAGAGATCCAAGTGCCTAGAAGTCGGGGAGTTGAGCTCAGGGCCCTATTGCAAGATATGCCAGCACCTGAGAAGGAAGAGATTCCCCTAAATGCATTGAGCCAAATTAACTTGCAAGTATGGCACAAATACAAGTGGGACAAGCAGCTAGTGCCACACCAGTAAAGGTAAAATTGAAACAGATAGATCGCTGGCCCCAGGTGAAACAATCCCCCTTGAATCGAGAAGCCATAAGAGGAATCTTTTCTATAATCAATAGGCTTTTAGAACAGAGATTGATCAGGCCATGGATATTCCCATGGGACGCTCTCATTTTACCCGTTAAAAGGCTGGGAACAAGGGAATATAGGTTTGTTCAAGACCTTAGGGCTGTCAATGCTATACAGTGCTGAATTTAAAGGATGTTTTTTCTGCCTTCCATTGGATCCTCATCCCTCACTACCCTCCGGATGATGTTCTAATCACCCTGCCCTGCCTTTAGCAGGAATCCTTCTAGGTTGGTGTGATATTGTGATTTATAACAAGAAATATCTTCATTTCATTTCTGGCACACAGTTCCCCAAACCCTAGTAATTTCCTATATAAGAGCCATAGGGACTATCTTTTGTTATAATAATTACTTTTGTCTCAGTTCCTGAAATAACTCCGGATAAAAGTGAAATGGGTGTTTTTTGTTATTCATAAAAAGCCCCTTTCAACCACACCTGAATTTATGTTAATAAGGTGAATTTTGGAAAGCCCGTGAGGGTGGAGGCTGGTTGTCAGGGGAACCAATTTTGTGATTAGAGGGTTGGGACTTTCAGTCCCATACCCATCCTCATGCCTCCAGGGTGGGGAAAGGACCTGAATATTGAGTTCAATCACCAAGAGGGAATGATTTAATCAACCACGTCTTTGTAATGAAGCCTCCATTAAGTCCCGAAAGGATAGGGTTCAGAGATCTTTAGGGTTGGTGAACACGTGGAGATTCAGGGAGAGTGGCACACCCAGAAAGAGTCTGGGAGCTCCACATCTCTTCCCCACGGAAGTTGCTCTATGCGTCTCTTCCATCTGGCTGTTAAGTAAAATGTCTTCCTGAGTCCTGTGAGCCACTCTATCAAATTAATCGAAGGAGGGGTCATGGGAACCTTTGGTCTGTGGCTGGTTAGAAGCACAGGTGACAACCTGGACTTGCAATTAGCACCTAAAATGGGAGCGAAGGGTAACCCTATGGACTAAACCCTTAACCTGTGGGATCTGATGCTGTCTCCACGTAGATAGTGTCAGAATTGAGTTCAATACATTAAACTTCTTAGTGAGTAAGGGATATAAAGTGTCTAAAAGGAAGGCACAATAATCTAAATAGACAGTAAAGTATTTGGGGTGTATCATTTCAAAAGGGTAATGCAGCCATCCTCAAGAGAGAGAAATGGTACTATGTCAACTTGCTCTACCAAAACTCATAGGGAGCTATGAGGATTCTTGGGGATGGCTGGCTTTTGCTGCATTTGGATCCCTAACTTTGGATTGATTGCTAAGTCTGTCTATGATAAACTACAGGGGCCAGAAATGGACCCCTTTGAATGGGATAAGCTATGTGACCAACCTTTCAATAAGCTTAAAAACTTGCTAATGGAAATGCCTGCACTGGCCTTACCAGACATGAGCAAAACATTTGGCCTATATGTTCATGAAAGAAAGGGAATAGCATTAGGAGTGCTAACCCAAATGTTGGGACCCTTGAAAAGGGTGGCAGCATATTTCTCAAGGCAGCTAGACACCATGGTGAAAGGGTGGCCCCCATGCTTGAGAGTTGTAGCTGCCACCTACCTCTTAATCGAGGAAGCAGAAAAACTGACTATGGGCCAACACATGATGGAGGATGCCCCCATCAAATCTTTAGCCTACTAGAGGCTAAAGGACATCTCCTGGAAAGAGAACCTTTGTTAAAAACTTTGTGCAGACTTTTAAAGGTAAGGTACACTGTCCTAAAGTTTTAGGGAAATAGCTATATAGTCCTTGTGTTTGTGTGTCTATGTGTACGTTATATATGTTATGTGTGTGATAGTTTACCTCCAGATGGTATAATTTCAAAACAGTCCTATTTAATTGGCTTAAAGTAAGCTCTTATATAAATTATTTCTGAAAGTAATAGAAACTACCCTAAATGTCTTTCAAGTTAACATATGAAATAATCATTGGTAAACAAAAGCTTGTTTAAATTTGTTGGTCTGATTGAAGTGGGCATGTCCTCAGAGTTATCAACATTGGATATAATGCAGATATGTAGAAACATAATTGTTTGGAGCAAATGATTTAGATATAAGTGAGATAAGAGTTTATAGATAAACCTTCAGTAATAATTCTGTGTTAAATTAAATGATAAAAAAATTCATTGAATATCTGAGTCACTTACTTACAAATAAGATAAAATACTGAAACGGTATTGCTTTACTTTAGGCTTCTGATTACAGAGAAGCTAAAATATATTTGGGTCTATCAGTAAACATGTCCTGTATTTTATAAAAAAGATTGTACCATAAAGTAGCATGTTTCTAGAAATTTATGAAAAATATTTAAAATTTGCCAAGCCACAGAATGCTAATGTAACAGACAGTTTTTAATTGCTTACTTCCTAGTTTTCACTGAAAATTAGGTATATAGGGGTTAAGAATTCTAGTTAATATATATGATTAAAGCTACTAAAAATTAATAAGAAAAACTTTGTGTTCAAGTAAAGTAAGATGTATGTTTTCAGTATAAAAAGGTATAAATAATGGGAAGATTTTTGTTTGCTTCGTTAAGAAAGATAAATTTGTCTTAAAGTAGTTAAAATGACTAGCTTACTGTGGAATGTTATACATAGCTATATAGTCATTGGTGCTTTGCGTTCTTCTGTTGCATCATGGCAGACCAGGAAAGAGTCTGTGCCTTAGCTAATATGTTTTGCTGTTTCTATGTTAATACTAGTGGCACTATAGAAGAGAGTGTAACCAGGGTAGTGGAAAAGGCCACTTGACCAACAGAAAAAAAAGCCAGCCAGACCTCCCACTCCTGGTCCCCTTAATAGAAATCCTTCTTCTCTTGCTCTTGGGACCTTCCATATTTAATTGTCTGGTACAGTTTGTGACTGAATGCATTGGGGCTACAAAATTACAGATGGTTGTTACACAAGGATACGAACTTGAAGCTGTGCCTGGTGACCCACAGACTGATCTTAGATTAGCTGGGGAAAACTGCTCCTCTCCGGGTCCCTATGCCAATGCCCATGCTCAGCAGGAAGCAGTTACAGAAGATGGATATTTGACCTGTGCCCCTCAAGAATGAGGAGCAGGATAGAACTAGAGGAGGGATTTTGTCACTGACTAATTGCCCCGAGGAACTCAAGGATGGGTTCGGTAGCATTTAACTGTTTAAGAGATGCAGTCACCAACTACTCTGAACCAGACCAAGCCCCACCATAAGAGCGACACCTATGGTGTGTGCTTCATTTTTAATGCTAAGATCTCCTCTCTGGGAGGATCTTAGGCCTTATTACCAAAACTTGCAGTGTATGTGGAAGCATGTTTTCCAATTGAGCCTGTGCAAGTGAATACCCACCTCTCCCTTTTGACTATTCATTCCCCATACAAAATAAAAGGCCCCTGCTTCCCTTTGTTAGGGGACGCCAGGACTTTGGAAATGATTCCACGTGGCCTCCTATTTGCTGCAAATAAGTTCTACTTTATGTGACAACTACTTCTCGTTGAGAGTCTGATTTTTAACTCTGCCAGGAGGTGAACCCACTTTTGGTTCGGTAACAGAACATTGTTTCTAATGGTCAGTGTAATTCCCCTGAGGGCTGGCAGCAGTTTGGTAGGATCCTAGCTTCAAATAGGGTGCAACCCACATTTCTGTCTAACTATATTTTGTGCCCCGCAACCAGACATTTACTCACGCCAATCTCTCAGAACACAAAACAAGCTTAGTAAGGTTTTTCCTTTTTTTGTGAATATTTACAGCTTCTGGGACCATAGTTTTTAAGCATTTGTGTCAAAAGGTGGAATATTTGACTCTTTAGAAATTAAAGATCTTAGTTCTGGTCTTAAATCCATGGTTATCAAGTCTATTGTGTAAAAAGACAAGTTTTGGAAGCTCAAAAGTGTCCCAAAGTGGCCACTGTAATTTCAAATCATCTTCTATATTATTGGTCCAGCAGGACAAAAATTTACAAGAAGAAGGACTGTAGTTCTTAAACATAAACCCAGCTGGAGTTTTTGAGGGAGGAACTTCTCAGGAAATTTTAAAAGATGAAGTTCCCCTGTTAAAACACAGCTAGATAAAGACACAAAGACGTGCCAGTGGCAAGGCCCAGGATGTTAGCTGTGCTTCTGACCCACCAGCTATAGCTATTTGGACAAACAACACAAAAGACAGAATTTGAATACTCACCACATAGAGAATGAACTCTCAGATGGCAATGGCCATAGCCGGCTCAAGAAGAGAAACTTCTCCAGATGGCAATAGCCATAAGCTGGTTTGGAGATAATTGTCTTCTGGTTGATTACTCCAAATTGAGCTATTGACCCAAATTGAGAATCCCAAAGAAAGGCAAAAGACCTGAACCAAAAAGGAAGGAAGTCAAAACCTGAGAGGACTCACGATTGAAGGAGCTGGTGGTCTGTGGAAGTGGTGACCGCACAAGGGGACTCATGTTGGTATCGAATCTGTTTCCAGGGGACGCTAGTCCACAAAGATGAGATCACTTCACGTCTTGCCTTATGACACCATATGTCAACCCACAAAAACAAAAGCCAGTTTAAGAGGCAAAGTGTTTATTTGGAATCAAAGAATTGCAATTCAGGGAGCACAGATTCAGGTAGTAACCCAAATATTGTTCCTCTAGGGAGTAAAGTCAGGGGCTTTTAAAGGCAAAGAAGGGACATTGTATTACAAAGAATTTTAATTGGAGTTGGAGAGCTAGTCTTGGCTAAACATTGATTGACTATTGATTCCATTCTCAGAAAGTCCATAACCCTCAGTAAGTTCATAACCCTCAGTCTTTGTGAACAGGATGTCCATTCTTCTGCTGACTTCTCAAACAATTGCTTGTAAAACAATTCCCCTTTTCGCCCAGTCTACTGATTTGACCCAGTTGAAGGTTCAAGACAGTAAAGCAGCTTCTCTGGAAAAGCAGCTCTGACTCCATTTTAAAATGGCCCCACTGAAGTCAATTTTGACAAATGATTGGGCCTGTTCACCTTAAATGTCTTCCTCTGGTTGTGGCTCCCCTGGTTCTTTCTTTCCGCATTATAGGCATAGATGCATTGACGTCACCATGCCACTTGAACAAGCCCAAGTTCTTGGCATTCCTGGTGGGACTCACCAAATTGATGCCAGTGACTCTACCTCCTCAGTCAAGACAGGAAACACTCCCCAAGACCAACTTAAACAAGTCACCAAAGACCTAAGCCCGATTAATGTTATTCACGGCGTGCTTGAGACAAGAGTCATTAAGACACAATCTTCCCTTTCAATAGCCCCATTTGGCCAGGACTTGAGCCAGCAACTAGTGAATGGTGGCTCGCCAATGACTGTTGAAACCCAATGCTCAGGTTCCTCTGATTAAGGCTCTAATTCCTAATATTATAGAATTGATTGAGGACGTATAAAGGGCCCAAGGAGCATCCTTCATGGTCATTGACCCAGCTAATATGTTCTTTCTGTTCCCATCATGGATCACCCAAAATGCTTTCCATAACAAACTAATAAACAGAAAAAAAGTGAAGTCCCTATTGCTACACCGCCACTGATGAGTGACAAGATGAGATTCAGACATATGGCCTCTTTAAATTTATTCCAAGTTCCCATGTAAATGCACACGCACACACCCCGCCCCCCCCACACTTAGTTTTACTTCCCCTTGCCTTCTATCGACTTGCAGCTAGTTCCCTCTACCATTCCTTCCATTTAGCATTCATTTCTTGAACCTCATTTCTTCTACTTATTCATTTTTTTCTTGTTCTTAAACAATTGTTATCAGATTTCCCTTCTTATTACCTTATTACTGCTAAACTCAATGAATGATTTTCTATCACCATCTAAATCTGTGTGCAGTGCTTGATTCTCTCCTTTCTTGGCTTATTTAACATCACTTTTTCCTAGAGCCTAGTTCGATCTTTTGGATAATTTTTTTCTTATTTTTCTCTTGTGAATCCTTCTTCCACTGCTTGCACATTCCATGGCAACTTTCCAAGCTTCTCATCCTTTGCTCTCTTCTCAAACTGTAGACTCAGTCTTCACCATCTCAGTTCCATTTGGGGTTTCAACCACTGCCGATATGCTGCCTCCTATATTTTTATCTCCAATCACATATGGAACTAAAACCACAACCATAGATATGAACATCTTCTAGATCACCCAAAATGCTTTCCATAATGAAGTAATAAACAGAAAAAAATAAATAAATACATCTGTCCATGTGACATTATTTCCTGCGTACGTGATACAAATATCAGAAACTGAACAAATAACTTCTCTTCCCACATCAGTATCTACCTTTCTGTGTTCCTTTTTCCAATTAAAGGCACCAGTATCCATCCAGTCACTCTGCCCAGAAAACTTGGTGCCATATTTAGCTCCATCTCTCTCCATATCTCTCTTGTCCTTGAGTGCAAGGTAGTTGGCAAGTTCTGACTCCATGGAATCTCCAAATCTATTGCTTTTCTGCATCTCATTGCCACTCTTAGTTCAGCAAGCTTTTACTCTTTACTGTATAATTGGAACAGCTTCCATCTGGCTCCCCTGATTCCTTAATTATCTCCTCGCAATCCGTTCTCTTTACATTAGCCAGGATGATTTTTCTAACCTAGGAGGAAAGATCCCCTGTTCTTTCCCTCAGTGTATGTCACAAATTTCACTCTGGGGATAGAAGTGTTGAGGCTAGCCTTACAGTTTTCAGATAGAAAATTAACTAGTTGATACTTCTTATTGCCCAGAAGGGTATGCGTTGTGTACAGTCTAGTACCATGTAATTGCCTCAGAGTGGGATTCATCCTTCCCATCAGGACCACAGATGATTTCTCATCTTCCTTTTTCTTTTTTATTTTTGTGAGGAAGATCAGCCCTGAGCTAACATCCAGTGCCAATCCTCCTCTTTTTTGCTGAGGAAGATTGGCCCTGGGCTAACATCTGTGCCCATCTTCCTCTACTTTATGTGGGACACTGCCACAGCATGGCTTGACAAGCAGTGTGTCAGTGCGCACCTGGGATCTGAACCAGTGAACCCCGGGCCAGTGAAGTGAAGTGCAGGAACTTAACTGCTGTGCCACTGGGCCAGCCTCAACATCTTCCTTTTTCAAACCAAATGGCTACTAAATCACAAGGCATGTTTAAACATTTCTTTTCTGCAGAGTTCTGCCAATTACCTCCAAAGTGATCTAGAATTTTGAATCTGGGACAGAGACCATGGGTTGTGCCTTGAACCATCAATCTCATGAGCAAGTTCTCAAGTCCCAGATCTGAGAAGAGGTCTCATATGAAGAAGGTTCCATCATCTCTTAACTCTCATTTTCTCTATGTCCTCTGCCACAGTCATCTCCCTTGAAACTCTCCCCTTTCCAGGGTGCCTGCCCTCTCCTCCTCTGCCACTACCTCTTCTTCTAGCGTAATGGAGGCCTGGCCAAGAAGACCCTTCTTATATCATTTCATATGTCCCCTGCCATTTAGTCACTTTTGCTTCAGCTCAGTTTATATTAAGTCAGTAGTTGGTGGAGAAGATAGTGGTCATTTTTTTTTTCATTGCCTGCTGGCTCTGTAGGGGTGGGGGAGTATGTACTCTCATCCCATGGGTAGTAAAGAAAAGGGTATCCTTTCTGAGACAGAGCTGGTTTTCTCTATGAGAATCTGAACCTACACAAAGGCATCAGAGCCAACGCAGCTTAGTGTTAATGGTCTTATTATGCTAAGGGTGCATTCATCGGTTCTGAGGCCTTCGTTACTTTCAAAGTCCCCTTCAAATATTGACAGGGATTGGTGACTTACTCCAATCAATTATCTTTAAGCCCCAGAGTTTTCAGTCAGATAAAAGGAACTCTAGGAGGTGGGAAAATTGAGGCAGATAGTAAGACAGATGTTATCTCATCTCTCTCAAAAAGTAGATGTGATCACATCATTCCCCTAACTAAAATCATTCTGAGGCCTCCTGTTGCTATTAGAATAAATAAAGACCAGACCTATTATTATAGTGTACAAGATCTTTTATTGTATTCCGTCTGCTTATGTTTCCAGATTCAGTATTCTCCATTCCAAACCTCTTCACAAACCACACACACACATACACACTCTTGAAGTTTTAGCAACAATGATCTTCTCTCAGTTCTTCAAATGCAGAATACTTTCTCATGAATACATCATCTTCCTTCTCCCTCTCTGTCTCTGTCTCTCTCTCTAAAATGTGCCATGATCCATCCCTTCCCTGGGCCTTCATTCCTGCTTCCCTCTGTTTAGAACATCTGATTTCTCAGTGTTTTAACATTTAGTCAGCCTTCACGTTTCAGTTTTAGTGACACTTTAATAGAAGGCCTTCTGCTGGAAGGCCTTCCCTAATCTCCTTAAATTTGGTTAAATATTCCTCACTTGTGATTCCATAATCCACTGTTCTTTCCTTATCATTAAACCCATATTATGATGGCTCGTCTAATGTCTACCTCCCCTCCCCAATTGTTTGGGAGTTACAAAAGACATGGATGGTGTCTCTTTTCTTCACCACATACCCTGTACTATACATGTCTTAGATGGCCTCTCCACTCAAAAAACATTCCCCCATCTAAGAATTGCTGCCAAGACAAAGAGGTGGGCCACAGCATGTAAACTGCTATGCAGTTTGCTCCTGCAGAACTCAGTTGTGATATAGATTATAAGTTTTTGTTCCCAAGAACGAACAACCACCCTCCAACTCAATGATCTATTCCAGATGATGAAACTAGGTCCATTGTTAGACATGGTGGCACCTGTATGGTCTACTCTGAAGATTTTAGGCATAGAACATTTAACATAGCCAATTATTTCTAAAGAAGGTCCTAGGGAGCTCAAACATGTGTCATAGACATTTGACTCTGAACTGGATTGTGTACACACATAGAGAATGTGGAGGCTCCACTGCTTGATTCTCATTCAGTTTAATAATGAATGGCTACTGGAAAGTTTGTTCATTTATTCAACTCATATTTACTGAGAACTTACTACAAATCAGGCAGTGTGATAAGAGCTGAGAAATCAATAGTGAGAAAAGGAGATACCGCTCTTGCCGTCATACAGCTTGCAGCCTTAAGAGGATGACAGGTAATTACCATAGAGCTCCAACAACTACTATGGGGTATCTTATGTAGCAAAGGCCAGGTATACACTCCTCTCCTGAATCAGAGGGTAATTTCCATGTGAGTCTTTCTTCACTGATTGTGATTGAGTGGTTAGGCTTTCTTGTTATGCTGTCATTCCCCAGTATGTCCAAATAACCCACGCTCTATCCTAGAATTACTTACAAGTTTCCACAATATTTGGACACAAATAAGGAAGTACAGATAAGCATCATCTCAGACTAGACACTCAGTGGCTAAAGATTGATCTCTCCCTAGAGAGGGTCCCAGGAGAATTATGAAAGATTCAACATTGAATCAGGATCCATGTTCTAAAAGGATCCATGTTCTAAAAGAATGTTCCTTTTTACTATACCATCACCCTCAACTCTCCTTTACCTCTCAAGATCAAATATTATCCATTCCTTTCTCTGTTCCATCAACACGGTCTCTCCATCTCTTAAGTCGTTTTTTAGTTATCAAGACCTGAAAAATTAGCTTTATAAGCATCCAATTGAATCTTCCTTTTCATTTTCTTTTCAAACTTCAAGTTTCATTCTTTGGAATCAAGTTTTGGTCACTCCTTCAAAGTAGGTGATTCATGCCTAAGAGTAGTCTCACCTCAGTGTATAAATGGGAGAAGGGGAGGGGAAACAAATGCGAAACTCCCAGATAAAGACTTCAACTTATAATCAAGCCGCATGTCCTCGCTCTGTTCAGCATTTAAATGTGAAGAAATTTACTTCTTATTTCAGGCCCTCTATTTTTACCCCTCTTAACCAAAGAGATAAGAAGTAGAATCCATCCCATATCAACGTTCCTCTGGAATACCACTTCCCACTTGCTTCACAGGCAAATCATCAGTGTCAGTGGGGTTCCATAATTCCTATGGGTCAATGACTGTTGTATGTCTCCTTTGCTTTTCAAAATGAGAGTTTTCATTATGGCTATCCTCTCCCTTTCTCTGATTGACTATTTAATGTTGGGAGAAAATAACTAGTCCTTTTAGTTCCCAAGTCTTTGACCACGAAAAACCACATCAGGTCTTCAGTATTATTAAAAAATCCTGAACTTTGAACTGGATTCAATATCTACACGAATTTTGGGTTGTCTTTCTTTTTTTTTTGTTTGTTTGTTTGTTTATTGCAGTAACATTGGTTTATAACATTGCAAAAATTGCAGGTGTACATCATTGTACTTCTATTTCTGCATGGACTACACATAGGGACAGAGATTGGGTTGTCTTTCTTAAGAAAGGAATGTGTTCAGCATGTGAGAAGAAGAGTGAAGTGAATAATGCTGTGTCTTCATCAAATTCTATTTTCCCCTGGACTCACAGCTGGCCTAGAGTTCCCACACACAGTTGTAGTTAGTTAAGGCCATGTGATTGAATTCCAACAAATGGAAGGTAGGCAGAAATGAAGTGCTTCACTGCCGTATTTAGTCCAGAAAAACCTCTGATATAATCCTCCATGCTCTTTTACCTCATCTGTCAGGTGAACGGCATAGATTCTGAGAACCAAGTGGAGAGCAGAGTCGTTAGAGGATAGGTGCCTGAGTCCTTGAGTAATTGTGTGGAGCAGAGCTTCTCAATCTCCACTCTCCCCAACCCATACTGAACTTTGCATAATCAACAATAATGTGATATGATACGACATGGCATAGCATAACATAACATAACATATAACATAATATGACATAACATATAAGATAACATATAACTAATCTACTGAGATTTTGGAGTTTCTTTGTTATTGCAGCTAGTGTCAATTTCTCTGAGTAACCCAGAAGGGATGCATCTCTGAGAACATGGTTGGTCCAAAACCACCCATGATTTTAAAGAAAACATATCCATGTAAATATCTGGGAACCAATCATTCTAGGCAGAGGAAACAGCACATACAAAGACCAAAGTCTGGGAGCATATGTTTAAAAAACAGGAAGAAACTAGTGCATCTGGTTTATAGTGGATGAAGAGGAGAGGGATAGAAAACTGGGTTAAAGAGGTAGATGGAGACCAGATCATATCGGACTCTGTAGGCAATGGTGAAGAGCATACATTTCACTCTAATTGTGATGAAACATCATTGGAAGATTTTAAGCAGGGAAAAACATGATCTTATTATGATACATATGTTTTTAAAAGATAATTTGGAACATTCTTCAGAGAATGGATGATAAGGCTCAAGAGGGGAGGCAGAGAGTCTAGTTAGGAGATAATTGCAGTCTTCCAAGCAAGAGATGTTAGCAACTTAGACAACTATAATGGAAAGGCAAAAAATGGATATATTGCACTGAGTCATTTAGTGAATCAAGTCTAGGAAAATCACATGGATTATACAATTATGTAATGATTATATGTAAGATATATAGTGCAATTAATACACTAACAAAACATATGCGTCCTGAATTATGTTAAATATTTGGGATGCTTGCAGATAGTCTGCAGCAAGCCCTAGTTCTAGAGATTTTATACTTCCTTGTATAGCTTTAGTGAAGCTAAAGGTCTTCACAGTTACAGGAAACGTAAAAAGATACTGATTTACCCAGTGGCCACCAGATGGCCCTAATAGAATCTACTTCGCAGACCATGCAATACAGATCCAATATATCTGACTGAAGACTATACAGTATAAAAATCCTTTGCTGTTGTTTGCTGGAAATGGGAAATAATCTTCAACAACATTATGCAAAATAGCATGTTCACAGCCTAAGAGGCTGTGCTATAGGATCCTACAAAACTGGAAATAAATAAGGTCTTCCTGAGATGGATAAGTACTCATTTTAGGATGAATAATAATAATGTGCATTTGTGAAAAATATGTACTCTTACTCTCATACTTTAGCTAGAAAAATATATAGACCTCATTGCACTCCTCTAGGATGGCTCCTAGACACTCATGTTTGGAGACTGTATAGATAGTGAAAGGTACAATGAAAGAAAAGAAAACTGAGGCTTGCTGCAGACTATCTGCAAGTGTCTTGAAAATATTTTGTGAGATGTTCTTTTGACAATTTATTATTTGAGTTATTCATTTTCTATTTATTGACTTCTAAGACTTCTTTGTATATTATGGATACAACTCCTTTATCAGATAAATGATGTACAGATATATTCTCTGAGGCTGTCACCTGTCTTTTCATTCCTCCAACAGTGACTTTACAAAGAAAAAGTTTTCATTTTTAATAAAGTCCAATTCATCCATTTTTTATTTCATAGATTATACTTTTTTGTTGTATTTAAGAAATTGTCAACAAGCCCACTGGCATGCAAACTTTCTCCTCTGTTTTCTTCTAAAAAATGTATTGTTTTGCATTTTATATTTAGTCCTATGATACATTTTGAGTTACTTTTTGTATAAGATGTGAGGTCAACATCAAAGTTCACTTTTTTCACATGGACTTCCAATTTTTCCACCATCATTTGTTGAAAAGAGTATTCTTTCTCCATTGAATTGCCTTTGCAACTTTGTCAAAAATCAGTTGACTATATTTGTAACAGTCTATTTCTGGGTTTTCTATTTTGTTCCTCTGATCTATGTGTTTATACTTTCACCAATGCCATGCTGTCTTAATCCTCGAGGGAAAGCATTCAGCCTCTAACCATTAAGTATATAGTTAGCAGTACATTTTTTGTATAAAACTTGTATTAGGTTAAGGAAGATCCCTTCTATTTCTAGTGTTTTGAGAGTGTCATGCATGGGTGTTGAATTTGGGGCCCTTTGTGATACTCCTCAGAGAGATTCTGCATCTGCAACTCTTGCTCTAACCCACTTTTATTAATGCTGGAGGCTTGCTAGCATAGTGATGGAGTGTGAGGGAGGTGGTGTTCTCAAGCTTCTGATGAAGTCTTAGTCTTTGGAGGGTGCAGTGTGCTTCTGTCTTGGGGGTCTTCACATGTGTCTCTGTCCCTCCTCCAGGGATAGAATTTTTCACCTTCTCCCACTATCTTTCCTGGCTATGATTCTCCCAGCCTATTTCCTTGGAGCTTTCTCTCCATAGGCTATGGCTTTTTCATTTCTTAGATGACATAGGAAGGCTGGAATGACCCTGGAGTGAGTAGACTTCCCTTCCTCCACACGGGATGAGACTTCAGTATTACTCTCTGGTGAAGCTTTTCTCCAGCCTATGGCATCCAGTAGCTTTTTCCCCAGTATTTCACATCCTGTATCTCTCTGGAGTCACTTCTCCAGATTTCAGTGTGGTTGGTTTGCTTTGCAACGTTGGTTCTCTGATGGGTCCAAGAAAACACATTGATATTTTGTTTGTTCAGATTTTTCTTCATTTAAGGACAAGAATGATGACTTCCAAACTCTTTAAATGTCATAGCTGAAACAAAAAGTGGATTTTTTTATTACCTTGATGGGGATGCATGAAAACGGAATTCAAAATGTATAACATTTTTAGGAAGCCTTTTATGTGCTCTCACAATACTTTGATTTCAGACAGTGTATTTTACCTCATTGGCTTCCAAAATGATCAGAAATTATCAACTTTATTACGTGATTCTTCTCTTGAATGCAACCCACTTCCCTTTCATTCCTGCATACTTTGGGTTCCCTTTATATTTTATCTCTTTTCTTCCCTAGATATCAGGAATCCATAACCAAAACTTACAGATTTCAATATGGCAGTGAAGTCACAGAAATGTTATCTAAAGGTTCAAAGGGACCAATGATGATGGACTGTATCTCTGACAAGCTTTATCTTTCTAGACATCAACTCATAGCATGCCCCTAGGAAAGACATCTAGATCTCTGGTGGCTTTTAGTTGTCAAGAGCACAGGAATTTATTCCAATCAGTACCACACTCCCTACATGTTTTCCCAGCCTAGGAATGCGACTAGAACTATTTGCCTCTCCATGAACACCATATAAACCTTCAGGGAACTCTACAGTTCAGACTTGGATACATTTTGGCACCTAAGCCACATAGATGCAACTCATACAAACTCTGTAAAGGGAGCTGGCTCATCTATTTTTCTATAATTATTTGAACATATCCAAAATTTCTGTCCACACACTAAAGTAGCCATCTCTAAAACTACTATCAGTTTTGAATAATGCCTTCTCTCAATGACTTCAAGAAAAACTTCCCTTAGGTATATCCTTTTCATGAGGTCCAAAAACTACTAAGAAGTGTGCATCATATTAGAAACATGATGGTTACTCCCGTCTTTCCGAAGGTATGAAAGAAGTGGCAAACGTGGTCCTAAAGCCAGCTGGCTCCAGCAGCACTGGCCAGCTACAAGAACCTGGTTAATTTACCCTCAGCCCACTCATTTCCATGGCTAAACTTACTGAGGAATCCCGTGTGCAATCCATAGGCAAGCATGTTATGTACCAACCCATAATCAGCTAATGGGAGAACATGGCAAATTAACATTCCCAAATTACTCGGCTCATTTATGGGTATTAGTCTCTGAAAAAGGGCGACCACTAACACCAACCCTTGACAAGGCAGGTTATCCAAATCAAAGAAGTCTAGTCACTCCAGGAGGCTAAACACAGCATGGCATATCCAAGAGGAAAGAAAACAACAAAAGAACAATCTCCAGAGGCAGTGTCTGATATGCGGGGAATACATACAGAGAAGCCACAGTCACACTCAAGCCCATGAACAGCCAGAAGACATATGATGGGAAGGAGAGAAGCACCTGGTTTCATAACACTGGCCCTAAGTTTGTACAAAATGGCTGTGAATTCCAGCATCATCAGCTGAATGGCCTTCAGAAATCTGCTACACTCTTATAAGCTTCAGTTTTATTTGTAAAATGGGAACAAATAGTTGACCTATCTTCTAGGATTTTTGAGAAAATTGAATGTGATCATCTATAAAAAATGTTTACCACGTACTGCCATGTAATCCATGTGCGATACACATTCCTTGAGAAAATGAGTCTGGGAGTCAGAGGATTTTGGAATATGTGTGAATTGTTTGACATTTGTAGTGGCTACAGTTATTTTCCTTGATTCTCTACCATCTTCAGATTTTCAGAGCCACTGTTCTCTGGCAGTGGGAGTCTCCCAAGCTATCTGCCTGTCATTGGCAGCAGGATGGCCCACAGCTACAACAGGGTCCCAGTCTCACATCCTGCGATAGCCAAAATGGAGAATGTGCCCAAAGATGGGGGTTGAACTCAGTAACTCAGTGCCAGAACTCTAAATGTGCTATTGCAGAGCATGACAGAAAGAGCCTGAGCACAACTATATAGTAAGAAATCCAATGGCTGTCATTATTCTCCTGTATAAAATACCATCAGTATAAGATCAAATTCTGTATAGTTGCAATGGAGCGCATCTGATTCACTTCCAGGTGAGGTGCCACACCAAGGGGAGGTAGAAGGAATTGTTGTATGTGAGTGTTTACACCTGTTTTAACCATCAATAATCTGAGGTCCATAGACCAGATAAAGAAACAAGGGTGATGAGCTAATAGTGATTCAGGAATGAATAAAGGCTTATTATCATTTAAGGTTACTGATCCTCCAAAGCATCCACCTGATATTGAGACTCTACCAAAAATAATATTGTCAAAAAAGCATGAAACTTAGAGTCTATGGCTACTTGGGGAGAACAGGTAACATGTTGCTCAAATCTGACTGTGAAATACTTGGGATCAATTCAGATACTTGGAGCTGTAAGTAAAAGAAAACCCAACTAAAAGTGGTTTTAAAATGCCCCATAGGTAGGACACTCCAGAATTTGTTAATTCAGTGGCTCAACCATATCATTAAAGTCATGGGTGCTTTATATCTTTGCAACCTATGCTCCTTAGCAGTTTAGTTTCTTTTGTGATTGTATGATAACGAGAGCAGTTCCAGAAAACCCATGCAGATATTATGGGTTCCAGTGCTGAGAGGAGCTATTTTATTAGCTCCTTTTAAAAAAATAATCTTTTCTTATTTTGAAGGAAAATATTTCTGAAAACCTCTGAGCAGCCTTTGCCTCATATCCATCAATGGAGGGTGGTATTTGAACTATTATGATTGGTTAATCTAATTCTGGATTGAAGAAAGGAATCACCTTACATCAATACATGGTATCACCTTACATCAATAGATGGTAGAATGAATATCCTAACTAAATCAAGTCTGTCCCAGCAGGGAAGAAGATTGGATCAAGGGGAGAGGGTGGAAATGGGAAACAGCAGAGCCCTCTACACACTTGCTATATAAATTTCTTATTAATGGGGTATAGGAAAGTATGAAGTTGGATTCTGACTGGTTATGATTCACAAAAATTCTGGTCTCTGCATATAAAAATGACCAGAGTGGGTGCCAGAGTGGATACCAGCAAATAAAGAACAACATTAGTTTTGCAGTATCTGCATAGATGTTGATGCACCCTCTGTTAATGATACACTGTTCCAGTTATGAATTAATTAGGAAATAGGATACAAAAAAGTAGCTACAAAAAAGTGAAAGCCTAAGTGACTACAGTAGTTGTCATTGTCTATTTTATGTAGACACATATGGGTGCAGATTAAACTCAATGGAAAAGGTACCAAGGTATCAACGTTGGCGTGCTTTGACTCTCCAGATTTTTGTACCTGCCGCCTCATCGCAGCCTGTTCAACTCGGACACTCACTTTGTTCCAGACACACTTAAATTTGTTATGTTCCCAATCCATGAATGCCCCCTTCTTATGACCTTGGAACTAGATAATTCCTCTGTTTAGAATTTTATTATCCCAGACTTTTAAGTGTCCGGGCTCCATTCTGTCTTTAAAATATCACCCTAAATACTAACTTCTCACAGAGTCCTTCTCTGATCATACTATCTGCAGAGACCCTTTTGCTCTCTATATTTCACCTTGTTATAGTTTCCACACAATACTATCACTACTGACATTTCTTCATTAGTTCATTAGTCATCTCTCTTGGCTAGAATGTATGCACTGTGGTAATAGAAACTTGATCTGTTTCTTCACTCTTTTGTTGCAATTGCCTAGAGCAGTGTTCACACTAACCGGAGATGTTCCCTTGCTCCAAGGGTAAGAGGTCAACCCAGGAAGCAGAAACAAAAACTCTTTAATGACAGCTCATCAAAATATAATCTTTGCTTAATCACTATTGCCTTTTAGCTATCTCTGTAAACTTACTGGTTAATATATAAATAACTTAACCAAAATGTTGATATTCATTTTGCCAAACATGTCTGCAGCAACGTGCAACTGGCTAACAGGATGACGGCATGAAGTTTCAAATGTGAGCCTACTTATTGCAGAGAAACCTCAAAAATATATAGTAGCCGGTGTAATGATAGTGGCTGAGCCCCAGACTATGGGGCTTTACCACCACTGCCTTTATCACTGCCTTTACCACCACTACACTTGAGGACCACTTTGTCTTCTTATTGTGTCCTTAACAATTTCAAGTCTTCTGGGCAAGGACACTGATATCTTTATTTTTAAATATAGAAATTCCTAAGGGGGTGAAAATGAGCCACACACAGAGTGAAAGAGAAGAATATCTCAGAGACCAAGGCCAAATTTCCTACCCTCTGGCAACAGAAAACAGGGATGAAGAAGCCTGTGACATACTGGAGTTTCAGACATCAATCATAGGCTGGAGTCTAGCCAGGACTCTGTCCTTGGCCATGAGGGAGGAGCTGGTGCTGAACCTGTGTCCTCCCAAAGGAGAAACAATGACACCCATTCTTGGATCATCTTAAGGGACAGGCTGATATCTTTTCTTTGGAAGCTCCACTAAATGTTATTCTTATGAGCAGCAGAATTCCTTCAATCTTGAAGCGTAACTATATTGGATAATAATTCCTTGAAAAACTACCGGTTTCATAGGAGAATTCTACCAAAGATTAAAGAAAAATTAACATCAATTTTACACAATCTCTTCCAGAAAGTAGAAGAAGATGGAACATTTTATGAAATCGGTAATACCCTGATACCAAAATCAGACAAACACAGTATCCTCTCAAAAACAGAAAGAAAGAAAAGAAGAATATAAAACTGCAGACCAACATCCGTCATGAATATTAATACAAAATTCCTAACAAAATATTATTAAAGAGAATTCATCAACAAAATATTAAAAAGTGAGGCTTATTCCAGGAATGCAAAGCTGCTTATATATATTTATATTGAAAAATAAGTTAATGTAATTCTTCATATTAATAGATTAAAAAGGAAAAAAATCACACGATCATATCAATCAATGCTGAAAAGGCATTTAACAAAATTCAACACCATTCATGATAAAAACTCGAAGAAAAATAGGAATAGAAGAGAACTTCCTAAACTTGATAAAGGGCATCAGGTAACCTACAAGTGACATTATACTTAATAGTGAAAGACAGAATGTTTTCCCTCTAACATCAGAAAAAGGCAAGGACGTCTGCTCCCACCACTCCAATCCAGTATATTATGTGATGTCCAAAACAATAAGGCAATAAAAGAAAATAAAAAGCATACAGATAAGAAAAGAAGGGATAAAACTGTCCTTATTTGCAGATGACACAATGGTCTACGTAGAACATCCTAAGGAATCTAAATGTAAACTCCTAGAACTAACATGCAAGTCACAGGCTACAAGATCAGTACACAAAATTCAATTGCATTTCTACATACTAGCATTAAACAAGTGGAAAGTGAAATTTAAAATGCAGTATGATTTACAATCACTCAGAAAGAAGAAAATACTTAGGTACAAATTTAACAAACATATTCAGGACTTGTACACTGAAAAATACAAAACCCTAATGAAATAAATCAAGGAAGATCCAAATAGAGAGATAGACTGTGTTTATGGATTGGAAGACTCAACATAGTAAAATCCGCAAATTGACATAGAGATTTAACTAAATTCCTATGAAAATCTGAGAAAGATTTTTTTGTAGATATAGACAAGCTTATTTTAAAATTGATATGGAAAGTCAAAGGATATAGAATAGCTAAAAACAATTTTGAAAGAAAAGAATAATACGAGAAGAATCACTCTACTTGATCTCAAGACGACTTATATAGCTGCCGTAATCAAGATGGTGTAGTATTGGTGGAAGGATAGATACATAAATCAGTGAGACAGGGTAGAGAACTCAGAAATAGCCCACACAAGTAGCCAACTGATTTGTGACAAAGGTACAAAAGCAATTCAATGCTGAAAGGATAGTCTTTTCAACGAATGTTACTGGAAAAATTGGATGTCTATAGGCAAAAAAAAAAAAAAAGCCTAAACTTCATACTTTATCCAAAATAAACTGAAAATGAATCATAAATCTAAATATAAAATTAAAAAAACTATTAAAGTTTTAGAAGAAAATATAGGAGAAAGTCTTCAGGACCTAGGGTCTGATGAAGAGTACTGAGATAAGAGAAAACATCTTGCCAGATATATGATAGTAAATATTTTCTCCCAGTTGGTGGGTTGTCTTTTCATTTTGTTCATGATTTCCTTTCCCTTGCAGAAGCTTTTTAGTCTGATGTAGACCCATTTGTTTATTTTTTCCTTTGTTCCCCTTGCCTGCATAGACATGGTAGTCAAAAAGATGCTGCTAAGGTCGATGTCAAAGAGTGTACTCCCTATTTTTTCTTCTAGTTTTATAGTTTCAGGTCTTACATTCAAGTCCTTAGTACACTTAAAGTTAATTTTTGTGTATGGTGTAAGATAATGTTCTACTTTTATTCTTTTGCACGTGGCTGTCCAGTTTTCCCAACACCATTTATTGAAGAGACTGCCCTTTCTCCATTGTGTGTTCATGGCTCCTTTTTTGAAGATTAGCTGATCATAGATGTGTGGTTTTATTTCCGGGCTTTAAATTCTGTTCCATCAATCTGTGTGTCTGTTTTTGTACCAGTACCATGCTGTTTTGATTACTATAGCTTTATAGTATGTTTTGAAATCAGGGATTGTGATGCCTCCAGCTTTGTTCTTTTTTTCTCAGGATTGCTTTCGCTAATCTGGATCTTTTGTTGTTCCATATAAATTTTAGGATTCTTTGTTCTATTTCCCACAAAGAGTGTCATTTGGATTCTGATTGGGATTGCACTGAATTTGTAGATTGCTTTAGGTAGTATGGACATTTTAACTATGTTTATTTTTCCAATCCATGAGCATGGAATAGCTTTCCATTTCTTTATATCTTTTTCTATTTCTTTAAATAATGTCTTCTAGTTTTCAGTATAGGTCTTTATCTCATTAGTTAAATTTATTCCTAGATATTTTATTCTTTTTGTTGCGATTGTAAATGAGATTTTATTCTTAACTTCTCTTTCTGCTAGTTCGTTATTAGTGTGTAGAAATGCAACTGATTTTTTGTATGTTGATTTTGTGCTCTGCAATTATGCTGTAGTTATTGATTATGTCTAATAGTTTTCTGGAGGATACTTTAGCGTTTTCTATATATAGAATCATATCATCAGCAAACAGTGAGGGAAATGAAGATCAAAACTACAATGAGATATCACCTTACATCCATCAGAATGGCTGTAATTAACAAGGCAAAACATTACAAATGTTGGAGAGGATGTGGAGATAACGGAACCCTCATTCACTGCCAGTGGGAATTCACACATATGGAAAACAGTATGAAGATATCTCAAAAAATTAAAAATATCAATACCATATGATCCAGCTATCCCACTACTGGGTATTTATCCAAAAAACATGAAATCAATAATTCAAAGAGATTTATGCATCCCTATTTTCATCACAGCATTATTCACAATAGCCAAGATGTGGAAGGAACCCAAATACCTATCAACGGATGAATGGGTAAAGAAGATGTGGCATATATATATATGGTGGAATACTACACAACCATAAAAAATAAAATTGTACCATTTGCAACAACATGGCTGGACCTTGAGGGTATTACGTTAAGCAAAATAAGCCAGACAAAGACAAACACTATATGATTTCACTCATATGTGGAAGATAAACATACACGTGGATAAAGAGAACAGATCGGTGTTTACCAGAGGGGAAGGGGGTGGATGAGAAGGCAAAAGCAGTAAAGGAGCACATATGTATAGTGATGGATAAAATCTAGACTATTGGGGGTGAGCACGATGCAGTATATACAGAAACTGATATGTAATAATGTACGCCTGAAATTATGCAATGTTCTAAACCAATATGACCTCAATAAAATGATTTAACAAAAAAGAACAGAGTAGTGATTGCTGGGGGTTAGGGATGGTTGGGGAAGGGATGCACATGACTATAAAGGGGTAGAGTGAGAGAAACCTTTGTGGTGTTGAAATAGTTCTGTTTGTTGATTGCGGTGATGTTTACAGAATCTACACTCACAATCAAGTGCCATTGAACTATATGTACACATGGTACCAATGTCAGTGTTCTTGATATTGTACTACAGCTCTATAAAATGGAAATGTTAAGGGAAACCAGATGAAGAGTGCTCAAGACTGTCCTGTGCAATCTTTGCAAATTTCTGTGAATCTATAATTATTTCAAAACAAAATGTTTTTAAGGATGTCTCACAGAAGCCAACAAAGCCAACACTGAAATTCCACAGCTTTGCGGCCCCAGCTAACTCTGTTTCAGAGGAAGATTCTGACCACTATAGAGCATGCTCCAGGAAGTCTACTAGGTCTTGGAAATGCTTCTGTAGTTACTGCTGGTTGGTTGGATGGCACCAATCTCTCTGCTAACCATGGTTCTCAAGCTGCATTCACTCTGAACAAGCAACAGCATAGAAAGCCAGTCTCACTGGGAGATGGATTGGCAGCTTGCAGAGCAAAGTCATTTGCCTTGAGAAGGGCATCTCGCTGAGGCCACCAGGATGATTTCTGCAGTGCCACCAAGCTAAACAAGAGGAAGCTGATGATGAAGGGGGCTCCCCATAGGCTTCATCTCATAAACAGAAAGGGGCAGGTATAACTTTCAGAATCTAAGAGGATTTGGGGTTTGAACCAATAGGCTCGTAGTTTTATAGATCCCTTCATGGGATTCACAATAGAACTCTTTGGAAGATTTGGAAAAAAGAAATTTGCACTCAGGAAAATGTGGCTTGAGTTCTAAAGATGGATCCACTCTAGGCTTCCTTTCCTAGAGACTCTCAAAAGAAGCCAGACCTGTTTTCCTAACCATTTCTTTCCTGTGCTCATATGACTTTCTGGGTTGGAGACAAGAGAAAGCAGAAAGGATCTGTGATCTAAATGTCAGGGGCTTCTCTTTAGGACCCATGGTTTTGATATGCCTGGAGTTTCGATACAGAATCAGAAGAGTTTCTGGAACCATCCAGCAGAGGGACCCCTGGCCTAAATTCTAAATGGAGATTTCTAAATCCCAATTGAGGCTAACCCATCTCTAATCAGCTGCTTCTTGACCCTCAGGATAAGAAAAGTGAGCTGAGGAGAGTTATATCTAACTCTGAGGAAAATTGGTAGCCATCAAATGCTTTAAACCGAGTGAAACGTTACCATCTGTGCAGCCAATGTAGCAGTTTGTATTAAGGGCGACAGCGAAGGTAGAGACCACGTCAAAGGCCGCTGCCAAGTCCAGGCAGGAAACAGTGGCCAGAGGGACGGAGAGAAGGGAGAACACTTACCATGCAAGGTGGCAAAAGTGGCATGACAGAAAGACTGATCAAATGAGGGAGAAGCCCCAGATTTTTGGCTTTGGTAACTAGATGAAGGAGCGTCAGGAATGATCCTTTTGAGTATTATGACAGTAGATGAGGAAGTGCCATGAGTTATGGGTGTGCATACAACTTCAAAGATAAATTAATAACACGTGGGCTAGATGCCCAGTAGAAGCTGCAGGGACCCTTAGAGTGCTCCGTCCATCACAGCCACAATTGTTAATTCTTGTTTGCTGACAACATTGCTTACGTATGGCTCTGCCAAGCAACTGGCCCTTGTCTCTACTGCTCTCTGTGGGAATGGCTTAGAGTAAAATTATTCCAAAACTCAGATCATGAGTTTTAGGTAAATATCCTAAGATATTACTTTGCTTATAACTTAACATCCTACACAAGAGTGTACTAGATTTGGTCACTCGGAGAAACATTTTTTATTTCTCTTCACTAGGAGTCATATAGCTCAACGTGAAATGGCTTTTATTGAGATCATTTTATGGCTTTGATGGGAGCCTACCAGCAATCACTTTTAAAATTTTCAGGCACAATTTGTCATGTCTCTGCTCCACAGCACATAATTTTGTGTTGGAGCAAACTGCACCTTGTTTTCTGAGGAAAGCTTTGGTCTTTTCAGTAGAAAGCTCATTAGACCACCTTGACGCTAGTATGGTTGTGGTGGGGGATGGGGTACATATCATAGGAAGTCTTCTCTGCTTTCAAAGAAGCTCTCTTTGTAAAGAAGTCTTTGCCCCTCACTGCAGATTATTTCAATTCAACATATTCCAAAATGAGGACTTTCTAGATAAAATAATATGAACATCTTTAAACCTCTTGAAGTTGCATTTGGCTGAATTTATTTCAGGGCAAGTTGTAGTAATTAGCACTTCCATCAGTAGTGTATAAGGGTGCCAGTTTCATAACAACTTTATTTACATTGCGTGTTCCATGGGCTTCCATTTTATTCTATGCCAATTTAACAAATGAAAATGGGAAGGCAGGTCTAATATTTCTGTCTTTAAATACTAGTGAGGTGAAAGAGTTTTCAATATTATTTCCCATTTGTATTTCTTTATTTTTGTCATCTGATACCTTTTGCCCACTTAATTACAGTGGTTTTATTTTTTCTCCGTTTTATAATAAAAAGCTTGCACTACGTTATCTGCATATCTACATTGTAGCACTTTCAAATAAATGGGTCTTGAATTTGTTCCCATGGCTTCTTACCCTGTATTTTCATATATTCCTGGATTCTTGTTTTCTGCCTTCTGATTTCATAATGTCAGCTGTAATTTCTTAAACTTTTCAGATGAATATTTGGCTAATTTAGTTTATTTGTAACGAAAAATTCATTATTATTGTAATTTATCTCTCACTACAATTTAATCCAGCTCAGGTCTTAAGCCCTTAGCATTGCTTAAATAAGGTAATTTGCTTTATACCAGATATGAAATAAATGAGATGGAGGATTGTAAATGGGAAGTGGGCCTTTCTACCATGGAGTATAGCCACACCTTAAGTACAACACCAGAGTTATATATGATGCTACTTTCCAAATTTTGCTCCACAAAGAGCAATTGCTCAAGAACCCCATGGGTAAATGATTTGGAGAATACTACAGTAAATAATAATAAATAATAAATAAACTGGAAAAAAAAAAAACAAGAAATACTAGACTCATGTGCCAGTTGATTGGCCCAGCAAAGCCTCATTTGGGGATAGTTCTCAGCTGGGGAAGTGCTGTTGCCTTCAATGGGTATTTGTTGTTGTTGTCAAAATACCTAAAGATTAACTGGGGCAGAAGTGCATACTCTCTGACCCAAAGAGTTTACAAGAAACTTTCTCTGAATTTCTGGAAAATCTGGCCATTTGGACAACGTGACAAAGACCCCCTGTAGCCAGGAAGGTCCTGGGATGAGGCCAGTCATCCTAGAAAACTCAGCTCTGCCTGTGCTGGGAATGGACTCTCCATCTTATGAGTTCATCTCCTTCTATAGAAGCTCAGCTTCCTAAGTGCCAATGGATTGGACTTGGAGAAGAGATTTCACCTTGTCCTACGATGTAAGAGAAAAGAAGATACACTCCTGCACAAATGCGAATAAAATTGTGGGCAAAACTTATGAAGCAAGCAGTAGCTGCAGGTCTGTGGGGTGTGAGTTTAAGCACCGCGGCGGAGGCTGCGCTGCTGGGCAGCAGGAATGACAGAGTCAGTGACGTGCCACTAGGTGGCAGAATAATTCCGCTATCACCATCTACCTGATCTCTGGAACTTCATCTTTAGCCAGAGAAGGGGGGTTTAGTGTTGGGGTTCTTGATCCTTAGAAGACAGTAGAGGCGGCAGCAGTGTTGATGATTCTCATCCATATGAAGAGAGTAGTAACTTCAGGAAAGTCTTTTTGTGTACACCAACCCAGTGTGTGCACAAATATCTTTCTCAAAAACACTCACGCAAGTTCATTCACCCATCCCTTTCCCTCCTGCACCAGGCCCCGCACCGAAGGGCTGACTATGATTATTTAGCAGCCTCAGACATTGCCAGCTGGCTTCCCCTGTATTTTAGGATTGATGCCCCCTCCCAGGAGCTTTCCCTAGACCTCCCTGTGGTTAGGTATTCCTTTCCCTACCCTCCACCACCTGCAATCTGCAGGATCCCTAGTTCATTGGAAGCCTGGCATCTCCTCTTCCCTGTTATAAGCCTGGATATTTTTCAGGGAGCATGTTTCTATCCCAGTATCAGTGTGTTGATGAAATCCAAATTTCCTGTGCTGCTGGACACCCACCACAGGCCACATGACTGACAAGTGCCCCTTTGGCCAATTCATCCACTTTCCTAACAAACCCGGACACTTGTGGTCTTGCGGGCAAACGGTCCTCCTTTCCTACATAACCTTAAGGAAGTTTTCGGCTTCAAATTACAACTTTACTGACCCAGCAGTGACATGTGCCATTTAATTAAATCTACTTGAGCCTCAGACACTTACCTAAAAAATGGGAATAATAATGCCTATTTTGAAAGATTATTGTGAGGATTAAATCAGACAAGGTATACAACTTCTTCTTGGTTGAGCCTTACTGACGTGTAAAGTTTTACTCTTGGTTTAATGGAAATCTTACATTTCACACCCATCAGAATCACTGCATCATTATGAAAAACAGTTTTGTCACCATGGTTTCTACTATCACTAGTAGTAGTCTTGACGTTCAGGTCTATTCAGAGAGTATGGTAAAACTTGGCTCCCATCATCTAGAGTAAAAATTAGAATAAAGACAAACACTTCCGTATTATGCTGAAAGTATATTTATATATAGATATAGATATTTATTTCTCTGCAGACAGCTTTTACAGATGAGTCATTTTAACATTCAAAGAACAGCCTATTTCAATGCTACATAATCTGTACCAGAATGAGATGGATAGCTTCTTAATTCATTTCACAAAGCCAGCACAACTCTCATACCAAAACATAACAATTATAACACAAAACAGAGAATCACAGATCTCACTTAAAAATACAGATGCCAAAATACCAAATAGAACAGTAGCTGATTGAAATCAACACCACATGAAAATGTACAAAGCTTTGGCAGATACAGAACCAAATTGAAATCCAAACTTACACACATAGAACTGGAACATAAACACCAGAAACAAAATGTCCCCCCCACCCTGTGTGGCCTCTGGCCGGGGACCCAAAGGAACAAGATATCTGCTAAATCTCATTAGCGAGGAGGCTGCTAAACCTCATTAGCGGGGAGGGGAACCGCTGGTGGGGTCACCGCATTTATCACTGGAGCCAGGCTCATCGTCATCTGCATCCTCAGACTCACACTCTGCCAGTGCTTCAAAGTACTGGAACGGCCAGCACCGGGGATCTCTCTTATGGAGCTTGGCCAAAAACCTCAGGACAAGCATCTTGCTGGTTTCGAGGAATGCTCGGGGGCCCCAGAGGAACTCATATTCTGCTGGCTCAGTATAGGGGATTCGCCTGTACTCTAGGTACTTCTGCCTTACAAACACTTCGGTGATGAGCTTCTTTGTATTTCCAAAGAGAGCATGTGTCTCCCGGACATCCAATCCTAACCTGTACAGAAAATTAAAGATCAGGTCCTCCCTGACACAATTGCCTTTCATAAAGATGAGACTCAGGACCACCATCAGGAGGCCTAACTTGGGTGTGTCTAAATAAGATGCCACTGGTTCACCCTTATGACGCCCCAGCTTGTTGATAATAATGTAAGAGTGGTTTTTGGGATCAATTTCCTTCAACTGATAACCAAAAACACACTCTAGCTTATTGTTTGCACGGTTGATGATATCTAAGCACTCATCTTTATATTCACGGATGATGAACTTTACCATCTCTGAGCGCTTGATGGGCACCTTGGCTTGGTCCTTGACCAAGAGGAACTGCACCAACGCATTTGCTCTCTCATCCAAGGGAGACAGTGGCTGAGTCTCCAACTTGGGCTCATCCTGGGTGCCACTGAACCCCTGAGAGAGACTGGGGAGCTCAGAGATGATCAAGGGCTGAGGGCTACCTGGGTTTTCCCAGAGACCCAGGGCCCTCGAGGTGCTCGGGCCCTCCCAGGCACTCAGGGCCCAAGATGTACTGGGCCCTTCCCAGCCACTCAGGATCCTGGAGGTACTAGGGCCCTCCCAGCCACTCAGGCCACGGGATGTACTTGGACCCTCCCAGTCACCCAGGACCTGGATGGGGTTTTGAACCTCCCAGTCATTCAGGTTCAGATTTTCCCAAGGTCTTGGGGCCCGCCAGTCACCCAGGGCCAACATCTGGCCACTGCTGTCCTCCTCGGTATTCAGGTGCTTCTTCTTCCGGGTAGCTTTTCCTGAGCGACGTGGAGGCTCAGCAGAGGTCTTCGAAGCCTCTTGAGTGGTGGCCATTGCCAGGGGGGCAGCTGCCGTAGCCATCAGGATGGTGGGCACTGCCTTGGATGCCTTTGAGGCATTCACGTTGGGCTGTGGAACCCATGGAACAGCAGGCAGGGCCTCTACGCAGGCATATGGATCCTGCAGAGCAAGTGGCAGTGACTTCGGGGTCTCTGAGATGGCAGGAGGGCCCTTAAAGGCATTAGAAGAGGCAGGCTGGAACTGGGAGGTAGCAGGAAAGACCCTTGATGTGGCAGTAAAGTTCTCCGATGTGGCAGGCAAGTTTTTCCAGGCAGTCGGCAGGTGTGCTCGGGCAGCTGACACTGCCTTTGGAGCACAAAAAGTGGCGGCAAAGATCATGCGGTCCTTTGAAGGAGCCTTGCGTTCTTTTGAAGAGGTCCTACGGTCCTTTGAAGAGGTCCTGCGGTCTATTGAAGAGGCCCTGGATTCTCCTGATGGAGTCATCATTGATTTAGCAGAGCCCACGGGAAAATTTGCTGCTGCTATGGGAGCTCCGGGCTGGCCCTGCAAGGCTGCAGAGGGGCCCTGCCAGGAGGGCTGGAGTTGCAAGGTGGGCAGCTCTGCCTGCGAGCCCGATGGCTGGGCCTGCTGGGTGGGTAGCTGGATTTGCAAGGCCTTTTGGGAGGCTGGGGCCCCCTGAAAGGGCTGCTCCAGCTGAACCAGCGGTGGGACCTGCCTCTGGGCCTCCTGGGTAGGGAGCGGCTGCCAGAAGTGCCCAGGGGCCTTAGGAGCCTGCCAGGCCAGCGCCTGGGCTTGCTGCACTTCTTGGAACTCCATCGAAGTGGGCAGCTCGTGTGGCACCGGGGCTTGGCCTTTGGGGGCCTGCCAGATGATGGGCGGGCAGTGCGCAACCTGTGGGGCCGACAGCGGGGCCGACAGAGCGGCAGATAGTGGGGCCGACAGTGGAGCCGACAGCACAGCCTGGGGTGCCTGCGGGCCAGCGGGAGGCGCCGTGGGCACCTGCGTTGCTGGCGGGGCAGTGGGCACCTGCGGGGCCGCCCGCACCTGAGGTGCCGCCCGCACCTGCGGGGTGGGCAGCCGAGCCTGTGGGGCCTGCCGCAGCGGTGGCGGTGGCGGCAGGGCCTGCCAGAGTGGTGGTGGAGTGGCTAGAACCTGCGGAGCAGGCCGTATGGGTGGCGGTGCCTGGCGGATCAGTGGCGGTGCCTGGCGGATTGGGGGTGGTGCCTGGCGCACTGGCGGGGGCCCGGGTCGGATGGGCGGCGGGCCGGGGCGGATGGGCGGTGGGCCCTGGCGCACGGGTGGTGCCTGCCAGGCAATCGTTGGAGCCTGCCAGGTGACCTGTGTGGCCTGCCATGCCAGGGGCGGGGCCTGCCAGCCTGGCGAGGTGGCCTGCCAGCCCGGCGAGGTGGCCTGCCAGCCCGAGGGTGCGGCCAGCTGCGCCGGCGGGGCCTGTGGGCCCTGGGGAACCTGTGGAGGAGCCCTTATAACCTGAGACTGGATTTGCAGAATCAGAGGCTGAGCCTGTGGGGACCAAGAAGCCAGAGGCTGCGCAGGTGGGGCTGCCGGCTGTGCCATCGGTGCTCCTGAAGCTGCAGGCTGGCTGATCGGAGCTCTCGAACCTGGAGGATGGATCATCAGGACTCCAGGACCTGGAGGCTTGGCCATCGGGGCTCCCGGAGGCGGAGGCTGGGCCATCAATGCTGCCGGGGGCGGAGGCTGGGCCATCGGTGCTCCCGGTGCAGGAGGCTGGACCATCAGTACTCCCGGAGTCAGAGGCTGGGCCATCAGGACTCCTGGAGTTGGGGGCTGGGCCATCGGGGTCCCCGGAGGGGGAGGATGGGCCATCGGTGTCCCCGGCGGGGGAGGGTGAGCCATCGGCGTCCCCGGAGGGGGTGGGTGAGCCATCGGCGTCCCCGGAGGGGGAGGATGTACCATCGGGGTCCCCGGAGGGGGAGGATGGGCCATCGGGGTCCCCGGAGGGGGAGGATGGGCCATCGGGGTCCCCGGCGGGGGAGGATGGGCCATCGGGGTCCCCGGAGGGGGAGGATGGGCCATGGGGGCTCCGGGAGCCGAAGGATGCATCATCAGGACTCCCGGAGTCGGAGGCTGGGCCATCGCGGCTCCCGGAGGGGGAGGATGGATCATCAGGACTCCGGGAGTCGGAGGCTTACCCATCGGGCCTCCCAGAGGGGTTGCCTGGACCATCGGGCCCCCTAGGGCCGGAGGTTGGGCCATCTGAGCCACTGGGGCAGGCGGCTGGCCCTGTGGGCCCTCCCAGGCAGGCTGAGGTGCCTGCCAAGCGGCCAATGAAGCCTGCAAATCAATCGGAGGTGGATCCCAAGGGACTGGTGGAGCCCGAGAGGAGGCGGGCGGGGCCCGCATCAGAACCGTAGGGCGGCTATAGACCGGAGGCTTAGGGGCCTCCGCCGGGGGACTCGAATCACCCAAATTCTTACTTAGCTGCGACATGTCCCTTTGCTCTGACAGCTGGTGGGCCTTTTCCTCCGACAGCTGCTGGGCCTTTTCCTCCAGAGAGAAGAGAATGCCTACGTGGCTGCTCAGAGGATCCCTCCCTGCTGACTGGTGAATAGGAAGTGAGTGCCCTTAGCTCTGCAGCTTTCCGCAGTAAGGAGGAGGGGGGAAGGGGGCTCAATCCCGCCCCTTCCCCGCCCCCGACCACCACAAGTGGATAGTGCATAGGGGCGTCTACCAGAAATCCTGGCTGACACAAGATCCCTTCTCACTCTGTCCAGTCCCCAAATTCAGCCTGGTCAGACTCTCTAAGGATGAGTTTTCACAGGGGAGTGACAGGAACAGATCTATGTTTTAGAAATCACTATACTGCAGTATAGAGTGGGAACAGACCACTGGGAACATTGAAGGCATCCATGAGGGGGGAGATGGTGTGGTCTAAGCTCAGATATAGCAAAACCGGAACCGGAGGATGAAAGCAATGCATATATATTTATGAGAGATTCAGGAGTCTAGTAGGCACCTATTATAATTTAATGTAAGAGTAAAAGAGATGGAGAAGGCATATATGTCTCTGTCCTGGGAATGTGGGAAATTGTGGTGTAGTTGACTCTTGTAGGCACAGGGTGGGAGGCACATAGGAAGAGAGATTGATGAGTATGGATTGGGAAATGGGCATTTACAGTGCTGTGGGACTGCCAAGGAGAGATATTCTGTAGACACTCTTGTATAATGGCTTGAGATTCAGAAGAAAAGTGAGCTAAGGATCAAGGTACTCATGAAAATAGAGCTGTGAGAGTGAATGTGGTTGCAGAAGAGTGTTGAGAGTGAAATTCCTGAGCTATGTCTTGAAGAATACAGGCATTTTTAGATGTAGGCAGAGAAAAGGGATGGCAAAGAGTAGAGACAGAAGGAAAGAAATCCTGGAAGTTAAGATGTTCCGGACGTCAATGGAAGGCAGTATTTTTAGTAGTGGGAAAAATTCCCGTGGAATGGCTAGGATGAAAGAGAAGGGTGGATTTCTTGGTGTTCTTCATCAGTTGCAGAGCAGGAAATAAACTGTAAACATAAAAACCAAAAAAAAATGCACTAGAAAATAATAAAATGACTGAATTAACTGATCCAAGGTTAATATATAGGAAAAACAGATGAAGAATAAAATAAAAAAATGGGGGGAAATCTACTCACGGACATAATCAGTTTAAAAATTAGACTGATGATGTATTAAGAGATAAAGCAGAAGATATGAAAATTATTGGGTAACACTCTACTACTTCACGCTGAAAGGAAGTGACAGTCTCAGTTCTAGTGGGAAGTTTTCTGGAAATATACAAAATAATAAATATCAGGATGTTTAGTTTAGAAGATGCTGTTTGCAGCCTAGGGCAGGAGTCCTGAGTGACAAAAATATGAATGATGCCACAAGGGGGCAGACAAGAATGATGAAGGCCATATCCTTCTCCTGATGTACCCCAAGCCAGTGTTCCTCAAAGTTGGTAATTTATGAATCCCAATGAAGGCATGTACACACTCTCAAGGTTATTATTGCCTTAAATAAAGAATCATTTGGGAGTGAGGTTTTAGTGTTTTTTCTGGCAATTGAAAGAATGACAAATCAGACTTGTTATGCCCAAGGAATATCTTCCTTTTCAAAGGCAAGTAGCTCTTTCATGGTACCTGGTGATATGTCACTCCCATTTATTCCCAGGGAGCTGCTTCTACAGATTGGATACCACCATGCTTCACAGTTTCTAGGTACCTCTCGAGGGTTAATAGTCCATATAAGACTTCTCGATTTGATAGGAGTTCAGAATGACTTCAGGGGGGCCAATTCTAGACACAGAACCCTCATGTTCTCCATCACCAGTAACTGCCATGCGACAGTTACTAGCTATGGATATCTTTGGGAAAGTAAGTTCATTTTTTCAGTCTATGACATTTCTACCCTCACTAAAGCATACTTTTTCCTCCTCTAATTCAAATGTATAAATTCCTCAGAGATTAAGTTCTTCCACTAGCCATCTCTTTTTCAGGATTATGGTAGATTTAGCCGTCAGTCCACTATGCTCTTGTTCATCCTGCACAGTAAATGGCGACCAGTTGGGCGCAGTTGTTCTCACTGATGTTGGAGTCAACGAATGGCACTGCCACACAGTGCAGGCTCCCGAATCCATTATGTGAAAGGAGGCCCCGTTTATGCCCACAGATGATACAGAAGCCAAAAAGGAAGTATCAGGAATTATGAAGGGGGAAAAAAAGAACTTTAAGGTGTCATTAGAAATGGAAGGTAGTTAAGTAGTACTCTAGCACCTCTGTGACTCCTTGGTAACATTCTTGAACTAGCAGAGAAACATTGGGCCATAGTAATGGTGGAAGTTTATTCTTCCCTGGAAAATACATCAGCCTGTTTTAGATCATTAGTGGTCTCAGATCCAGGCCACATGACAACATAGCTACTCACAAATTACCTAACACCAATATCAAATACACCTGAGGAACCGGGAGACATAGAGCCTTTTTGTGAAGATCGACTGCTTTAATAACAGCAAAACCCAGTAGTGTCCTGAGTGCCAGTGGGAAATTTGGACCATACACTTTAAATAGGTCTCCCAAAACTCCTCTTCTCCTTGTGTAATCTTCCAGTTTCCTGAAGCCCCCACCACTCTTCTGTATGTATGGTCTTCTATCTCCATACTTCTGAACCAAGTGTTGTCAACATCTCTTTCCTTGTTTCTCCACGCGACAGCTTAAAAATCCAAGGTGAGTAGAAAACAAAAAGCAAATAGATACAAAACATCTATGGAATGTAGGTGTCAGTCTGTCTTCTAATTAGAAAGGACATTCAGTATTTGCCTAAGTCTGTAAGAAAAGGGTAACATAAGTAATTGAAAAAATCAAGGAGAAGGAGAACTGAGGAAACAAAAAGGAGTAGGAAAATCCTTGAGCCGGGTGTGTGAAGAATTTGTTATTTCTTTATCCTCTGGCTCGACAAGAAGGGAGCCCCCATGCAGACTGGAGCTTTATTTTGTCCGCTCTTGTATCCTCAGCTCAGCCTGAGCAGTCAGTATGGAGCCGTTGAATGAAAACGTAAGATTAGCACCAGAAGTGCTTATCTTTCATCCGTTTAGAGCTGTGAGACTTGGTGTAAATATTTATAAATAAGTAAAATAATTAGTTATAAATTTCATAGAGTCTAAACCATTTGCTTATGAAATACCTTTTATTAAGGATTCAGTATGTGCCCAACACAGTGCTATGTGCGGGACTACAGAGAAAAAAACCTGACAACGCATTTTATAGACACATAGGGATATTAATATGGTCTTTTTAGTGCAATAAAGTGTTATTGTCTGCATTGTTTAAAACATATTGGTCATAGTTGACACAAATAGCTGTACTCACTTCTACTTCGAGGGTGGGGGGTTGTGATGCTGGCAGTAGCAATGAAAATAAAAAACAAACAAATCCAAAGCTGTGGGACATTCATGAGTGTTTTCCAAATAGACAGACTCAGCACAAAAAGAAAGAAAAAGCATAGGATATATCAGAAGTACAAGGCATTTGAAAGAAGAATTGCAATGGGTTCATTAAAATAGTGTAACTACTATTTACTGAATGCTTATTATTTGATCAAATACCATCCTAAAAGCTTTACATACACTGTAAACTCCCCACAAAATCCACAAGTGTTTGGCCCCATTTTACACGTGAAGAAATTGAGGCTCAGGATGGTAACTAACTTGTCCCAGATCTGGCAATCTGTAGCAGAATCTTGAATTAAAGCCTGATCTATCTGTTGCCAAAAGCCAGCATTCTTAGCCGTTACACTAGTGCTGCCAAAATCTTTAAAAAAAATTTTAGATATAGTTAACATACAATTAAATTCATAGATCTACAGTATTCTGTTTAATGAGCTTTGTTACCATCTGTCAAAACAAGATAAAGGACATTGTCTTTATCAAATAAAGGTCCTACGTGCCCTTTTCCAGTCAATTCCTGTACTTACAAAGGCAACCACTTTGTGATTTCTCTCACCATATATCAGTTTTGCCTGTTCTTGAATTTCATATAAATGGAATCAGTACAGTATATACTCTTTTTGTGTCTGGATTCAACATTTTTTCGAGATTTACGCATGTTGTCCCATGTTTGGGAAATTTGCTATTTTTTGATGCTGAATAGAATTTTGTTCTATTTATACTGCATAATTTATTTATCTATTACCTGTTGACATTTGGGATATTTACAATTTGGGGCTACTATGAAAAAAGGCTACTTTGAAAATTTTTCTACAAGTCTTATTTTGAGCATACATTTTCATGTATCTTGCGTAAAATGTCAGGTTGAATGACTGGGTTATAGAGTATACTTATGTTTATCTTTATAAGAAACTGCAACAGTTCTCCACTGTTGGGTTAGACCATTTTACACTCTACCAGAATGTATAAGAATTCAAGGTGCTCAACAGCCTTACACAATTTTGTGTTGTCAGTATTTTTGATTTTGGTCAATCTAACGGATGTGAAATGGTGATTGTATGATTTTCACTCCTATTAGTAATGTGTGAGAGTTCAAGTTGCTCTACATCCTAGCCAAAATTAATATAATTGGTCATTATGATTTTAGGCATTCCAGTAGGTGAGAAATGATGTATCATTGTGTTTATGTTTGTTTGTATTTTTTTTTTATTAATAGACTATTTTTTAGAGCAGTAGTAGGTTTACCAAAAAATTGAGGTGGAAAAATTGAAAATTCTTGTATATTCTATGCCCCTCCCACACAAATACACACAACTTTCCCCCCATCATGAACATCTTGCACCAGAGTGGTACATTTGTTATATTCCGTAAACCTACCCTGACACATCATTATCATCCAAATCTATGGTTTACATTAGGGGTCCTTCTTGGGGTTGTACATTTTGACAAATACATAATGACATATATCCACCATTTTAACATCATACAGAATAATTTCACTACCCTAAAAATCCTCTGTGCTCTGTCTATTCACCTTTCCTCCCCTCTAAGCCCTGGCAAACCCTGCCCTTTTTAATGTCTCCGTAGTTTTGCCTTTTCCAGAATGTCATGTACTTGGAATCATACAATATGTAAAGATTTCAGATTGGCTTCTTTCACTTACTAATATGCATCTAAGGTTCCTACATGTATTTTCATGGTTTTATAGCTTATTTTATTTTTAGCACCTAATAATATTCCATTGTCTGGATGAACCACTGTTTATCCATTCACCTCCTGAAGGACATCTTGTTTGCTTACAAATTTTGGCAAATATGAATAAAGCTGCTATAAACATCCATGTGTAGGCTACTCATTTCTTTTTATCGTGGTATACTATTCTACTGTATGTATATGCCACCATTTGTTTATTACCCACCTGCTGTAGGATATCTTGGTAGCATCCAAGTTTGGGCAATTATGAAAAAGGCTGTTATAAACATTTGTGAAAAGATTTTTGTGTGGACATAAGTTTTCAACTCATTTGTGTAAATACCAAGGAACACAACTGCTGGATTATATGGTAAAAATATATTTA
Source organism: Ceratotherium simum simum (assembly GCF_057802395.1). Lineage (NCBI taxonomy): Eukaryota > Metazoa > Chordata > Mammalia > Perissodactyla > Rhinocerotidae > Ceratotherium > Ceratotherium simum. Next base: position 76,444,552 of record NC_141902.1, on the reverse strand, counting down.
GTTTTGTAGGAAACTGCCAAAACTGACTTCCAAAGTGGCTGTACTTGGAGGGCGTTTATAGATTCTCTTTGTGTGTTGTGTTCGGTTTCCAATTTCTTAACTGAATTATCTTTTTATTGCTGATTTTAACAGAAATCACATTATTTAGATTTTCTATTTCCTCCTTTGCCAGTTTGTGTAAATTATGCCTTTAAGGATTTTTTCCATTTCCTCTAAGTTGTCAAGGTCATTAATTTAAAGTTGTCAATCTCCCTTTACTAACAGTTAACAATTTGTTAATTGTTAAACAGTGTAAAGTTAATAATTTCTCTTTATTAAATGGAGATTAACAAAATATCCTTTTATTATCCTTTCAATGTCTGTTTAATATGTAGTATTGTTTCTCTTTCATTACTGAAATGAGGGATTTGTTTACTCTCTCTCTCTTTTGTTTTCTTTCTTATTTTATTAGTATTTCCAGAGGTTACTAGTTTTCTTACCCTTTTCAAAGAGTAAATGATTGATGTGTAATTTCTTCTATTGTTGGTCTTTTTTCTACTTCATTGATTTCAGCTCTTATTTCAACTTTATTCATTATTCCACCTACTTTAGTTTTGATTTATTCTTTTTCTATATTGTTAATGTGCAAGCTTAGGTAATTTATTTTAAACATTTTATGTAGTATAGGTTATTAAAGATATACACTTCTCTTTCAGCCGTATTGTAGCAACATCTTACAAATTTTGATATATAATGTTTTTATTAATTTCAAAATATTTAATAATTTTGTTGTGCTTTCTTGTTTGATTTATGGGTTATTTGGAAGTATGTTGTTTAATTTTCAAATATTTGGATATTTTATACATATTTTCATGATATTAATTACTAATTTAATTCCACTGTGATCAAAGAATATGCCCAATGTGATTTCGGTTATTTTAAACATAACACTTGCATTTTAGCCCAGCATAGTGTCTATTTTGAAAAATATTCTATGTGCACTTTAAAAGAAAATGTATTCTACCATTCTTAGATATAATTCTATAAATGTCACTTAGGTCAATTTGATTGTGCATATTGTTCATATCTTCTGTATCCTTACTGATTTCTTTTTTATCTGGTTGTTCTATCACTTATTCAAAGAAGTGTGTTAAAATGTCCAAATGTGGTTGTGTATTTGTCTGTTTCTCCCCTTAGTTAGATAGTGTAATTTAATATATTGTAAGATCTTTTATTAGATTACACACCTTATATGTGTTATTATGTCTTTTTGATCATTTGACCCTTTTATCCTTATGGAATGTCCCCCTTAGCTCTGTAAATACTCCTTGTCTTGAAGTCTACTCTGTCTGATATTAACAGAGCCACACTGGCTTTCCTATACTTAGTAATTACATACTCTGTTTATTTCTATCCTTTTAAATCTTTACCTGCCTAGGTCATTATATTTAAAGTATGTTTTGATAAATAAGACATACTTAGTGTATGTCATGCTTCTGCACAGAAACAGAACCAATAGGAGATATATATATATATATTTTTTTTTTAAATTTAATTTATAGATTTATTATAAGGAATTGTCTCATGTGATTATAGAAGCTGGCAAGTCCCAAAATCTGCAGGGTAAGTTGTCAGGCTGGAGACCCAGAGGAGCCAATGGCTTAGTTCCAGTCTGAGTATGAAGGTCTGAGAATCAGTAGAGCCAATGGTGTAGTTCCAACCTGAAAGCCAGTAGGCTTGAAATTCAGTCAGAGCTGATGTCTCAGTTTGAGTCCAAAGAAACAAAAAAAGCCTATCTCCCTGTTCACAGGCCATCAGGCAGAAAGCATTCTCTCTTACTTTGGGGAGGGTGAGGCTTTTTGCTCTAGTCAGTCCTTCAACTGATTAGGTGAGGCCCATTCACATTATGGAGGATAATCTACTTTACTCAGTCTACTGCTTTAAATGTTAATCCTATCTAGAACACCCTCACAGAAACACTCAGAAAACTGTTGGACCAAATATCTGGGAACCTTGTGGTCCAGTCAAGTTCATACATACAATTAACAATCACATTAAGTTGTGATTTATTAATCGATTCTGCTAATTTCTGCCTTTTTCATGGACTATTTAGTCAATTAGCATTTAATGTAATTACTGATAGAGTAGAGTATAATTTGACTATATTGGTCTTTCTTTTCCTATGTATGCCATCTATTTTTTTCCCATTTAGGATTAATCAAATATTTTCTTATTACATTTTATCTCTTGTATTGGCTTTTTATTCATACCTCCTTTGTTTTGTTTTGCTGAGGAAGATTTGTCCTGAGCTAACATCTGCTGCCAATCTTCCTCTTTTTGCTTGAGGAAGATTAGCCCTAAGCTAACATCTGTTGCCAATCTTCCTCTACTTTGTATGTGGGTCACTGCCACAACATGGCTGCTAATGAGTGGTGTAGGTCTGCACCTGAGAACCTAACCTGGGTGGCCAAAGTGGAGCAAACCAAACTTAACTACTAGGCCACGGGACCAGCCCTCCTCCTTTGTTTTTTTAATGGTTGCTGTACAGATTACAATATGCATCTTTAACTTAGCACCATCTACCTCAAAAATACTACCTACTTTATGAATAATATGAGAACTTTACAACAGTATAACTCCATTTAAACTCCTCATACTCTCTGTCTTCTTGTTGTCATTCATTTTACCTCTCTATATGCTAGAAACCTCACAACATATGACTACTATTTTTGCTTTAATTGACCAATTGTCTTTTACAAATTATATATAATATATACATTTGTATATATATATAAATACATATCATATATATATAAATATGTATTATATATAAATATGTATCATATATATATATATAGAGAGAGATGTAGTTCTTGCTATGCATTAAACTATATTAACTGAAACTTACACATATCAGAAAAGTGTGCTTACTTTGCACAAACCTGTGGTGGCTGAGATTCTATGCAAAGTGAAAATACTCTTTTGATATGCACAAGTTTCGGTCAACACAGTACTGTGCAACTTGAGGACTAACTGTATTATGTATGTATGTGTGTGTATAATTTTAAATATATGAATATTTGTATATATTATGTTATTACTATAATATTATATTAAATGCTGGATATTAAACTATTATAAACATGCATGTACATATAATGTACATTAAACTAATTTCTAGGTCCTTTTACATTATGTATAGTATATACATACACACTTTCTGGTTCCCTTCATTTCTTCCTGCATATCAAGATACCATCTAGTATCAATTTCTTTCTGCCTGATAAACTTTCCTTTTTCTTGTGTATGTTTTCAGGAAATAAATTCCCTCAGCTATTGTCTGTCTGAAAATGACTTTACTTTACTTTCATTGTTTTCTCTTTTTTTGGACAACCTTCACGCATTTTGCCAACCCCTCCCCCCCCGCCACTGGCAATCACTAATCTGTTTTGTATCTATGAGATTGGTTTCCACATATAACTGATTATAGATTCTAGATTCCACATATAAGTGAGATCATACAATATTTGTCTTTCTCTGTCTGACGTATCTCACTTAGCATAATGCCCTCAAGTTTCATTCACATTGCTGCAAATGTCAAGAATTCCTTTTTTTGTGGCTGAATGATATTCTATTGCATACCTCATTTTCTTTATATATTCATCCATCAATAGATACTTAGTTTGTTTCCACGTCTTGATTACTGTGAATAACGCTGCAATGAACATGGGAGTGCAGGTATCTTTTCGAGATAGTGATTTTGTTTTCTTCGTATATATACCCAGAAGTGGAATTGTTAGATCATATGATAGTTCTATTTTTAATTTTTTGATGAATTTCCATACTGTTTCCCATAGTGGCTGAACCAATTTACATTCTTACAAATAGTGCATAAGGGTTCCCATTTCTCCACATTCTCACCAGCACCTGTTATCTCTTCTCTTTTTGACAATGGCCATTCTAACAAGCATAAGGTGATATCTCATTGTGGTTTGATTTGCATTTCCCTGATGATTAGTGATGTTGAACACCTTTTCATGTACCTATTGTCCATTTGCATGTCTTCTTTAGAAAAATGTCTATTCAGCTCCTCTCCCTATTTTTTTAATTGGGTTGTTTGTTTTTCTGCTATTGAGTTACCTGCACTCTTGTAACTTACATGAATTTTTACCATGTGAGTCTTGAATACTTTTTCACTCTCTCTCTTGCTCTCATGCTCACTTTTGCTCTCTCAATTTGTGTGTGTGTGTATTTCAGTTTGGATGCTTTTCACTAACCTAACTTCATATCGACTGACCCTTTCTTCTGCTGTTGTATTCAGTTTGCTGTTAAGCCCATTGAATGAACTGTTCATTTTGATATTGTATTTTTCTCTTATAACATTTCCACTTGTTCTTTTTATAGTTCTCCATCTTTTTGCTGAAATCTCTCATTTGTTCATGTATGTTATCCACCTTTTTTATGATATACTTTAATATATTTCTCATAGTTAGAGCCTTTCTTTGCCAGTCAAACATCTAGATTATCTCTGAATCTTCTTCCAGTGTGTTTGTTTCCTTTCTTTTCCATGGGTCACATTTTTCTGCTTCTTCCCATGTTTCTTGATTTTTTATTGTATGTGAAACAATAAGTAAAAATTAAACACTTGGGCTGGCCTGGTGGCGTAGCAGTTAAGTGCGCGTGCTCTGCTGCAGTGGCCCAGGGTTCGCAGGTTCGGATCCTGGGTGCACACTGACGCACCACTTGTCAAGACATGCTGTGGCAGCATCCCATATAAAATAGAGGAAGATGGGCACAGATGTTAACTCAGGGCCAATCTTCCTCAGGAAAAAGAGGAGGATTGGCGGCAGATGTTAGCTCAGGGCTGATCTTCCTCACACACACACACACACACACACACACAAAATTAAACACTGAAATAAATAATAATTACTCCCATAGAAAGGTATAATCCTTCCTCTGTCATACCACTAGTATGTGGGATTTAAATGTTTAAATGATCTAATAAGTAGTTGAGTTGGATATGAGATTTTTTTGCAACTATACTTAGATTCAGTTCCCCAGTGATGGCTTCATATATTTCGAGGGTGAGACAAAGACATTCCTTTCAGCAGAGATTCAAATATAAGACCAGTGAGACTTCAAATATCTCTCTATGTATTAGGTCCAGTTGCTTGTTGTATGCCTATGGGGAATCAATCTCTCTCTCTCTCCCTCTCCTCTGACTACTCCTCTTTTTCTCACTCACTTTCCTTTAAACCCAGTTGACAGCTTTTTTGTTCATTGAAGTATTTTCTTTACTCTCCAGCTCTGCGCCTGCATCTTCAAGCCTCAGGAGGTCTTCCTTATTCCTATTTCTATAATTCTAGTCTTTATCAGTCCACTGTAGTGCACTTAATGAAGATTTTGTGTGCTCCTTTCGAGGAATTGCTGTCAATGCTTTTTCTCTACTCAGCCTCCTGCAGGCTGCTGCCTTGCACTCAGGGAAGCATCTGTGCCCCTCATGGGGCCATTTATTAGCTCCCCTGTCCTACATCAGCCTCCTCTAGTCACTATCTTGCACTCAGGGAAGAGTTTGTGAGTCTGTCTCACCTCCTCTGCCCTGCCTTCAGCCATTGGTGTGCTACTCACATGCAGTCAGTGAGAGCCTTAAGGAGAGATTTGGCAGGTAGACTTAGACTTTTTTAGACTTCTCAGAATTTGAATCTGTCACACTAGACAATATTCAGTCAATAAAAGTTTGTTAATAGTCTGACTGTTTTCTCATTACAGTCATCCATGGGGAGTCTGTTCTACTTCTGCATAACCCCCTGAAGATTAAAGCATCAGTGGGCCTCTTTGCTTCTAGGAAGGGCATGCCGTTTCTGGAATTTAATTCATTTAGATTTCTCTGTATCTTCAGCTTGCTGATGTGTTTTGTAATTTACTCACATTGATCTCATGACTACTATGGAAATTTTGCTTCCAACCTAGAAGTGGAAGTCCCTTCCAAATGTTTTAGCCAAAGAATCACCATAAAACATATAAGATTTGTCATTGTGTGATAGAACTGAAGATATCACTATAAAGGCCCTGTTTGAACCTGAAAGTTTTTAGAAATTTCATCATTTATATTAAAAATTTTACCTGAAGTGTACATTCATATTCATAATATGACAGGATCAAAGAATAAAGGTGCCAATGACTTGACCAAGAGTCATTAAGGTTCCATGTTTGTTTTAATTTAATATGACACTTTGAATAACTTTACCTCACTTTGCAATCAGTCTTGGAATCAGGTAGTTGTGCCCTAACCTGTGAAGCACTTAGCAGAGCACAAAATTGGAAGTGTGAGATAAACAGCACCACCATTACTACCAATATGGGGCAGTACTAAGTATATTTAGGGCATGCATGTATGAAGTAGAGAGGGAGAGATTGCAAATACACCAGGGTGAGCTGAAGGAAAATTGCTGTCTGATAGGAGATGTGATGCAGTGATGGGAGAGTCATATTTGTAATTAATAAAAGGTGAAAAAGCAGAGAGCCTGGATCTAGGCATCCATCTATAACGGTTTAAAGACCAAGCAATGAAGGAGCTCCTGAGTGACAGCCTAGGTTTCCTCACAAACTAGGAGGACAAAAGGGGCTTGAGGAGAGTGAGAATAGGCTGTAGTCTCCTGTTGTTGGGAAGGGAAGGGGGAGTTGACTATGGACAGGCAGGTATGTTTCCTGACAGGAGACCACGAATGTGCAGTAATTTCAGCATCAAGTGTGCATGTAGAGAAAGGGAATATTGGATTCATTGGAGCTTGAACACTTGTCATACAGAGGACATACACAATCAAGTGGAGTTCCAAGGAGGAATGATGTGTAGAGGATACATGACATTTCATCCCATAGTTCTTCGTTCCCACACCAAATCTTGGTTCTTGTCTCTCCCTACTTCTCAGACACTCATGAAATATACCTGACCCCCAAGGCCTTTTTCTCACAATCCACCCTCCGTTTCATTACTAAGTATACCCTTGATTTGGACTTGGCTCAGTGTTGAAAAATCCCTTGTGTCTTCTCGTCCCATTGTTCTTTGATCCCATCAAGTACCTTTCCTGAAAATTAAATTCCTATTCAAGGAGTTTCTAGAGAAGTACCCATCTAATGGGAAGGGAGAAATGGAATCAGTCACAAGGTGGCAGAAGTGTTCAGCCACACCCTTCGCTAACAGTCTTGGGAGGCCTCAATTTCTCCTTGAACTGGAGGGGAGGGTTTTGGGGTTGAGGTTCCATTTGATCTGCTGGGACTGCTGAGAATGGGGAATCAGGATTGATACTAGCTCCGCTGAGCTCCCTTAAGGCCAGGCTTGCATGAAGCCCCAGCAGAGGTACACATAAGGACACATATTCCAAATACCCCTAAGGGAATTTCCCCGATTAAAAGTGGAAAGGAGTAGACAGAGTAATATCACTTGCAAATTGGCCTTTGTCTGGATTAGGCAATACTGCATTCTCTAAAACAACAAATGGAAAGAAAAATGTAAGGTGGTGGTTGTATAAAGAGAATGTCTGAATTAGCTGTGTAATCTGGGTAGTAGAACATTGCCTTGGCTAGCTCGTTATCACTTGCCCAATTCCATTCACATAGGCCTCCTTGTAGACCTTGGATCCAGTCCCAGCACCCGGGCAATTGCAGGTACGATGCCCTCTGGCGAGAATGTTCTACTCCTTCACCAAGAAATCCCCATGACTCACTTCCTTACTTCTTTCAGACCTCTGCCCAAGTGTCATCTTTTCAGAAAGCCATTACCTAACAACTCCCTGTTAATCTTAATCCTTTATTCTACTTCCGGACTTGTCATCTGAAATTTTCTTCTTCATTTGTGTTCTGTCTCCCCTTGTTAGATTGGTTGGTCCACGCAGGCAGGGTTGTTGGCAGTTTCATTCAGTTCTATAGCCCACGTTCCCAGAACAAGAATTGGCACATCATACATGTTCAGTCAATATTTTATTGATTGATGAGTCAATAAATGAATGAAAGGACACATATCAAAAAGAGAATACATCAAAATGCTGAGAGTGGCTATTTTCATCTGTTGTGATTGTGTTCTCTTTACCTTTCAGAATTTTATTTTACACGTCTTTCTATATTCTATATAGATTCTAGGGCCAGACCACCTCAGGTGAAAATCCCGTTGAGGTCATTAACTAGCTCTGTGATCAAGGGTATATGAATTAATATCTATGTACTTCAGTTTCCTCATCTGTAAAATGGTGGTAAAAAATACATACTCTTAGCTTGTTGTAAGAATTATATATAAAGTGCTTTGTAAGAATTAGCCATTATTGTTAACATCATGTTACTATTCTATCATGCAGCCTATTATAATTTTACAGCTTTATAGAAGTGTCATCTTTTATCCTTTTACCTTCCAAACTGCTTTTTGTAAAATGTTGGATTTTAGTTTTCTCACATTTCCAGGCATACCTCGGTGGTCCCTTTTGATTCCACAAGTGGCACAAGATAAGTGGATGCCACACTTATCTTAAGAAGCAGTTCTAAAAAAAAAAATGTTCTATCTCTGGTACTACTATTAACATTCATTTATTTTAACTTTTTAATTTGAATAATTTTAGACTCACATAGAAGTTGCAAAACTAGTACAGAAAATTCCCAAATCTGCTTCATCCATCTTCCCCCAATGATACTAACTTACACAACCAAAGTACAATTTCCTACCTAGGAAATTAACATCGGTACAATACTATTAAGTAAACCACAAACCTAACTTGGATTTCATCGGTTTTGAAATGCATTCATTTTTTTTTGAGGGAGTGTATAATTCTATGAAATTTTATTACAGCTATCGATTAGTGAAACCATCAACATAATCAGGATACAGAACTGTTCCATCACCACAAAGAAATTCTCTCATGTTACCCCTTTATAGTCATACTTCCCACTACCCTAGTGACCACTTATCTGTTCTCCATCACTATAATTTTGTAATTTCTAGAATGTTATGAAGTTGAAATCATGCAGTATGTAACTTTTTGGGATTGACTTTTTGCACTTAGTATAACATCCTTAGGATTCATCCAAGTTGCTATGTGTAACAATATTTAGTTCCTTTTTATTGTTGGGTAATATTCCATTATATACATGTAACACTATTTATCCATTCACTGGTTGAAGGACATGGGGGTTTTTTCCAGTTATGGGCTACTGCAAAATAAAGCTGCTATAAGCATTAGTGTACCAGTTTTTTATGAGTATATGCCTTCATTTCTGTAGAATAAATACCCAGGAGTGGGAAAATTAAGTCTTAGGTAAGTGCATGTTTATCTTTATAAGAAACTGCCAAACAGTTTTGCAGAGTGGCTGTACAAATTTACATCTCCACCAGCAATGTGTGAGAGTTTGAGTTGCTCCACATGCTCTCTTGGATATTGATGGAATATTTTCCTTCAGCCATTCTAATTTATGGGTAGTGGTATCTCATTGTGACTTTAATTTACGTTTCCCTGATAGCTAATAGTATTGACCATCTTTTCATGTGCTAATTTGTCATCCATATATCTAGTTTGGTTAACTGTCTGTTCCAATCTTTGACTATTTTCTAATTGGTTTGTTTGTTTTTATAATGTTGAGTTTAGAGAGTTCTTTATATATGCTGGGTACAAGTCCTTTTCTGGATATGTGGTTCTCAAATATTTTCCTCGAGCCTGTCACTTTTTTTTCATTCTCTTAACAGTTTCTTTCAAAGAACAGTAATTTTTAATCGTGATGAGGTCTAATTTATAGTTCTTTGTTTTGTGGATCATGCTTTTATTCTCTTCATCTAACACTAGGTCATGAAGGGTTTCCCCCTATGTTTTCTTCTAAAAGTTTTAGAGATTTACATTTTACACATAGATCTATAATTCATTTTGAGTTATTTTTTGTATAAAGTGTGAGGTTTGTATTGAGGTTCTTGGAGTTTTGTTTGTTTACTTTTTTCTATGAATGTTTAATTGCTCCAACATCATTATTGAAAAGACTATCCTTTCATTGAATTGCTTTTGCAACTTTGACAGAAGTCATTTGGTTGTGCTTGTGGTGAGTCTATTTGTGAATTCTCTAGTCTGCTCAAGTGATCTATGTGTCTATCCCTCTGCCAAATACCACACTGAATGCTGAGTTGTATAGTAAGTCTTAAAATTGAGTAGAGCAATTCCTCCAATTTTACTCATCCTTTATAAAATTGTTTTAGCTATTCTAGTTCTTCTGCTTCTCAACATAAATTTTAGAATCAGCTTGTCTATATCTAAGATGGCCAACTTTTTACAGAGTCAACCCAGGACATAATTATAGCTGACAAAATAAATCATAATGACATAATATTTAATAAGTAATTTTACACATATGTGTTATTACTTTAATGTAACATACGAAAAATAGAGATTTGCTTGAATTTATATATTACTTTGTTCATTTACTTTTATGTTATAGAAATGACATTCTTTTAACAAAACAAGAATAGGACTAGTTAACAGTGGCAATTAGTAGTAATTAATAGTTGGATTAATAAACAATAATATATGTGAGGAAATATGACAAGATTTTATGTTTCTGCTCTCTGATATATCAATTTATTTTAACACTTGGTTGCATGTTTAAATATTGTAGGCTATATTTTAGTTATTATTAAGATGCATAAATATAAGGATTTTATAAGAATATAAATTCAAAAGGATATAGGATATTAATATATTTAATTTAAAAATAACAACAACATAATTCTTTCTGTCTCATGAGACGTGTGATATTTTCTCTCCTTCTTTTTCCTTTTCCAGCACTATTTTTCTTCAACATCTCTAGCTTTCATGATATATTTCATTTCTTTTATGTGGTGATAAAACTGAGTACAGTCAGACACATAATTCACTTTGACTTGCAGCTTTGCTCTTATCGTGTCCACATTATGCTGATTCCCTAAGTCCAATGTGATGACGTCAAACTAAATGTTTCTCAACAAAAGCCTTTGAACATAGAATACGTAGGATTTTACTCATCAACAACAGATTTCTAGATTTGTAGGAATTAGTTTCCAGCTTTCAAAAAATGTTCAAAATACTATGTACTTTGTATCTACAGGCTTGTTTTCACAGACTAGCTGTTTGTCAGTTGGATCCTTTGCATGTATAAATTCATCAAATAGGCTTCGACATCTAAAATGTCCAAGATCTATAAACACTCCAATGTGCATTGATTATCATAAGTTAACCCTCTTTCTCAGGGAGTCTGGTTTCAGGGCACAGAGGTAATTTAAAATTGTGAAACCAAATAAGTTGCAATTTCAAAAAAGAAATTGAGGAAGTCCTGTTTAACTAGGCTGTCTTTTCTGATGACCTTTTTTTTTTGTTTCTTGTTTTGGTTAAACATAGCATCAGGTAACTCAGCTACAGTCAGATCCATCATTTTCTATGCTCATTTTAGCCTCTTCAAGACTCATCAACAGTTTTAGGAAAAATGCATATAAATTTCTGTTTTATTGTTCTCCTTTTCTTCATTCTCATTCTCAATATATTTTCAAATTAGACAAGGACATTCTCCCAGATTTTGAAAATATGGTTTAAATACAGGTCAGCATTTTTGATGTATTTTGCGTCAGCATGACACAATGAGAGCTACCTTGTAGGCATGTGTCTAGAGAGGTTATCTCCTTCCATTTTTATAAAGTCAATGTTGTCATTAGTGTTTCTGCGTGTTTTCAGAAAACCAAAAAGTGACCCAAAACTTTCTTTATTAAAGCCTCATAATCACAGGTAAGCATATCATGCCCCATTTTAGCAGTGCTGTGTAAAAGGTATGTGGGACATTTAGCAAGTGAGATCTTTTTTACTTTCTTTGGCAAGAAGTTCATAGACTGAATGGAATTTGCCAAATTTACATTTGCATTTTCTGCCAAATATGCAGTTAGATGAGCAAAATCTAAATGGATTTGGATGAGATATCAATAATTTTTGTTTTATATTTTTTGTGGCTTAATTAAATTTTTCATAGAAACCAAGAAGATAATTTGAAGCTCCATTTTTAAAATCAAAATACTTAAGAGCTGGAGGGGGTGTATATTTTTATTGCCTTGATTTGACACATCATTTGATGTACTGTAGAAAGCATGATTGGTGGTGAGACCTGATAGAATCAGCTCTACAAGGCGAGGTACCGATACATTCCTTATCAGAATTTCCCCTTTTGTTTGCCCCAAAGACATTGTAGGTGCAACTTACAAGTCAGGGAGTGTAACTTTATACAGTTTTAGAGAGCAATCAAGAAAATGACACAATGATGTGTATTTGTTTGTGTGGTATGCCCACACTCATTCAGTGACCGCTATTTTCAACTGAGTATCGGTGTCTTTTCAGGAGACAAAAAAAAAACCCAGAAGATTTTGATCTATTTAGAAGTACTTGCTTGTCTCATCCCCAGCTTATGAGATTCAGTCTCTATACAGAGGAAAGGAGATGTGAAACCACAGGGAAAAGGTGGCTATCTAGAATCCAAGAGAACCGCGAGGAAAGGTTCTCAGGAGGAACCAATCCTGCTGACACCTTCATCTCAGATTTCCAGCTTCTAGAATTGTGAAAAAATAAAATTCTGTTGTTTCAGCCACCTAGTCTGTAGTACCTTGTTACAGCAGCCCCAGCAATCTAATGCACATCACATCACCTTCTCTACCATATCCAATCCCAAGCTATTTTCTGTATATCATGCCATATCTTCTGTTTTGTTTATTTACCTTCTAATCTGGTTGTATGTGCTCTTCATATGTCATTAAAATAACACAATCATTAGCCTTCTTTTCAGTGAAGTCTGGGACATACTGGCTTTGGTATTGTGATTGTTCTTGTTTTCACTATCTGAATTCTTAGAAAACATGGTCACAATATTCATAAATTTAAAAATTGAACTAGCACGAAATGCATACAAAGCAGAACTGTTAATCCACAGGTAAAGTCAAATACGAGCTAATGCTCATGATTACAACATGCTCAAGTAGCTCATATAAATCAAATCACTTGAAGTGATGCAATGATAGATGATCCATTACTATGAATTGTAAATCATGGCTGCCAAATCAGGGGTCAGGGGAAAAAAAAACAACAACAGCAGCACGTATGAAAAGCAGATAGTACATGCTGTACCCATTTGACATTAAAATGCATCCAGCCCTGTTTGCGGCTACCATATGGCTTCTGTAGTTTTTTTTCCTCCAATCTTTTTCACTCAGAGTGAAAAGCTGGGATTTATCACGTCCCACAGAAGAGCTTCCTAGGAAGTGGAACTTTCAGTGCTAAAACCAGGACAACCTTAGGAAAACTGCTGGGATTTTTATAGGAATTGTATTTAGCTTGTAGATCAATTTGATCTAATCACTATGAAATGTCTTCTGATCTTATGAACATGATGTTTCTCTCCATTTATTTAGCTCTTTGATTTTTTATTACTGTTTTATATTTTCAACATACAAACTTTATACATGTTTTGTTAGCTTATACCTGTTTATGAGCTCTTGTAAATGTACTGAGTTTTAAATTTGTTTCTAACTGTTAATTACTAGTATGTAGAGATATAATCATGTGTGTTGACCTTGTATCTTGTGACCTTACTAAACTCACTTATTAGTTCTGGAATTATTTTTGTTTTTGCTTTTGGTAGATTATTTGGGGTTTTCTATGTAGTCAATCATGTAATCTGCAAATAAGGGCAGGTTTATTTCTCCATTGTAAATCTGTAAACATTTGTTTCCTTTTTCCATCCTATTGAACTGGCTAGGACATTCCCTACCAAGTTGAAAAGGAAAAGTAAGAGTGGAAATTCTACTCTCATAACCAGTCTTCTAGGGAAGTGTTCAGTCTTCTGCCACTGAACATCAAGTAATGTGAACTATAGTTGGGGTTTTTTTTAGATACTCTTTATCAGGTTGATGATTTCCTTTCTATGCCTAGTTTGCTGAAAATTTTTATCATGAATGGAAGTTGAATTTTTAAGTGTATTTTCTGCCTGAATTGATATGATCATGTGATTTTTCTTCTTAAGACTGTTAATATGGTGAATTCTGATGATTAACCTTTTTTTCAATTTTTTTTTTTTTTTTGGGTGAGGAAGATCAGCCCTGAGCTAACATCTGTGTTAATCCTCCGCTTTTTGCTGAGGACGACTGGCTCTGAGTTAACATCTATTGCCAATCCTCCTCCTTTCCCCCACCCCCAAGCCCCAGTTGATAGTTGTATGTGATAGTTGCAAATCCTTCTAGTTGCTGTATGTGGCATTCGGCCTCAGCATGGCCGGAGAAGCGGTGTGTCGGTGCGCGCCGGGGATCCGAACCCGGGCTGCCAGTAGCGGAGGGCGCGCACTTAATTGCTAAGCCACGGGGCCGGCCCCTTGACTTTTGAATATTGAAGTAACCTTGCATTCCTGGAATAAATGTGAAACTTGGTAGGCATGATTATTTTTTTTAAATATTGGTAAATTAAATTTCCTAGTATCTGTTGGAGTCTGCCAGGACAGGCTCTGCTGGAAAGACCTCAGTCTTCTCCATTTTCTAGGACACTTCCAGGACTGTCTTTCTCTCTCTTCACTTCCCTTCTCTGTCTTAAGTTTTTACTTTCCCTGCTACTCCTCTGAGAAAGTAGAGCACCACCAACTTCCTGTCACAAACACAAACGTGCATACGTCTAATCATTCATTTTATCCTTCTGTCTCATACCCATAGAGAATGCATTCTAACTTGGTTTAAGGATAGTAACTTATGCTGTGGATCTCACCACTCAACACTGGCTTCTCTCCATCAGCAGTTGAATACATTCAACTTGTTTACGCTCATATGTTGCTCAATTCTTAATTCACTGAAGTTTTTCTTCTGTTAACATCTATTCCATTATAAATGCTCTTAATTAGAGGAAAACGATCTATTTATTAGTAACTTCAGTGGGCATTCTCAGTTATTTCATTACTTCACACCTCAACTAAATCTAACTCTACTGATCATCCCCTCCTTCCCTTGGCATCTCTAAAACAATATTCTCAGGTTTTGCTTTATTCCTAACCTCTGCCCACTGTTAATTTATATTATTTGAAGTTCTCTCTCTGCCTGCCTTTTTAATGTATTTGCTCTCTTCAAAGCCCCATCTTTCACCTCTTTCCTTTCATTTTCCGTGGTTCCCAAACTCTTATGCCTTTCGGAACTGGAAAATAACACAGGCCTGTGGATAGCTGTGTTAGTGCCTGAAAGTGAGCTGAACAGTGGATGTCCCGCCTAAACTACTCAGGCAAAGCACAGGTTACCTTTCCAAACCCATGTGGTCTCCCTAAACAATATTATTCACTCTTGTTCATGGGTTCTTAAATTTTAATCTGCATTTTCATTTCCTCTCTTGTAAATTTCTCCCCAATTAAACGGACATCTCTGCTTAGATGTTTCACATTCACATCACATTCAATGTGTCTAAAACTGAACTCAACATCTTCCTACATAAACCCGCTTTTGCTTTCCTCCCAAACTCAATAACAGAAGTTATTGTGCATTCCAGAAACCTGGCCATACTCCTTAACAATTCTCTATTCTTATTTCTAGCATTTAATCAATGCCCAACTCCTGTCAACTTTATCTACAAATGCTTATCAATTTTTCCATTAATCTCCATCTTCATTACTCATTTTCTGATTAAGGTCACCATTATCTCTCACCTGAGCTAATGTATAACACACTATATGCTTCTGAACTTAATTCTCTTTATCTCATCACTAATCAACAATGAGCCTAATAATGTAACCACCCCCCGCCCCCCCACAAATGCTTATGATATCTCAACAGCATTTGACAATTCCTCCAGCGCAGAATTCTGCTATTTTAATTTCTATGATCCAATACTCTCCTAGCTTATTTATTTATTTATTTTTTTGAGGAAGATTGGCCCTGAGCTAACATTTGTTGCCAATCTGCCTCCTTTTTTTTATTTTTTCTCCCCAAAGCCCCAGTAGATAGTTGTATGTCATAGTTGTACATCCTTCTAGCTGGTCTATGTGGGATGCCGCCTCAGCATGGCTTGATGAGCGGTGCATAGGTCCACGCCCAGGATTCTAATCGGCAAACCTCAGGCTGCTGAAGCGGAGCGTGCAAACTTAACCGCTACGCCACCTGGCTGGCTCCACTAGCTTATTTTTTTCTCTCTCCTCTAACTACTTTTTTGAGTTACTTTGTCAGCTCTTTCTTCAATACAAGGCATGGGAATGTTTCAGTTTCCCAGAGTACAATCGTGGACACACACTTCTCTTTGCTCTTTACACTCTCTCTGCATAAATGTATTGCTCCAGTGCAGGGCTGTGATTCATTGTCTTAAGTCAGGCCTCTTTATTAATCGTCTACCTCATATCTTTCTTAGGTTATTTAACAGAGTTCTCATATATAAACTTGTGACTTTCACCCAAATCTTGTTCTTTCCTCCCTCATCCCTATCTCATTAAATCACTGTTCACCCCATGCTTAAGCCGGAAACCTAAGAATCAGGACTAATTCTTCCATCTCTCTTACCTAACCACTCTCTAATCCTCGACTTAGTCCAAAATACACAAACTCCGTCTTCTTCTACGTTATTCTCATCTCTTAGTGAACTTCCAATTTTGACCCTTACCCCTCTCAGCTCATTCTGAATATAATAATTAGAGTAATATTTTAAAAGGACAATGTCAATCAAATAAGTCCCAAACTTATTAGTGATTTCTATTTACTCTTTAATACAATTTGACTGCTTATAGTATATCATTGCATATTTTTTTTCTGAGATAACTGAAAGAAAACAAAGTGTTGCAAGCTTCAGGACCAAAACTCTAGTCCTATTCCCATGGCAATTGACAAGATCTATGTGAAGTTCTGACCTCCATGTTTTGATTGCCTAGACCTGAGTTACGTTCCCATGCCTGATCTAATCACTGTAGCAAGGAGATAGGGTTACTCTAGCCCCCTCATGGTCAGTAATACCCCCAATAAGTACCAGACACACAATGGGACATGAGGAAAAAAATGCTTTGAGATTTATACCAGTTATGGATGCTTTGAGCTGCACGAAACAAACAAACAAAAACACAAAAACACTGCAAGCCAGTAGCTTAAGGAAATAGGAGTTTATTCTACACTCCAAGAAATACAGTTGTCTCAAAAAGTTAAAAATAGAACTACCATACGATCCAGCAATCCCTCTTCTGGGCATATATCCAAAGGAAATGAAAACAGGATATTGAAGAGATATCTGCATTCCCATGTTCCTTGCAGCATTATTCGCAGTAGCAAAGACATAGAAACAACCTAGGTGTCTGTCAACAGATGAACGGATAAAGAAGATGTGATATATAGATATATATACACAATGGGATATTATTCAGCCATGAGAACGAAGGAAATCTTGCCATTTGCAACAACATAGTTGCAACTGGAGGGCACTATGCTAAGTGAAGTAAGTCAGACAGAGAAAGATAAATATTGTATAATATGATTTATATGTGGAGTCTAAAAAAAGCTGGACTTGGGCCGGCCCTGGGGCTTAGCGGTTAAGCGCGTGTGCTCCGCTACTGGCGGCCCGGGTTCAGATCCCAGGTGCGCACCGATGCACCGCTTCTCCAGCCGTGCTGAGGCCGCGTCCCACATACAGCAACTAGAAGGATGTGCAACTATCACATACAACTATCGACTGGGGCTTTGGGGGCAAAAAAAGGAGGAGGATTGGCAATAGATGTTAGCTCAGAGCCGGTCTTCCTCAGCAAAAAGAGGAGGATTAGCAGGGATGTTAGCTCAGGGCTGATCTTCCTCACAAAAAAAATAAAATAAAAATAAATAAATAAATAAATAAATAAAGCTGGACTCAGAAACATAGATTGGTGGTTACCTCGTGCTGGGGCAGTGGTGGACTTGATGAAGAGATGTTGGTCAAAGTGTACAAACTTTCAGTTATAAGACGAATAAGTTCTGGGGATCTAATGTACAGCATGGTGATTATAGTTAATACTGTATTATATACTTGAAAGTTGCTAAGAGACTAGATTTTAAATATTCTCACCACAAAAAAGAAATGATAATTATGTGATGTGATAGAGATATTAGCTAATGTTATGATGGTAATCATTTGGCAATATATAAGTATATCAAATCAACACACTGTAAACATTAAAATTATGCAATGTTATATGTCAATTATATCTCATTAAAGCTGGGAAAAAAGAAATACAGAGATATGTAGGTGGCCATTGATATTTGTTCAGTGGTTTGAAGAAGTCAGGCTCAACATCTCTGTGATTCTTTTGACTCTTTTCATACTTGTCATCCCAGAAGCTGCAACAGCTCCTGATATTCCTTCTATGTTCTTAGAAAGGATGAAAGATGCAGGAAGAGAAAGCACAGTAGACTTTTCCCTATATGTCTTGACTGGAACATAGCTGAAAGGCTGAAAAATCAGATATTTAGCTTGTGCTGTCTCAGTTTTGGAGACAGACCAGAAAAGAGTGTTGGATGTTGCATTTTGGTCAGCTCATCAATAATGCTAGGTCTCAAAGTAAAGGAAAACATAAAATCCAGTTAATTATCTCTGTGCCTTCACACATGCTGTTTTTTTCTGCCTAGAATCACGTTCCTTCTGTTCTTTGTTAGATCTCTCCCAATCAGCTTAAATTGCCCCTTTTCAGAAAACCCTTTCCTGAGCGTCCTACCGTTAGCTAGTCTCCTCCAACATTCTTTATCACTCTAACCAAGTCATTTCTTTCATTATCTTATCCAAATGTGCAATTTATATTTGATGGATCATTTGTTTATTTACCTTTTTGTTGTGCTCTATCAGCACTATAAGTTTATCAGTAAACTCCTTGAGCCCAGGAGCCATTTTTGTTTAATTCACTAATGTGTACCCAGTACCTAGCACAATTTGGCCATACGGTTGAAGTTAACTAAGCCTCTATTAATTAAATATGTAAGCAACTTAACTCATACATCACATAGCAAAAGCTGTAAGATTTTTTTCTATCAAACAGGTTGCTAATAAGGACACACATAAAACTCTTTAGACATGGGAAAATGTGTAATATAGTTAAGGGTTCCAAACTACTTAGTAGGTGAAACAAAGAATAGTGGGGCAAATTAAGAGATAAGAAGGGAAGTTTTAGACCCCTGATTAGCAATCAAAAAAAAAAGCAAAAGGTGCTTACTCAAAAGAAGGCCTTTTTTCAGCATAATTCCTTGTAAATCTGTCTGGCCTTCCTATGATTAAAATCTTTCACATCATTGAGAACGTTGCCTGCCTCGTCAGCATGGTATTTTTCTTCTCTTTATCTGATGTTCTAGCCTCTACACCATTCTGAAATTTATTTCCCATTTCCTTTTTAGTAGATTTCCATAAACTTTTTATAGTCATACATGCGTGCGTGTGTGTTCTCACAGCAGTTCCTGGGTCACAAAGAAACCTTCCTCACATGTCTACCCTTCCCACACTACTTTCACATTGCTAATTTCCTCTCATTCTATAGAGGTAAATTTATCTGCTGCTTCTCTGGGAAAGTCTGAGTTGGGTGCATCTGTTTGGGCTTCTTTAGCATCTGTACTTCTCCTAGAGTGGCACTCACTGCACTGAAGTGTAATTCTTATTATTCATCTGTTTCTTTCAATGCACTGAATGCTCTGTGAACACGTGACGATGTCTCTAGTCTCTGCACTATTTCACCCCTAACTCCCAGTATTGCATCTGCAACATATTAAGTGCTCAAAATACATTCTAAATTAATGCATAAAATAAGAAAGCATGTAGTTATTTATACAACTCTATAACAGGGTATAAGAACACCAATTTCTATTTACTCTTGCTATCACAGAATACTAAATTTTATTATATTATTGATCAATTAGCATACAAAAAGTAGCTTGATTTAATAATAAGTGCAGTTGGATTCTTTTTTTTCATTTTTGTACTTGCTGTTCGTGTTACCTTTGGAGCACTGACATGTTTGTGTCATTGGCTCATTTACCTCATAAGAAGTTATTTATTTGCACTATTTATCCTTTAAAAAACCTACCTCACACCTGTTAGAAAGGCTTTTATCAAAAAGACAAGACATAATAATTATTGGTGAGGATGTGGAGAAAAGAGAAGGCTTGTGCACTGTTAGTGATAATGTAAACTGGAGCAGCGACTATAGAAAACACTATGGAGGTTCCTCAAAAAATTAAAAATGAAACTACCGTATGATCCAGCAATTCTACTTTTGAGAATGTATCCAAAGGAAATGAAACCACTATCTTGAAAAGATATCTTCACCCCGATGTTCATTGAAGCATTATTTATAATAGCCAATGCATGGAAACTATCTAAATATCCATTGGCAGATGAATGGATAAATAAAGTGTGGAATATATATACACAATGGAATATTATTCTGCCACAAAAAAGAAGGAAATCCGGCCATTTTCCACAACATGAATGAAACTTGAGGGCATTATGCTAAGTGAAATGTCAGACAGAGAAAGAAAAATACTGTATGATCTCACTTATATGTGGAACAAAACAAAACAAACAAAAAAAAGAACTCAGATACAGAAAATAGATTGGTGATTGCCAGAGGTGGGGTTGGGGTTTGGGCAAAATGGGTGAAGGTTGTCAAAAGGTACAAACTTCCAGTTATAAGGTAAGTCCTCAGGATATAATGTACAGCATGTAACTATAGTTAAGAATATTGTATTGTATATTTGAAAGTTGCCAAGAGAGTAGATCTTAAAAGTTTTCATCACAAGAAAAAAGTTGTAACAGTGTGCCATGATGGATATTAACTAAACTTATTGTGGTAATCATTTTGCAATATATACATATATCAAATCATCATGTTGTACACCTGAAACTAATACAATGTTATATGTCAAGTACATCTCAAAAAAAATTAAATAAATAAATAAAAACCCCGCTAGATATTGGCCCATTTTCTTTACATATTCAAAGAAGTGACTCTTGAAAAAATTCTTGTTCACGCTATTTTTCTGCATTTTTTTTCTTTCACTAATTTCAACTTTTCTGCATTTCCTCTACTTGAAAGTGGTTGATTGTTATTTGCTATGTTTGGTTTTGTTTTTGCTCTGTGGTGGAGTAGGTCTTTTATAATATTTTGAGTTTCTTAACTCAAATAACCAATACTTATCAAACACATACACACACCAGTCTCTAAGTTAAGCAACAAAGAAGTGGTGAAAATGACAAATGCAGTTTTTTACCTTTAAGTATATAACAACCCAGGGAGAGACTAACTAAACTTATTTGTAAACATGTGTATGCTGAGTGAACAGTTTACGATGCTACCAGCGGAGAACATGGCTGTGCTTTGAAGGCCGGGAGAGCGTTCCCACGGGAAGTGGAGTTCAGGAGTCAGTCAGGTAAAACTCATGGTGGAGGCGGCCATAGATGGCTCTTCAAGCAGAGGAAATACTCAACTGCATAAGAAGTTCATTTAAAACATGTCTTTCCTATTTAATAATGATAATGCAAAAGCCATTTATTTTACTCTCGGAATAGCTTATATCAGGTGGCATTATATTTTATATTGTTTACAATGGTCCTTTTTGCTTTCCGTGACTTTAATAAAATAAAGTTAATTACAGTGAAATATGCGTGTGAGTGTTTATAGAGAAGTAAGGTTCCGGTTGGCAGGACAGAGGGATAAAAGGTCAAATGCTATGGGGATTTAGGAACCCTTTCCCAGCCGGAGAAGTGTGGGCTTCACCATGCTGTCGTTGGACCGGAACATCGAGACTCTGCAGACCCCTTCCCGAATGACCTCTCCCAGCACCTTGTAGGTGAACTTTTTGGAAAATATTTGACAAACTCTCCAACCTTTCAATTGAGCCAGCGTGAAAACCTAAGAGAGATAATGAATGTTCCCTCCCTGTGCCCCAAGCTGCTGACCCTGCAGGACCAGGCATTGTGAATTAACTGTGCCACTTCTGGGAAGCCTCTTTCTCCAGGTCAGGCTGCGTCTGAGACAGCATAGAAGTCACTGCCTACGTGACTTGCTGGGGTCAGCTCCTCATTTCTCACAATCATATCCTCCCCAGAAGTTTAGTCCTCTACAGCATGGCTGATGTGCCTGTGTCAGTGAGCTTGGGGCAGCTTTGGAGTGGTTCTCCCTGTCTCTCATAGCAGAGAAGAATGACAACAGGAACACAGGGAGTTAAGTAGGGACCTGATGGGACTGCCTGCCTAGTAACTTCAGCATTTGACTGAAAGAAGTGTACAGGAGTTACAGTTGCTGCACGGAGTCAACCCAGCAGTGAGGGAAGTATTAGGGCATTAAAGAAAATGACCAGCACTCAGCCATCGCCAGAGTGATGGCTGTGGCCCTGCTCCAGAAAAGGAACATCCTAGGATAGCTCTGTAATTTTAAATTTAAAGGGGCAGGTTTGTTTTGAATTTGCAGAAAATTTTGGGCGAGGGGATGTAAATTTTTTTAACAATTATAAAATTTCTAAACAGACACCTTGGCTATGGGTAAGAAGTGGCATCATAGCCAGGTCACCCCGGCCTGAGTTATTTCAGAAATGCCCGCCCACCCCACCCCCATGGAAGACTTCCCAGGAAGTCTACTAAACTGGGGATGGATTCCAGCTCAGCACAAGTGAGGCTGCTTGAGAATTTTTAGCACCTCCATCCGTTAAGAAATGCCACTTAGTGTTGGGAATCCTAGCTTCCAATCCAGATTATAATTTCCTCACCCAAATGTAACTCCCAGTTTACTTCTTTTGGGGGTGATGTGACACATTCCTTCCCCTCATTATTCGTCTTCCCCAGAAAAGGTTCTGGCTTTGACCAAATGGTGTTTCCCAATATTCTGAAGTTACAAGGACTTCTGGTCTTATTAAAGGCCCATTTCTCTCCTTCCCCCTTGCAGCACTGAAAGTTTCATAACGAGACCTATCTCCACTCATTGCCCCTCATCCCCACCCTCATCCCATTCTACCCTCTGAGGGGATTACCTAGTGGCCCATTGCAATTCAAGAACTGCTGGGTCACAGATGTCCTAGTAGGCGACCTTCCCACCCCTAACCCCACCTCCCTCTCCCAGGTGTCCCATGTGCTTTCCTCCGGCATCACTGGTCAGAGAAGGCTCCTTCATCTCAGTCCCTCAGGGAAGATCATGCTTCAAATCTCGGCTTCACTGCTAAGCAGGAATATGACTGGGTTAGGTCCATTAATCACTCTGAAATGAAGTTTCTTAATTTGTACAACCAAAATATGATCACTTACCCTAATAGATTAATGTCAAGGTTCATTAGAAAAATAAAATCCCTCGCCTTGTGTGTGTGTTTGTGTGTTGGGGGTACGGGGCTAAGAGTACAGACTCTAACATAGGATTTTTAAAGAGAAATAAACTAAAAGGCAGGAGGTAGGGAGACAGTCATGGGGAGGTGGGAAAAGGTATAGGCTCTGGACTCATTCTGTCTGGGTTCAAATCCTAGCTCCTCCTCTCACTAAACTTTATGATCTAGGGAAAGTTAATTACCTACTTTTTTCCTGTGTTTCCTCCATGGTGTAGATGTACTAAGTGCCTGCCTCATCACGCTGTTGTGAGGATTAAATAAAAGGAGAAAATGCATATAAAGCATTTAGTAAAATGCTTCAGTCCTTAACTGCCCACAAGAGACAGCTATTAATTTTAATAAAATGTAGAAAATGCAAGAAAGGAAATTACACTAAATATTATTTCTATGTGATGTGACTATGAGCATTTTTGCTTTTTCTTTTTATACTTTTTTATATTTGTCAAAGGTTTGAAATGAACGAGTTACATTAAAAAAAAAACTATAAACTTCACACATCTATGAGTAATGACAAGTAGTGATTTTCCCACCCTATTAGATGAAAGTTATATTTGTACATTTTGTAAAATGTCTCATTCCCAACCCATACCACTTTGTTTAAAAGATGAACACTTTTCCAAAAATGATTGTATCACAAGAATCTTTAATGTTTACTTTAAAGTTTACTCATGGTGGGGTTGTATTTGTGTTCAGTGAAGTGTGCCAAGTGCCCACATTGAGACCATTTCAGTTCACATCACTGCACTCCACACGGATGGTTCCTGTGCCCAGCAAGGTCAGAGAGAGGGGCCTTGACTTTTCTCTTGGTTAGGCCAGCTTTACTGGTGAGTTCTTCCAAACTCTCCAGGAGCAGTCTACCCCAATACACATCATCCGTTCCATATAAAAGAATAAGCTGGAAAATTTCTCAATGTATTTCATAAGTTTAGCACATCTCTGGTACAAAAATTCAAGAAAGGTAGCACAAAAAGCGAAAGCACCAACAAAGCTTACTTATAAACAAACATGCATCAATCCTACACACTACCTAATAGTACGGAAATGAATACAACATTGCATTAAAAGGTATAAAAGCACTGTACTGAAAACAAACTTACACGTGAAATACTGCACTGTAAATCCTGAATACTCTAATGTCCCACCCCCACCCTTCCATCGCCCTGGTGAGGGTCAGAAACCATTAATCTGCCTCCAGACCTTGCTAGTCCTCGGAGACACTGCTGCGGGGGCAGTGGGCGGTGGGATCGGCCTCCCGCAGAGCTCTGGCCTCCTCCAGAGCCTCTCTGTATCGGGAAGGCCAGGCCTGGGGGTCTTTCTTAAAGACCCTGGCTAGGAATTCCATGATTTGCATCTTGGTGATTTCGCGGCTGGCACGGGAGCCCCAGAAGAACTCGTACTCAGGCGGCTCAACGTGGGGTACACGCTGGTACTTCAGGTAATTCTGCTGGACGAACTCCTCGGTGATGAGCTTTCTCACATCTCCAAAGGTGGAGTGCTTCTTCCAGGGCCGCAGCCCCAGGATGCGCAGCACGTTCCAGACAGCACTCTCTCTGGCGCCGCGACCCTTCACGTAGATGAGGCTCAGGATCATCAGCAGGAGGCCTGTCATGGGCATGCGGTTGCTCAGCGCCACCCTGTCCAGCTCCTCTGGCTCAAGTGCTTTGACGAGCGAGAACTCCATCGTGTGCAGGCTGGTCAGCCTCAGGTGTAGCCCGAACACTCGGGCCAGGATGAGGCTGGTGCGCCTGAGAATGCTTCTGCACCATTTCTTGTAACTGCCGATGACATCCTTCACCATGTCTGGAAACCAGATGATCATCCTCTTCTGGTCCTTGACCAGCACGTACCACATGAGCTCGTGCGCCTTCTGCACCAGCTGGGCCGGGGCGGGCGGCGTTGGGCTGGGCTGGGCCGCGCTCGGGGCCTGGTAGGCGCGGCCTTCCTCCGCGGCCTGCTGCAGGGCCTTCGGGTCTCCCTCTTCGCTTGGGGCCTGGGGCGGCGGCGAGGCCAGAGGGGCGTCGGTCGGGCCTAGAGGAGGGCTCTCTGGCCCTGCAAGGGTCGTGTCCTGAGACTCGGGCGGAGAGGGCCCCCCGGGAACCCCAGGGCTGCCGTGCACCTCGGAGTTGGAGGGTTCGGCTGTAAAGCCGGGGTCGCACACATCCTTACTTTGTTCGGACATGTCTGCTCCGTCTGACAAGGACACGGCCTCTCCGTCCAGGAGCTCTTCGAGCCTACTCTCCCTCCGCTGACTCCTGGAGAGGAAGTGCGCCTTGCTGCGCACGGCGCCTTCCGCAGCGGCCTGGCGGGGCGGGGCGGCGGCGGGACGGGCCACTGCGCCTGCGCGTCCGCTGCCGCGGGCAGAGCTCCCAGGGATGGGGCGGGGAGCCCGAAGGGGCGGGTGTGCGGTGAGATCCCAAGGAGGGTAGAGGCGCCGCTAGAATTATGGCAACAGTGATCCCCAGGTGTCAATGTTTGGGCTGAGGAGGTATTGAGGAGGAGGGGAGAGGGATGGATGAGCACTGGAAGAGGAGCAAGTTTAAGAGGAAAGATGACAAGCTTCGGAGATGCTGAGTTTAAGTTTCTTAGGGAATGTTCAAGTGGGCATATCCAGAATCAAGTTAGATATGAGAGTCCCAGAAAAAGATCTAGGCTGGTGTGTAAACTGGGATTTCATGGCAGCGAATGTGAGAATTTAAACTGAGAGAACAATCGAGATTGCCCCCGCCCCCCCCAAAAATATAGAAACTGTGAGGAGGATGTCTGAGGTTGGAATCCTGAGAAATACCAATGAAAATTGACGGAATCCCTACCAAATCAGAAGGATTATAAAATAAGAAATGCAGAATATAGTCAATCCATGTGCAAAGGAAACTTTCTTGGAGATGCTATGCTAATGACATTGTTAGTATTTTACTGGTCATTGATTTTGGTTTTCCATTTCCCTTGGGTCATTTTGATTTCATTTTAATTTTTCCATTAAGATCCTATCATACAAAGATTGTCATATTTATTAGCATAAATTTGTATGATGTCTTTTTCCCGGTTTGCCTAGCTCCCTCCTTCCCCTGATGATTGCTGCGACCTCTACTCTGTGTTCGTGTGGAAACTTCACCTTCTCACAGGGCCCCACCCCCACCCTCTCGCAGCAACTAACTGTTCCCATGTTGGCAGCCACACGCAAATCCCTCCCAAGACTTTTTTTTTAACAAGGGTCCCATAGATCATATCTGGCAATCTCTCTCAGATGACCAAGGATATCAGATGCAACATATTGGCAGTTGTGTTTTCCAGTTTCAGAAAACAGATCTGCAGTGGGCAAAAACAAAACAAAACAAAACTCGCAGAGAAGCATCCATGAAGAAAGGAGTGGGTGGGTGTAGAAGCCTCTGGATCCAGGGTTCCTGAGAGTGATCAACATCCCTGGTCTGAGCTAGCGTGGTCCCTCAGCCCTTCCTGGGTTTCCTCAAGCCAACAGCTTCATAAATATGCCATCTTGTGTCTGGATATTGTCACCTGCAACCCAAAGCATAATTAAATACTGTCTTGACATTTCTAGAGTCCTCTCTTTATTTTCTTCTATCCCTTTCTTATTTTTCACTTTTTTTTTTCTCTCAAGTAGATTGACTTTGAAGCGTTTTCCATGCTGTTTCTCTATCTTTGGATGTCCATGCTTGTATCACATTTAGCAGGACCAGTCCCACACCAGTCTCTCCAGTAGGTCTCCTTAACCTTTCACCTCAAAAGGATAATTTCTACAGATCTTTGAGATGTGTCTTCGATGGATTTTTCCTGTTTATTTTCTTCTTCTTCTTTAAGTTATGGATTTCTATTTTTCTGAGTACATCTTACAGAGTTGTGTCAGTTATATGTTTTTTAAAAATTATTTACGAGTGGCTGTTGAATTGATTTATTAAAAACATTTTTCTTGAGAATAATCCTCATTTCTCAGATTTTATCACCATCAATTTTCTTCCTCTTTTTTTCTTTCATTTGGATATTCTTTTCTAACTATTCGGGTTAAGTATTTAGTTCATTTATGGTATTTCTAATAATGAAAATGAAAGAGACTGTTATTTAAATCTCAGCTCAGCTTTGGCCATATGCCATAACTTTTGCCATTGTGAGGTTATTAAAATTACATCCTCAAATTTCTCCCTCCTAGAATTAGTGGATTCATGAAATTAAATCACAAGCTCGGGCACAACAATTATAAAAGTATAAAAACACTTGTTTATAAAAATTATGAAAGCAATGATAAGGAAAATTATAAAAACGCAACAGTTATAAAATTATAAAAGCTCCTGCTGTAGTGGGATCTCAGAGCTCTGGCCGGAGAGCTGCCTGGGTTTCCTGGACTGAACCTCATTCTAGTGAAGTTGCCTATGTGCAACAGTTGACCCCCACTACTACCACAGCTCACTTCACACCTCATTTCTGACAGGAGGGTTGTTTATTACTGCACAAGAGCCTGTGGATTAGAACTACTATAAGGGATTCTGCTCAGAGGGTTTAAAGCATTGGGACTGACGCCCAAGTTTGAAACCAAGTACATAGTAGATTCCCAGTGCTGCTCACCCTTGGAGCCCAACTGTATGCCTCCTAAAGGGATATCATTTTCTTCCCAGGAAAAGGTCTGCTGAAGATGCTCCATTTCCCACCAAGAAGAAAATTCATGGAGTGGGGGGGGTGAAAAAAGTAATGCTTGGGTTAGCCTTTAAGTAGAGAAAGTATACCTGCACATGTGTCATGGGAGAGGTCAGTAGCTTGATAGCTACCTAATAAAGTGCCTACCCGTGAACCAGACATGCAGACCTTTAGAAGGATAAGGAAAAGGATAGAAGGCACCATAGGAAAGAAGAGGCATCCACAGCTTCTTTAATTCAAGGGTCGAGATTCAGGGCTGGAGCTCCAGTGATGCTCTGAGAATGCTGGGGATAAATTAGGCTTGCTGGTTATCTCCAGGGCTGGCCCTATTTGATAAGGGCAATGAGTCCTTTCAGGGACAGCAGCTTAGAAGCAAAGGCTTGAAGTTTACAAAATAACTCCCCAGAGAAACTCATTAAAGCCTACTCTTTAAGTCAAGTTTCTGTAAATAGAAGTTCCAGGGATGCAGGAAGTATATGGAGAAGTTATAACTTAAACATTCTGCTGAAGACAGTTTTGCTGGTGGGTTACTTCAAACTCTTTAATGTGGAACAGATTACACAGCTGTGGAATAGGCTGTTCTTGGCAGACTCAGGAATAGGAGGAGAGGCCTGTCCTGGCACTGGTTTCCATAGCGAACAGAGGAAGGGGGGTCACCCCAGAGTCTCTGGTGGACAGTGCGCATGCTCACAGTGCGGAGGCCCAGAGGCCCCGAATGAAATGTGAATCCTTCTGGCTCTTTCCTGTACACATAGGCAGCAACCTCCACCTTAGAGCCCCCATATGGGCCCCAAATGCCTTGCAGGCCAAGGAATTGAGACAGACAATTCACGTTAATGTGTTCAGCAAATATTGAGCAATGTCTATCATGTGCCTGAAAGATTTGCATTTTAGAAAAGTAGCTCAGTCTGAGGGGGAAACCAATTGCATTGGGACTGTTTGGCTGTCTGGCTCCTTTTTGTTTCAAAAGAATAAGTGAGGACAGGCTGTGCTGCTTTCTACAGTTGGGAGAGTGGAGGAGGGGACTCAACCCTGGCCCCTCATCCCTGCATTCTCCCTAGGATGACGCTGTGCATGCCTGTCCAACTGAGGCCAAAAGGCACTCACTAAAATGGGAGATCTTCTAGTCCTGCCCAGACCCACAATGTAGCCCGCTGGCACTCAGGAACTGACAAGATCAGGAGTATCCTTTAGAAATGTCACTAGAATTAAGTCTGGAGTTGGGGGCAGGTGGATAAGGAGAAGCAGAGAGACCATTTAGGAGATCTTTCACAGGAACCCACTTGAGAAAGAATGATGGCTTGCATTTCATCTTCGTTCTGCAAGTATTTATTAAACACTACATTTCAGGCTTTGTGCCTGGGGATATAATGAGAAGGAGAAACATGGTCTCTGCAATCTAGAAAGAGGGTAATTAGTGGAGAAAAGGGGCCATAAGCAAACAAACAAATGAGTATTAAATAATCGTGCATTATGCTATGATGCATATTGCTAGGGAGCAACAATGTTGTCACAGAGAATAGAACAGAGGGAACCCATGTTCAATAGGGATGCTGGGGAAGATATAAATAATAAGAGAAGGTGAAGGGAGACTGTGAGTATCAAGGATGACAAAGATTCTGTCTCAGGGGCAGCTAAGACTGAGCAGTGCCATGTAGCTAGGATATGGAGGCACCACTTCCTGAGACTATTTGGAGAGAGGTAGTGGGAAGAGGGAGTTGACATGTCCAGCAATTATCTGGATATATAGGACTCAGGAAAGAGGCTTGGGCTGGAAAGAGAAGTTTGGGAAACAAAGATGGTAAATAACGTCACCCTGAGAAAGCATCTAGAGGAGGGTTCTTCAAAGGGTAACATCCTGACATGAGGGTGGGAAAATTTTTCATTGTGTAAGAGTGTAATGCACACCGAAGCAGTTTATGCCTCTGTCCCCTTCAAACACACATATAAATACCCTCCAGAAATGGGAAAAACGAAACCAAAGTGTAAGAAAAGAACAAGACACTTTCCCCATACATTGCTAAAAGCCCTTTTATGGGCAGTTCAGTCTCTGAGACCCACTGAAACTAACAAGTAGAGAGGAGTGAAGAAAGACAGAGCCTACCAGCAGGTCCAGTCATTTAAGCCTCTTTGCAGACTATCATATGACTTTCCTCAGTGGATCTATTTCTGGGACATATTAAAATAGATTGCTTCAGGAAAGAAGTCAAGATGGCGGCACAGGCAGACTCTGAACTCACCTCCTCCCATGGACACAGCCAATTTACAACTACTCATGGAAAAATTAGCCCTGAGACAGAACTGAAAACTGGATAAGACGAACTTCTGCAACAACTGACAATCCTAACTGAGTTAGAAGAGGCAGAAACTCCCTTCTGGAGAGGAAAAACACCGCCTTCACAAGCCGCCAGCCTCACGGCTGCCCGGGAGCAGCCCACAGGTATGCAGCCCTCCCTGGAGGCGCGGGGCCCTGAGCCAGGTCCCAAATGCCCCGCTGTGGGCATTTTGTGGACCCAGGACAATCGAGACGAGTGGCATAATATCTGACTTTGCCTGCTACTAAAACATTGGGGAGTACTCCCAGAAAAGCTGGTTCACAAAGACATTAAAAACGGCTCTTAAAGGGCCCACGTGCAAACTCACCCATTTCAGAAAGCAACCTAAAATCACCAGAAAGAAAGGTACATAGTGCTTTGGTGAAAAGAGACTCACCTAATAGGCCCTGTGTGCATCTCGGTGAGAGGTGAGACCTCTCCAGGGACTGGGACATTGGTGGTGGCCATTGTTGTGGCCTGGTGTGGGCGTGCTGACACAGATGCCATTGGAGTTCTCCCTGGGGCCTGCTAGCCCAGGTTTGCCCCACCCGCTAGAGCACCGATTTAATCCAGCTCAGCCAGGGCAGGCAGCCCACCCTAGAGACTGGCCCCACCCAACAACAAGCACTCAGGCAACTTGTGGGCCTGCATAGATTGGTGACTGGATTCTCTGCAGCCTGGCAACTGAGTCGACTTCAGTGGGGCAGGGTGTGCACAAGGAGCGGGTGGAGAGTGTGGGGTGGTGGTGGAGTGTGTGGGGCTCCTGCCGTGGAGAGACTGCGTCCGCTTCGGGAGGTCAGGGCACACACACGGGGCGGGACTGTGTTGACTGTGTGTGTGGACCTGTGGGTGGCAGGGCTTGTCAGCTGCAGAAGACTTGTGCTTCTCAAAGACCCACATAGGGGGTTTGCCCCACCTTCCAAAGCCTGAAACAATTGGGTGCTCCAGTGCCTGAGGCCAGCCCCACCCAGCTGCAATCCTCAGAGAACTGACAAGAGACCTAAAGGCTGGAGGCTTACAGCAATTGTAAGGCCCTGAGCCTAACAACTTGTCCCACAGGGAGCCTACTCAAAGAAATACTGCAACACAAATATGGTATTAGAACTTGGAGCCAACTGTGCTGGGGCTCCCCACACCTGATAAAGAGACTGAAAGGCCCACAACAACTACAAGCAGATGAGCATTACAACAGCTGGCCAGGAGCATAACTCGGACACCCTGGGCGCCTACTGGGAGAGCAAACAGGCGACAACAGAAGGACACACGTAGCCCACATAGGGGTCACCCCTGGAACATTGAGAACTGAGGGAAGCAGACAGCAGGCCTCCTAAGCCATCACTTACATAAGGTCACCTATCCAAGAGCAGGAGACGTGGCTGACCTACCTAATACAAAGACACAAGCACAGGGAAAGAGGCAAAATGAGGAGGCAAAGGAATACATTCCAAGTAAAGGAACAGGATAAAACCCCAGAAAAGGAACTAAGTGAAACAGAAATGAGCAACCTACCAGACAGAGAGTTCAAACAAAGAGTGTTAAAGATGCTCACTGATCTGGGGACAAGAATAGATGAACTCAGTGAGAATGTCAACAAAGAAATGGAAGGTATAAAAAAGAACCAATCAGAAATGAAGAATGCAATATTGAAAATGAAAAATTCACTAGAGGGACTCAAAAGCAGAGTAGAGGATACAGAAGAACGGATCTGTGAGCTGGACGAAAGACTAGAAGATATCACCCAAGCTGAACAGGTAAAAGAGAAAAGAATTAAAAAGAGTGAGGACAGTCTAAGGGACCTCTGGGACAACATCAAGCACACTAACATCCGTGTTGTAGGTTTCCCGGAAGGAGAAGAGCAAGACAAAGGGGCAGAGAATCTATTTCAAGAAATAATAGATGAAAACTTCCCTAACCTAAGGAAGGAAACAGACATCCATGTACAGGAAGCACAGAGAGCCCCAAACAAGATAAACCCAAAGAGGCCCACACCAAGACACATCACAATCAAAATGTCCAGAATTAAAGATAAAGAGAGAATCCTAAAAGCCGCAAGAGAATGTCAAGTTACATACAAAGGAAACCCCATAAGGCTATTAGCTGACTTCTCAGCAGAAACCTTACAGGCTAGAAGAGAATGGCATGATATATTTAAAGTGCTAAAAGGAAAAAACTTACAGCCAATAATACTCTACACAGCAAGGTTATCATTCAAAATGGAAGGAGAAATCAAAAATTTCCCAGACAAGCAAAAATTAAAGGAGTTTGTCACCAAGAAACCAGTGCTACAAGAAATGTTAAAGGGACTGATTTAAGGGGAAAAGACAAGAACACAAATAGAAAAAAATATCTATTTCCATGATAAGAGGGTAATGGATACAAATGCACAAAAAAGAGGTTAGATATGATATCAAAAACATAAAAGGAGGGAGGAGGGGAGTTAAAGAGGAGAGCTTTCAGACAGAGCTCAAACTAAAGAGACCATCAATTCTGTATAGAAGGAGGAAGGAACAGAGAAGGACTACTGAAACACTGAGAAAAAAAAAAGTTAAAAAATGGCAGTAAGTACATACTTATCAATAGCTACTTTAAAAATCAATGGACTAAATGCTCCAATTAAAAGGCATAGGGTGGCTGATTGGATAAAAAAACAAGACCCATATATATGCTGCATACAAGAGACACACTTCAGACCTAAAGAAACACAAACTGAAAGTGAAGGGATGGAAAAAGATACACCATGCAAATGGCAATGAAAAGAAAGCTGGGGTAGCAGTACTCATATCAGACAAAATAGACTTTAAAACAAAAACTGTAAAAAGAGACAAAGAAGGGCATTACATAATGATCAAGGGAACAATCCAACAAGAGGATATAACACTTGTAAATATCTATGCTCCCAATGTAGGTGCACCTAAATATATAAAGCAATTATTAACAGCCATAAAAACAGAAATAGACAATAACACAATAATAGTAGGGGACTTTAACACTCCACTTACACCAACTGATAGATCATCCAAACAGAAGATCAATAAGGAAACATTGGCCTTAAATGATACACTAGAACGGATGAACCTAGTAGATAAATACAGAGCATTCCATCCAAAAACCGAAGAATACACGTTATTTTCAAATGCACATGGAACATTCCCCAGGATTGATCACGTATTAGGCCACAAAACAAGCCTCCATAAATTTAAGAAAATTGAAATAATACCAAGCATCATTTCTGACCACAACGGTATGAAACTAGAAATCAACTATAGGAAGAAAATCAGAAAAGCCACAAATACGTGGAGATTAAACAAAATGCTACTGAACAAAGACTGGGTCAACAAAGAAATCAAAGAAGAAATCAAAAAATACCTGGAGACAAATGAAAATGAAAATACGACATGCCAGAATTTATGGGATACAGCAAAAGTGGTTCTAAGAAGGAAGTTTATAGCCATACAGGCCTGTCTCAACAAACAAGAAAAATCTCAAATAAACAATCTAACAATGCACCTAAAGGAACTGGAAAAAGAAGAACAAATCAAGCCCAAAATAAGTAGAAGAATGGAAATAATAAAAATCAGAGCAGAAATAAATGAAATAGAGACCACAAAAACCATAGAAAAAATTAATAAAACCAAGAGCTGGTTCTTTGAAAAGATAAACAAAATTGACAAACCTTTAGCTAGACTCACCAAGAAAAAAAGAGAGAAGGCACAAATAAGTAAAATTAGAATTGAAAGAGGAGAAATTACAACAGACACCTCAGAAATACAAAAGATTATAAGAGAATACCATGAAAAGCTATATGCCAACCAATTTGACAATCTGGAAGAAATGGATAAATTCTTAGAATCATACAACCTTCCAAAACTGGATCAAGAAGAAGTAGAGAATTTGAATAGACCAATCACCAGTAAGGAGATCGAAACAGTAATCAAAAACCTCCCCAAAAATAAAAGTCCAGGACCAGACAGCTTCCCTGGTGAATTCTACCAAACATTCAAAGAAGACTTAATACCTATCCTTCTCAAACTCTTCCAAAAAATGGAGGATGGGGGAAAGCTCCCAAACTCATTCTATGAAGCCAACATTACCCTGATACCAAAAGCAGACAAGGACAACACAAAAAAAGAAAACTACAGGCCAATATCACTGATGAACATCGATGCAAAAATCCTCAACAAAATACTAGCAAATCGCATATAACAATATGTTAAAAAGATTATACACCATGATCAAGTGGGATTTATTCCAGGGATGCAGGGATGGTTTAACATTCGGAAATCAATCAACATGAGACACCACATTAATAAAATGAAGAATAAAAATCACATTATCATCTCAATAGATGTAGAGAAAGCATTTGACAAGATACAGCATCCCTTTATGATAAAAACTCTGAATAAAATGGGTATAGAAGGAAAGTACCTCAACATAATAAAGACCATATGTGAGAAACCCTCGGCTAATATCATCCTCAATGGTGAAAAACTGAAAGCTGTCCCTCAGAATAGGAACCAGACAAGGATGCCCACTCTCACCACTCCTGTTTAACATAGTACTGGAAGTCCTAGCCAGAGCAATCAGGCAAGAGAAAGAAATAAAAGGGATCCAAATTCGAAAGAAAGAAGTGAAACTGTCACTATTTGCAGATGACATGATTTTATATATAGAAAACCCTAAAGAATCCACCAGAGAACTTTTAGAAGTAATAAACGAGGATGGTAAAGTTGCAGGATACAAAATCAACATACACAAATCAGTTGCATTTCTATACACTAACAACGAAGTAGCAGAAAGAGAAATTAAGAATACAATCCCATTTACAATTGCAACCAAAAGAATAAAATACCTAGGAATAAACTTAACCAAAGAGGTGAAAGAGCTGTACCCGGAAAACTATAAAACATTGCTGAAAGAAATTGAAGAAGACACAAAGAAATGGAAAGATATTCCGTGCTCTTGGATTGGAAGAATTAACATAGGTAAGATGTCCATACTTCCTAAGCCATCTATAGATTCAATGCAATCCCTATCAAAGTTCCAACAACATTTTTCACAGAAATAGAACAAAGAATCCTAAAATTTATTTGGAACAACAAAAGACCCCGAATAAGTAAAGGAATCCTGAGAAGAAAGAACAAAGCTGGAGGTATCACACTCCCTGATTTTAAAATGTACTACAAAGCTATAGTAACCAAAACAGCTTGGTACTGGCACAAAAACAGACACACAGATCAATGGAATAGAATCGAAAGCCCAGAAATAAACCCACATATCTATGGACAGCTAATCTTTGACAAATGAGCCAAGAACATACAATGGAGAAAAGAAAGTCTCTTCAACAAATGGTGTTTTGAAAACTGGATAGCCACATGCAAAAAAATGAAAGTAGACCGCTATCTTACACCATACACAAAAATTAACTCCAAATGGATTAAAGACTTGAATGTAAGACCTGAAACAATGAAACTTCTAGAAGAAAACATAGGCAGTACGCTCTTCGACATCGGTCTTAGCAACATCTTTTCAAACACCATGTCTGAACGGGCAAGAGAAACAATAGAAAAAATAAACAAATGGGACTACATCAAACTAAAAACCTTCTGCACAGCAAAGGAAACCATCAACAAAACGAAAAGTCAACCTAACAATTGGGAGAAGATATTTGCAAACCATACATCTGATAAGGGTTTAATCTCCAAAATATACAAAGAACTGATGCATCTCAACAACAAAAAATACTACCAACCCAATTAAAAAATGGGCAAAAGACCTGAACAGACATTTCTCCAAAGAAGATATACAGATGACCAACAGACACATGAAAAGATGTTGAAAATCATTAACTATCAGGGAAATGCAAATCAAAACTACAATGAGATATCACCTCACGCCCATCAGAATGGCTATAATTAACAAGACAGGGAAGCAACATGTGTTGGAGAGGATGTGGAGAGAAGGGAACTCTCAAACACTGCTGGTGGGAGTGTAAACTGGTGCAGCCACTATGGAAAACAGTATGGAGATTCCTCAAAAAATTAAGAATAGAACTACCATATGATCCAGCTATTCCACTGCTGGATATTTATCCACAGAACTTGAAAACAGCAATGCATAAAGATACATGCACCCCTGTGTTCATTGCAGGGTTATTCACAATAGCCAAGACTTGGAAGCAACCTAAGTGCCCATCAAGGGACGAATGGACAAAGAAGATGTGGTATATATGCACAATGGTATACTACTCAGCTATAAGAAACGATGAAATCCAGCCATTTGTGACAACATGGATGGACATCGATGGTGTTATGCGGCGTGAAATAGGTCAGAGGAAGAACGTCAAATACCGTATGATTTCCTTCATTAAGTAGTAGATAACAACAACAACCAGAGGGGAAGGGGGGAAGGAGGAGAGCGAAAGGGATAATTCGGCACAGGTGTGTGGTGATGGGTTGTAATTAGTATTTGGGTGGTGAACATGATGTAATTTATGCAGAAATATAAGTATAATGATGTACACCTGAAATTTATACAATGTTATAAACCAATGTTACTGCAATAAACAAAAAATTAAAAAACAAATAGATTTCTTCATCTTCAACAATCGTCTTGAAGATAAAGCCTGTTCAAGCAGACCCCCTGGGTTGAAGTTTGTGGTGTATATTTTTTACATGTTGCTGAATTTAATCTGCTGATATTTTGTCGAGGATTCTCATGTGTATGTTCATCAGGGATATTGCTCAGTAGTTTTCTCTTCTTGTACTCTCTTTGTCAGGTTTTGATATCAAAGCGTTAGAGCCTTAAAAATTACTTGAAGACTGTTCCCAACTCTTCAACTGGTTTTATTTTTTATTTAAATGTTTGGTAGAATTTTTTTCAGTGAAACTATCCATACCTAGAGATTTCTTTTTCAGATGGTTTGTAACTACAAATTCAATGTTTTAAATTTGTGTGGGCCTATCAGATTATCTTTTTCATGTTGAGTGAGTTTTGGTAATTTTTGTTTTTTAAGGAGTTAGTCCATCTCATCTAAGTTGTCAAATTTATATGTATACTTGTGTTTGTAGTATTTCCTATTATCCTTTGAATGATCAATTTATCTACTAAGCCCACTCTTCTTGGCTTTCTTATCTGTATTGGGAGCGTGCACGCGCACACACACACACAAACACACACACATCCTACCACCCAGGCCACAGCTATTCTTCTAGAGAGCCCTCAGTCCTGCATATACATGAGGGACTCCTGGGACAGCTGAGAACTGTCTGTCTGCACCATCTCAAGTCTTTTGAAAGTGTCTTTTTCTCCAACTGTCCCCTAGAAGCTGAGGTTACTTGTGGTCCATCCTTATGTTCCCTTCTCTTCTCATTCTGTGTTCTCCCTGAGCAATGCCATCGCCCAGAGCTTGAAGTTGACATCTATACACTGATGAGTTCCAAATTTATTCCTCCTGCCTAAGATATCTCTTTTGTGGTCTATAACTGGATATCCACCCGCCTAAGGGACATCTTAACATTATGACTTTGGACTTTAAATTCAACTTTCTACTCTACTTCATCAATGGCCTGCTTCAATCGTTGTGTTGTCTGTATGTCACTTACAGTCATAGCCTGACTGTCCACCCAGTTTCCCCAGGAAGAACTGATAATGTCATTGACTTTCCTTTATCCCTCACATCCAATTAATTACATAGTTCTCATCTCCTAAATGCCACTGCTACCCATCTCTTAACATGTCCCTATGATGTTCCATTGTCTTTATCACCTGGATTACCACAGTGGACTCCTACTGTATATTCTCATTTGTTTATTTATTCACCTACAGTTTGTTCTCCACATTGAAACCAGCACATTTTCTGAAATTAAAAGCTAACCCCCACCCCGTATCAGTTTTCTGGGACTGGTGAAACAAATTACCAGAAACTGTGTGGCTTAAAACAACGGAAGTTTATTCTCTCACAGTTCTGGCATCAGCAATCTGAAATCAAGATGTTGGCATTGCCACACTCACACTGAAGGCTTTAGAGGAGAATCCTTCTTCGCCTCTCTCAGCTTCTGGTGGCTCCTGGCATTCCTTGTCTTGTGGCAGAATAACTTAAATTGCTGCTTCCGTCTTCACATAGGTCTTCACATGGTCATCTCCCCCATGTGTCTCTGTGTCCCTAATCTTCTTATTTCTCCTATAAAGACATCAGTTATTAGATTTAGGGCCCAATCTAAATTCAAGATGCCCTTATCTTGAGATCCTTAACATAATTACATCTGCAAAGACACTTTGTTTACCATATGAGATAACATTCACATGTCCAGGGGATTAGGACACAGATATCTTTTGGGAGCCTATTTCTCAGCCTACCACAGAGGTCAATAATGTGTTAAGAAAATTGATAATCCAGGTATTTCATTAGTTTGAGAAGTAGAGAAATAACCTGGGAGCTTGAAAAAAAAATCAGTGAAAGAAGGAATCCTAGCAAAACCCTTTCCCTCCAGATCATCACTTTGGAAAGATGAATAAAAAGATGATCTCAAAATTGCATAGAGTATCCTGGGATTTGCAAGGAACTGTGTGGAGTCTTTCACATTCAGGGACAATGAAGGTGTCATGGGTGCTGTATAAAGTCCAAGTCTAGCAGTTCTCCTAGCTCCTTGGTATTCGGTACAGTATAGTCATATTGACCCACAATAGGATGGTCTCAAGAGGGAGGGAGTTCACTGTCTCAATATCATTATGTCTGGTTGGTTCTCTTCAGGAGTCCCATGGAAAATAGCCTCGAA
Organism: Ceratotherium simum simum; assembly: GCF_057802395.1. Lineage (NCBI taxonomy): Eukaryota > Metazoa > Chordata > Mammalia > Perissodactyla > Rhinocerotidae > Ceratotherium > Ceratotherium simum. The sequence goes on along the minus strand of NC_141902.1, from coordinate 76,405,487 downwards.
TCCCACTTATCCATGATAAGTTAGGATCTTTCATTCAGGTACTAACTTCTGGAATAAGGATGACTTTTCATTTCGTGAAGTTGGGACCCCATCATCCTCATTGCATTGGAGTCCTTAGTTGTTATAATGGCTGCTTCCACCTGCTCACATTGATTTCCAGGAATTAATTTTTATAATTACATAATTATATAAAATTATGTAAAATAGATTTTATAATCATTGCCTTATCTGTCCCCCTTTCCATTAATGTATCAGTTAAAGAAATAAACGAGCCTCATTGTGCTTTAGGTTTATTGTGTTGCCGCTACTCTTTTAAGCTCAGCTGCGTGTACTGCTTCTTAATTCTGGCAGTAATTGCTCAGTTAGTGCAGATCTCACAAGTTTAACAGTGTGGTCCTCAACAAGACTGCCCTTACTTTAGATGCCAGCTGTGCTTCCAGGATCACTAGGACTATGCCACCAGCACTTCTGGTCAACTAGCTATGAATTTGGGGGTTCCCACGGCCCTCTCAGGTTTAATAATTCACTAGAATGACTCACAGAACTCACTAAAAATTCTATACATAAGATTATAGTTTTACTATAAAGTGTGAGGTATTGGAGGATTATCATCATAGAGCTTCCATGCCCTCTATCCCTGGAGTTAGGGTACATCACCCTCTCAACACATCAGTATATTCATTAACCAAAAAGCTCTACTGAGCTTCAGTGTCCAGAGTTTTTACTGAGGTTTCTTTTTGTAGGCATGAGTGCTTAAATCATCGACCATGTAATTGAACTCAATATCCCGCCGCTCTCTCCTCCCTGGAGGTCTGGAAGCTGAAAGTCCCAACCCTCTAATCATGTGATTGATTTTTCTGGTAACCAGTCCTGATTTTGAAGTTATTTCCTGGCCCAGCATTAGTCACCTCATTAGCATAACAAAGACACTCCTATCACTCAGGAAATTACAAAGGTTTTTGACGTTCTGAGCCAGGAAACTGGAACAAGGACCAAACAAATTCTTAATTATACCACAGCCTCTAATAAGACAACCTGAATGCATCCTCACCCCCTTCCTGGTACTCTAGCTTCCTCCGTTTATGTCAACTGCAACCCTCTTTTGACTGAATTCTCTACAGTCCAAGGAAAGCTCAGATGAGTCTTTACTATTCCTAAAAGACAAGGGTCTAGAACCACAGATTTCCCTCCAGGGAGTTGAGATCCTACCTATTCATTATAGGGAAGGGGGCAAATAGGTTAGATACTGTTTAATATGTGCCTTTGAAAACCTTGTTTCTCCTGTATCTCAATTTATTCACCACTGCCTCTTCTCACAGGTGAAGCCTCATAGTTTATTTTTTAACAGCTTTATTGAGGTATACTTCACATATGATAAACTGCACATATTTAAATGGTACAATTCGATAAATTTTGAAAAAGTAATATATCTATGATACCATTATTCTAATCAAGATAATAAACATATCTAGCACTCTCAAAAGTTTCCTCGTAGCCCTTTGTAACTGCTCCCTGACCCACCCTCCTTTGCCTTCAGGTAACCAATGATGTGCTTTCTGTTACAATAGATTAGTCCATATTTTCCAGAATTCTATATAAATGGAATCATACAGTATGTAAGCTTTTCTATCTGGTTTCTTTCCCTCGGCATAGTTATTTTGAGATTCATCCATGTTATAGCACATACCAAGAGTTAGTTTATTTTGTTGCTGAGTAGTATTCTACTGTATGAATATACCACACACTGTCTTTGTTTAACCATTTAAACAGTTTGTTTAACTTCTATTAATAACATTTTGACTGTTTCCCATTTAGGGCTATTAAAAATAAGATTGCTACTGGTGCAGCCTCTATGGAAAACGGTATGGAGATTCCTCAAAGAATTAAAAATAGAAATACCCTATGATCCAGGTATCCCACTACTGGGAATCTATCCAACGAACATGAAATCAACAATCCAAAGAGGCTTATGCACCCCTATGTTCATTGCAGCATTATTCATTATAGCCAAGAAGTGAAAGCAACCTAAATGTCCCTCGACTGATGATTGGATCAAGAAGATGTGGTATATATATACAATGGAATACTACTCAGCCATAAAAAAGACAAAATTGTCCCATTTGCAACAACATGGATGGGCCTGGAGGGTATTATGTTAAGCAAAATAAGCCAGGAAGAGAAAGACAAACACTGTATGATCTCACTCATATGTGGAATATAAACCAACACATGGACAGAGAAAACTGTATTGTAGTTACCAGGGGCAAGGGGGCTAGGGGGTGGGCACAAGGGGTGAAGTGAGACATATATATGGTGATGGACAAATGAAAATGACCAACCCCAAATTTCACAATGTTATAAACTATTAAGACATCATTAAAAAAAATAACATTGCTATGAACATTCATGTAAAAGACTTTGTATGGACATCTGCCTTCATTTATCTTCCTGGAAATGGAATGGCTGGATACTATGACAGGTGAATGTTTAACTTTTAAAGAAATTGCCAAAATGTTTTTCCAAAGTTATTGTAAATTTTACATTCCCACTAGCAGTGCATAAGTGTACCAGTTACTCCACATCCTCACAAACACTTGGTACAGTCAGTCTTTTTAATTTTGTAAGTTCTGATAGGTATGTGGTGGTACCTTGTTGTAGTTTTCATTGTGCTTACCTAATGGCTAATGCTACTGAGCATCATCCGTGTGCTTTTCATCAACCACATATCATCTTTGGTGAAGTGTGCTTGCAAATATTTTATCCCAGTTACAGCTAGCCTTTTCATTCTCTTAACAGTATTTTTTGAGAGAAGAATTTTTTATTTTGATAAAATCCAATTTATCAATTTATTCTTTAAGAGATTGTGTATTTTGATGCCATAACTAAGAAATATTTTCCTAGCCCAAGTTATCAAACAATTTCTCCCATGTTTTCTTCTAGAATATTTATAGTTTTAGGTTTAATTTTTGAGTACATTTACAATGTAAATGGCATATTTTATAATTATCAATTTTGACTCAAATTTTATTTAAGGCATAAGTTATTGATTGAAGTTTATTCTGTCAAAAAGACTATTCTTTCAACACTGAATTAGATTTGCAACTTGTCAAAAATCAGTTGTCCATATATGTGTAGTTCTATTTCTGGACTCTATTCTGTTCCACTTATCTGTCTATCTTACAGCAATACTACATTCTCTTGATTAATATTGAATTATCATAAGTATTATAATAAGATACTCTTAGTGCTCCAATTGTATTCTTCTTTTTCAATGTTGATTAGCTATTCTAGGTTTTTTGTATTTCAACAGGGATAGAAGAAACTTATGAATTTTTACCAAAATATCTATTATAATTTTGATTGGGATAATGTACAATCTAAAAATGATTTGGGAAGAAATTACATTATTGAATCTTCTGACCCATGGACCTGGTATGTCTCTCCATTTACTTAGATCTTCCATAATTTTTTCCAGCAATGTTTTGCAATTTTCGGTATACTGACTGTTTATGACTTTTGTCAAATTTATCCAAATTTACTTCATGATTTTGATCCTATTATAAATGTCTTTATTTCAATTTCTAGTTGTGCTTTGCTAGTGCATATATATAAAGAAAATTTATTTTTCGTGTTGATCTTGTACCCTGCCACTTGCAAATATTACATATTAGGCGTAATATGTAATAGGGTGGTTTTTTGTTTTTGTTTTTGTGGATTACCTCAGCTCTTCTACATTGATGATCCTGTCATTTGAAAATAAAAAATATGTATCTCTTTATGACCAGTATGGATGCCTTTTATCTCTTTTTCATGCTTTTTCGCAGTGGCTAGAACCTCCAGTGGTGACATTGGACATTCTTGCATTGTTCATAATCTTACAAGAATATGATGCAATTTTTCACCATTTAGTATGTTTTTCTTGCTCTATTTAGATGATAATATGTTTTTTCCTTTTTATTTTATTACTATTGTAAGTTACACTAATCAATTTTCAAGTGTTATACAAATGTTACAGAGATTTTTCTCTTAAAAAAGCCTTCTCTTGATTTCTAACAATTTTCTTAAAATGATTTTTACTCAAAATTCCACTTATTTAATGAACACAGAAATATTAAGATTATATATTTATTGAGTAAGATTTGACAATCTGTGCCATTGAAGGAATTTGTCCATCTTTAATTTGTGAAATTTATTAATATAAAGTTTTTCATTATATTCTGTTACTCTCTCTTCAATATTTTTTGAAACTGTAGTGTTGTTGTCTCCTTCATTCCTAATACTGGTATTTTGTGTCTTCTCTCTTTGATCTCAAGCAGTTTGGCTAGAGAATTATCAATTTTCTTGGTGTTTTCAGAGAATCAGCTTTTTGTGCCATCAATATTCTCTATTGTTTCTCTGTTTTCTACTTCTTGATATTTATTATTTCCTTTCATCTGCTTACTCAAGTATGATTTACTCTTCCTTTTCTATTTTTTTAAGGTGGAACCTGAGGTCATTGATTTGAGACCTTTCTTATTTATAATACATGCACTTAATCTTATAAATTTCCCCCTAAGAACTTCTTCAACAATATCCCATACAGTTTTATATGTGTTTTCTGATTGAATTGTTTCTTTGACCCATGGGTCATGTAGAAGTGTGTTATTTAGTTTTATTTGAGGATATTGGAGAGAACATTCAGTTATTGATTCCTAATTTAATTCCCTTGTGGTCAGAGAAAACCATACTTTGTGTTTCTTCAATCTTTTTAAATATATTGAGCCTTTTTTATTGAACCCAGAATATGGTCTACCTTTGCAAATATTATATATGCACTTGAAAGGAATGTATAACCAATGTTATTTGGTAGCCTGTTATATACATGTCAGTTAGGTCAATTTGGCTTATAGTATTACTCAATTCTTTTATACTCCTGCTAATTGTCTGTCTACTTGTTCTAACAATTATTGAGAGAGAAGTATTGGAGTTGCCAACTACAATAGTAGTTCCATTTATTTCCTCTTGCAGATCTGTTTTTAATCCATTTATTTTGAAGCTCTAGATTTAGATGTATAAACATTAGTACTATTATGTATTCTTGATGAATATTTCCCTTTATATTTATGAAATGATCTTCTGGAAATGTTCTTTGCTCTGAAGTCTGTTTGTTTAATATTGGATAAGCCACTATAGTTTTCTTTTACTTAGTGTTAGCATGGTATATATTTTCTACCCTCTTACTTTTAACTTATTGTTGTCTTTATATTTAAAGTAATTTTTGTAGGCAATCTATAGGTTAATCTTGCTATTACAACTAATCTGACAATTTTTACATTTTTGTTTTAAAATTTTTCATTTTGAAATAATTTTAGATTTACATAATGGTAGCAAAGATAGTACAGAGAGTTTGTGTATATCCTTCATCCTATTTGCATTAAGGTCAGTATCTTACATAAAACATGATATACTTTTCAAAACTCAGAAATTAACATTGATGCAATGCTGTTAATAAAACTACAGACTTTATTTGTATTTCACTTTTATTTTTGGTAATGTCCTTTTTCTGTTCCAGAATCTAATCCAGAACACTACATTTCAATAGTCATTCTATCTCTTTAGTCTCATCCAATCTGTGACAGTTTCTGTCTTTGTTTGGTCTTTGTGACCTTGACACTTTTGGAAGGAACTGGTGAGGCATTTTGAAGAATATACATCATTTAGATTTGTCTGATGTTTTCTCATGATTACATTGGGGGATGGAATTAGAGTAAGAATAACACAGAAGTTAGGTGCTCTTTTCACCACATCATAGCAGAGTATTCATGATGTCAACATTATTTATTGCTGATATTAACCTGGATCACTTAGAGTGATATCTGCCAGGTGTCTTCACTGTAAAATTACTACTTTTCTCTTTCCGTTTGTAAGAAGGAAATCAAAAATTTCAAATGACACTCAAGGAGAGAGGAATTAAGTTCCATCACTTACTGGAGGGAGTAACATGAAAGAAACATGTGAATATAAATTAAAATAAACACAGTGTCCTAATTAGAGCAATTAGGCAAGAAAAAGAAATAAAAGGCATACAAATAGAAATAGAGGAAGTAAAATTGTCTCTGTTTCCAGAAGACATGAGCTTATACACAGAAATCCCTAAAGACTCCACCAAGAAACTGTTAGAACAAATTCAGTAAAGCAGCAGTTTACAAAATCAACATACAAAAATCAGTTGCATTTTTATACACTAACAATGAACTATCTGAAAAGAGATAAAGAAAACAATCCCATTCACAATAGCATCAAAAATAATAAAATACTTCGGAATAAATTTAACCAAGAAGGTGAAAGATGTGTAGACCAAAAATTATAAGACATTAATGAAAGAAAATGAAGAAGACACAAATAAATGGAAAGATATTTCATGTTCATGGAGCAGAAGAATTCATATTGTTAAAATGTCGATACTACCTAAAACCATCTACAGATTCAATGCCATCTCTATCAAAATTCCAATGACATTTTTCACATAAATAGAAAAAATAATCCCCAAATTCATATGGAACTACTGAAGACTCAAAATAGCCAAAGCAATCTTGAGAAAGAGAAACAAAGTTGGAAGTATCACACTTCCTGATTTCAAACTATACTACAAAGCTGTAGCAATAAAAACAGTATGGTACTGGTGTAAAAACAGACACATAGACCAGTGGAACAGAATCAAGAGCCTATAAATAAACCCATGCCTATACAGTCAACTAATATTTGACAAGGAAGCCAAGAATACTCAATGGAATAAAGATAGTCTTTTCAATAAATGGTGTTGGGAAAACTGGATATTCATATGCAAATGAATGAAATTGGACCTGTATCTTATACTACTCACAAAAACTAACTTGAAATGGATTAAGGACTTAAAGGTAAGACTTAAAACTGTAAGACTCCCAGAAGAAAATATAGAGGAAAAGCTACTTGACATCAGGTTTGGCAGTGATTTTTTTGGATATGACACCAAAAGCACAAGCAACAAAAGCAAATACCAACTAAGTAGGACCACCTCAAGCTAAAATCTTCTGCACAACAAAAGAAGCAATCAACAAAATGAAGAGGCAACCTACAAAATGGGGAAAAACATTTGCAACCTATCTCATAAGGTGTTAATATCCAAGGTATGTGAGGAACTCATACAACTCAATAGCAAGAAATCAAATAGTCTGATTAAAAAATGGGGGAAAAAACTGAGTGAACATTTTTCCAAAGACATACAAATGGTCAGCATACATGAAAAGGCGCTCAACATCACTAATCATCAGGAAAAGGCAAATCAAAAGCACAATGAAATATCCTTCCATGCCATTTAGAATGGCTATTATAAACAAGACAAGAGATAACAATTGCTGGCGAGATGTGGAAACAAGACAATCTTTGTGCTTTGTTGGTGGGAATGTAATTTGGTACATTGGAAAATATGGAAAACAGTATGGAGGTTACTCAAAACTTTTAAAAAGACCTACAAAATGATCTAGTAATTCTACTTCTGGGTATATTCAAAAGGAATGAAATCACTATCTCAAAAAGATATCTGCACCCCCGTGTTCATTGCAGCATTAATCACAATAGCCAAGAGATTGAAACAGCCTAAGTTTCCACTGATGGAGAAATGGATAAAGGAAATGTGGTATATATATTCAATGGAATAATCTTCCTCCGTTAAAAAGAAGGAAATTCTGCCATTTGCATCAACATGGATGAACTTTGAGGGAATTATACTAACTAAAATAAGTCAGACACAGAAAGACAAATACTGTACAATCTCACCTGTATGTGGAATATAAAAAAAGCTCAACTCATAGAAAGCGAGTGAAATGGTGGTAACCAAGGGCTAGGGGGCTGGGGAAAATGGGAGATGTTAGTGAAAGGATACAAACTTCAAGTTATAAGATAAGTAAGTTCTTGGGATTTAATATACAGCACGGCACTATGATTAACTATACTATATTATTTACTTGCAAGTTGCTAGGAAAATAGTTCTTAAATGTCCTCATCACACAAAAAAATGTAATCATGTGAGGCAACGGATATGTTAACTAACATTATTGTGGTAATCATTTCAGAATAGATAAGTGTATCAAATCATCTTATTGTACCCCTTAAACTTACACAATGTTATATGTCAATGATAGCTCAATAAATCTGGAAAAAATAACCATAGCAATTAATATATATTTTGAGGGAGATTATTTGAGGCCATGTGAATAGTCTGTTATCCTGTTTCTCTTTAAAGATGACTCCGTAATTTTAGTATTTATCATGATCTTACCTGCAACATTTTTTTTTTTACTATGATGTTCTTTTTTTCAATTTATTTTTTCCCCCAAAGCCCCAGTAGATAGTTGTGTGTCATAGCTGCACATCCTTCTAGTTGCTGTATGTGGGACGCGGCCTCAGCATGGCCGGAGAAGCGGCGCGTCAGTGTGCGCCCAGGATCCGAACCTGGGCTGCCAGTAATGGAGCACGTGCACTTAACTGCCAAGCCACCGGGCCGGCCCTACTATGATGTTCTAACGGTTATTTTCTGTTGCCCTTAATTCTTCTACATTCATTAATTGTAATTTTTCTTCATTAAGATTTGTCCTTTCTCTTTCACTTATTTATATATCAAAATCATGTTTTTATATTAGTGCGGACTCATGAATACTTATTTTGTCTTTTAGGTTGCGAACTAATACTAGTATAATTTATTTTGTTATTCAAATTATTCCAGCTTTGTTCCTTAGCAGATCTTTTAGATTTGCTCCTGTTTTATTTGTGTGTTTATTTTTTAAACTTTTGTAATTCTTGTCCTCAATTTCTGATGTTCCAAATTTCACTCTGTTTTTATTTCCTTTCTGTCTGTGGAACTTCATTTACTACTTCTTTTAAAATATCTGGAGACAGATTATCTTATTTTTCCTTCATCTGGGAATGTATTTATTTCACCTTCATTCCTGAAGATATTTCAATGTCATTCCCCTTCCTTCTGTACGCCAGGGTCTCAGATAAAAATCCACAGTGTTGAGCTAGCCCTGATTGCCCAGTGTAAAGTTTGGTGTGGTCCACTTCAGCGTCCCAAGTTTGGTTCCTGGGTATGGAACCACACCACTCATCTGTCAGTAGCCATGCTATGGTGGTGGCTCACATTGAAGAAATAGAAGGACTTACAACTGGGATATACAACTACGTACTGGGGCTTAGGGGAGGAAAAAAAAGTGAGAAGATTGGCAACAGTTGTTAGCTCACAGAAAATCTTTCCCAGCAAAAAAAAAAAAAAAAAAAAAAAAAAGAAGAAGAAAGAAAGAAACCTTAAAAAAACCCACAGTGCTTTCAAGATGATTTCTTCATCTTTAGTTTTCAAAAAATGGATTTAGGTGTAACTGGCATGGACTTTGAATTTACACTTTTGAGGGTTTACTCAGCTTCTTCAATTTGTACATTTATGCCTATTGCTAAATTTAGAAATGATGCAGGCATGATTTCTTCAGATACTTTTCAGCCCTCTGCTCATTCTCCTCTTCTTCTGGGACTCCAATGATAAATTTTTAGAGGTTTGGTTATATTCCCATAAGTCCCGGAGGCTCTGCTATTTTCTTCTATCTATTTTTTCTGTTGTCTAGATTGGATAATTTCTATTGACCTATATTCAACTTCACTGGTTTTTTCCTCTGACATTTCTATTCTGTTCATGAGATCGCCCAACATTTTAAAAATATCAATTATTATATCTTCAGTTCTAAAATTTCCAAAACATAAGAAAGTTGAATCCAACAATATATAAAAAGAACTATACACCACACCCTACTGGGATTTATCCCAAGTATGCAAGACTTGTTCAATATTTGAAAATCAATTAATTAATGTAATACACTGTATCAATAGGCAAAACAAAAAAGTATGATCATCCAATAAATTGTTGTTATTGCTTTAAACAAATAGTATCTTTAAGATTAGAAATATGGAAGATTTTATTTTACCTTCATTTATTTCATCTTTGACACTCTTCCTTTCTTTATGTGGATTGGAGTTTCTTAATAGTTTTCTTTATCCCAGAAGCATTCTTTTAATGTTTTTACAGGGCTGGTTTGCTGGTGATGAATTCCCTCAATTTCTCTTTGTCTGAGAAAGTCTTTATTTATCCTTTACTTTTGAAGGATAATTTTGCTGAATATAGACTATATAAGATATAGAATTATTCATGTATAAGTTGCTGAGTACCTGATTGCAATTTGGGGGGTATATAACTAGGAATGGAATTACTGAGTCATATTCCTTTGGTCATTCCATGTTTACCTTTTATTTTACCCACTCCCCAGCTTTAAGGAGGTATAATTGACAAATAAGTTATCTTGGCAATGATTTCTTGGATATGACATCAAAAGCACAAACAACAAAAGCAGAAATCAATTAGTGGGACTACGTAAAACTTAGCTTCAGCACGGCAAAAGAAACAATCAACAAAATGAAAAGGCAAACTACAGAAATGGGAGGAAATTTTTGCAAACCATATATAAGGTAAGGGGTTAATATCTAAAATATATAAAAATCTTATACAACTCAATAACAAAAAAACAATATGATTAAAAAATTAGCAGAGAAACTAAATAAATATTTTTCCAGTCAAGACATCCAAATGTTCAACAGATACACGAAAAGATGTTCAACATCACTAACCATCAGGGAAATGCAAACGAAAGCCATAATGAGATATCATTAACACCTGTTAGAGTGTCTGTCATCAAGAAGGCAAGAGATAACAAGGGTTGGTGAGGATGTGGAGAAAGGGTAACCCTTGTACACTGTTGTTAGGAATATAAATTGGTTCAACCACTATGGAAAACAATATGGAGTTTCCTCAAAAAATTAAAAATAGATCTACCATATGACCCAGCAATTCCACCTCTGAGTATATACCCAAAGGAAATGAAAATAGAATATTGAAGAGACATATGCACTCCATGCTTATTGCAGCATCTTTCACAATAGCCAAGATATGGAAACAACCTAAGCATCCATCAACAGATGAATGGATAAAGAAGATGTAATACACACACACACACACACACACACACACACACAGGCACTGGAATGTTATAAAGCCATGCAAAAGAAGGAAATCTTGCCATTTTCAAGATGGATGAACCTTGAGGGTATTATGCTAAGTGAGGTAAGTCAAACAGAGAAAGACAAATACTGTATGATCTCAATTCTATACGGAATCTAAAAAAGCCAAACTCATAAGAAGAGAGGGTAAAATGGTGGTTACCAGCAGCTGGAGGGGGGAATAAGAGAGATGTTATCTAAGAGTACAAACTTGCAACTAGTAGTAAATAAGTCCTAGAGATTGAATGCACAGTGTAGTCAATATAAAAAACAAGGGCCGGCCCCGTGGCTTAGCGGTTAATTGAGCGCGCTCTGCTACTGGCAGCCGGGGTTGGGATCCGGGGCGCACACCAATGCACCGATTCTCCGGCCATGCTGAGGCGGCATCCCACATACAGCAACTAGAAGGATGTGCAACTATGACATACAACTATCTACTGGGGCTTTGGGGAAAAAAAGGAGGAGGATTGGCAGTATAAGTTAGCTCAGAGCCAGTCTTCCTCAGCAAAAAAGAGGAGGATTAGCATGGATGTTAGCTGAGGGCTGATCTTTCTCCCAAAAACAAAACAAAACAATATTATATTATAATCTTCAAGCCTGCTAAGGGACTAGTTCTTACTTATTCCAATCACAAAAACATTATTATTATGTGATATGATAGAGACGTTGACTATCATTACAATGGCAATCATATTGCAATATATGTTTATCAAATCAACATGTTGTACACCTTAAATTTACACATTGTTACATGTCAAATATATCCAATAAAATTTTAAAAATTCATTGTACAACATGATGATTTGACATACATATACATTGTGAAATGATTTCCACAATCAAGTTAATTAGCACATACCTTTATGAGGAACTGCCAACCTATTCTGTTATATTCTCACCATCAATTTATAAGGGTTCTAGTTTCCCCACATGGTTGTCAACACTTATGTTCTCCTTTCTCCTTGTATTTTATTTTTTTGATTGTTGCCATCCTAGTGGATGCTAAGTGGTATCTCATTGTGACTTTGATTTTGATTTCCTAATTATTAAAGATATTGAGCATAGTTCCATGTGCTTATTGGTCATTTGTATAGTCTCTTTGGAGAACTGTCTATTCACATCCTTTACCCATTTTTTAGTTGTGTTTTTTATCTTTTTGTCATTGAGTTATAGGGGTTCATGATATATTCTGCATACTAGAATAAGATTTGCAAATATGTTCTCCCATTTAGTAGTTTTGTTTTTTGTTTTCCAATTTCTTGTCATTGTAGCCCAAGGTAGAAAGAGCAAATGTCAGCTTCTGTACCACTCCATCAAGGAATTGCCTGACCGGTGAAAACACACAACTACCTTTTTTTTTTTCCTTTTAACAAAGTCCATATCACTCCTCTAACACCAGCAAGCCACACTTGGAACACTGTCTTCATGGGGGAAAGTAGATGGGTAAGTAAAAATGTCATAATGCTCTATAACTGAAATTTAGCAATTTCTTTCTTTATTAAGTACTCCCCTGATTGCTGCAAGTTTTTGCTTAGATTCTAAAATTCTGAAAAAGTTGATTCTGTCAGTTTTTGCCAGTGTAATGGTTATTTCAGTGGAAGGACCAATACCCCAGCTCTCTATTTTGCAATATCCATGACGTCACTCCCTTCGTTCAGCTTTTGCATGCCTGAAAAAGTTTTAGTTTACTTTTTTTTGGAAGCTTTCTTCGCTGTGTATAAAGTTCTCTGCTTATAGATTTCTCTTCTTTTAGTACTTTGAAGATATTGATCCATTGTGTTCTCAATTGTACTGTTTCCAATGAAATATCTGCTATCATCCTTATGTTTGTTCCTCTGTATGTAATATGTGTTTATTTTTTTATTTTTTGGCTGTTATTAAGTATTCTCTTTATCACTGGATTTGGATTTTTTGATTATGAGGTGCATTGGTGAAGTTTTCTTTTAAGTTTCTTGCTCTTGGGTTCATTAAGCTTTTTGAATACGTGGGTTCACACTTTTCATAAAATTCTGAGCATTTTTCACCATTACACCTTCAGTTTTTTGAGACACAAATGACATGTGTATACAATATGAAATTATGCTGCTTGAAGCTGTTTCACAGTTCACTGATGTTCTTTTTATTGTCTTTTCTCTATGTTTGATTTAGAATAGTTCATATTGCTAGGTTTTTAAATTCACTAGTATTTTTTGTACATTGTCTAATCTCTCGTTGATTCCATCTAGTGTATTTTCCATCTCACACATTTATAGTTTCTATCTATAGAAGTTTTTGATTTTTATCATTTTTGTAACTTCAATATCTGCATCTAAATTTTTAAACATATGGGATACAATTATAATGACAATTCTCATTTTTTCTGCTAATTCTATTATCTGTGTCATTTCTGGATCAATATCAATTTATTGATTTTCTCCTTATTATGTGTTGTATTTTCCTGTGTCTTTATGTATCTGGTATTGAATACCTGACACTTTGAATGTTATCTTGTCAGAACCACTATCTATTCAATCCCAATATTCTTGATACAGATATTCTGAAATTCAGTTGAGTTACTCAGATTTTTAAGATTTATTAGGCTGGATCAAAGCAGTACTCAGTCTAAGCCTAATTATTCTCCACAATTGAAGAAAAACCTTCTGTGTACTTTGCCCAATACTCCAGTAATTATGAGGATTTCAGGTATGGCTGGTGGGAAGGAACATTATTTTCAATCCATGTAGTGTGTTAATTCTGATCTTTTCAGATGGTATTCCCTGGTCCTGAGTAGTTTCCTCACGTGGATGTACTGCTTGAGCCATAAGACTTTTGCTCTTTTGTCTCTCCATTAAATAGCCACTAACTAATTTCCAAGCTGAAGCCCCTTAGAAAAAAACCTTTATTTTTCTACATCTACTCTAATACTTCTATAAAAATGAAGAAACAAATTTAACAAACTTGTATTGTCAATTTGAATTCTTAAAAATCCTTGGGAGAGGGGCTGGCCCAGTGGCATAGTGGTTAACTTTGCATGCTCTGCTTCGGTGGCCCAGGGTTTACAGGTTCAGATCCCAGGCGCAGACCTATACACCACTTGTCAACCCATGCTGTGGCGGCATCCCACATATAAAGTAGAGGAAATTGGGCATGGATGTTAGCCCAGGGCCAATCTTCTTCAGCAATAAGAGGAGGATTGGCAACAGATGTTAGCTCGGGGCTAATCTTCCTCACACACACACAAAAAAAATCCTTGGGAGATTCTGAGAAGGCAATTGTCCTATTGCTCTTAAATTTGGTTTTGTTTTCCAGCTTAAATGCAAAATCTAGGGGCTTTAGATCTTGCAGCGTGTTTTGGAATTGAAATCCAATCAAAATAGCATCATTCACCCTCCAGTGATTTCTCCCCCCGACCAAGTGTTCTTGTTCAGAGAAATTGGCTTTCTCAACAACCCCCTGTACCTTTGGTTCTGCTCAGTAGAGGTCATTATATGGACATTAGGTCAGAATTAACTAAAGTCTGCAAGTTCCACTATCTCTATGTAACTTGCCACTAGCCACCTATAGGTTAATGTCACTCTGAAATCAAATGAAGAACGATGACCTCAGAAGTAACTTTGTTTTTGGAATAGTGAGCTTGTTTTTGCCTTTTTCATATAAATATAGTATTTTTATGAAAAAATAGTAGTTATATATTATTTTACTTAAAACTCTTTAATTCTAAAATAGTTTCTATCATTGGGCAATAGTTGGATCCCTCTCCTCTTTCTAAGCTGAGGCTGCCAAATGCCATTTAATTTATTTCTTCTTATTCCTCTGAAATGTTTTCTTCTGTATGTAGAACTACTGGCCAGGTTAGGGATTAAGCGAATGGAAAGGACACAGGTTAACCAACTTTCTGGGTCATAAAGCAAGGGGTTCTTAAGTAAATTGTTAGTGAAGAATCTTTGCCCCCTGTAGACTCTAAAGTAGCAAAAGTAGAGTTGATTCTTTCCATCTTGTCTACCCTATACACGTCCAGAATGTCCTATCCACCTTTGTTCCATGTTTAATATACCAAATCCTGATGTTGTCTAGATTGCTAGACCTTGTAGACTCAAGAAATTCTATAGAAGCATCATTGATTTATTTTATTGTTTTTTTCTTTTTAATTTCAACTGGTCCTCAAGTAACATGATGATAAATATCTTTGTAAAGAAATTATTGTCCAATCTCTTCTTGTAAATAACACAACACAGATGTATGTAAAGACAAAATACTACAGTAATTTCAATTCTCCTTCTATAAGCTCAGTTTAGTTTATATATTTTCCAATGGTGTTGTAAGGTATATACTGTGAAAAAATAACGGGATAATATGTTTATTTATGTTTATACTATTTTTCATATTGAGAGTGTATTTCCACGTTGATATCACATATACTTTAAGGAATGCTCAGTATTCTAGTATATTAACTAGGCATAGAATGTTTAAAACATTTCTTATGGATAGACATTTAGGATTTTTCAAATTTTTGCTAGTATTAATTGCCACAATATAGGTCCTTATTTTTGAATACTTAATATACATATTTCTATAAATGAAATTGCTGTGTTAAAGAATATGATTGTATTATATTTTGTCTCATATTGCCAAATTGCTTTCACATATGTTTCCACAGATTTGGAGACCTCAGGATCCCACTGATGTCCATTTCTCCACACAAATCAACATTGTCTACTGATAAGTAATCTTTTAGATTTAAATGTATTTGATAACCAGTGAGGCTGACCATCTTATATATTGTCTCTCTGAATTATCTTTGTCTCTGTAAATTACTTTTAAAAGGGATATTCCTGTCCTTTGCTTGTCTTTTACTCATTGATAAGGCCAGGATAGTAACTACTTTTTGACCACATATGGGGCAAATAATCTCTCATATTTATTTTTTTGCCTGTTAATCTTACCACTATTTCTTGTGTAGAACAGTATTTACAAATTAAGTCAGCCTCTTGTGATTTATTCTACTGTTGCACATATAGTTGGCCTTTTCTAAGCTACACTATCATCTTGGATATAGAGATAAGCCGGTTATGCACACCTTGAACAATATTCAAGCCTAAAGGGTCATTGTTGTGGGAAAAGACCTTGGTTAGTGCCTCATGCGGGTATGTACCCAAAAGATTAAAAGAAAAAACACCTGAGCAGAGGACGTGATGAGAAGATTATCAGTTCAAGGAAACAGGTAGCGTCCTGGGTGCACGTGGGGACCAAGGCAGTGGTACTGAATGGGTCCTGGGAAGAGCTCACAAATTGGAACAAATCAGTTCACTGGGTTTTAATTAATTTTTATACAAACAGTATATATTTTATTAGGAATTTTGAATAATACAAAAAATAAGCAAAACATTTTCATAACCGCATGGCTCTAATCCAACCACTGTGGATTTTGGAGAATTCTCATGTAGTCATCTTTGCGATGTCTCTTTTTGGGCTACATTGTCTCTTTCTGCCTTTTTTCACTGACTGCTCATCACACATTCCTCACTGCAGTGCAGCTCCTGCTTCCTGTGCTCCTCTCTGAATTGTGTTTAAGCACAGTATCCCAATTTGCTCTCCTGTCCACCAGTCTCTACCCAGGAATAGACTGCAAAGAGTACCAGGAACTTGTGCTTCTTCCCTGCCCATGGAAAAGGGACCTGGATCTACCTTTGGATATTCCTTTAGAACCACCACTACCTCCTCCTACATCTCAGCCCCCCTCACACAAACCCTACAAATACTTGAAGAGTGAACCTGGCCTCCCTTCTCATTTTTACTTTAATTTTGGAGGCTACTCATAAGCCTTCATTCCCTTATGCTTGTTAACTGTTCACCTTCCACAGAGAGACAAATGCTGCAAACCCCAATCTTCAGAATAGCAAAGTAACAATCATGAAGATCATGGATTCTAGAAATATGATTACAAAAAAAGAAAAAGAAAAGAAAGAATCAGAGACAGAAAGAGTGACTTTCAGGCTTCGTCCAGGTCTGTATATCCCACCACCTTGTCCAGGCACTGGGCATGTAGTTCAGGGTCTAAGTTAAGGTTTGTATCTGGTAGGGATTCTAGATCTCCCACTCACTGGCTAGGTGATGTGGGACAAGGCACTTCACCCTCTCCGCCTTAATCATCTCCTCACTAAAATGAGGATATTGATGGAAACAACCTCATAGGCTGCATAAAAGACGACAAGAGATAATTGCCTGATACTGATTAAATAATTAACAAACAACACCTAATATTATCATTTTAATCTATTTTAATAGTCAGAAGACCCATATTTCATTTATTTTCTGCTTTTTAATTTTCCTGAATAAAAAGAATCCTTCCTCCTTTCTGATATGGTCTTTCTTTAAAAAAAAAAATAGTAACCTCAATGTTTCCTGTCTTTTTATCCCTGCAGCCTCTGCCTCGGTTTAGAATTTCATCAACTCTCATTTACGCTATTTCAAGAGCCTAGTAACAGGTCTCCCTGGCAACAGTTTCCACTCTACTCATTGCCTAAGGACAGATTTTCTTCCTTCTCTTCCCATCCCATTATTCTATCTTCCCCATCAAATGAATTTCAACGCCACACTCATAATACATGTTATAATATTGTTTGTGCGCCTGGCTAGTCCTTTTTGCATATGAATAAATGTTTTTGAGTAGTTGAAATAAGAGCCCTATATAATTTATATTCTGATTTTCACCTAGCAATAATTTCATAAGCTCTTTCCTGACTGCTGGAAAGCACTAATAATTGTTTTTCTAGACAACATGCAGATTCATGGGGAGAAAAAGCCCATTATTCAATTAATTATTACACCCTGCTGTTAGAAATACAGGTTGCTGCCAATTTTTCATGGTTGTTTTAAATGACATTACATTGAAAGTCTGGGTATGCACTGGTATTTTCCTCATTTTTGACTGATTTCATTATAAGATATATTCTATGGGGGAGTGACAAGGGGGAAAAGAGTGAAAATATTTTTTATGGTATTTGATTATGATGCCAGCTGCTTTCCAAATGTAATGGCTCCATCTCCACTGACACGTGTTGTGTATTATGGCATCATTTTGCTACAGGACATAAGAATCACAAATTATCACTTTAATTTGCATTTAAGGAATGAAAATTTTTCTTAATTTATTGATGATAAATTAGAATCTTTGCTTTATGTTTAATGATTAACAAGGTTCAAATTATCCATATGTTCCACTGTGTGTGTGCATGTGTGTGAATGTAGTTTGGAGCATAACTATTCATATAATTTGAGTATTCATTACTTACTTATTGTTATAGTTACTAGGAACACTTGATTAATGGAAAAAGAAACAATGTCTCTGTGACATTCCTTGCAATGTTTCTTTTTTCTTTTTTCTTCTGTTATTGCTGGTAGTGGTGGAGTTAGTTCTTTCTTTTTCTCCATATAAACTTTAATGCTATTTAGTGTTCTCAGATTCGTGTGTTCTTCTCCTTGTTAAAACTTCCCTACCATCTTTTTTAAAGCTTTATTGAGGTATAATTAATATACAAAAAAATGTACACATTAAATGTATACATATTGATGATTTGGACATGTGCATACACCCGTAAATAACATCCCACAATCAAGATAGTAAACACATCCATCACATCCAAATATTTCCATGTGTTCTTTTGTGGGGTGTGTGTGTGTATTGTAAGAACACTCAATACAAGATCTAGCCTCTTAGCATATTTTAAAGTGTGCAATACAGTACTGTTAATTATAGGCACTATACAGAAGATCTTTAGAACTTATTCATATTGCATTATTGAAACTTTGTACTTGTTGAACAACAATTCCCCATTTCCTCCACCCTCAGCTCCTGGCAACCATCATTCTATTCTTTGCTTCTATGAGTTTGACTATTTTCGATACCTCATATAAGTGGAATCATTTTTCCTTTTGTGCCGGCCTTATTTCACATAGAATAATGTCTTCTAGGTTCATTCATGTTGGTACAAATGGCAGGATTTCATTTTCTGAAGGATGAATATTGTTCCATTGTATGTATATACCAAATTTTCTTTACCCATTCATCGTCAATGGACATTTGGGTTGTTTCCATATCTTAGCTATTGTGAGTAATGCTGCAATGAACATGGGCATGCAGACATCTCTTCCAGATCCTGATTTCAATTCTTTTGGATATAAATCCAGAAGTTAGATTGCTTGATCATATGCTAGCTCTACACACTAACAATGTACTATGTGAAAAGAAAACTAAGAAAACAATGTCATTTACAGTAACGTCAAAAAGAACAACATATTTCAGAATAAACTTGAACAAGGAAATGAAAGACTTGTACACTGAAAAATATAAAACACTGATGAAGCACAGCTAAAGAAGTCACAAATAAATAAAAGGACATCTCACATTCATGGGTTGGAAGAATTAATATTGACAAAATGTCCATACTACCCAAAGAGATCTACAAATTCAGTGCAATCTCTATAGAAACCCCAGTGGCATTTTTTATAGAAACAAAAAAGAAAAAAATCCTAAAATTAATATGGAACCACAAAAGACCCTGAATAGCCAAAACAATCTTGAGATAAAAGATCAATTCTGGGAACATCACATTTTCTAATTTCAACATATATTACAAAGCTACAGTAATTAAAACAGTATGGTACTGGCATAAAGACAGACAGATGATCAATGGAACAGAATAGAAAGACCAGGAAAAAAAAAAAAAACACAAAACATGCATGATGTTGGCTGTGGGTTTCTCATATATGGCCTTTATTATGTTGAGGAATTTTCCTTCTCTACCTATTTTATTGAGAGTTTTTATCATAAATGGATGTTGGATTTTGTCAAATGCTTTCTCTGCATCTAAGATGATCATGTGATTTTTTATTCCTCATTTTGTTGACATGGTGTATCACATTGATTGATTTGCAGATGTTGAACCATCCCTGCATCCTTGGAATAAGTCCCACTTGATCCTTTTAATGTATTACTATATTCAATTTGCTAATATTTTATGGAATATTTTTGCATCTATGTTCATCAGCGACATTGGCTGGTTATTTTCTTTTTTTGCGTTGTCTTTGCCCGGTTTTGGTATTTGGGTAGTATTGGCCTCATAGAATGAGTTAGGAAGTGTCCCATTCTCTTTAATTTTTCAGAATAGTTTGAGAAGGATAAGAATTAAATCCACAGCCAACACCATACTTAACAGTGAAAACCTGAAAGCCATTCCCCTGAGAACAGGAACAAGACAAGGGTGCCCGATCTTGCCACTCTTATTTAATATAGTACTGGAGGTTTTGGCCAGAGCGATCAGGCAAGAAAAAGAAATAAAAGGAATTCAAATTGGAAAGGAAGAAGTAAAACTCTCACAGTTTGTGGATGACATGATTCTACATATATAGAAAAGCCTAAAAAATCCACCAGAAATCTATTAGAAATAATCATCAACTGTAGCAGAGTTGCAGGGTACAAAATCAATACATGAAAACGAGTCACATTTCTATACACTAATAATGAACTAGCAGAAAGAGAAGTCAAGAATACAATCCCATTTACAATCACAACAAAAAGAATAAAATACATAAAAATAAATTTAACCAAGGAGGTGAAAGACCTATACATTGAAAACTATGACATCATTGAGAGAAATTGAAGAAGACATAAAAAAATGGAAAGCTATTCCATGCTCATGGATTGGAAGAATAAACATAGGTAAAATGTCCATATTACCTAAAGCAATCTACATATTCAATGCAATCCCAATCAGAATCAAAATGACAGACTTCATGGGAAATAGAACAAAGAATCCTAAAATTTATACGGAACAACAGAATCCTGAGAAAAAAGAGCAAAGCGAGAGGTATTTCAATCCCTAACTTCAAAATATATACAAAGCCATAGTGATCAAAACAGCATGGTACCAGTGCAAAAACAGACACACAGATCAATGGAACAGAATTGAAAGCCCAGAAATAAAACCACACAATTATGGAGAGCTAATATTTAACAAAGGAGCCATGAATGGAGAAAGGAAAGTCTCTCAATAAATGATGATGGGAAAACTGGACAGCCACATGCAAAAGAATGAAAGTAGACCACTATCTTACACCATACACAAAAATTAACTCAAAATGGATTAAGACTTGAATGTAAGACCTGAAACCATAAAACTCCTAGAAGAATATAAAGGCAGTACACTCTTTGACATCAGTCTTAGTGGTTTCTTTTCAAATACCATGTCTACTCAAGCAAGGGAAACAAAAGAAAAAACAAACAAATGGGACTACATCAGGCTAAAAAGCTTCTGAAAGGCAAAGGAAACCATGAACAAAACAAAAAGACAACCCATAAACTGGGAGAAAATATTTGCTAACCATATATCTGACAAGGGGTTAATTTTCAAAATATATAAAGAATTCATACAACTCAACAACAACAAAAAAAACACAAGAAACCCCATCCAAAAATGGGCAGAGGATATGAACAGACATTTTTCCAAACAAGATATGCTAATGGCCAACAGACACATGAAAAGATGTTCAACATCACTAATTACTAGGGAAATGCAAATCAAAACTACAATGAGATACCACCTTACACCCATCAGAATGGTTATAATTAACAAGACAAGACATAGCAAATGTTGGAAAAATGTAGAGAAAAGGAACCCTCATGCATTGCTGGTGGGAATGCAAACTGGTCCAACCACTATGGAAAACAGTATGGAGATTTCTCAAAAAAATTAAAAATAGAAATACCATATGATTCAGCTATCCCACTACTGAGTATTTATCTAAAGAACACATAATCAACAATTCAAAAGATTTATGCATCCCTTTGTTCATTGCAGCATTATTCACAGATATGGAAGCAACTCAAGTACCCATCAATGGATGAATGGATAAAGAAGATATGGTATATACATACGATGGAATACTACTCAGCCATAAACAAGGCAAAATCACGCCATTTATAACAACATGGATGGACTTTGAGGGTATTATGCTAAGCGAAATATGCCAGATAAAGACAAACATTGTATGATTTCACTCATATGTGGAAGATAAACAAATACATGGATAAGGAGAATAGATTAATGGTTGCCAGAGGGGAAGAGGGTTGAGGGAGGGTGAAAGGGGTAAAGGCACACATATGAATAGTAACAGATAAAACTTAGACTATTGGTTGTGAGCATCATGCAGTCTATATAGAAACTGATATATAATAATGTACACCTGAAATTTACATAATGTTATAAGCCAATATGACCTCAATAAAATAGTGTTTTTTAAAAAACATGCATATATGATCAGCTGATTTTCAACAAGAGTGCCAAGAACACATAAGAGGAAAGGATAGTCTCGGCCACAAATGATGTTGGGAAAATTGGATACAGAAGAATAAAATTGGACCCCTATCTTACACCATACACAAATCAACTCAAAATCGATTAAAGACTTAGACATAAAACCTGAAGTTGTGAAACTCCTAGAAAAAAAAGTAGAAGAAAAACTTCTTGATTGCTCTTGGCAATAATTTCTTTGATTTGACGCCTCAAGTACATGAAATAAATCCAAAAATAGACAACTGGAACTACACAAAATTAAAAACCTTCTGCACAGCAAAGGAAAAGTTCAACAGAGTGAAAAACAAAAACTATGGAAGGAGAAAAAATATTTGTAAACCATCTATCTGATAAGTGGCTAATATCCAAAATATATAAGAATATCCTACAACTCAGTAGCAAAAAAGTAAAAATTAAATTTTATAAAAGCCTGATTAAAAAATAGGCAAAGGTCTTAAGCAGGCATCTCTCCAAAGAAGACATACAAATGGCCACCAGGTAATGAAAAGGTGCTCAACATCAGTAATCGTCAGGGAAATGCACACCAAAATCATGATCAGATATCAATTCACACTTGTTGGGATGGTTATTACGAAAACAACAAAAGGTAAGTTTTGGTGAGAATACAGAAAAATTAGAACACTTATACACTGTTGGTAGGAATGCAGAATTGTGCAACCCACTATGGAAAATAGTACACAAGTTTTTTTCTCTAACATCTTTGGCCTCATTATAAAAAAAAAAAAAAGTAGTAAAGGAGAATAAGGGAAGGATCATAGTTTCTTGGTCACATATGCTTCCTTTATACTGAATCTCCATCCTCTGTACAGTGAGATACCTTAAGACAAGCCCAGTCCCTGTGTCTTCCCTATGACAAGTGAAATAACATCACTGGACTAGTCAAGTTGCTCTGAGATGCCTTGAAGAAATGGGATTTGCAAAGCCAGGCACAGCTTCTAGTGGGCAATAGTCACCACCTCTAGGTTTTATTTTCTCTTTCCTGCCCAAGTTCCACATAAGTTTGCTGAGATAGGTATATATCAGGCATGTTGTGATTTTCGGTCTTCTTAAATGAATTAGTACATCCTTAAAAGAGTGAATGTCCAGAGGATAGAAAAGACGCTTTATTTATTTTTGTTTCTTTATCATTCATGGCTCGGAGAAGGATATTTAAACCACATGTTGAATGAAGGGACCCAATATCAATCATGCGCTGGGGAGTGCTGATTTCAGAAGGCAAATTCCAGTGGGGATGGTATTTCCAAATAAAGGCAGGGTTTTACGCCTTAGAATGTACTCTAAGATCCTTGGTTCTCACTTCTCTGGGATGAACGCCCAGGAGTGAAAATTCTGGGTAATGTGGTAGTTGTATGTTTATGTTTTAAAGAGACTGTCTGTTTTCCAGAGTGGCTGTACAATTTTGAATTTCCACCAGCAAGGTGTGAATGATTCAGTTTCTCTGCCTACTAGCCAGCGTTTAGTGTTGTTACTTTAATTTTTTTTAATTTTAACTATTCTGACAGGCATATAATAATATCTCATTGTGATTTTAACTTGCATTTTCCTAATGGCTAACGATGTCGCCCATCTTTGCATGTACTTATGCTTATTTGCCATCAGTATTTGCTCTTCAGTGAAATATCTCTTCATGTCTTTTGCTCATTCTTCTTAGTTTTTTTTTACTATTTTATTTTGAGTTATTTATATATTCTAGATATGAATCATTTATCAGATTGTAGTTTACAAATAGTTTTGCTTAGTCTGTAGTTTGTCTTTTTGTGCTCTTAACAGAGTCTTTCATAGGGCAAAAATATTAATTTTAATGAAATTCACTTCAATAACTTCTCCTGTTGTGGATTTTGCTTTTGCTCTAAGAACTTTTTGTTCCTGCTGTTGTAGTATATCCTGAAATTTTTCTCCTACATATTTTCTAAAATTTTACATTTACATTTTACGTTTAAGTCTGTGGCCCATTTTGAGGTAATTTTGGGGCAAGTGTAAGAGTTAGGTCAAAGTTCATTGTTTTATTTATGAATGTTCAATTGCACTAGTACTATTTGTTTAAAAGACTTTCATTTCTCCTTTGAATTGCTTTTACTCCTTTGTCAAAAATTAAATGGCCATACTTGTGAAGAGGTGTGTTTCTAAGTTCTATATTCTGTTCCATCAATCAATATATCTATCCCTCTACCATATCACACTCCCTTGTTTATTGAGATATAACCATATAATTTACCATTTTATAGTGTATAATTCAGTGGTTTTTGTTACATTCACAAAGTTTTGCAACCAACACAACTATCTAATTCCAGCACATTTTCTTTACCCCAAGAAGAAACTGCGTGCCCATTAGCAGTCACTGCTTATTCCCTCCTCCACCGAGAACCCTGACAACTACTGATCAACTATATATCTCTGGGGATTTACCTATTCTGATCATTTTATATAAACAGAATCCTACCATATGTGGTCTCACGTGTATTTTGTGTCTAGCTTCTTCAGTTAGCATAATGTTTTCAAGATTCATTCGTGTTGCTGTAGCATGTATCATTACTTCATACTTTATTTCTCCTTTTATTTTTCTGCTGAAGGATATTCTACTGTACGGTTATACCCTACAATATCCTGTTTATACATTTCTCAGTTGATGTATTTTTGAGCTGTTTCTACCTTTTGGGTATTGTAAATAGTGCTGCTCTGAACATTTCTATAAAACTATCTGTTTCAGTGCCTGTTTTAAATTACTTGGGGCATTTACCTAGGAGTGGAAATGTTACTTCATATGGTAACTTTAGGCTTAACATTTTTAAGTACTGTCACATTGCTTTCCAAAGTGGCAGCACCGTTTTACATTGTCATCAGCAATTTATGAGGATTGCAACTTCACAATATCGTGAACACTTGTTATTGTTTGTCTTTTTTTTATTATAGCCATCCTATTGGTGTGAAGCGGTATTTCATCATGGTTTTGATGTATATTTCTCTGATGACTAATGATATTAAGCATGTTTTCATGTGCTTATTGGCTTTTTGTGTAGTATTTTCTTTGGAGAAACGTCTATTCAAATCTTTAGCCTATTTTTCAAGTGGGTTGTTTTTTGTATTTTTCAGTTGCAAGACTTCATTGTATTTTGGTTAATAGACTCTGACTTGATATATTATTTGCAAATATTTATTCCCATTCTTTGGGTTGTCGTTTCACTATTTGATAGTGTACTTTAAATCACAAAAGTTTTTAATTTTGATGAAGTTCAATTAATCTATTTTGTGTGTGTGTGTGAGGAAGATTAGCTCTGAGCTAGCATCTGTTGCCAATACTCCTCTTTTTGCTGATGAAGATTGGCCCTGGGCTAAATCTGTGCCCATCTTCCTCTACTTTATATGTGGGCCGCGTGCCACGGCATGGCTTGATACGTGGTGCATAGGTCCGTGCACAGGATCTGAACCTGCGAACTCCGGGCCACCAAAGCAGAGCGGGTGGGAACTTAACCACCATGCCACCAGGCCTGCCCTCAATTTATGTTTTTAATTTGTTTCTTGTGTTTTTGCTGGCATATCTTTGACCTATGACCACACATCATCTTGCCTAATCAAGGTCATGAGAATTTACGCCTACATATTCTTCTAAGTGTTTTCTATCGCTGTTGTGTGAGCTTTAACATTAATCTTTGATCAATTTATAGTTCATTTTTTTTGTATGGTGTAAGGTAGGGTGCTAACATCATTCTTTTCTATTGGGATATACAGTTGCCCTGGGGAGAGTAGTTGAAAAGACTGTTCTTTCTCCATTTAATTGTTTGGTGTTGGAATTCTTGTTGGAAACTAGAAATAAAGAGCAAAGTAAAGGAAAATATGCAGAAGGAAGGAAGTGATGAAGATTAATGTGGAAATAAATAAAAACAAAATAGAGAAAATTAAACAAATCAAAAGTTATTCATTTAAGATCTTCCTTTGCATAGTCATTTAAAGGTATGTATTTTCTCCTAAACACTATTTTGTTGCATCCTCTAGGTTTTGATATGGTGTGTTTTCATTTTCGTTCATCCCAAATTATCTTCTATTTCCCATTTTGTTTTCTTCCTTGTTACATAAGTTATTTATGAGTGTGTTTCTTAGCTTCCATATGTTTGTGACTTTCCCAAATTCCCTTATGTAATTGATTTCTAATTTCGTGCCATTTTGGTTGCAGAACATATTTTGTATGATTTCAATCCTTTTTAATATATCGAAAATTGTTTTGTGACCTAACATACAGTTTTTCCTGGAATTCTAGATTGATTCCACTATGATCTGAGTACATATTTTTATAATTTATTTTCTTTTAAATTCATTATGGTGTGTTTCATGGTGAACGTTCCATGTGCACTTAAGAGTGAATATTCTGCTGCTATTGAGTGGAGTGCTTT
Source organism: Ceratotherium simum simum (assembly GCF_057802395.1). NCBI lineage: Eukaryota > Metazoa > Chordata > Mammalia > Perissodactyla > Rhinocerotidae > Ceratotherium > Ceratotherium simum. The sequence continues at coordinate 76,378,639 of NC_141902.1, read as the reverse complement.
GTATGTCTATTAGGTCTATTTGGTTTATAATGTTCAAGTGCTCTGTCTCCTTATTGATTGTCCATCTAGTTTTTATATCCATTACCGAAAGTGGGGTACTGACGTCTCCAATGATTGTTGTTGAATTGTGTAATCCTCCTTTCAATTCTATCAGTTTTTGCTCCATGTATTTTGGGGCTCTGTTGTTAAACGAATATGTGTTTACAATTATTATATATTTGTGATGGATTTACTATTTATTATAAAGAATCCTTCTTCTCTAGTAACACGTTTTATCTTAAAGATTGTTTTGTCTAATATTAATATAGGCACTCTAGCTCAGTTGTTGGGTACTCTTTGCTTGGTATATCATTTTCCATCTTTTTACTTTCAACTCAACTAATTTATGTCTGAATCTAAACCACGTCTCTTGTAGAGATCATATAGTTATTTTTGTATTCATTCCTCAAGTAACTGCCCTTTGAGTTTATAATTGACTTGCACTTCATTGAATTACTGATAATGTAGGATTTACAACTGCAAATTCATTGTTTTTTGTGTGTCTTATACCTTTTTTCTTCTATTTCTCATATAAAGTTGTAAAACTTATTTTGTGTTAAGTAGATATTTCCTAGTGTACCATTTTAATTCCCTGCCTTTTCTTTACTATATATTTTATTTTCTTAGTGGTAGCCTTGGGGATTTAAATTAGCTTAATTTATAACAATATAGTGTAGATGAATATCAACTTAATTTCAATAATATACAAGAATTCTGCTCCTTTATAGCTCTTGTCCCTCCCCCTAATTTGTGTTTTTTGTCATAGAAATTACATCTTTATACATTTAAATTCCATCAACACAGATTTATAATTTTATGTAGTTGCCATTTAAATTAGCCAATGGAAAAAAAGAGTTACAGACAGCAAATACATTTATTTGCCTTCTGTCTTTACCTCTGTAATACCTTTACTGGGGCTTTTTATTTTCTTCAAATGGGTTTGAGTTACTGTCTGTTGACCTTTTATTTTAACTTCATAGACTCTCTTTAGTGTTTATTGTAGAACAGCTTTGTTAACAGTAAATTCTCTCAGTTGTTTTTGTTTTTTTAATCTAGGAAGGTCTTAATTTCTTCTTGGTATTTTGAAGGATAATTACGCTGAATGTAGAATTCTTGGTCAGGGATCTTTTTCTTTTGGCATTTGGAATAGGTCATCCTACTGCTTTCTGTCTTCCATGGTTTCTTATGAATAAGCAGCTTATTGATGATCTCTTGAATATGATGAATTACTTTCTCTTGCTGCTTTCAAGATTTTCTCTTTGTCATTGGCTTTGACAGTTTCATTATGATGGGTCTAGATGTGGATCTCTTTCAGTTTATTTTATTTGGAGTTCATTGAGCTTGGATGGGAATATCAATGCTTTTCATCAAATTTGGGAAGCTTAGGGTCATTATTTCTTCAAATTTTCTCTCTGCTCCCTTTTTCTTCCTCCGTCCTCTGGTGTTCCCAATATGCATATGTTGTTGCACTTGATGGTGTCCATAGGTTTATGAAGCTCGGTACATTTTTCCGAGTGTTTTTTATTTCCATTCTTCATACTTAGTAATTCCAATGGAAGTTTCTTGAAATTGGCTAATTCTTTCTTCCGCCAGCTTAAATCTGGTGTTGAGCTCCTCTGGCATATTTTTTATTTCAGTTGTATTTTTCAACTCTGGAATCTGGTTCTTTTTGATTATTTTTATCTCTTTATTAATATTATCTATTTTGTGAGACATTGTTCTCATACTTTCCTTTCATTTTCCAGACATGATTTCCTTAGTTCTTTGAAATAACTGATTTAACATAGCTGATTTAAAATTTTTGCTTAGTAAGTCCACAGCCGGCTTCCTCGGGGAGAGTTTCTCCTTACTCCTTTTACCTCCTATATATGAACCATACTTTCTTGTGTCTTTGCCTGTGTCCTAAATTTTTAGTGGAAACTATACTTTTTAAATAATATAATGTGGCAACTCTGGAAATTTGGTTCTTTCCTTTCCTGAGGGGTTGTTGTTGTTACTGTTTGTTGTTGGTTTTTGTTTGTTTAGTAATTTTTCTAAACTAATTTTGTGAAGTCTGTGTTCTTTTTCGTGATGGACACTGAGGTCTGTCCTCAGCTGGTTTAATGGGTGTTGAATTTCAGCACTATTCTTCAAAGATTGATATGATGATTAAATTTTTCATTTTTAGCCTCTTAATATTATCAATCACATTGATTGCTTTTCAAACATTGAACTAGCCTTGTATCCCTGGATTAAACCTCACTTGGTCATGGTGTGTAATTCTTTTTATTTATTGGTAAATAATATTGGCTAATGTTTTATTGAGTATTTTATTGGTCTGTAGCTTTCTTGTGTGTGTGTTTTTTTAATTGGTATTGTTTTTGTCTGGTTTTGGTATCAGTGTAATACTAACTTCATACATTGAATTGAGAAGTGTTCCCTCCTTCTGTATTTCCCAGAAAAGATTATAGAATTGGTGTTAATTATTCTTTAAATGTGTAGTAGAATTAGCCAGTGAAATTGTCTAAGCCTAAAGATTTCTTTGGGTGCAGTTTTAAAATTATTAATTCTGTTTTGTTAATGCTTATAGAGCCATTCAAATTATGTATTTCATATGAAGAACATTTTGGTAGTTTGTATTTTTGGAGAAATTGGTCCATTTCATTTAAGTTGTCAAATATATGTGTGTTTAAGGTTGTTTGTAGTATTCACTTTTTTTCCTTTTTGTGTCTGCAGGGTCTGTAGTTTTATTTTCCATTCATTCTTGGTGTTGATAATTTGTGTCTTCTAATTTTAATTATTTTTTGCCATTCGTCCCACAGATTTGTCAAATTTCCTTCTCAGCAATGTTCTATCTGTGTACCATAAATTTTAATTGTTATATTTAAATTTTCATTCAGTTCACAATATTTTTTAATTTCCTCTGAGTCTTCCTCTTTGATCCATAGGTTATTTAGAATTGATTTGTCTCCAAATATTTATCTTTCTTTTAGTGATTTCTCATTTAATTCCATCGTGCTCAAAGAGCACACTCTGTATGATTTCAATTTTATGAATTTGTTATGGTTTGTTTTATGACACAGGATGTGGTCTATCTATCTCTATCTATCTGTCTGTCTATCTATCATCTATCTATCTATCTATCTATCTATCTATCTATCTATCTATCTGTCTATCTATGTCTTGTGGCACTTTAAAAAAAATGTGAAATCTGCTGTTGTTAGGTTATTCATTCCTGTGTTCTTTTAATGCCGCATATATACTTTTTTTATTCTTTTGTTGTCAACCTGCTTACATTGTTATGTTTTAAGTGAATTTCTTGTAGATAACACATAGCTGACTCATGTATTTTGATTTACTCTGCCAATTCCTATGTTTTTGTTGGTGTATTTAGACCATTTACATTTATTCTAATTATTAGGTTAGGGCTATGTGAGCTATTTTATTTTATTTTTTTCTGTTTTTTCTCTATGTTTTCTGGGTCTTTTTTCTTTCTTTCTTTTTTTAATTTTAACAGCTTTATTGAGACATAATTTTTTATTTATTTATTTTTTTTGGTGAGGAAGATCAGCCCTGAGCTAACATCTGCCAATCCTCCTCTTTTTGCTGAGGAAGACTGGCCCTGGGCTAACATCCATGCCCATCTTCCTCTACTTTATATGGGACACCGCCACAGCATGGCTTGACAAGCGCTGCATCGTTGCGCACCTGGGATCCGAACTGGCAAACCCTGGGCCGCCACAGCGGAGTGTGCACACTTAACTGCTTGCGCCACAGGGCCGGCCCCTATTGAGACATAATTGGTATAGAAATAACTGAACATAATTTGTACAATTTTGGTAAGTTTGGACAGAAGAAAACAGCTGCTTACCATCACCACAATCAAGATAATAGGCATAGCGTACACTTCCCAGAGTTTACTTACGTTATGTCTATTTTTTTTTTTTTTTGTATATATGTGGTGAGACATTTAACATGAGATCTACCCTCTTAACAAATTTTGAAGTGCACAATATTGTATTGTTAACTATAGGCACTATGTTGTACAACAAATCTCTAGAACTTATTCCTCTAGCATAACTGAAACTTTAAATTCCCCATCTCCCCCACCCCCAGTCCCTAGCAACCACTATTGTATTCATTCTCTGCTTCTATGAGTTTAACTATTTTATATACCTCATATAAGTGGAATCATGAAGTATTTGTCCTGAAGTATTTGTCATTAAGCCAGTCCTGTGACTGGCTTATGTCATTTAGGGAAATATCTTTCAGGTTCATCCATGTTGTCACAAATGGCAAAAATTTTTTTAAGGCTAAATAACATTTCATTGTGTGTGTGTATATATATATATATATATATACATATGTATACATATATACATATATATATATATATATATACCACATTTTCTTTATCCATTCCTCTGTCAATGGAAACTTGAGTTGTGTCCATATTTCGGCTATAGTGAATAGGAATGCAATGATCGAAAAGAATTGAAATCAGGATCTTGAATAGATATATATTTTTAACTTATATCTCTAAGATTATCTATGATAATGCTTAAGACATAATCTACACATATTTGACTAATAAGTGAAAAAGAGAGATGTTAAGACAGGTATTTTCTTTTGTGTTTTTTAAATTTTTTGTTTATTGCAGAAACATTGGTTTATAACATTGTATAAATTTCAGGTGTACATCATTATACTTCTATTTCTGCACGGATTACATCATGTTCACCACCAAAATACTAATTACAACCCATCACCACACACATGCACCGAATTATTCCTTTCACCCTCCTCCCTACCCCCTTCCCCTCTGGTAACCACAAATCCAATCTCTGTCCCTATGTGTTTGTTTATTGTTGTTATTATCTAATACTTAATGAAGGAAATCATACGGTATTTGACCTTCTCCCTCTGACTTATTTCACTTTGCATAATACCCTCAATGTCCATCCATGTTGTCACAAATGGCTGGATTTCATCGTTTTTTATGGCTGAGTAGTATTCTATTGTGTATATATACCATATCTTCTTTATCCATTCGTCCCTTGATGGGTACTTAGGTTTCTTCCAAGTCTTGGCTATTGTGAATAACTCTGCAATGAACACAAGAGTGCATGTATCTTTACACATTGGTGTTTTCAAGTTCTTGGGATAAATGTCCAGCAGTGGAACAGCTGGATTATATGGTAGTTCTATCCTTAATTTTTTGAGGAATCTCCATACTGTTTTTCATAGTGGCTGCACCAGTTTGCACTCCCACCAGCATCCTCTCCAACACTTGTTGTTTCCTGTCTTATTAAATATAGCCATTCTGACGGGCATGAGGTGATATCTTATTGTAGTTTTGATTTACATTTCCCTGATAGTTAATGATGTTGAACATCTTTTCATGTGCCCATTGGCCATCTGTATATCTTCTTTGCAGAAATGTCTGTTCAGGTCTTTTTCCCATTTTTTAATTGGGTTGTTAGTTTTTTTGTTGTTGAGATACATGAATTCTTTATATATTTTGGAGATTAACTCCCTATCAGATGTATGGTTTGCAAATATCTTCTCACAATTGTTAGGTTGTCTTTTTGTTTTGTTGATGGTTTCCTTTGCCATGCAGAAGCTTTTTAGTTTGATGCATTCCCATTTGTTTATTTTTTCTATTGTTTCTCTTGCCCAGTCAGATATGGTGCTTGAAAATATGATGCTAAGACCAATGTCGAAGAGCGTCCTGCCTATGTTTAATTCTAGAATTTTCATGGTTTCAGGGCTTACATTCAAGTCTTTAATCCATTTTGAGTTAATTTTTGTGTATGGTGTAAGGTAAGGGTCTACTTTCATTTTTTTGCATGTGGCTGTGCAGTTTTCCCAACACCATTTGTTGAAGAGACTTTCCTTTCTCCATTGTATGTTCTTGGCTCCTTTGTCGAAGATTAGCTGTCCATAGATGTGTGGCTTTATTTCTGGGCTTTCGATTCTATTTCACTGATATATGTGTCTGTTTTTGTGCCAGTACCATGCTGTTTTGGTTGCTATAGCTTTGTAGTATTTTTTGTGTGTGTGTGAGGAAGGTCAGCCCTGAACTACCATCTGTACTAATCCTCCTCTTTTCACTGAGGAAGACCGGCTCTGAGCTAACATCTATTGCCAATCCTCCTCCTTGTTTTTTAACCCCAAAGCCCCACTGGATGGTTGTATGTCATAGTTGCACATCCTTCTAGTTGCTGTATGTGGGACGCGGCCTCAACATGGCCGGAGAAGCGGTGAATCGGTGCGCCCCCAGGCAAGCAAACAGGCTTTGCTTGTTCTTCTTTTTCCAGTTCCTTTAGGTACATTGTTAGATTATTTGATATTTTTCTTGTTTGTTGAGGTAGGCCTGTACTACTATAAACTTCCCTCTTAGAACCACTTTTGCTGTATCCCATAAATTCTGGCATGTCGTATTTTCATTTTCATTTGTCTCCCGGCGTTTTTTGATTTCGCCTTTGATTTCTTCATTGACCCAGGCATTGTTCAGTAGCATTTTGTTTAATCTCCACATATTTGTGGTTTTTCTGAATTTCTTCCTATAGTTGATTTCTAGCTTCATACAGTTGTGGTCAGAAATGATGCTTGGTATTATTTCAATCTTCTTAAATTTATTAAGACTTGTTTTGTGGCCTAGTATGTAATCGATCCTGAATAATGTTGCACGTGCACTTGAAAAGAATGTGTCTTCTTCGGTTTTTGGATAGAATGTTCTGTATATATGTACTAGGTCCCTCTATTCTAGTGTGTCATTTAAGGCCAATGTTTCCTTATTGATCTTCTGTTTTGATGATCTATCCGTTGGTATAAGTGGAGTGTTCAAGTCCCCTACTATTATTGTGTTATTGCCTATTTCTCTTTTTATGTCTATTGATAATTGCTTTATATATTTAGGTGCTCCTACGTTGGGTTCATAGATATTTGCAAGTGTTATATCCTCTTGTTGGATTGTTCCCTTGATCATTATGTAATGCCCTTTTTTGTCTCTTTTTACAGTTTTTGTTGTAAAATCTATTTTGTCTGATATGAGTATTTCTACTCCAGCTTTCATTTCATTGCCATTTGCATCGAGTATCTTCTTCCATCCCTTCATTTTCAGTTTGTGAGTGTCTTTAGGTCTGAAGTGTGTCTCTTGTATGCAGCATATATATGGGTCTTGTTTTTTTATCCAATCAACCACACTATGCCTTTCAATTGGAGCATTTGGTCCACTGACAATTAATGTAGCTATTGATAAGTATGGACTTACTGCCATTTTTTAACTTTTTTTCTTTCAGTGTGTTAGTAGTCCCTCTCAGTTCCTTTCTTCTTCTCTTGCTCTCTTCCCTTGTGGTTTGATGGCATTATTTCGTGTTATGTTTGGGTTCCTTACTCTTAGTTTTTTGTGTATTTATTACAGGTTTCTGGTTTGTGATTACGATGGGGTCCATATACAGAATTGATGGTCTCTTTAGTTTGACCTACGTCTGAAAGCTCTACTCTTTAACTCCCTTCCTCCCACATTTTATGTTTTTGATATCATATCTAACATCTTTTTTGTGCGTTTGTGTCCATTACCCTCTTATCACAGAAATAGATAATTTTTCCTATTTGTGGTCTTCTCTTTTCCCCTTAAATAATTCCCTATAGCATTTTTTGTAGTACTGGTTTCTTGGTGACAAACTCCTTTAATTTTTGCTTCTCTGTGAAACTTTTTATCTCTTCTTCCATTTTGAATGATAACTTTGCTGGGTAGAGTATTCTTGGCTGTAAGTTTTTTCCTTTTAGCTCTATAAATATATCATGCCACTCTCTTCTAGCCTGTATGGTTTCTGCTGAGAAGTCAGCTGATAGCCTTATGGGGTTTCCTTTGTATGTAACTTGACTTTCTCTTGCGGCTTTTAGGATTCTCTCTTTATCTTTAATTCTGGACATTTTGATTATGATGTGTCTTGATGTGGGCCTCTTTGGGTTTATCTTGTTTGGTGCTCTCTGTGCTTCCTGTGCATGGATGTCTGTTTCCTTCCTTAGGTTAGGGAAGTTTTCATCTACTATTTCTTCAAATAGATTCTCTGCCCCTTTGTCTCGCTCTTCTCCTTCTGAGACACCTATAACACAGATGTTAGTGTGCTTGATGTTGCCCCAGATATCCCTTAGACTGTCCTCACTCTTTTTAATTCTTTTTTGTTTTACCTGTTCAGCTTGGGTGATTTCTTCTAGTCTTTCGTCCAGCTCACAGATCCATTCTTCTGTATCCTCTACTCTGCTTTTGAGTCCCTCTAGTGAATTTTTCATTTCCAGTATTGTATTCTTCATTTCTGGTTGATTCTTTTTTTATATCTTCCATTTCTTTGTTGACATTCTCACTGAGATCATCCATTCTTCTCCCCAGATCAGTGAGCATCCTTAACACTCTTAATTTGAACTCTCTGTCGGGTATATTGCTCATTTCTGTTTCACTTAGTTCCTTTTCTGGGGTTTTGTCCTTTTCCCTTACTTGGAATGTATTCCTATGCCTCCTCATTTTGCCTGTTTCCCTGTGCTTGTGTCTATGTATTAGGTAGGTCAGCTATGTCTCCTGCTCTTGGATAGGTGACCTTGTGTACATGATGCCTTATAAGGCCCACAGTATGCTTCCCTCAGTTCTGAATGTTCCAGGAGCAACCCCTATGTGGGCTACGTGTGTCCTTCTGTTGTGGCCTGTTTGCTCTCCTTGTAGGTTCCCAGGGAGGCTGAGCTACACTCCTGGCCAGCTGTTGTAATGCTCAGCTGCTTGTAGTTGTTGTGGGCCCTTCAGTCTCTTTATTGGGTGTGGGGAGCCCCAGCACAGTTGGCTGCAACTTCTAATACCACATTTGTGTTGCACTATTTCTTTTAAGTGAGTAGGCCCCCAGCATGGCAGGTTGTTAGGTTCAGGGGCTTACAATTGCTATAAGCCTCCAGCCTTTAGGTCTCTTGTCAGCTCTCTGAAGATTGCAGCTGGGTGGGGCTGGACTCAGGCACGGGAGCACCCAATTGTTTCAGGCTTTGCAAGGTGGGGCAAATCCCCTATGTGGCTCTTTGAGAAACACAAGTCTTCTAAAGCTGACAAGCCCCAACCCCCACAGGTCCACAGACACAGTCAACACAGTCCTGCCCTGTGTGCACACCCTGACTTCCTGGAGTGGACCCAGTCTTTCCATGGTGGGAGCCCCACACATTCCACCACTGTCCCACACTCTCCACTCACTCTTTGTGCACGCCCCACCGCACTGAATTGGGCCAAGTCGCCAGGCTGCAGAGAATCCAGTCACCAATCTATGCAGGCCCACAAGTTGCCTGAGGGCTTGTTGTTGGGTGGGGCCAGTCCCTAGGGTGGGCTGCCTGCCCTAGCTGAGCTGGATTAAATCGGTGCTCAAGTGGGTAGGGCAGGCCCTGGGCTAGCAGGCTCCAGGGAGAACTCCAATGCCCTCTGCCAGCGTCTGTGTCAGCACGCCCACACCAGGCCACAACAATGGCCGCCACTAATGTCCTAGTCCCTGGAGAGGTCTCACCTCTCATTGAGATGCACTCAGAGCCTATCAGGTGAGTCTCTTTTCACCAAAGCACTGTGAACCTTTTTTTCTGGTGATTTTAGGTTGCTTTTTGAAAAGGGTGAATTTGTGCTTGGGCCCTTTAAGAGCTGGTTTTAATTTCTTTGTGAACCAGCTTTTCTAGGGGTACTCCCCAATGTTTTAGTAGCAGGCAAAGTCATATATTATGCCACTCGTCTGGATTATGCTGAGTCCACAAAATGCCTATAGCGGGAGCGCTCCTGGGCTCAGCGCCCTGCTCCTCCAGGGAGGGCTACGTACCTTTGGGCTGCCCCCGGGCAGCCAGGAAGGTGGCAGCTTGAGAAGCTGGTGTTTTTTTCTCTCCAGAAGGGAATTTCTGCCTCTTTCACCTCAATTAGGATTGTTGTTTGTTGGAGGAGTTCCTGTTATCCAGTTTTCAGTTCTCTCTCAGGGGTAATTTTTCCACTAGTAGTTGTAAATTGGCTGTGTCCGTGGGAGGAAGTGAGTTCAGAGTGCTTACGCCGCCATCTTGACTTCTCTCTGGTTCTTTTTTCTTTTTCTTTACTTATTTTCTTATGGGTTACTTGAACACTATTTAGAATTTTATTTTGAATTATCCTTAAGTGTTTTGACTGTATCTCTTTAAGTAGCTTTTTTTAGTGGTTGCTCTAAGTATTTTGTTATATATACATAACTTACCACAATCTAGTGGTGTTGTCATTTTAACCAACTTAAATGAAGTGTAGAAACCTTCCCTCTTTTTATATCCCCTTGAACTCTCTCATTATAATTATATTACATTTTCCCTCTATCTCTATTTAGAACTCCATCAGAGAATATTATTTTTTTGCTTCAACCATCAAACACAATTTAAGAGACTTAAAAGGAGAAGGAAAGTCTATTTTACTTATTTTTTTGTTTATTGTATTCTTTCTTCTTTCTTGATGTTTCATAATTCTTTCTTTCTTTCTTCCTTTTCTGTTTGGAAAACTTCCTTTAGCCATTTTTTTTTATAGCACATCTGACAAATTCTTTTATTTTTCCTTCATCTGAGAAAGTCTTGATTTCCACCTCATTGCTGAAATATATCTTTGGTAGATAAAAGATTCCAGATAGGCATTCTTTTTCTTTCAGAACTTTACAAATGCTGTGCCACTTCCTACCGTTTCTCATAGTTTCCAATGAGAATTCAACTTTCATTTAAATTATTTTTCCCCAATAGGTAAGGAGGCTTTTGTTACTGACTCCTTTCAAATTTTGTTTCTTTGTATTTAGTTTTCTGAAGTTTGAATATGATGTATCTTGGTTTTCATTTCTTTATGTTTATTGTGTTTGGGGTTTGTTCAGCATCTTGAACACACATGTTTATGTCTTCTGCCACATTGGGGAATTTTCATTGATTATTTCTTTTTTCAGCCCACATTCTTTCTCCTCTCACACTGGGACTTCTAGGATGTAAAATTTAGATCTTTTATTATAGTGCCACAGGTCCCTGAGGCCCTTTACTTTTTTTCCAGTATTTTTGCTCTTTGTTGTTCAGATTGGGTAATTTCTATTGTTCTATCATTAAGCTCACTGCTTCTTTGCTCTGTTTTCTCTATTCTTCTTTTGAACTCGTCCTGTGAATGCTGTGTGCTACAACTTTGCTAAATTTACTTATTCATTTTAAGTAACATTCATAAGATTTTCTGTCTATATGATCATGTTGTCTGTGAATAAAGACAGCTTTATTTCTTCCTTTCTAATGTGTATATATTTTTTCTTCTTCTGACCTTATTGCACTAGCTAGAACCTACAGTACAATGTTGAATAGAAAGGGTGTAAAAGTGGACATCTTGTCTAATTTCCTGAAATTAGGAAGAAAGCATTTAGTCTTTTATCATTAAGTATAATTTTAGCTATAGGTTTATATTAGATGCCTTTTATCAGTTTGAGGAAGTTCTTTTCTATTTCTAGTTTGATAAGAATTTTTATCATGCATGGATGCTGAATTTTGCCAAATGATCTTTCTACAAACCTTGAAATGATTATATAATTTCTCTCCTTTATTATATAAATATGGTGAAGCATATTTGTTGACATTTTAACATTAAGCCTAACTTGCAAAATCCCCACTAGGTCATGATTTATTATATATTGTACATATTACTAGATTCAATATGCTAATATTTTGTTAAGAATTTTTACTTCTATGCTCATGAGGAAATTAATCTGTAATTTTCTTGTAATGTCCTTTTTTGATTTTGTTATCAGGGTAATATAAAAAAATAAGTTGGAAAAGTTCCCTTCTTCCTTTTTAATGAGAGTTTTGGTAGGATTGAAATAATATCTCCCTTAAATTTTATGAAATTCACCAGTTAAGCTATCTGAGTGGGGCATTTTCTTTTTCTTAGTAGGAAGGTTTTTAATTATGAATCCTTTAGAAGGATCTATAAAATTGATAAATTTACAACTAAGAATATCATACAAAGAAGATACACAAATTACCAGTTTCAGAAATGAAAAGATCGTATATCATCAAACATCCTGCTAATAAAAAAAAAGATAATATAGGAATATTTTGAAAGCCTTTAGACCAAAAAATTTGACGACTTAGGTGACATGAACAAATTCCTTGATATATTAGCATCAGTAGGTGAATAGTGCAGCTAACAAGTCCAGTGGCTTATTAATTATCTAATAAGGAAAAAAATGCCAAAATTCCCTTCTTTTAGGCACCATCTAATTTCACTACTTTTCTTGGGGAATTCCTTCATGAAAGAAGGCAATTCCCTTGTCTTTATTGCAGAGAGGTGATGGTACAGGGTAGCTTCTGTTTATATACACCCACTCCCTCAGAAGGGGCACTTCTTCCTCTCTCCCTCTCTGACTCTTATACTGACTTGTGGGTGGGGATATTGGAGCGGTAGAAAATAATGTCTCTCCGTTCACTGGTGGTGAGTTAATGCTCATTGTTCCCTGAAGTATAACATGGATCACTTAGGCTCTTGTATCCTCAAATTTGTGCCTTAACAAAGATTCCTGAAAAACAGAGAAAAAGAAAAATCCCATTTGTCGTCTGGAACCATTCTGTTTGACATGATTTGAGACAGAATGAAAAGGAAGTTGGAATTTGGCAATGTTAAGAGCTCTTTACAAGGTGAAGGTTTTCCAGGAAATCCATATGAATGTATCAGGCATACTAATTCCCTAGGACTGCCATAGCAAATTACCACAAACATTACAGAAACAACAAAAATTTATCTCCTCAGAATTCTGGAGAACAGAATTCCAAAATCAAGGTGTCAGCAGTGTTGTTTCCTTCTGAAGGCTCTGGAGGGAAATATTCCACATGCCTTTCTCCTAATGTCTGGTTGTTGCTGGCAATCCTCGGCTTTCCTTGACTTGTCACTGTAGAACTCCAGTCTCTGCTTACATCTTCACATTGCCTTCTTTTCTGTGTGTTTCTGTGTTATAAATCCCCTTCACCTTTCTCACATAAGTACACCAGTAACTGGATTCAAGGCCCACCCTACATCCACGATTATCTAGTACCAAATCTTTAACTCAACTACTTCTGCAAAAATTGTTTCAAAATAAAGTCACATTCACAGGTACTTAGGGGGTTAGGACTTGAACATATCTTTTGAGGTGGACACTATTCGATTTAAAACTGGGGTTCTCCCAAGAAATCTGGTATCCAAGCCCATCTGTGAAAACTTGATTTCTGTGCCTAAAGTGGGCCCAAGCTGATGGAATATGAGAAGGAGCAGCACTCTGTGCAGGAAAGGTCTGCCAGGAATCTGTAAGCTCTAGGCATGCATGACCTTCAAGCTGTGGGGCCCCTTCTGGGTTTGATTTACTGGTGGACATTGAGTGAGGTAATGTTATGTAGTATTCTTTCACTGCCTGTAGATTTATTTCTCTGACTTCTCAAAATTGTATAGTTTTATTTCTTACATCTAGGGCTGGGATTTATTATAAGCCACCTGTGTATGGTGTGAGAAAAAAGTCTGAGGTGTCTTTGTTGCTGTTTTTCCAGAATAGCTTGTTGAAAAGATGATCCTTACCCTGCTGAGTTAACTTAACACTTTTATCAAAAATCAATTGACCATATATATGCGGGTCTATTGCTGGATTTATTCTTCTGATTCATTAATCTGTATGTCTATTCTAGGCAAGTAACAAACTCTCTCAACTACTACAGCTTTATAGTATATGTTTTTCAAAAATATTTCACTCTTCCATATAAAATAGTATTTCCATGTAAATTTTAGAATTAGCTTGATAATTTCTACCTGAAAGAAAACCTACTGGGATTTATTGTGGATTACATTGAAACCATAGATCTGTTTCAGAGAACTGATATCTTAGTAAAACTGTGTCTACCAACCAATGAACTTCTTAAAGTAATCTTTAATTTATCCTAGCAATGAGTTGTAGGTTCCAGTGTAGAACTCTTGCACATATGTTGCTAAATTTATTACTCAAATTTAAAAAAATATTTTAATGCCATTCTAAATGCTGTTTTTGATTACACTTTCCAATTTATCAATGATACTATATAGATATAAAATCACTTTCTGTATATTTTTAGACCATGCAACCTTGCTAAACTCACTTACTAATTCTAGTAGTATTTTTATATTCCTTAGAAGAAGGTATATCTCCACAGAGATAAATATTTCCTCTACATATAAAGGAAGTTTTACCTCTTACATTCTAATCTGTATGAATTTTATTTCTTTTTCTTGCTTAATTGCAGTGACTAGGACCTGGAGTACAATCTTGACTAGACACAGTAATAGAGGACATCCTTGCTGTATTCCTCAAGCGGAAAGCATTTATTTCTTCTCTGTTAAATATGTTGCTACCTGTAGGGTTTTCCTAGATGCTTTTTATGAGATTGAGAAAGTTCTCTTCTATTCCTAGATTGCTGCCAGGTTTTATAATAAATAGTTTTGATTAGTTATATGAATTTTCTGCATCTACTGAGATGATTATATTATTTTTCTTATCATATTAACATAGTAAATTACAGCGATTGATTTTTTGTGTGTGTGTGTGAGGAAGATCAGCCCTGAGCTAACATCCACGCTAATCCTCCTCTTTTTGCTGAGGAAGACCAGCTCTGAGGTAACATCTCTTGCCAATCCTCTTTTTTTTCCCCCAAAGCCCCAGTAGATAGTTGTATGTCATAGTTGCACATCTTTCTAGTTGCTGTATGTGGGATGTGGCCTCAGGATGGCTGGACAAACAGTGCATTGGTGCACGCCCGGGATCCGAACCCGAGCCGCCAGTAGTGGAGCGCGCGCACTTAACCACTAAGCCACGGGGCTGGCACACGGTGATTGATTTTTATGTGTGGAAACAAGCTTACATTTCACGGGTAAATCCTACTTAGTCCTTACCTATTAGACATTTTAAATATCTCTGGATTCAATTTACTAATATTTTGTTAAATATTTTTGCTTCTGTGTTCATGAGAAAAATTGATCTGCAATTTTCTTTGCATTTATATTTCTGTAAGTTCTGATTTTTGTATGAAGGTAGTGAGGGATTCATAAAATAAGTTAAAGAGTGTGCAAGAAAGGGCTAACTCAGCATGCCTCAGCTGCTCAGCCCTATTTCCAAGAAAGATTTGTCTTAAGAACTGGCTTTTGGCCTGATCTTGGGAGATGATCTCTCTAAGCCTTTAGAGTGTTCTGCCTGATAAAAGTGTTTTTATGCGGAGGCCTTGAATCCCATAATACTAGTTTGATCAGATAGTTTATGCTAACTGTGGTTTATGATAAATGCCTTATTTTTCTGTGGGGGGTGGAGTTTGAGTAGCTATAGTTAGTCATGCAGGTGCTGCATGCATATGTGAGTACCCTCAAGAAAAACCCTGGACGCCCAAGTTCAGATGAGCTTTTCTGCTTAACAACCCTTCACACATGTTTTCACACATTGTTGCTGGGAGAATTAAGTACAGCCTTGTGACTCCACTGGGAGAGGACAACTGAAACCTTGTACCTGGTTTCTCTTGACTTTGCCCCATGCACTTTTTCCATTTTCTGATTTCAATGTTTCCTTTCACTTTAATAAGCCATACTGTGGATATAACAGCTTTTCTGAGTCCTGTGAGTCCTTCAAGTGAATCATTGGGCTTGAGGGTTGTCTTGGGAACCCAGTTCTCAAGTTGGTGCCAGAAGTGGTATTCACAAGAATGACTGTGACTCATTGAAACATAGTGAAAGAGTTGTTTGGGAAAAGGATGGACAACAGAGCAGGGAATGGCAAAACTTAGATGCATGGATGGCTACCAAGTTACTCAGGGTATAAGATCACAGCTGCATTTTAATCAGTTACTGGAGGTAAAATGTTACCAACAGGATTTAGAAATGATAGATCCAACTCCTCAAGAGCTGGCTCATTGGACACCTAAGGAAATGCAAAGTAATAAGAAAAGAAGCTAAATACACAATCCTTTGGCTATTTTTATCAGTAATAGCTAAAATTAAGTAGAAGAAATTGTTGAAGCAGAACCTGGACCTGCAATAAGCTTGAATTTTGTCCAGTACTAGCTGTAGCCACTAGCCCCAGGGTTGTCAACAAAGGGAAATTTTTGTAGAACAACAGATAGCACTGCTATGATCTCTGGTCATGAAGAAGATAATCCAGGTGGTGGGGAAGTGCACAAAACCAAGAAACTGCTGAAATTAAAGGAAGCTGTGTGAAGCAGTTGTCTCATTTGTGGATCAATATCATCAGTTTCCTGAGGAACCTTTATTAAAATGAACGAATAAATAAATAAATAGGGTACCTCAGGAGCAGCCTCCTCAATTTTTATTTTTTTTATTTATTTATTTTTTTGTGTGAGGAGATCAGCCCTATGCTAACATTTGCCAATCCTCCTCTTTTTATGCTGAGGAAGACTGGCCCTGGGCTAACATCTGTGCCCATCTTCCTCCACTTTTTTATATGAGACGCTGCCACAGCAAGGCTTGCCAAGCAGTGCGTCAGTGCGCGCCCAGGATCTGAACCGGCGAACCCCGGGCCGCCACAGTGGAGCACGCGCACTTAACCACTTGTGCCACCAGGATGGCCCCCAACAGCCTCCTTGATTTTTGATGCTGCACTATGGAGGAGCATTTTGGGGTTCATGCACAACACACAGCTTACTATTGAACAATCACAGATGGCTACACATGATACAAACACACAGGTGGTTAATACCTAAAGGACAGCTAGTCTGGGAGACTGATAAAAGCCATTGTAAGGTCTGTTTACCCTGTAAAGGGAAATTCTACTTTTTCTCCTTTAAATACCAAGTAGAATTTCCCCAATTAAGTGCTTGATATGTTGTGTATGCAAACCATGCTGGAGTAGCTTTATGATGATGGCTTTATGTTCATCCATCTAATGATCCCTTACCCAAGTCATGGTAGATGCCACAATCAAGGAGACTTCTTCAGCATGGGCACCCCATGTAAACTTACTGCTGAAAAATCAAGCAATAGTCCTAGATGCTGTATCAAATTTGTTGTCTTAGCTTTGCCTTACGGATCTTACAGATGATAAGAAAATTAGGATTATCCACAAGAGAATGGAGGGAGACAAAGGGAACAGTCAAGGGCCTAGTCCCAGTGTGGTAGAAGCCTTTAAATGGTTGTTAAGGAATGGAATGAATAAAGTAGCCATTGTTAGAGTCAATGCAAAGGTCTTACTGCAGTACTATCAAGGTTAGGTGGACAAACGGAATGCCCTACTGGACCCAAACATTGAACGGCTCTAAACAAATCCATTCTGTTTACTCTAGTTTGGAGGTATTTTTAAAGCTGGAAGGCAAAGATGATAATGAGAAACCTGACTTCAAATTTCCAGGGATGCTAGTTCAGCAAATTAATCAGGATGAGGATTAATGAAGGACCCAGGGTCTCTTGACCCAACTCCCAGCTTGGGACCCAAAGCCATATACACATGTGTTGATAAAGTGGCCAGGAGGTAGAGAAGAAACCTTTCTGGGGCTTGAAGAAACCTTTCTGTCAAGGTCCCTTGACATGGGAACTCAATGTACTGTGATTCCAAAATCTGTTGGTGAAGTGCTAAGAGGGGCTAAAATTAAATTGGGGGGATATGGGGAATGCAACAGTTGATGGGATTAACATAAATGTTTGAACAGAAATTGGAATGTTTGAACGGACTCTATGTGAAATGGTTGTGTCTCCTTTACCTGAATCTATTATTAGGATGAATATTATGTCAGACTGGGGAACACCTACTTTATCTATTACTGAAATACTCTGTCTAGTATTGTAATTGTATCCAGTATTATAATGCTCATATTGTAAGTTCAACTTCAGTCAGTATTAGTTGAACAAAATGGATGGGAACCTATAAAATTGTCAAAGCCCACATGTGATCTTAACTGTATCAGATACTTGGTGGACAAAAATAAAGTAACACTTTAATTAATGACATGTTATAAGTTGGAGAGCTGGTATCAAAATATTCTGTATACAATAGCCATGTGGCCGATGAAAAAGGTGGATGGCTCATGGAAACTAAGAGCAGATTATCAAGCCTTGAATAAAGTAGTACCACCTACAACATCAGCAGTCCCTGAAATGGTTTCAACAGTGCAAAAACCACAAGCCAAAGGAGACTAGTACTCAGTGGTTGATTTTTAAAATGAATTTTTATTGTTCTCAGTCTCAGAAAAAAGCCAACCACAGTGTGACTTCACATGGGGAAGGATCCAATTTTCACTCATTGTATTGCCACCAGGTTATTTGAATTCACCAGTTTACTGTCATAATTTTGTTAGAGGGATTTTGAACTGAATACACATCCTAAATTTGATAATAAATTACATTGATGATATCATGATGATATTGGAAACTGAAGATGCGGCTAGGACCAACTTAAATTCCGTGGTGGCACACATGACTAACACAGGCTGGTTGATAAATAAGGAAAAGATCCAAGAGCCTGCCCTAATGGTGAAATTCTTAAGAGTAACCTGGGCAGGAGACACCTGTGACATTCCACAGGCAACAAAACATAAATTGCCATCACTGCCTACCCCCTGGAACTAAGCAAGAAGTACAGAACTTGGTCGAGTTGTTTGAATATTGGATGGCACATATTCTAATCTAATATTGTTAACTCCTATCCATAAAACTACTCAGAAGAAGGACATATTTGAATGGGAGTCTGAACAATGGTAGGCTATGGATGAATTGCAAAAAGTGGTGGCTTAATCAATGTCTTTGGGCCCTTATGATCCACATCCAGATATAATTTTGCAAGTATCTTCAAATCATATTTATGCATACTGGAATTTATGGCAAAACCTGTGGCTGTCACCCAATGGTGATTGTTGGGATTTTGAACCAGAAAATTTCCAGACATAGTGGTATATTAAAACCATCTGAGAGACAATTATTGGCTTGCTATTGGACATTAATTATAACTGCCCCTATGACCGAAGGGCATAAAAAATCTTGAAGCCTGAAATACCCACAATGTCTTGGATAATGGCAACCTCCAATCTGTTCTCTGTTTCTATGACTTTGTTTTTTTTAGATTCCACATATAAGAGAGATCATACAGTATTTATCTTTATCTATCTGACTTATTTCACTTGACATAATGCCCTCAAGCTTCAACCACGTTGTCACAAATGAAAGGTTTTCCTTCTTTTTCATGGCTGAATAATATTCCATTATATATATAAACATGTATGTATATAATGGAATATATATATAATGGAATATATATTTTCTATATCCATTAATCCATTCGTGAACGCTTAGATTGTTTCCATATTCTGGCTATTGTAAACAATGCTGCAATGATCATGAGCATAGGAGTGCAGATATCTCTTTGAGATACTGATTTCATTTCCTTTGGAGGTATATCCAGAAGTAGAATTGCTGGATCATATGGCAGTTCTTTTTATAATTTTTGAGGACATTGATACTATTTTCCATGGTGGCTGTACCAAATTATATTCCCACCAACAGTGTATAAGGTTTCCTTTTTCTCCACATCCTCTGCAACATTCGTTTTTTCTTGCCTTTTTGATAATAGCCATTGTAACAGGTGTGAAGTGATATCTCACTGTGGTTTAATTTACATTTCTGTGATTACCAGTTATGTTGGGCACCTTTTCATGTACCTGTTGGCCATTTGAATATCTTCTTTTGAAAAATGTCTGTTCAGATCTTTGTCCATTTTTAATTAGATTATTATTTTTTTTTTTTTACTATTGAGTTGTATGAATTCCTTATATATTTTGGATATTAGCCCATTATTAGATCCATAGCTTGCAAATATGTTCTCCTATTCTGTATGTTCACTCATAGTCCCATAAGTCTCTGTTCTTTTTTTTAATCTCTCTTCCTGTGTTTGAATAGTTTTTACTGTAATATCTTTAATTTCTCTTGTCATTTTTCTGCAGTATGTAGTCTGCAGTCTTTCCAGTGAAATTGTACTTCAGTTATTGTACTTTCTAGCTCTACAAGTTCCTTTTTTTATACCTTTCATTTTGTTCTCAGTATA
Organism: Ceratotherium simum simum; assembly: GCF_057802395.1. Taxonomy (NCBI): domain Eukaryota; kingdom Metazoa; phylum Chordata; class Mammalia; order Perissodactyla; family Rhinocerotidae; genus Ceratotherium; species Ceratotherium simum. The sequence goes on along the minus strand of NC_141902.1, from coordinate 76,358,555 downwards.
TTCAAGTTTGCTTTAAATCCTTGGGCAAATGTGTAAAATGTGTTTTAATTTGTTACTTGCTAATTCCATCACTCCTGTAATTTCTGGGTCTGTTTATTTTAGTTGCCTTTCTCCTGGCTATGGGTCTCATATCCCTGCTTCTTTGTTTATCCGGACATTTTTTTTGATATCGGACATTGTGATTTTACATTGTAGATTTTTTTGTCGTCTTTTAAACAGTGTTGAAGTTGTTTGCACAGACAATTAAAATATGTATGAATCAGGGTGATCCTTTTGAGGTTGATTTAAGCTTTGCTCTGGATGATCTAGAGTGGCTTTTTTTTTGAGCAATAGTTTATCATTATAATAAAGGTATGCCCATTCTGGCATCTTTACTTAATGTTCTAAGTGCTCAACAAAGCCTCTTTACACTGCTTTGTCATAACTCAAATGTCTCTCACTCCTCTCTGAACCTTGGGAATTGATCAGGATAAAACTCTCCATCATCTCTTTGTACCTCCTTATAGAGTCTCACCCTGTGCAAATGCACCTTAGCATTCAGCAACAGTATCATGGAGAACACTAGGCAGATTTATGGATCTATGTCTCTGCATAGCTCATTCCTCTTTGGTTCTCTTCTTCACATCTTCCAGATGCCTCTGCCTTCCTGAACTTTCACCTCCTTTTCCTCTACTAAGAGTGCCATGCTGCACTTAGGCTTCCCCACCCAGGTCTACTGTCCTGAACCTGTCTCCAAGCAGAAAGCTTGGATGAGAGTGGGGTTCACCTACATGGTTTTCTGTCTGCAATTCTATGCTGCCTGTTTTCCAATGTCTGAGAAGTATTGTTTCATATATTTTCACCAGTTCTCTAGTTTTTACAGTGGAAGGACATGTCCAGAATCATTTACTGCATCCTGGACCCCTGGAAAAGTCTGTGATTATAATTTACAAGTGAAGTCAAAAACCACAGCTGAGGGGCTGGCCCAGTGACGTAGTGGTTGCGTTCTCGCACTCTGCTTCAGCGGTCCGGGGTTCTCAGGTTCAGATCCTGGGCACGAACCTACACATCATTTATCAAACAATGCTGTGGCAGGCGTCCTACATGTAAAGTAGAGGAAGATGGGCATGGATGTTAGCCCAAGGCCAATCTTCCTCCGCAAAAAAGAGGAGGATTGGCAGCAGATGTTAGCTCAGGGCTAATCTTCCTGACACACACATGAAAAAAACCCACAGCTGAAAATCACTAATCACTGGGGAAATGCAAATCAAGACTACAATGAGATACAACTTCACACCCATTAGGATGACTACTATCAAAAAAGAACAGAAACTAACAAATATTGGCAAGGATGTGGAGAAATCGGAATCTTTGTTCACTGCTGGTAGGAATGTAAAATGAATTGTACAGCCATTGCAGAAAACAGTATGTCATGTGATTCCTCAACAAATTAAAACTAGAACTACCATATGATCCAGCAATTCCACTTCTGGGCATATACCCAAAAGAATCAAAAGCATGATCTTGAAGAGAGATTTGTACACCCATGTTCACAGTAGCATTATTCACAATAGCTAAAACATGGAAGTAACCTAAGTGTGCATCAACAGATGAATGGCTAAGCGAAATGTGGTATATACATACAACGGAATATTGTTCAGCTTTCTTTTTTAAGGGGCATTCTGACATATGCTACAACATGGATGAATCTTGAGGATATTACGCTAAATGAAGTAAGCCAGTCACAAAAAGACAAATATTATATGATTCTACTTTTATGAAGTACTTAGAGTAGTCAAAATCATAGAGACAGAAAGTAGAATGGTGGTTGCCAGGGGCTGGAGGGAGGGGGCAATGGGGAGTTATTGTTAGTGAGTACAGAGTTTCAGTTTTGCAAGATGAAAAGAGATGGATAATGGGTATGGTTTTACTACAACATAAATACACTTAATGCCACAGAACTGTACACGTAAAAATGGTTATGATGGTAAGTTTTATGTTACATATATTTTACCACAATTTAAAAAAGGCTATGTAAACAAAAGTTTAAAAAAGCACAGCTGAATATTTTTCTTCAGACATATTTGGTTCTCAGGAGTAGGAAAGGAAGCAAAGAAGAGGGAGGGATGATGTTTCTTGGTCTAAGGGACATGAGTGGGGTAGAAAGAGAGGTAAAGCTAGGAGGAAGTGAAAAGAGAGTAAAACAGAAAAGGTCAAAGAATTGGAATTTTGTGAGTTCAAAGGGCTGCTTACATTGATTTTCTAGGGAACATAAACTGAAAGTGGAGGTTGGAGATTGGAATGTTTGAATTTGAGATTTTCGAGATATATAGTTATTGGCTGGGAATCAACATAAGCACGGTTTCACATTAACAGCTCTGTTCTTCTCAACAGCCTGTCTCTCCACAGGCAACTGCGTGGTGTTGAACATTTGAGTGGGCTTGGCGAACCCTGAAAGAGAAGCAACTGGCTGATCGTCGTCCCTGTGTGATGAAGCAGCATTCCCGGAGCATCCACATGCTGTCCTATGCACTTGTTTCCTTCAGGTTGCTCTTGCCAGAGAGCAGCAGGTTGCTCTCTGGGGTTGCAGAAGCAGAGGCAACTGATGGTTCTTGCCCTTCTTTACCTACCTGCCATTCCCTTTCTCTGAGCTCCCTGTATTTGACGAGCCACTTTTTGGTGTCTTACCAAAGAGACCAGCCTACGCTCTACTCCTCAAGAATTGCCTCATTCTGACATTTCACTTATCTTCCTACATGTAATTGCAGGTCCTTGGGATTTGGAATAGACAACTAAGATCCCTGATGTATGTGTAGAGGGAAAGATTAAGCCCTCATTCTGTGTGTGGGGGGGTGGGGGTGGGGGCTGTGTTTAACACAGAATGAAAAAGCTGTAGGACTTTGACAAGGAGTGGGTTAAGAGCTTGACAGAGTAAGAAGGCATCATAGGAGGAAAGATTGAAGGTGGAAAACAGGTAGCATTGCCTAACCCTCATTAATTTGTATTTTGGTCTCCTGGCTGCATTCCTTATTCCTAGGTTCTGGGAACGGATGCAGAACTAACATTTAATCATGTGGCCAGGTGCAAGGCAACATGTTTGAAATTAAGGTTATCCAAGGGAAATTGGGTATAATGGCGCATTTTGTACAGGCATTATTTCTGAAGACAAAGCCCCAGTGTCAGAGAGCTGAGAAGGAGAGTCTAAGGGAGGGGAGGGGGACAAAAGGGGGCCCTCTGTCCTGAGGAGAGCCTTCCAGGAGCACTGGCGTCTCCTTTGTCTCTTAGCTCCCTGCAGAAGTGGGGGTGGGGCACAGAGAGGTAGGGGAACATGGGCTTGGTTTTTGTTCTCTTTCCCTCATCTACCCCCTTCTCCTGCCCTCTGAATTTGGGGTTTTGACAGAAAAATTGTGTGGTGTATCCCTACAGAGCAGCATGAACTTGGTCTCACATGATTGACCCCCTCAGTTTCTCTGGTTGATATCTTCAGATACTTGTGGGTATTGAGTTCCAAGGTGGGTTAATTGGGCCCCTGGAGTAGATATGTTAGAGACCATGTAAAACTCAAAATGAAAAGGAGATTTTAATGACACAAACCATGTAGCAATGGCTCAGAAGGCTGAAACAATATCAGAAATACAGCAGAATAGCTGCAAGTTTGGAAATGTTGCTTCCATTTCAGAAATGTCCACAATTTCCCTATTAGCTTCATTTCACACTCCAGTCCTAGATAAAATAATTGTGTGGGATTCAGAAGACATCCAGCATGAATAAACCTACCGCAGAATGCTTGAAATTAAGGCACTTCAGAGAATGTGGCATCCAGGCTGTATGTCTGGAGAGGTTGTGCATGAGAAACAGCTGCTGGCAGGCACAGGGTGCGGTATGAGGAAAGGAGACAAGGGGAAGTCCTCTTTGTGCGTTAGGGGTCTCCATACTGGGCTTTGTGTACCAAGGGTTCCTCTTTGTGCCTGTGCTCTTTCACAGGAGAGGGAAACTGCTAGGGGAGGGATGTTGGGGGCTGGGGAGACGCTGGTGCTGTTTCTCCATTCTAACCCTCGCCGCCTATTCTTCTCCCTGGGCTCAAGAGCCCTAATCATCTATTTTATATTCTATAACTGTTCCCACTTAAATTGCATCCACTTACATTGCCTTAATTTGCTGATCGCCCACAAAAAGGTCTAAAGGGATCTACGGTTTCTGTGCAGAATAAAAGGTTAACAAAAACCTTGAGAGCCTCTGGATTCAGACAGTGAATCACTTGAAGCTGGGGCTGGACAATGTGAATTAAGAGTGTGAAGGAGAGCGGAGTCTCACTGAAGACTGAATGAATAAATTATTAAAGCTTCAGGTAGCTCCACCAAGATTTCTGAAATACTGACAGCCACGTTCACTAGTCCACATCTCCCAAACCCAACATTCTGTTGTCGCTAACAGGCAGAGATGTACTTCAGATGTGATAGCCCCACTATTTGATAAGACTCTGAGCACAATGCTTGAGATTTGGGTATTCTCAGGAAATCTGGTGTGCGGGTCTGTGTCTGTGAGAGCTTTGTTTCTGAGAACAAATGTGTGGACAGACAGCTGGGAGGAAGACGGTGTGGGAGGGAGGGGCAAACGGTGAGCCCTCCCGTAGAGAGGAGGGGGCTTCCGGCCTTGCACTCTCTTCTTTGATGCCAGGCAAGTTCTTCATTGTGCTTGTGTCTCCTTTAGGGTCACAGCAGAAGCAGGGGTGGGAATCCTAGGGAGATGCAGACGGCTAATGCTCTGCCTACTCTTGTAACCCGCCATTCTTTCCTTTGGGCTCACAGCAGTTCATCAGCCATTTTCTATTCTATTACTATGAAGACAGCCTTAAGTGGCTCCAAATAAATTGCCTTTCTGGCCATCTGCTCCCCATCCAAATGCAACTGTGGGTGTGGACATTTGGGATGGAATATTGGGGCTCTTCGATTCAGGTATGGATGAATGGAGAAGTCCTGGTCATCTATGGTTTAAGATGTGGAGTTAAAAGGCAGAAGGAATTCGACAAGAGGTGAGTTAAGAACTTCATAGAGCCAAGGGTAACTTCAAGAACAACTCAAAAGAAAAAAAAAGAAAAAGAAAAAAACATAGCCTTAAGGGACCCTAATGTCAGAAATGTAAATATTGCGCAGAGAGAGCCTTCCCCCACTTTACCTCTCTAATGCCCAGGAGCATGCCTAGCTCAGGACTGGTACAGGATGCTGAAGATACTCTACATGATTATACACGGAGAGGTCACAGTAGGTGTAGTTTGAGTCATCCTAGTGTCATATCTGTGTAGGTTTTTCTTTTTTGTCCTTTTGATGACATAGGTGATTAGTCTGCTGGAAAGGACAACTTTATAAACAGTTGCTAATTTCTTCAGAGTTGTAAAGCTTAAATGTTTGAAATTGGGAGTCTCAAGTAAAAGCTGATTTCAGGCCATCAGCAAAAGGCTGTGTTTCTGACAACAAAGCTCCTGAAGAACCACTTGTGTTTGCAGCAGCGGGGGCTGTGTCTCCCTCGGTGCTGGGAGGGGTCTTCTGGGAGCCTGCGCAATCCTGTCCCTGCATTGCAGGATCTTGTTGGGGGTGTTTGTGCAGAAGACGGGAGGAGGCTGCGCGTTTGTCCTTATCTCCCTGCTCTCCCTCGCTCTCCTCCCTCCTTCTTAGTGGCGTCATGGTTATTAATAAACCACCTCTCACTTATCGCTGCAGATGTAAACACTTCACCAGAATTGCGCAGCTCTTGCGCAAACTGTCCTATTCACGTAACCGGTGGGCTGAGATTTGGAATATGGGCTATGAATGTCTCACATTTAGACATAAAAGAAGTTTAAAATACCCTGATCATCTGGGAATTATGATATAGAATAAATGGACAACTAATGTTTCACAAAATGTAATTAAAGGCTTGAGGGGGTGAGGAGAAATCTGAGCACTGCTTCCTGTTGACCCCCTTCCCCTCCTCAGTTAACCCTCTTGTCCCCAGTAGCAGTCAGCCAGAGGGCAAGAATGGGGTGCTGAACACCTATAGAGATCTGAATGTTACATTGGGCTTCTTTAAGGGGATTCTGGGCAAGTTTCTATTTGAGAGATAAAGGCAGTGGCAACTCAATGGAAGGGTTTGGGGTAGAAAGTGTGGGCCTATGAGTATGAACTTTGCACCTCTATTTTGGGAGTAATCTTTCTCAGATCAAAAAATGGTCATGGGGACAGGATCTTCCCTGCACTTACTACTTTTGACTATGAATGTGGGGTGTTGGGAAGGTTGTGTGGTACAGTTCTATGGGTTTTGATAAAGGCAAAGTGTCATATATACACTATTACAGTATCATACAGAATAGTTTCACTGCTTAAAAAAAACCCTGTGCTTCACCTATTCAATCGTCCATGTTGCTGAACCCCTGGCGCCACCAATCTTTTTACTCTCTTTATTGTTTTGCCTTTTCCAGAATGTTATATAAATGGAATTATACAGTATGTAGTCTTTTCAGACTGGCTTCTTTCACTTGGCAACATATATTTAAGATTTCTCTATGTTTTTGTAGAGATTGATAGCTCATTTCTTTTTTATTGCTGAATAGTGTTCCATTACATGGATATACCACTCTTTGTTAACCATTCACCTGTTGAAGGACATCTTGGGTGCTTCTAGTTTTTAGTGATTTATGAGAAAAGCTTATGTAAATTCCATGTGCAGGATTTGTGTGGATGTGAGTTTTCAATTCAATTGGTCAAATACCTAGGTGTGGTAATTGTATGGTAATATTACGGCTAGCTTTGTGAAACACTGCCAAACTACCTTCCAAATTGGCTATGCCATTTTGCTTTCCCTCCAGCAATGAGTGAGTGTCCTTGCTGCTCTGAATCTTTACCCACAAAAGGTTTTGTCGGTTGTTTGGAATTTAACATTCTAATAGATGCAATAGTATCTCATTGCTGTTTTAGTTTGCATTTCCCTAATAACAAATGATGCTGAGCATTTTTTCACTCGCTTATTTTCCATTTGCATATCTTCTTTGAGGGGGAGTCAGTTTACTCTTTTACCTATTTTTTAATTGGGTTATTTGATTTCTTCTTGTTGAATTTGAAGTGATCTTTGCATATTTTGGATATAAGCACTTTATGTGATATGTGTTTTTCAGATTTTCTACCAGTATGTGGCTTGACTTATTTTCTTAACAGTGTCTTTCACAAAGTAGAATTCAATGTTAATGAAGTCCAATTCATCAATTTTTTATTTCATGAAGCATGCCTTTGCTGTTGTATTTAAAAACTCATCACCAAAATGTAAGTCACCTAGGTTTTCTCCTATATATTACTCTAGAGTTTTTATAGTTTTGCCATGGGTCTATGATCCATTTTGAATTAATTTTTGTGTATGGTATAAGGCTTGTCTAGGTTAGTATACGGGTATCCAATTGTTCTAGCACCATTTGCTGAGAAACTGTACTTTGTCCATTGGATTGCCTTTGTGCCTTTGTCAAAAATCAGCTGACTCTATTTGTGTGGGTTTCTTTCTGGGCTGTCTATTCTGTTCCATTGATCTGTGTCTATTTTTTTGCCATTACCACACTGTCTTGATTACTGTAGCTTTATATTAAGATTTGAATCTGGTAGTGTGAGTCCTCCAACTTTGTCCTTCAGTCTTGTGTTGGCTATTCTAGGTCATATGTGTTTTTATAGGCATTTTAGAATTAGTTGGTTTATATCTACAAAATGGCTTCCTGGGATTTTGATTTGAATTTTATTGAGTCTATAGATCAAGTTGGAAAGAATTGACCTTTTAGGAGTATAAGCCTTCCAAACCGTGAATAGTGAATAGCTCCCCATTTAGTTACATCTTACTTGATTTATTTCATAACTCTTGTGCATGGGGATCCTGTACATATTTATGCCTAAGTACTTGATGTTTTTGTGCTATTAAGGTAACATTCTTTTTTTTCTTTAATTTCAAGTTCCAATATTTAATTTTTGATTTATTGGAAATCAGTTGTATCCTGCAACCTTGTTACACTTGCTTATTAGTTCCAGAAGCTTTTTTATAATTTTTTGAGAATTTCTACATACAGTCATGTCATCTGTGAATAAAGACATCTTTATTTCTTCCTTTCCAATCTGTATACCTTTTATTTCTTTTTGTCGTATTACACTATCTAGAACATCCAGTACAATGTTGAATGAGCGTAATAAGAGAGGATATATTTGTCTTGTTCCTGATCATAAAGAGAAAGCATTCAGTCTCTCATCATTATGATGTTAGATTAAATTTAGATTTTAGATGTATATTTTTCCATATATACCTTTTATTAGGTTAAGGAAATTCCCTACTCTTCCTAGATTTTTAGACTTTTTATTATGAATAGATATTGGAATTTTTTCAAATACTTTTGTGTTTATATTGATATGTCATAGGTTTTATTCTTATTCAGTCTGTTAATATGATGAGTTACATTGATTTACAAATGTTGAACCAGACTTGCCTTCCTAAAATCAATCTTCCCTGGTCGTGCTATATAATCTTTTTTATATATTGCTGGATAACATTTTGTTAAGGATATTTGCGTCTGTGTTTGTGAAAGATATTTGTCTTCAGCTTTCTTTTCTTGCAATACATTTGCCTGGTTTTGGTATTAGTGAAATGCTGGCCTCATAAAATGAACTGAAAAGTGCTCCCACTGCTTCTATTTTGGGGAAGATGTAAAAATTTGGTATTATTCCTCCTTAAATGCTTGTTAGAATTTATCTCTACAACCATCTGATCCTAATTCTTTATTTATTAGAAAGATTTATTTATGAAGTCAATTTATTTAGTAGATATGGGACAGCGCAGTTTATCTGTTTCTCCTTGATGAGTTTTGGTAGTTGTGTCTTTCAAGTAATTCATCCAATTCATGTAAGTTGTCAAATTTGCAGGCATAGAAATCTTCATAGTATGCTCTTATTATCCTTTTAATGTAAATAGAATCAGTGGTGATTTCCTGTCATTTATTTCTAATATTATTTATTTGTATCATCTCTCTTTTTTATTGGCTACCTTTAAAAGCTAGAGTTTTTGAAGAACCATATTGGTTGTTTTCCACTGTAATTTTTACACTTGTTCTTTTATAGCTAAGATTTTTTTACCTCAAATATGTATTCTTCTCTATTCTCTTTTCCTTATCATTCTGGTTTTCCAGTTATGAGTAGGCTATACCTTTTGATATTGTCACACAGTTCTATTCCGTTTTCTTTGTTGTCGTTGTTGTTCATTCTTATTCTCTTTGCATTTCAGTTGGAAAGTTTCTATCGACTTATCTTTGAGTTCATTGATACTTTTTCAGCCATGTCAAAAGCCTGTCAAAGACCTTCTTCATTTCTGTTACTGTTTGTTATTTCTAGTATTTTCTTTTGATTTCTTTCCTAGAGTTTTCATATCTCTGTTTATATTGCCCATCTTTTCTTCATGTTGTCTACTTTTTTCCATTAGAGCTCTTACTATATTAATCATAGCCTTTTTAAATTCCTTGTCTGATAATTCCAACATGTGTGTCATATCTGTGTCTGGTTCAGATGATTCCATTGTCTATGCAGTCTGTGTTTTTTCTTGTCATTTGGCATGGATTTTTTTTCATGGAAAGCTAGACATGTTATATCAGCTAACAGGAACTGAAGTAGCTAGGACTTCAGTGTGAGGATTTGTGTTGATTTGGCCAGAAGTTGCGTTTTGTTTAATGTTTATTGTAGCTATAGGCACCAGAGGCTTCACATTCCTTAAGTGACCTTGTTTTATCTCTTCTTTTAGTTTTGGGAATTCTCTCTGTCATACCAGTTAGAACAAGTCTGTATCTTGCAGCTGTTTCAGCTGTAAACCACTTTATTATACTGGGTGTGGTCATAAGGCCTGAAAGAGGGGGGACCATTCTATAATTTTCTGAGTAAATATCAGGCTTTTAGTTTGGCCTTCACAAAGTGTTTATGTCCCTCTTCTAGCAGTAAGGCTTCCCTCCACCCCTTGGCCTGATTCCCACTCCCTTCCCTGATTTACAGCATTCTGAATCTATTTCCTTGAATCTCATGTTGACTATGGGTTTTGTTTTGTTTGCTTTTCCCTTAGGTGAGACAGGAAGGCTGGAGAGGGCTTGAGCGGAGAATAGTTCCCTTCCCCAGCTGGGATAAGGTTTCAGAATTGTGCTCTAGTGAAGTTCTTTCCCCTGGAGAGTGGCTACTCTAGGGAGAAGGCTATCGGCATTCCTCTCTCCAGACAAGGCTGAGTGTGAGTCTTTCAGAGAGACTCACTTTGAGAACCTGGTAGAGTTTCTGGAGGGAAATATTTGGGTTTACTTTAAGCTTATTTCTGCTTCCACTCTCAAGAAACTTTGTCTGGCAGGTGAGTAGGAATGAAGTACTAAACTCTTTCAGTATACATCAACCTATAACAGGCAAGAAAAAAATCTTTGCTCCTTCCACCTCACACCATATACGATAAATAATTAAAAATGAGTTAGGATCTTCAATATGAAAGCTAAAACAACTAAACTTCTACAAATAATAAAAACTAAGAAAATATTTCCATGATGTTGAGGTAGGGAAAGATTTATTATACAATATGTTTAAAACAACAATTATTTTTTAAAAGACTGATAATTCAGACATCATTAAAGTTAAGAACTTTGTATCCCCAAAGGACATATAGCCAGAATTCGTTTTTTAAAAAAATACCTTCATGTATATACACCACTATGTTCACTGCAGAATTATTCACAATAGCCAAGACTCAGAAGCAACCTAAGTGCCCATCAACAGATGAATGGATAAAGAAGATGTGGTATATATATATATATACAATGGAATACTACTCTGCCTTAAAAAGATGAAATCTGCCATTTGCAACAACATGGGTGGACCTTGAGAGTATTATGCTAAGCAAAATAAGTCAGACAGAAAAGACAAATACCATACGACTTCACTAGTATGTGGAAGATAAACAAACAAGCACATCTATAAGGAGAACAGATTAATGGTTACTAGAGGGGAAGGGGCCAAGGATGGGGCAAAAGGAGTAAAGGGGCACATGTGTGCAGTGAGGAATGGCACCTAGACTTCTCGTGGTGAACGTGATGCTGTTTATACAGAAGTCAAAATATAATTATGTACACTTGAAATGTATATAATGTGATCTTAATTGAAATAAAAAAGAATCAGTGGCTGGCCAGTGGCGTAGTGGTTAAGTGCGCACGCTCCGCTGAAGCAGCCCAGGGTTCACATGTTCGGATCCTGGGCGCCCACTGATTCACCACTTGTCAAGACATGCTGTGGCAGTGTCCCATATAAAGTAGAGGAAGTTGGCCATCTGTTAACAAGACAGGAAACAACATGTGTTGGAGAGGATGTGGAGAGAAGGGAACTCTCATACACTGCTGGTGGGAGTGCAAACTGGTGCAGCCACTATGGAAAACAGTAAGGAGATTCCTCAAAAAATCAAGGATAGAACTACCATATGATCCAGCTATTCCACTGTTGGGTATTTATCCAAAGAACTTGAAAACACTAATTTGTAAAGGTACATACACACCTGTGTTCATTGCAGTGTTATTCACAATAGCCAAGACTTGGAAGCAACCTAAGTGCCCATCAAGGGACGAATGGATAAAGAAGATGTGGTATATATACACAATGGAATACTACTCAGCCATAAGAAACGATGAAATCCAGCCATTTGTGACAACATGGATGGAGATTGAGGGTATAATGCAAAGTGAAATAAGTCAGAGGGAGAAGGTCAAATACCATATGATTCCTTCATTAAGTAGTAGATAATAACAACAATAAACAAACACCTAGGGACAGAGATTGGAATGGTGGTTACCAGAGGGGAAGGGGGGAGGGAGGAGGATGAAAGGGATAATTCAGTACATGTGTGTGGTGATGGGTTGTAATTAGTATTTTGGTGGTGAAGATGATGTAATCTATGCAGAAATAGAAGTACAATGATGTACACCTGAAATTTTTACAATGTTATAAACCAATGTTACTGCAATAAACAAAAAATTTAAAAAACAAAAAGTAGAGGAAGTTGGGAGTGGATGTTAGCCCAGGGCCAATTTTCCTCAGCAAAAAAAAAAGGGGGGGGCGATTGGCAACAGATGTTAGCTCAGGGCTGGTCTTCCTCACAAAAATAAATAAATAAAAACAAACAAACAAACAAATAAATAAATTGCAGTTTAAAAAAAAGAATCAAAAAGTGGTAAAAAGAAAAAACACCTTCAAATCAATAAGAAAAAGTCAGGTAACCACATTTAAAATGGGCAGAAGACTTGATCAGACACTTCAAAATGATGACATTGAAATGGTCAACAGACATATGAAGAAATATTCAACACTATCAGTCATCAGAGAAATGTAAATAAAAATAAAGAGATATCAATATATGCCCACTTAAATAACTAAAATTAAAAGGACTGACAACAACAATTATGGAGGAAACTGAACACTCATACACTGCTAGTGGGAGTGAAAAGTGGTACAAACACTTTGAGAAAATGTTTGGCAGTATCTAATAAAACTAAATATACATACACTCTGTGACCAAGCAAATTCCATCCTGACTGCATACTCAAGAGAAATGACTGCTGATGTTCATCAAAGACATTTACAACAATGTTGACAACAACTTAATTTATAATAGCCAGAAATTGGAAACAATCCTACTATCCATCATCAGTACCATGAGGCAATAAATTGTGGCGTAGTCACACAATGCAATACCACACATCAATTAAAAATAAAAATAAAACTATAAATACACATAATAATGTGGATTAATCTCATGGACATAATGTTGAATGAAAAGGACGACATACTACATGATTCCATTCATGGGAAGCTCACAAACATTTAATATGAATCTATGGTGATATACGTCAAAATAACGCTTAGCTCCCGAAGGCCGCTAGCTAGGCAGAGAGGAACCCTCTGGGGCACTGGGAAATGCTCTATATCTTGGTCTAGGTAGCTGACTCCTTGATTGTACACTTTGGTAACACTTCAACAAGGTGTATATTTAAGATGTGTGTATTTACTAGATATATTACATATATACTTCTGTTTAAAAATGAAATAAAAAATTAACTCAGGATTGGAATTCCAAGATTTTAAGCCCATGTCTGTGAAAATGAAGCTGATGGAGAAAAGCCTGTGTATTACTATATGGGGGAAAGGCAATCAGTAGTCCCTCTTGACTAGGAGTCTTTTTGTGGGTACGAGGAAGATTAGCCCTGAGCTAACATTTGTTGCCAATCCTCCTCATTTTGCTGAGGAATATTGGCACTGGGCTAACATCTGTGCCCATCTTCCTCTACATATATATATATACACATATATATATATATGTATATATATATGTGTATATATATATATGCCTGCCACATATATATATATATATATATATATATATATATACGTGGGATGCCTGCCACAGCATGGCTTGATCAGTGATGTGTAGGTTCTCGCCCAGGATCCGAACCCATGGACTCTGGGCCACCAAAGCGGAGCGCATAAACTTAACCAGTATGCCTCCAGACTGGCCACAAGGTGTAGAAGTCCTTTGGTGGAATGTTACTCTCTAATCTTTCTGCACTGAGGTTTCTTCATTTCCCCCATCTCCTGCACACTATTTGACATTGGTGGGGCCAGTTTGCATTCAAGTTCCTGCCTGCCCACCCTCTCTCTGAGCTCATGGATGTTAATGTAATATGCTTGGGTGTCACCAAAGAGATGGTCATAAATGTGACTTTCCACAAACAGTCCTCTCCTGCCAAAAAAAAAAAAAAAATGTAACCATGGGATAGTACAATTTAATATGGGTCATGGGGGCTCTGATTTGGGGATACAATAAACATTTTAAGCCCTGGTATTTTGTGAACTTGATTTAGAATGAATAGCAATTATTACAATTTAATAAATTAGACCTTAAGATCTGTTAAGTTGACGAGAGAAAATTGACTGAAGAAAAAAACAGAGACTAAGAAAAACCAATGTCAGAAATCTAAGCTCTGCTCACTGTCAGCCCCGTTCCTTGTTTTCATCCTCTTATGCCCCTTTCTGAATGTGGCACTTAAGACATGGTTATGAACTCACTGAATATATACCAAAATGTCTGCATTGAACTTATCTCAGGGCTGAGAGTCATGCCCTGCTGTAGGATGTTGCAGCTTTGGACTGTGAGATATCCTTCTGAAGCATGAAGATTCCTCATGTGCTGAAGGGCTTCCCTGGTACTGTGTCCTCCTCTTAACTCTTCATGGAGGGTGGGAGGAAGACATAGAGAACAAGGTTGGGGGAGAAATAGGAAAATAATCACTGTTAGCACAGAGTGGACAGGGGGATGCTGGCACCACCTTCTCCTCTTGTATGGTCCTTGCTCCTGATAGGCTGTCACTCTAGATATAGACCGAGCAGGGCTCCCCATCCACATCCCCGATCTGTCCACCCACTGCCCCAACCCATGGGTGAACCATGGGAGCACCTCACATAAGTAGCCATCAAGTGAATGAGCAAACCCAGATATTATGTGATAATGACATTTATAAAAAGTGATAGGCATTTGATAAGTGGACAAGTAATAAACTTAAGGAGCTGCAACTGAAGAAGAGAAGTTTTGATCCCCAAAGTGGGAAGGGTGCCTATGTCTGCCACATTCTTCATTGAATACAGCTAGGTCCCAGATGGTTTCTCTGTTTACAGGGCAGAGACTTCAGACATAGTGTATAGATATGAATCCTCTGATATGCTAGAATGTTTTAATTAAATTAAGCAGATTATGAACAAAGGTTGGCATCAGACCTGCCAAAGCACCAACTGTGCTTCTGAGATGAAACTGGAGAGGGTTATGGGAATGCAAGGAGAGAGGAGGGTTTGGTGTGGGCACATGAGGTCTCTCTGTGCTTCAGCTCTGCCTCCCTTTGACTCATGGCAGTAATGAAAAATGGGACAGTGCCTGCTCTTTGTCATCTTTCTCTGCCTGACCCCTCCTCTTTCTGAGCTCTTGTTTATCAACGGGACTTTTTTTCCACTGGTCCTTATAGACAAAGTCCTAAGTGTGACTTCAGATTAATACCCTTAGTCATCCCTCACATTTCCATTTACACATGAAACACAACTGCAGGTGTTGAAGTTTGTGTGGGGCTACAGCTTAGATATAGGATAAAATAATTCACTGTGATGATCTATGAAAAATTATGTGGGCTGGCGAGACAGCTGCGCTTTCATGAAGGTTGGTTTAAGGCTTGTATGGATAGCATTTCAAGAGGACAGAATGGAGGAGGCCCTTCAGGAGAGCTAAAGGCAGTCTACAAAATCTGTGCTCTGGTCCTCAACAGTACTATTCCTATCCTGGCCTGCTGCTGGCAAGACATTTTCTCTAAGCAGAGGCAGAGATGAGGGGCTGAGAGGATAGTGTGTGTGTGACCTATCCTAGCCCATAGGCAGCATGTTTGAAATTGGATTCATAACATTCTAAATTATTCTTGAGGAGAGCTGGCCTCCACAGTCATCCTTGACTGGGTAAATGCATGTTTTTTTTTGCAGCATTAGGAGGCCGTCCTGCAGCCTGGACACCTGTTTGCTGCCATGAAAGGTTTGCAGGCCAGTCATGCCTAAGGAAGTCTAGCTATGAAACCATAAGGCAGGATCTTTATCTGATTCATTATTCCTACTGCCAATTTCCAGAATCACTGCCTGGCGGGGGGCAAGGATAAAGTGCTGACAACTGGCTGCATAAGTCAGGGCAGTACAGAGAGACACTGAAATTGGTGTCCTTTGATTTAAAAAATATACATATTTTCAGGGAAAACCATGTGGAGTTATGATTCTGAAAACCTTTGGTGGACAATTTGTATGTGTGGGAGAAAGGTGGGTATTGGCCTGGTATGGGAGAGATCTTCCTGATGCCTGCCCACTGTTTTTGGTACACTGTAGCATCTTCTTCCTGCCTTTGCCTCCTTACAATGGGTTGGGGAGAAAATGAGGTGCTTCTCCCTGCTAGAGGGTTTTCCAGGGGGACCTCCCCTTGCTCTGTTGTGCCTGCCCTGACACTGAAGGAGAGAAGAGGGAATGTGACTATTTGTTTGCTTTAGATTTAAAGAAATATTGCAAAGATAGCACAGAGTTCCCACAGCCACATATCCAGTTTTCCCTATTATTAACACCTTAAATTAGTATGGTACCTTTATCACAGCTAATGAACTAATACTGATACATTACTAATAGCTAAGGTTCATTGACATTACCTTAGTTTTTACCTAACCTCTTTTTTACTGTTCCAGGATCCCATCCAGGACACCACATTACAGTTTGTCATCATGTCACCTTAGGTTCCTCTTGGCTGTTATGGTTTTTCAATTTTTGATGATCTTGACAGTTTTGAGGAGTACTGGCCAGGTATTTTGCAGACTATCCCTCTGTTGGAATTTAACTGCTGTTTTCCTCATGATTATACTGGGGTTATGGGTTTTGGGAGGAAGACCACAGAGGTAATGTGCTATTTCCCTCACATCATGTCAAGGGCGCATGCCCTCAACATGATTTATCACTGTTGATGTTGACCTTGATCATCTGGCCAAGGTAGTGTTTGTCAAGTTTCTCCACTGTAAAG
Source organism: Ceratotherium simum simum (assembly GCF_057802395.1). Taxonomy (NCBI): domain Eukaryota; kingdom Metazoa; phylum Chordata; class Mammalia; order Perissodactyla; family Rhinocerotidae; genus Ceratotherium; species Ceratotherium simum. The sequence goes on along the minus strand of NC_141902.1, from coordinate 76,341,941 downwards.
GAAGTTACTTTGGCAGTTCACCCTTTAAGAGTGGGGAGTTATGCTTCCTCTCCTTGAGAGTTGAGCATCTACATAACTTATTTAGAATTCTTGTGCATACAGCCCTGGTTTCAACCCTTTGATCCTCAGAATCCCCAAGAGAGATGGGCTGTCAAGTGTAAGCTAATAAAAATCAAAATGTTTAATTGGAGTTTCTCTCATAACGTAGTATCCAGGCTTAAATTTGTTAAAAGTGTTATTTTTTAATTCTTGAGGAAGAAAATTGGTAGCAAGTATTTGGGAGAGTGCTTGGAAAACTGGAGAGGCACAGGGTTCTTTCCAGAACCCACACACTAAGTGTGAGCATGGCTGGGTTATCCTGAGCACCTGAACATCTCCTTGAAGCATGGAAGAGGGTGAGGAAGGTTGTGAAAGGGAAGGTGGACATGTGTTTGGGCCTGGGGCAAAGGAGACTTTGGAGGTAGTTGTGGGGGTCCAGCACAAAGTGCTGGAGCCCTAATGAGGTGAGGAAATGCCAGGATATCTGAAACTTGATCCATGACAAAATATGGTGCTGAGGCCTCTTTTTTTTTGAGATTTTGTTCCTGAAAACAAAGCTGAAAAAACGAAGTATATGGCATTTATATTTGTTGGCTTTCATTAAGTTATACTGTAGTATCAAAGACTTCTCGAATTTCATTGACTTACAGTCACAAACATTTATTTCTTGTTCACGTGTTGTTGGATTTCATTAAGTTATACTGTAGTATCAAAGAGTTCTCAAATTTTATTGACTTACAGTCACAAAAATTTATTTCTTGTTCACGTATATATCAACAGGCATCAACTACAGCTTTGATTTATGTATCTTCTGGAATCCAGGCACAAAACATATCACATTATTACAGAAGAAATAAAAGCAATCACATATCCATGGGTGGGTTTTTAAGTATCTGGTTGGATGTGGCATTCACCACTTTAACTCACATCCCAAAGCCAGTCCTATGGCCAAGCCCAATGTCTATGGGACATAGAGTGCATCCTTTTTGCAGGGAGATGCGTAAGAAATAATTAGGAACAACAGTGGAATCTACCACAATCCAACCTTTGTTACAAATATTATTTCCTTCCCTTAAGTATACAGAATTCACTCCCTCTTCTAAGTGAAATCTCCAAAGTGTCATCTAATCACACCATCAGACTTAAAGTTCTGTATCTCATGATAGCACTCTAGACTATATTGGTTCTTCATTATCCAGAGATATAAGAAGATAAGTTGTCCACCCAACACACAAGAAACATACAATATTTGGGCAGGGTTATCATAATAAATACTATCCTTCACAAAGGGGGAGTTTGGGAGGTACTCAGCTTTAATTGCAGGAATTCTGAAATTGTTCTGGACGGACATTATGTGCCCTCCCCCCTCCCCCCACCAGCTAATTGGTAGACAATTTTCTTTCATTAGTCCCAGTGTCTGCTACCTTGGAGAAAGTCACCAGTCTCTGTGATTCTTGGCTCTACTTTCTGAGAGGTCCATAATTCTCCATCCCCCTCCTTGGCTACATTGGAATAGGGCATTAAAGAATAGTCCCTCTCTGGGTCAAACAGAATATTGGGGGCCCAGAGATCATTCTAAGTCTCAAAAAGCCACAGGATATTTTAATATAGGCTGGTGGCTCTTTGACAGTATAACTCTCTCAAAATGTCATTAGCTTTTATTCTGTATAATTCGAATATGCCAATGGGCACACCCACAATTCTTTCCAAGACATGTTCCAATTGTAGCATAAAGTAATCTGAGGTAAACTGATGTAACCTGAGGTGTCCAGCTTTTTGATAAAGAGCCACACTCAGTCATTTTTGTTCCCTGAGACATTTTGTGCAACTAAAATTGTTGTCTGAATGCCCGTTTAATCAATTCAGAGGTTGTAACAAAGGGTGTGAAGCCAAACCCTTGATTTGGTCTTTGCAGTAACACTGAGTTTTGATCTTTGTTGCTCAATCTCACCTTTCATTGTTTGGAGAGGGTAAACAAATCTGTCTAATTCCATCTTTCAAACTTGCTGTCAAATCCAAATTATTTTCTGAAATTATTTCTTTCTTATATTATCTTTTCTAGAGTAACCAATAACAGCTAAGGAGTACTAGATGCCTTCACATTCCCAATCTCTTTGCCTAAACCCATAAGATTATTCCAAGTTATCTTACACAATAGTTTTAGCAAATGTTTTATCAATAAAAATATGGGTCACTCCATTTTATAGGCATCAATAACAGGCTTATAACTGCCTATTATCTTGACCTGATAGGGATATTTTAGTTTTTTGTTCTGGCACCTCATGATTGGTGCTGATTTTTTTTTTTTTTTAAGGAAGATTATCCTTGAGCTAACATCTGTTGCCAATCCTCCTCTTTTTGCTGAGGAAGATTGGCCTGGGCTAACATCCGTGCCCATCTTCCTCTACTTTATATGGGAGTGGCCACAGCATGGCTTGATAAGCAGTGCGTCTGTTCTGCGCCTGGGATCTGAACCTGTGAACCCCGGGCTCCTGAAGCGGAGCATGAGAACTTAACAGCTACGCCAATGGGCCAGCCCCAGGTGCTGATTTCTTTACTCATCAGTTTTCACTAAGTTATTGCTGTGGTAAGGAATGACCCCAAAATCTCAGTTGCCCACAATTACAAACATTATTTTCTTGCTCACGTAAATAATGGCTGTGTGTTTGATAGGGGTCAAGTGCACGTGTCTTCTTTATTGTAGGATCTAGGTTGAAGGACATGACATTTTGGTGATAGGAGGGACAAAAGCAATCAAAGAAACATGTGATGACTCTTAGGTTTATGCTTGGGTGTGGCATTCATCATTTCTGCTTACATTCTAAGAGCAAGTCACATGTCTAGGCAATGGATGGGCAATAAAATATTCTAATTAGAAAGTGGGAGTCAATAATTTGTACCAATAATGCAATCTGCTGCCATTTGAGAGGAAGACAAGAAGGAAGTCCTAGGTCTTGAAACATCCTCAAAGAGCCTGCATGATATTTTTTGTGTAATAAATAGATTTATTTGCACCTGTATTCGCTGCTTTTTTTTTTCCTGGAGGAAAAGGGGAGAAATGAGGCTGGGGATACAAGGAGAGAAGGAAGGAGCATCTCATTGCCTTTCCCCCCTTACTGGAACCGATGTATCCTAATAGACGTTTTTCTAGCCTGTTGCTATGGAGATAGAACAAAATATGGCTCAACATTTACTTGCTGTTACCACCTGTTTCCCTGTCGACATGTACTGTAGTCGCCGGGCTTTGAAACAGATTAAGCCAATCCCTGACGAAGGTGCCTGTAGTGTGCGCATAAACACTCTGATAATCAGCGATTTAAAATAATTCATGAAATATAGAATTGTATACAGAGTAAGCTAATTGCTGAGAAAAATAGGGGAACATTAGCAAATTCTCATGAACAAAAGGGCTATGCCTTATGAAGAGCACTGGCCCCATAGTGTAAGCTGTGTCCTACTAGTGTCTCTGCTCATCCCATGTGCTCATTCCTAGAAGCACATTTTCTGGCTTCAGGATGGAGCAGCTGCTGAGGACATGCTATGTGATTCACACTTTTACAAGCCAAAACATGTAAAACTGGGGCCAGGGTTTTTAAAAAAGTGGTTCTTTTGTTCAAAGCAACTTTCAGGTCTATTTGTCCATATTTGGCTACTGAGAACAAAATTTGGAACCAGAAGGTGTGTATGGGTAATTGGAGGACATGTATGGGTAAGAGGAAAGGGAGAGCTCATTGTGCTGACTGGAGTCCACACAACTTCTTATTTGAAATGTGAACATTCTTTCTGTCCACAGTCTATCTTGCCTCTCTCCAGAAAGACAGGTCGGATTGTATCCAGGAAGGTGTTAGTTGATCATTTTCTCTCTGCATGAGATCACTGTCTCATAAAGGCTATTTTAACCTGCAAACTTGGTAAAACATTGAGATCTTGAATTAACCCATTGTGATGTACTTTTTTAATGATTTTTCTGAACACTGAAAAAATTACATAAGCACATTAATCTTGATATGTACTCGGATACAATAGTCTATTCTTAGCCACATCAGTCTCAAATAGCATTCACTAGTATTCTGAAATATATATATGAAAAATGTAACATGTATTTTTCCATAAAATTATCTCAAATATTATTATAACTGTACTTTATGTTTAAAATTCTGAAATAATTGACACCTTAAATTGACACATTTCTATACAGCATAATAAACTGTCAAAAAGTATTTTCTGCAGTTGTTGAGAAATCTGGTAAGCTGATATTCTCAATTCTAATTTTGATTAATATCTTTATCAAAATAGAGAAAAATGTAAAAAGAGATGAAAATAGGAGTTTTCGAAGGTGAAGAATGTATAAAATACTCAAAATTATAGAAATGAAAAATACAATAGGTAAACTTAAGAACTCCACATATACTATAACAGCTTGAGTGATTGAATAGGAAGTAGGAAGATGGACCAATAGCAAATATATGAAAATAATTCCAAAATAAATAGTTGAAAATTTATATATGAGACATCTAAAATGCAGTGAAAATATCTAACACATTTGGAATTAGAATCTACAAAATAAAAGAGAATGAAATGGGGATCAAAGCAATATTTGAAGAAATAATGCCTGAGAATTTTCCAAAATTGATAAAGACATCAATCAACAGATTAAAGATGTCCAGTGAAAATTAAGCAGGATAAATACAAAGAAACCACATTTATGGCACACATAATAAAACCACTGAATACCAATTCAGTGAGGAAAATCTTGAAAGAAGCCAGAGACACATTATGTTTAAAGAAGAAACAATGAAACAGATTTCTAAACAGAAATAATTGAAGCCAGAAAACAGTGGAATCTCTTCTCATAAGTAAAAAGAAAATAATGGCTCACCAAGTATTCTATATTCAGTGGAAATATCCTTTAGAATTAAGATAAAATGAATATGTTTTTGGAGAAATTTTGCCAACATACCTGCTCTAAAATAAAAATCAAAAGGACTTCTTCAGGCATAATAATCCCTAAGAGAAACTGGAAATACAGGAAGATATGAAAGACAAAAGAAAGGTTAAATATGTGCTTAAATATAAATGGATATTGGTGTACAAAACAATGATACTAAGATCTTATAGGATTCATAATATAAGTAGAATTAAAATGCAAGACAACAATAACGCAAAAGAGAGAAGAGTGGAGATGAAGTATTCCATGTTTCTATCATTACTGGGAAGATGACAAAAGAAGTAGTCCATGTTAGGATTTATTAAGTTAAAAGAGCATATTGTAATCCATTGTGTAGCCAACAAGAATAATAAAATAGTATATAAATAATACCTTTATAGAATAAACAAAAAGAATGACTAAAATATTTGGTTGATTTTAAAGTAGTCAAGAAAGGAGAGAAAAAACATAAACCAAGTGAAACCCAAATATAACAATAATTACACCAATTATAAATGGACTAATTACTCAAAATAAACACAAAGATTGAAAATCAACTTCATGTTTACATCCAGGATACACAGAGCCTGTATCACTCCTGCCCTCAAAATAAAAAATTTAAAAAAAGATCCTGATTAAATTGACATTCGTGATTATTTTGGAATGCATTGGAGTGATAAGGTTGTAAACCCAGCCAAAAATCTAAGGAGAAACAATGAAGGGATATACAAGACACAAAGACACTTTACCTAAGGCAAATGTAACCAGACCCCAGTAAGAATAACTCAGTTAGAATAGCTGAAAATTTACAATAGCAGCAAAAATCAAATACTTGGGATTAAGTCTTACCAAAAAGTGCAAGATCTCTTAAAAAACTATAAAATATTATTTATATAAATCATAAACATAAATAATGGAAGACCATACCATGGTAATGGATTGGAAGAACTGGTGTTGTAAATATGTCAGTTCACCTGGAATTGACTACGTATTCAGCCAATCATAATAAAAGTTTTAGCATTTGTTTCAGAAATTGACAAGTTGATTCCAAAATTTATATAAAACTATAAAGACCAAGGAACAGCCAAAACAATTTGAAGAAATGCACAAAGTTGGAGGGCTTACGTTACCAGATATCAAGGCTTGAAACAATACTGTATGCAGTGCAGTACTGGTACAATATTAGCAGATCAATGGAACAAAATAAAGAATACAGACACAGGTCCACAAATACACGGCCACTTGAGTTAAGACCCAATATACTGTAAAGCAGTAGAAAAATAATCTTTTCAAAAATGTTCCTGGATCAATATGGAAAAACTATATATCTTGGTTCCTACCTTCTACCATACAAAATAATCTGAAAAAGGCTTTCAGATCTAAACGTAATTGGTAAAGTAAAAAAATAAAACATAAGAATAACTTTATGATTTTGCAGTTAGAAAATATTTCTTAAACAGGACACCTGACATATATTCCATTCCCTTGGTGATGTCACCAGCTTTGTTATCAGCAACAAAATCTGAGAAAATAGATCCTTAACACTTTATTTCCACATACAACCCAAATTTCATATATCCTGGTCTCTCCTTGTCCAAATTACACAGGATTTTCTCACCACCCAACTTATCAAAATCACTAAAAGCAGAGATGCCAGAATGAGGAATTTTGGTGACAAAATCCCACACCCTTTTGTGAGGTCAGATCTTTGAATCTTCGATAGGGCTCATCTTTTTTTTCTGAGGAAGATTTGCCCTGAGCTAACCTCTGTACCAATCTTCCTCTATTTTGTATATGAGTCGCCACCACAGCATGGCCGCTGACGAGTGGTGTACGTCTGTGTCCAGGAACTGAACCCAGGCCACTGAAGTGGAGTATGCTGAACTTAACCACTAGGCCAGGGAGCTGGGCCCTAGGGCTTATCTTTTGATTCATGCTTCTGTACACAATAGCAAACACCTGAAAACAGCCACGGTGCCCAAACTTTGGCATACAATGGAATACTACTCAGCAAGAAAAAGGAATGAACTGCTGATATATGCAACAACATAGAAAAACTTCAAAAACGTGCTGATGAATAGTAATCTAACACAACATAGTGCATACAATTTGATTGTTTATATGATTTTCAAGAATAGGCAAAATAATCTATTGTTAAGAGAAATTAGACCAGTTGTTGCTGTGAATTGACTAGGAAGAAGCATGAGGCAACTTTCTGCAATGATGGTAATTTTTTATTTTTTGACAGGGCTTTAAGGTCTATGGGTTCATCCAGGTGTCCAAACTCATCACTTAATATTTGTGCATTTCACTATATTTAGATTTTATCTTAGTAAACAAATATTGTAATCTCATTATTATATGTATGAGGTGATGCATACTGATGTCTGCAATTTACTTCGAAATGCATAAAAAATAAGAGGAATTGAATGCAGGAACAGATAAATGGATAGATATTTGCTAGAGAAAATAAAATATTAATTGTAGAATCCAGGTGGTGGGTACACAATTATTTCACTTTTTGGTTTGAAGTTTTTCATAATTAAATAGGAAAAAAAGCAAGGAAGTACTAAACAATTAAACATTTAGAGCTCACATTGTGTACACAATTTAATTTTTAAATCCTTAATTTGCTCTTTGGATCATCATAACATGTGGAAATCATCTGCTTTTTGTTTGTTTGTGTGCGTATCCTTCTTTAGCTGGTTAAATTTATATTCTCTATTCCCGTGGAATAAAACTGAGAAACCTCATGAATTTGCCACATCTATATTTGGTAATACAATCAAAGCAGTCATAAATAAAGACAACTTATTTATTAAGAATTTCTCTTAAAATTATTTGTGTGTGTGTGAAATTTACTGTGAGGCAAAAGGATAGTGCCTCTGAAAATACTGAGGCCAACACTTTATCATTGCAACACAGGTAATGTATTTCAGAATATGCCTATAGTTTGGCTCTTTTTGTTTGGTTTGTTGGTTTGTTTGTTTGTTGAGGACAAAGATGAGAGTTAGACAACTACAAGTAGCAATGTAGGGGTTAGAGTGGGTAGGAAGCCAATAGGCAATGCTCTGGAATGTGAGGGGTCTTACTGGGGATAGAATAACATTCACAGGTCAGCACAGCATTCTGTACTGTATCTGTGACTCCAGATCATTGCCATATGGAAGATTTGGCAGCAGAGGTCTTATGGAACTGTGAATAAAAGGCTGAAAGCGCTCCCTGTCAGCTTCATTCCCAAATATCTTCATCTCTGTCTCTTCCTGCCCACCTCAACCTCTTTTGAGCATGCTCTTTGCAACTGAAGATTTCTTGGAAGCTAGGATTTGGAGCCATCTTTGGGATTGTTGAGTAAGGAAATCATTAACCATGCCCTAATAATTCTTGACTTCGGTATTGGGTATAAACTGCCTGTTTCATATAATTATTTGTAAACGCTTAAAGTGCAGGGTCTTCAAAATACGTATTTGCCATTGTACCCCTGGGGAAACGTTCTGTCCTTTCTGGATGACATCTTCTGGTCTTCAGCATTTTATGTCTAGCCCCTACTGGCCCTGAACACATTAGCTGCAGCATCAGACTTCCTGCCTGTCCTGGAAGTACCTGCGCAGTGCTGAGATTTTGGAGAGGCTTGTGAGCAATGACAGCTCTTAATAGGTGCCCCTACACTTTGTAACAGTTCTGAGGTTCATGGTACTGTTCTCAGGACTTTGTACAATTACTCTTTTAAACATCATTAGAACACTATGTTATCAGTGTTATTATTATTTTTCCCACTTTATAGTTGAAATAACAGCACAGAGAAGTTAAATGGTTTACACAGCTCATGAGGGTCAGAATTGATTTACACAGCTCATGAGGGTCAGAATCAGGGTTTGAACCCAGATGATTGCAAGGCCAACTCTGTGTTCCTACCCAGCACACCCTGCCATCTCTCACAGTGTCTAAAGTAACAATGAGAATGAGGCTTGGTAAGGGGGTAGCAACATGGAGAATAAAATGACAAGAACAGCTGCCCATGATCTATTTAAGACAAGGAATGGAAAATCCTGTGAAAGTTGACCAGGGCTGAAGTAAGAGCTCATAGAGCCAGAGGGGTTCCTGGTGGCCAAATTGCCCAAATGGCAGCACCTATGGAATGGCCTTCCATGACTAAGAAACCTGTGCTCTGTCCTTGCCAGCTTCTCTCCTCACCCAGGTCCAGCCCCCAGTTTGGACTGAAGTGAGGAGAGGTGATGCTTCCCAATGTGGTTGGATTCAAGCCACAGCTTGGAACTGTGTCTGGGAAGATGTCTAGGGAGATGTGGTGTCCAGCGAAAATCTAAGCAGGTTGGGCTCCTCTGGGAATAGAAGTTGGTGATATTCAAACAGGTGAGGGCACATGGTGGGAGAAAGCAGGCGGCAGGCAGCAGCTGCTCATTCTGCCAGGTGAGAGCATCTTCCGTCAGCAGATTCTTTTCTGTCCCTCCAGCTTCTTCCCTTCAACCTGTGCCTTTCTCATAGATCACAAAATACAGATGGGAGAGGAAGGTTGTTTGTCTTTCTATTTTCTTCCTCACCTTAGTTGGCCCCTCCCCCCATGCACACCCAAAGCTCTTTGTTTCTGCAGAATCTTTTTATTGTACATATACTTAGTGAGGTTGACATCTATCCATAATATCTATCTTGCTCTGTTCACCTCCTTTCCTATCAACATGTAGCTCCTTAGTCTAGGACTTTGGGTGGGGCTCTGCATATCCCAGATGTAAGTATCAAGTGCACAAACTCTCTGATATTCCAGGATGTAAGCTCTGGAATGGACAGGAAACTGCAGTTTCAGAGGCATACATTGAAAGTCTTAGATTTACACATCAGGACAACTGAGTGAAGAAAACAATGTTGCCTGATAAATCTGAGAAACTGCCCCATCTTCTCTGCTATCAGCATTACTCCCTCTTGGCTTTCAAGTCTCAAAAACTTTGGAGACTCAAAAGCATTAATGAAATGATGAGGACACACTGTGTGCCATGTGTGTGGAAAGATCCAGATATCCCCAAAATTTTGTGTCTAGAGAGACAATTGGGATTTGCATGCACAGTTTTTCTTTTTCTTTTTCTTTTTTTTTTTTTTTTTTTTTTGGCAATGACTTTTTATTTATTTATTTATTTATTTATTTTAATTTTTTGTTTATTGCAGTAACATTGGTTTACAACATTGTAAAAATCTCACAGTTTTTCATATTTTGTTCCTGAGAATAGCAGGGGGTAATCATAGATCTTCTCTGGGATTATGAGGTGAGAGAGCAACAGGACAAGCCAGGATTGTTTCCTGGAGCCTTCACACTGTACTTTATGCACTGTGTGATGGGTCTTCATTGCAACTATGCTGTTTTCATAGCTCACAGTATATGTGGGGATATTTGGGGTGGGGGCAAGCTGGAAAAGCTAGGGGACCTGACTGACCATTCATCCCTCTTACATCAGGCAGGTTATAATTTTTTCACAACACACACTCTCTCATTTGGCTCCATGCAAGTTGCCCAATTTCACTTACTTGTTAGCCTGGTATGTAACCATGAGGATTTTATTTTGACGTAGAATATTACTATCTCCGGTTAAGGAGTGAAAGAGGAATTAAATTCTTTTAGTCGCTAGTTTAAAATATGGAATAACCAAATGAATGGAGTTTCATGAAGTAAAGCCAAGAGCTTGGTGGGACAAGCATTTTAATAAACTCAGTAAAGACTAGGCATGCCTTGTATTTTCTGATTCTGTCCACTAAGAGGTCCTAGAAGCAGCAACATTCTAGTAGCAATGATCACATACAATGCCCAGATCTTAGTTTCTAAATACTATTTCTCAGTAAAGGACCCAGGGCTTCAGATGATTCTAGGGATAGGGAAAGAAAAACACAGGTGACCCTGAAGAATTTTATAGTGCCAGAAAGTAAGTAAACAAACAAACAAAGATGGGTACATGTCACAAGACACAGGAATAGACTGAAAGAGCTCCTAATGGCCAAGCAAAGCTGGTACAGTTTGAAAAACACAATACTTTTGGATTAGAGCCCAAAGAATAAAATAAATATCTATGAGACCATACTGATATTTAAAAATAAATGATTGCACACACAAATAAATAGTAGGGAAAGGACAAATCTTCTTTACATGAGAATTCCAAAATATAAACGTAGATATTCCCTTCCCCAGGAGGTGTAGCTTAATTCTCCTCCTTTGAGTGTGGGCTTAGTAACTTTCTTCTAACAAGTATGGGAAGTGAACAATAGTAGCTATACAGTGGAGTAAACTGCCAGATATTATCTTGATCAAATTGTCAAGTTTAACATCACCAGTAACATATAATGTTGATAACATGTACCCCTGATGGGATATGATGACAAGGGCACTTCACTTCTGTAGTACTTGTCTCCAAAACCCATAACCGTAGGCTAATTATAAGACAACATCAAATAGACTCAAATAAAAGGACATTCCACAAAATACTTGACCAGTACTCTTCCAAAGTGTTAAGGTCACGAAAAACAAACAAGCAAACAAAAAACCTGAGAAACTGTCGCAGATTGGAGGAGACTGAGGAGACATGCTGACTAAATGTAACATAGTTTCCAAGAACAGAATACAGGAACAGGAAAAATATGCTTGTTGAGGTTTATACACCTATCCATAATAACTGTCTTGCTCTGTTCACCTGCTTTCCTATCAACATACAACTCCTTGGTCTAGGACTTTGGGTGAAAATCTGCATATCCTAGATGTAAGTATACAATGCACAAACTCCCTGTTGTCTCAGTCTGTGAGCTCTGGAATGGATAGGAAACTGCGGAGAGAGCAACAAAAAGAAATGGTATTAAAGTGAAAACTTGTGAAGTCAAGTTTAGTTAATATTTTGTACCAATGCTAATGTCTTAATTTTTTTCCAGCTTTATTGAAGTATCATTGACAAATAAATATCATATATATTTAAGGTATACAATGTGATGTTTTAATAATATACATTGTGAAATTATTACCACATCAAACTAATAAATATATCTATCACGTCATATAGTTATTATTGTTCTGTGTGTTGAGAACACTTAAGATTTACTTGCTTAGCAAAATTCAAGTATACAATACTGCATTATTAACTATAGTTGCTATGCTTTTCGTTAGATCTGAAGAACTTCCTCACAACTCCATAGCTGAAACTTTGTACTCTTTGACCAGCATCTCTCATTTCTCTCATGCGCCAGCCCCTGGCAACCACCATTCTACTCCCTGATTTTATGAATTTGACTTTTTTAGATTCCACATGTAAGTGAGACATATAATAAGTGTCTTTTTGTGTCTGACTTATTTCACTTAGCTTAATGTCTTCCAGGTTCATCCATGTTGTCACATATAGAATAATGCCTTCCCTTTTTAAGGCTGAATAGTATCACATTGTGTATGTATGTGTGTATGTGTATATACACACACAAATAAATAAACACACACAATGGAATACAACTCAGCCTTAAAAAAGAAGGAAATCTTGCCATTCATGACAACATGAGTGTATGAATCTAAGTGTCCAGGTGACTGTCAATCAATCTGAGTGTCTAAGACAATCAATCAAAGTGTCTAAGTGTCTAGACACTTAGATTATTTCTATATCTTGGTTATTGTAACTAATGTTGCAATGAATATGGGAGTGCAGATATCTTTTCAAGATACTGATTTCATTTCCTTTGGATCTATATATACCCAGAAGTGGGATTGCTGGATCATGTAGTAGCTCGATTTTTAATTTTTCTTAGGATCTTCCATACCATTTTCCGTAATGGCTGCAGGAATTTACATTCCCACCAACATTGCACTAGGGTTTCCTTTTCACCATATTCTCACCAGCACTTGTTATCTCATGTTATGTTTTCTTTTGGTAATAGCCATTCTAACAGGTGTGGGGTGATATCCCATTGTGGTTTTTATTTGCATTTCCCTGATGATTAGTGATACTGAGCAACTATTCACACATTTGTTGGCCCTTGTATGTTTCTTTGAGGAAACAATCAACTGGACAAAGAGACAACCTACAGAATGGGAGAAAATATTTGCAAACCATATATCTGATAAGGGGTTAATATCTAAAACATATAAGAACTCAAACACTCAATAGCAAAAAGAACAAATAAATGATTAAATAATGGGCAAAGGAGAGTGTCTTAGTTTTGATAAATATTTTCATCAGTCCCCCCAAATTTTTGTGACCCTTTGTAATCTCATCCTCCTCTCTCCAATCTCATCAATAGGCAACTTCAGATATGCTTTCTTTCACTGTAGATTAGTTTTCACTTTTTGGAATTTTATATATGTAAAATAATACAGCATATGTTCTTTTTTGTCTGGCTTATTTACTCAGTATAGTGAGTTTGAGATTCATCTATAATATTGTGTTCCTTTGGTTCTTTTTTCTTGCTGTATTGTATTTCATTGTCTTTTATTTTTGTTTTAATTTGGAATAAGTTTATATTTATATAAAAATTGCAAAGATAGTACAAAAAATTCCTGTATACACTTCTCTCAGCTTCCCCCAAATGTTAACATCTTATTTATCAAATAAGATCAAACATCTAATTTATCAACACTATCTTGTTTATGGTGACGGTTTCATGGGTGTATACTCACCAATACTCACCACTCTGTACATCTTCAATACATGCAGCTTTTGGATTTTACCTCAATAAAGACATAGAGCAATGGAGAAATATATACATAGATAGACAGATAGATATATGTAATAAAAGAAAGATAGGGAGATAGATAAAAAGAATTATTAGGGAGGAGCTCTTCTTTCTTTTGCTCGGTCATAACTACAGAAGGAGTGGCAGAAGTAGAAAATTAGCATTTTCCAACCCCCAATGCAATAACTCATTCAGGCAGGAGAATTTGACAAGGCTACAATCATCAGGTGAAAGGCTTTTAGGTACCAGGGTAGTCATGTGGTCTCAAAGCATCACTGCACAGAAAACTTATCCATCCCAAAGGGAAAAACATGCCTGTACAATGGGGCAGTGATCAAATTCAGCATCCCCGATGGTTTGGCAACCTAACCTAAATCTAATCCTGAGGGGAAAAAATCAGACAAATCCAGAATGTACAACATTCTACAAGACAACTTTCCTGGACTCTTGAAAAACAATGTCATTTATAAAAAGCATGTGTGTGTGTGCATTGGTGGAGAGGAGGTGGCTGTGATGGATTAAAAGAGACAAAACAACTAAATGCAATGCATGAACTTTGGTTGCATTCTGGATTCAAAAAAATAAAAAGCTGCAAAAGATATCTGGGGGACAAATTGATAAAATTTAAATATGGACTATATATTAAATATTATTGAATTGGTCTTAATTTTCTTAGATGTGATAATACCATCATAGTTGTGTAGTGGTAAAACAAATATGATTGATAGGTTGATAGGTAGATACATAGACACATAGATACATAGATAAATGAGTAGAACATTAACATGCCAAGTTGTTAACAACTGGTCAATTAAGGTGAGGATATTACAGAGGTTTACTTTACTATCCTTTCAACTTTCCTATGGGTTTGAAATTTTTCAAAATAAATAATTGGGGAAAAGAAGGGAAAAATAGCATGATGAAAGAGAAGCATTGTTCTGTTTTCAGCCGTCTAGCCTCTAAGCTATCTTTGCTGCATCCTCACTGTCCCAGCCGCTGTCCCTCAGAAGCCGCTTCTGGTCAGGCTCATGGATTGGGTGTTGCGAAGTGGCCATATAGTCACCAGATTGTTTGAAATGGAGGCGTTTTGCAGAAAGGTGGTTCATCCAAGCCAGCGGGGGAGGCAGGATGGAGGGAGGGAAGTCGTCATGGAGCCCTGAAGGGCATCTTTACTGGGGCTTGATGCTTGTTTATATTCCAGAGAGATCATGGGGGTGGAAAAAGGAGAAAAGGAAGGATGGGGGCTTAGCTTGCTCTCACAGGTTCATCCGCCCACAGAGCTTATTATCCTTGATTGCCTGTTTTCTCCTTTCTGTTGCCATGGAGACAGGCTAAAACGTGACTTTGCTCAGATTTACGCACTTTGCTTGCTGGATGCCTTGTCCCCATGTACCTGCTGCGTCTCTGCCTACTGAATGCGTATGTGCGAAGGCGTGTGATTAACTAGGTGGCTGTCGTGAGCCTGTGGTGGGGGCGGTGAAGCGTCTTTGGGGAGTTTATGAGAACAGAGTTGCTGTCAGCCTCGTTACCCAGGCCAGGCTGCTAAATCTTGGAAATGTTTTCAAGACAGGGGGTTGGGAGCAACATGCTATGCTACTAAGGACATGCTGTGTGGTGATGCAGCCTCGTCCAAAAGAGCACGTTCAGAAATTTATAGCTGAGAACCCTGGGTGGAAACATTTTGAGATTCATAGATGAAGATTTGGTCCCTAAGAACAGATCATGGTAACAGCCCCCTTGAAGAGAGTAGAGCAAAGTCTGTGCTGAGGAGGGGCAACACTGCAGTTTTCTTTAACATGAGGAGGTCCTCTGAGAATATGCATGTTTTTAAGTGCTGAGAATAAAGCTGGCATCAAGCATCCTCAAGGGGTTTGGGCAAGAGGGTGGGCAAAGGTATATAAGATTTCCTTGAAGGCAATCCACAGTGCTGGGAGGAATTTTCTGGGAGCCTTATGGCATATGAAGAGCATGTAGGATCTTCTTTGTATTGGTGCCCCCTTCCTGATGCAAGGAACATATGCAGGAGTGGCAGGTGTGGGAGAGCAGGAGAGATGCTTCTTTGCCATTCTTTAGTCTGTCTTTTCCTGTAAATGAGCCCATGCTGCTTGTCCGCCATTTAGTGGCCACCACAAACTCCCTGCTGAGACATAAGGACAGGTTTCTGAGACTTCTAAAGGCTGCAAGGGGTCCCT
This sequence comes from Ceratotherium simum simum, assembly GCF_057802395.1. NCBI lineage: Eukaryota > Metazoa > Chordata > Mammalia > Perissodactyla > Rhinocerotidae > Ceratotherium > Ceratotherium simum. The sequence continues at coordinate 76,326,083 of NC_141902.1, read as the reverse complement.
CTTTTAGACATAGGTGCTACCCTAAGAGTCAATGGCCAAAGAATTTGGATGAGTTGAGCTTTTAAGTGGGTGCTGGTTTTCTAGGTATTTAGAGGAAGATGAATTTTAGGAACTTCTACCCAGATCTGAGAAATATGAGCAATGTTCCATCTCAGATGCATTTCTTTTTTTTCTTCCAGCTTTATTGAGATATAATTGACATATGACATTGTGTATGTTTATGGTGTACAACGTGATGATTTGATACACATATATATTTTGTAATGATTACCAGGATAAGTTTAGTTAAAACCTCCATCACCACACATAATTACAATTTGTGTGTGTGTATGGTGAGACTGTTTAAGACCAACTTTCTCAGCGACTTTCAAGTATGCAGTACAGCATTAAACATAGTCAGCATGCTCTACGTTACATCTCCAGAAATTGTTCATCTTATAACTGGATGTTTGTACCCCTTGACCAACATCTCCCCATTTCCCCAAACTACCCACCCCCTGGAAATCACAATTGTACTCTCTATTTCTGTGAATTTGGCTTCTTTAGATTCCACATGTCAGTGAGATCATACAGTATATTCTTTCTCTGAGTCATTTCATTTCACTTAGCATACTGCCCTCAAAGTTCATCTATGTTGTAGCAAATATCTGGATTTCCTTCTTTTTTATGGCTGAATAATATTCTATTTTCTTTATCCATTTATCTGTTGATGGACACTTAGGTTGTTTCCATGCCTTTGCTGTTGTGGATGATGCTACAATGAACATGGGAATGAAGATACTCTTCAAGATACCAATTTCATTTCCTTCAGATATATACCCAGAATGAGATTGCTAGATCATATGGTAATTCTATTTTTAATTCTTAGAGAAACCTCCATACTGTTTTCCATAATAACTGTACCAATTTATGTCCCACCAACAATGCACTAGGGTTATCTTTTCTCCACATCCTTACCACCACTTGTTATCTCTTGTCTCTGCTAATAGCCATTCTAACAGTTGTGCAGTGATATCTCATTGTAGTTTTGATCTGCATTTCCCTTATGGTTAGTGATGTTGAGCACTTTCTCATATACATATGCCACTTTCCATATAGGAAAAATGTTTGTTCACCTCTTCTGCCCATTTTTTAATTGTATTATTTGAGGTTTTTTGCTATTGTGTTGTATGAGTTTCTTATGTATTTTCGAGTATTAACCCTTTATCAAGTAGATGGGTTCCAAATATTTTGTTCCATTCTGTATGTTTTCATTTTGTTTATTGTTTGCTTGGCTGTGCAGAAGCTTTTTAGTTTGATATAATCCCACTTGTTGATTTTTGCTTTTGTTGCTTGTGCTTTAAGTGGCATATCCAAAAAATCATTGCCAAGACCAATGTCAAGGAGCTTTTTCTCTATGTTATATTCTAGGAGTTTTATAATTTCAGGTGTTACGTTTAAGTCTTTAATCCATTTCAAGTTAATTTTTGTGAGTGGTTTAAGATAGGGATCCATTTTCATTATTTTGCACATGAATATCTAGTTTTCCTAACACCATTTTCATATTGAAGAGATTATCCTTAACCCATTGTGTATTCTTTGCTCTCTTATCAAAAATTAATTGGTGTTATACATATGGATTTATTTCTGGGCTCTCAGTTCTGTTCGATTGGTATATGTGTCTGTTTTTGTGATAATACCATACTGATTTTTGTTGTTGTTGTTGTTGTTTTTTGTGAGAGAGATCAGCCCTGAGCTAACATCCATGCTAATCCTCCTCTTTTTGCTGAGGAAGACCGGCTCTGAGCTAACATCTATTGCCAATCCTCCTCCTTTTTTCTCCCCAAAGCCCCAGCAGATAGTTGTATGTCACAGTTGCACATCCTTCTAGTTGCTGTATGTGGGACGCGGCCTCAGCATGGCTGGAGAAGCAGTGCGTCAGTGCACGCCTGGGATCCGAACCTGGGCCGCCAGTAGCGGAGCGCGTGCACTTAACCGCTAAGCCATGGGGCCGGCCCTATACCATACTGTTTTGATCACTATAGCTTTGTAATATAGTTTGTTATCAGGAAATGTGATGCCTCTGGCTTTGTTCTTTCTCAATTTTGCTTTGGCTATTTGGGATCTTTTGTGATTCCACACAAATTTTAGGATTGTTTTTTCTATTTCTGTGAAAAATGCCATTGGAATTTTGATAGCGATTGCATTGAATCTATTGATGGCTTTGGGTAGTATGGACATTTTAACAATATTATCTCTTCTTATTCATGTACATGGAATATCTTTTTATTTATTTGTGTCTTCTTCAGTTTCTCTCATGTCTTATAATTTTCAGTGTATATATCTTTCACGTCCTTGGTTACATTTATTCCTGAAAATTGATTTATTTTTGATGCTATTGTCAGTGGAATGTTTTTATTTATTTAGATTTCAGATAGTTCTTTGTTAGTGTATAGAAACATACCTGATTTTTGCATGTTAGTTTTGTATCCTGAAACTTTGCTAAATAAATTTATTAGTTCTAATAGTTTTTGATGGAGTCTTTATGATTTTCGATGTACAAGATCATGTCATCTGCAAACAGAGACAGTTTTACTTTTTTCCTTTCTGATTTGGATTGCTTTTATTTCTTTTGCTTGCCTAATTCCTCTAGCTAAGACTTACAGTACCATGTTGAATAGGAGTGGTGAGAGTGGGCACTGTTGTCTTGTTCCTGATCTTAGAGGAAAAGCTTTCAACCTTTCACCATTAAGCATGTTGTTAACTGTGGGCTTGTCATATATGGCCTTTGTTATGTTGAGGTACATTCATTACATACTTAATTTTTTGAGAGTTTTTATCAGGAAAGAATGTTGAATTTTGTCAAATGCTTTTTTCTGCATCTTGGATGGTCATATGATTTTTATCTTTTGTTCTGTTAATGCGATGTGTCACATTTATTGATTTCCACATGTTGAACCACCCTTGCATCTCAGGGATAAATCCCACTTGATCACAGTATATGATCTTTTTATTGTGTTGTTGAATTCACTTTGCTAGTATTTTGTTGAGAATTTTTGTAGGTACATTCAGCAGCAATATTGGCCTGTAGGTTTTTTTCCTTGTAATGCCCTTATCAGGCTTTGGTATCAGGGTAATGTTGGCCTTGTAAAAAGAGTTTGGGAGTGTTCCCTCCTCTTCAATTTTTTGGAAGAGTTTGCGAAGGATTGGTGTTAATTCTTTTCTAAATGTTTGGTAGAATTCACCCATGAATCCATCTGGTCCTGGAATTTTCTTTGTTGGGAAGTTTTGGTTACTGATTCAATTTCCTTACTTATTATTGGTCTGTTCAGATTTTCTATTTCTTCCTGATTCAATCTTGGTAGGTTTTATGATTCTGGGAATCTATCAGATGCATTTCTTATCCCCTGACATCCATACACACAAGTGTTTTGTCTCCATCTCCCTGCAGCATTTTCCTCTGTGCTCCCTGGGTTGGAACCAGCCATTTCATGATCTGTCACTTCAGCAATACTCTTGCTCAGCATTAAAATTGCTGCTCTGCTCTCAACACCTCTGGCTACATCTAACTCTAAGGTGTTATGGTTTGGAATGAGCTATGGGGTCCAAGTAAAAATGTCAAGTAAAAAAAAAAAAACTGGAGTTACTAGACTGATTCTTATTTAATATTTTGGGTGAATCTGTGCCAGTTGTTTCACATGAGACTGTCCAGGGTGGAAGGGGGATTCATGAAGTCTGTGTAAAGAGAACTAACAATCCCGGATGCAGAAATATGAGCTCTGTGCCCAGTCAGCTACATTCCTCCTTTCAGGCTTCTAATCTCCAGAATCCATTCCTTGCCACAGGGTGGGAATGTGACCTTCAGATCTGGCTTCAATGTTGGTCTAATGCATGTGTACATGTTTGAAATGACTGCCTTCTGAGAATTGTGTTGTCTGGGCCAATATCACTATTTCCTGGCAGCAGTGGATTATGGAGATATGGAGTAATTGGGCGATACTCCTTCCTCTAGAATTCCATGGCACCTGTTCACCCTGTTTGGAGCCTGGTGCACAGTGGAACCTGTGGGACCCGTGCCCTTGTGTTGGCATACTGCTCAGAGAACCTCATCCTCTTTTAAACACAGCCCCCTGACCTCATTCTGTGCTATTTTGCCATTCTTTAGAGTAACTCCTGTTCAAATCTCAGTGTGGCTCCACCATCTATCATCCCTTCCTACAACACTTACCTTTCCCATTGTGACTATGCTTCAGAGAGGCTTTGTGGAGGCTTAGGAGGGATGACATCCCTGGTTTTGGCACTAAAGAACTAGTTAGAAACTAGAGGGAAAAGGAGACTAGGATTTGACAAGTAGCTAAGACTGGAGTTGAAACAGGTTATTGGAACCCAGCCCAGACCTAATGAATTAGAAACTCTGGAGATGGAGCCCAGCAATTATGTTTCCCCAAGCTCACCAAGTGGGTCTCATGCATTGTCTAGTGCATTGGGATAGGCTATCAGTGGATCAAAGCCTGAGAAAGAAGCAAAGGAAAAGTGCAGCTCTCTAAGTCTTAGTCAAGAGGTACTCTTACCTAATGGGGGCAGGGGGTCTTCCTGCTCTCTGTTTTCAGCGCAAAGCTCAATCTTGCCCTGAACTGGTTGCCATAGTGACTGTGCCTATGCTCATAGCATATGTGGGGAAGTTTAGGAAGATGAAGAGAAGCCAGGTTTTGGTTTTTGTCTTTGCAATTTTCTCCACCTGACCATTCATCTCTCTTGATTAATGAAGATGATCAGCCGTTTTATATATTCTCACTCCATTTTGTCTCTATTTAAGTCCCCAAACTCCACTGAACTCTTAAACCATTTTATTACCCAGGATAGGATAGGTTCTACTGTGGTAACAAATAAGTCCTCATATCAGAGGGCCTTATCATAAGGTAATAATAAAATCTCTCAAAGTAATTCAAGGCATAGATTAAAAAGTAAAGAGGGTTTAAGTTAAGAGTCTGGTGCAGCCAAAACATTTCCTAAGCACTGAATGAGGAAGAATAGGAGCTCAGCTGGCACCCTTCTCTTCATGGCTACTATCCAGTGTCTGTGCTTTGTGCATTTCTCATTCTGGGTCAGTGACCCCCAGAAGCTTTGTCTGTGAAGTGATTGGGAGTGCTGAGACATATTTCTGATTTGATCCTAAAGTGTTCAGATCCTTTGAAATTGGGCTTTCAATTGCATTCATTTTCAGACTCATTCTTCTGTAGACTTATAATTCTATAGACTCATTTCCTGAGAACAGAGCCAGTGGCAGGCAGTTGAGAAGGGGAGGAGACAACTGATGCCCTTCGCTGTTGGGCAAGGTTTGGCTCCACAGTCTTACTGGAAGGCCTACTTTGCTTCTGTGCTTCCTGTTTGTACTCTCCGAGGCTGACTTGAGGAACAGAGAGGTGGAGAGGGTGCCTTCCTTTCCTCCCTAAGCTCATCCTTTCAGTTTCTTTCTCGTCACTGTTGAGAGAACACAAGTAGGATTAGCCAGGATACTACACTCAGATCAAAGGTCCCCTTTCCACATGTACTTGTTTTGGGTAGATCTGTGAGGATCAACGTCGAAAGCACATGGAGAGTGAAAAACTAAATTCTGGTAGATGTATATTGAAATGAGAGGCAGTAGGGGAACAAATGTCTGTGAGCGGCGATGAGGTTTCCAAAAGGTTATGTGGCTAGTACGTCTGTTCTGGAGCTCTTCTGACCCCAGATATGAGCTAGTTTTCCATACAGCCTCATTCCTTATTCCAGGCTGCTTTTCCCTTTAACTATGGGGTGTGGACAAGATGTGTAGATGTTGAGCCTAGTATGGAAAAAAATGTTCAGCACCAAAGCCAGAAATTTTTTTTAATTGAATCCTTTGGGTATGGCCTGTGTTCAGGTGTCTCTGTGCAAACTCTGTCTCTGTAACACTCCTGCAGCTCTGTGAAGTGGGACAGACATATGGAGATATTTTTCTTGATTCTCTGTGACACCTTCTTGCTGGCTGCTCTCTGACCTTGGCTCCCTGCAGAAAGAAGTTGTGGATGGGTGTGGCAAGCTTAATTTTCTCCCCCTACCTGCCCTTCCCTTTGTCTGAGTCCATGGCTTCTTGAGATCTGTGTTTTGACCTTTTACTGTGGAAACAATCATCAGGATAACTTCTCAGAAGTTTCTGCCCATCTGTGACCCCTCCACATGTAACATGGAACTATTAGGAAAGGGCTCTGGTGGTACCTCAAAGGTGCAGAGTTAAAGAAGAGACTCTAATAACTCATGATTTTATAAATGAAAGAGAAACATCAACCATAGTTTTGGCAGGTATGTCCTAAAGGCTTCAGAGGACAGAGGGGTGACTAGAGGATTTCTGAAGAGAACAACTGTGCCTGAGGAAACCTGACCTCGGAAAGCTGAGACCTTCTCCTGCCAGCTCAGCTCTTCCTATCCAATCTCTGATCTCCATAATCATAATCCCTTTCTGTCTAGGAGGCTGCTGTGGGGACTGATGTCATGCTGTGGAATGGGCTCTACCAGGGAAATCTGTTATAGACTTATAATCTCATTGTTAGGTTTTCCCGTGGGGGAAAAAGAGCTGGTATAAGGCAAGTGAAAAGGAGGTAAGGGAGCATGAAGAAAAGTCTGCAATCCTTTGTGGTGATAGGGCTCTCCCTGGTGTCTGCTTGGTGTTCTTGGGGCCTCCAGTTACTCTCCATGGCAGCTATACACTAATCATTTCTCAAAGCAAAGAGGAAGCTAGTGACTTAGGAGATTGGAGAAGGGGCCGTACCAATCCCCCCTTCAGTGGCATTCAGTCCAGATGATGCTTTGATCTACGGACATGTAGCCTCTCCACCATTATGTGCTTAGTGGTTTCTGGTCCAGAATTGAAAAGCAACCCACAGCTCACTCCTGAATCTTTCTTTCTCTTGGCTGGGAGAAATGTTCATGGAGACTGCACACATTTCTTGGTGAATGGAGGGATTTCCAGGACCATAGAGAAGGCTAGGTGGGTTTCAGGAAGGTGATTTTGCCATTTCATCCCATATATTCATTCATTCTATATGGTTTCTGGTCAGCAATGATATTCCCTTATCAGTATCTCATAAATGTCTTTCCAATTTTATCACTCCACTTCACGAAACTCTCCTTGTTCAGAAATATTTATTATTTTTAATATGAACATTTTTTACATTTTAACATCCTTGAATCAGTGGCTTCTTGGAATTGAGTCATTATTTAATTGGCTATGCTCTTGCTTTTTCTTAATGTTACATAAAATTTGAAGTGAATGACCTCTTAAATTTAGTGAAATACATATTTGTGATGATTCGGAATGTAGGGTAGAATATAAGGGTCCCTGGTTGCAATGTGGAGGGAAAAGACAAATTCTGAATGTTGATGTTTTATGATCTAGAATTAAAAAAAGGAGTTTGAGGAAAGGTAAGATAAGAGCTTGGTGGTACCCATGCCCTTATGAAGGTGAGATGACACTGAGAGTGCCTTAGGAAGCCCACTCTGCTCATAGACACAGCTGGGAGGGGGGTTCTCTGTGAACCAAATCCCTCACTCCAGACCTCTAATCACCAGAGGTCCTGTGGGCAAGGCTCAGAATGAAAGCACTTTGATAGGCATGAGATATGACCACACCTTGTCCAAGCCATGTGAAATTGAGTTTTCTGAGAGTATGAGGTATTTGGGCTTTTAACTGTGTAGATTCACTTCCTGGGATGGAGGTGCTGAAGGCCAACCATGAGATGGGAAAATAGGACCCACTTCTGACTTCAGTACTTGGAGGGAGCTTTGTGGAGCATGACTACTTGTGTTGGCACATGGTTGGGAGCTCTGCACTTGTGCCCTAACCTCCATTGTGTAGGGAGAAGACTGAGTTGAAGAGTGTTGAGATGGGGGAAGCTCTAGTTGCACTGTCTTGGTTGGCCCCTTCCCCCTCCACTAAGTCCATGGGTCATTGGGGACTATTTTCTGTCCTTCCTCTGTAGAATCAGAACAAAATATAGCCCAATGTGAATGCAAATGTGTTCAGACCCTTGATTCTCCCTCCATGTATACAACACAGCATGGCTTTTGGGACTCTCACAAGGTCATATGGGGGTGAGATCCTACAATTCCAGGAAATGAAGAATAACTCTTGATAAGGGCAGAATTAGGGTCTAGAAATGTAAGGGGACTTCCGATGGCCCATGAGTAGACTGGCTGCAGCAGACTGAACAGCTCTTCAGATTGCAGAGATGTGAGTTTTGATCCCTATTACTGTAATTCCTTGTTCTGCATTGCAGTTTGCTAGAAACCTTTCCAAGTGACGGGAAGGAGACAGGTTGCTGAAGCAATACTGTGTGATTTAGCCTGGTACAAACCAAAGCCTTCCAATATACCTCTGGATTTTTAAAATTAGTACTTCTGATGAAAACTGGTTTTCAAGTCTGTCGGTACAGAATTTGTTACTGAGGACAGAGCTCAGTACTAAGCAGCAGGTGAGGTAACCGGATGGGGCTGCTGGGAGCACTACGGATTTCTCCTCACTCTGGAAGGAGTCTTTGGTTCCTCACCCAAGCTGGGCCCCCTCCACAGAGGGGAGTGGATAAGGATTGGAATATGGCCGGGCTTTCTCAGTATGGTATTTGCACAAAGATAGAGAATAAATAAAAGAAAAAAAGAAAAGAGAGCTCAAAAATGGACACATGCATATAAAAGCAAATAATTTCTAAGAAAGATCAGTAGGGGAAAGATAGAGTTTTCAATAAATGTTCTAGCGTTGATTAGCCACAGAGGGAAATAAAATCTGATCTTTGACATCACGTTACACACAAAGTGAATTCCATGTGAATCATAGACCTAAAATATAAAAAACAATTTAATACAGTATCTAGAACATAGTATTGGAAAATAAACTCATGACATTGGGGTAGGGTAACATTTCTTAAACTAGACATAGAAAGTATTTACCATAAAAGAGAAAAGATATTCTAACATAGCTGATGCAGAGATTCAAGACAGAATGAGTCATACTTGAGATTCTTCCTTCCCTTTCTTATAGTAATTTAGCTCAGATTCAGAACCAGAACTTGGGAGTGATAGTAGCACCTACCTCTTGAAATGTGAGTATTGAATGAACTAATAATACATAAAGAGTGTAGACTAGTACCAGGTCTATAATAACCACTAAGTCAGTATTTGCTAATATTGACAGCTTTTTCTAGGTAATTGCAAAATTGATTTGCACCAATTTGCATCATTTTTGTGTATGTCACAAGGAAAGAATAGAACCACTGACAAAACTATGACACAGACCTTTCTTTCTTTCTTTCTTTTTTTGTGAGGAAGATCAGCCCTGAGCTAACATCCATTCCAATCCTCCTCTTTTTGCTGAGGAAGACCGGCCCTGAGCTAACATCTATTGCCAATCCTCCTCCTTTTTTTACCTTTTTCTCCCCAAAGCCCCAGTAGATAGTTGTATGTCATAGTTGCACATCCTTCTAGTTGCTGTGTGTGGGAAGCCGCCTCAGCATGGCCGGACAAGCAGTGCATCAGTGCGTGCCCGGGATCCGAACCCCGGCCGACAGTAGTGGAGTGCGCGCACTTAACCGCTAAGCCACAGGGCCAGCCCCCAACATCTCTTATCACTTAGAATTTTTATCCTATAATTATTTAAAACGTTCTTTTAAACTTATATAAATGTGAGTATTTGTCTTCTACCACTCTTATGATTACAAGAGAAGGAATATATAAGTAAAATGCACAGACAAAGGTATTCCTAAAATTTCTCCCATTGGAAGTCAAAATTCTCTGAATCACTTTTCAACTCATCTTGCCCATGGTTTTCCCCACATTAGCATCATCTGTGCTAATCAGGAGCTTTAGGGATGCCACATTTCTTGAGATAGTCTGATACTTCTCTTTGTGAGATTATCTTTCAACCTTCTACCCTTTCTGCAAGTTTTGATGCTAATGATATTACCAAAATGTGTCAATGGAAGGTTTTTAGACCAAGTTCATGCATGTGCACACAATGACCACCTCATTATGATTTCCTTTTGGACAGTAATGTTTGTACACTATCAATTTTAAGATGCATCTCTCTTTGAAGATGTAAAAATGTGCACTCTACCATCTGTGGAATATTCTATTTTTCTCTGTGACTGCCCTTTTCTCAGTGTAAAATTGTGGTGTCTCATCTGTTGTATTCTGGTATATTATTGAGGAAATATGCTTAAATGTAGTTTCATATAAGTTTACCAACTCCATTTGTCTTCTACTTGACTATTAGAGATATTAGAGTTTTTAGGGAACTACTGGAATTCCTAGATTAGATATGGAGAAGTAATTTTTTAAACTATGGCTCAACAAATCCACTGAGAAGGAAGATAACAATGGCTAAGAGTTAGTTGAATGTTTGCACTTGAGCAGCAGCTTTCTAAAGACTTATAAGAAGCTGTATCTTGAGAATTTCTGCCCTAATCTTAGAAATATAAACAATGCTCCCTATAAGTGGTGTTCCAAATTTAATTCTTCAATCCCTACAATTTTATATCTTTTTCTTCTTTCTAATTCCTCCTTCTAATTAGATGGATGATGGCTATACAAATCACTTTATGATTTGTCAGTGCATAAGATGCACTGTGGTCTTTATAAAATGATTTTCTCTGCCTACTTGCTATTTTGACCAGTTCTACTTTTGAAATTAGAATGGGCTTTGGTGTTCCCTGATGAATACATAAAGTGAAAAAGAAACTCATGTAATTCATGATTTAGGGTGTTGACTGAAATTGTACCTAGAGTTTCAAGCTTCAGGTAGGCTGAATTAAGTGAACAGCCAACACTGTGTCACCTGTGCCTGTGACATCTTAGCAGTACAGTAATATGTCTATCTCCTGTCTTCTCTTAACCCTGAACACTCAGGACTCATTGGTTGGTTCTTTTATTTGCCACTTTAGAGTTGGGTCACTTCTTGTCCAGATTTAATTTTGACTCGTTTATGGCCTGCCACTCTGGCTTTGGTTTTTGTTTTTCTTCTTGTTCTTGTTTTTGTTTTGGTAAAGAGTTTGGTGAAGAATGACATTAACAGAATATATCATGATAGATTATAATTTATGCAATGAAATGAAGAGGAAAGGGGGATTTGACAAGTCAATTAGTGATTATAAGAGCTCCAGTTACAGTGAAATGAATGGAATAACTATGTCTTAAGATGTGGAATTTAAATGATGCTGTCATTTCTTAAAGAGAGAAGTTTGAGCTTGGAGGAGTGAGAAGGCTTCTTGAATTACAAATGTGAAAATAACAGCACCTAAATACCTGCTATCCTGATCTCAGAAATATGGTCCAGCTCAGCTGTATCTCTCACTCCAGGTCTCCATGCCCCAGGAGCTGGTTTTCTTTCTGAAGGCATGAATGTGGTATGGAGAATATACCCCATAATTACAGACCATTAAAGCAAGAGCTTTGTTTGATATCTGTGGGAGTACAGTATGCTGTCTCAAACCTTTGTAGACATGACTCCTGAAAACAACCGTGGTGCTATCCAGCAAGAGTGTTGTGGCCTGTGAACAGGGAGCTGTGTAAGGGAGGAGCAGGGGATCCTTTATACTCGGAGAATTTTTATTTAGCCAGCCCATATGCAGTCATCTTTCAGCCTGTGTCCATCTCTTAGACAATGCATGGAGGGCTGGGGTGTGTTGCATTGGGCTTGTTCTTTTCTTTTTTCTACTAGGCTTTCTCCACTCGTGCACAACACATCCTGAATCATTCACTTGCCCTCATCTGCCAAAAGCCTGGTACCTAAAAGCTCACTTCCAGTGTGTGTAAGCAGGGATTGGCCTTAAATACTCCTGTCTTCTCTTAACCCTGAACACTGAGGGCTCATTGGTTGGTTTTTTTATTTGCCACTTTTGAGTTGTGTCACTTCCTGTCCAGATTTAATTTTGACTCATTTGTGGCCTGCCATTCTGACTTTGGTTTTTACAAAAAAAAAAAAAATTGCACCTAGCCCACTTGCTACCATGACCGTATCTAATCTGTGGCTTTCAGGCCTGGCATGGGGTTACAGAATTCCACAACGTGAGTGTCAAAAGAACACATAGACCCACTGTATTCATGACGGAGTCTGTTGAATGGAAAGAACCTAATTATCACGGGTTTTCTCAAGGACTTGATCGTCTTTTGAAACTTGAAGAAGGAAACCCTGTACCAAGAAAACACTCTCCTGAATGCAGAAATGTGCATTCCCTGTCACTGACACTTCTCAATCTTGGCTTCTAATGTCCAGAAGCCGTGTCTTCCAACAAAGCTCTAGTGAGATCCTGCAGATACACTGCCAGAGGATTATGAAAGTGGGATAAGTGAGGCACAGGCACTTATCTTTGAATAAGTGGTTGCTGAGACTCAAACTGGTGACAAGTAATGGGGAGGATGAAGGGGAGGAAGAAAGAGGCAGAAAGTCCCTAGAACTTGAGGGGGTCTTCCTGAAGCAAGTGCACCTGTGTTTGGAATGGTGGATAGAGAAGGAAAGATGCTTTGCTGTTCTTTCCCTACAAGTCTATTCATCCCCTGAGCTCGAGGCTTTTTCTTTATGTTTTTGTTTCATTTTTTGGTACCAAAATAATACCTAAAAGAAATCTTTTGAAATAAGTTTAGATTTAGAGAAAGTAGCAAAGATACTACAGAGAGTTTCATATACACTTCAGCTTTCTGTAATGTTAACATCTTACATGATCATAGTGTACTTATGATCATCTCAAAAGATGCAGAAAAAACATTTGACTGAGAAATTGACAGTGACACAAAACTATTAACTGCAGACTTTCTCCGTATTTTACCAGTAGGTTTTCCACTAAGATCATTTTTCTGTTCCAGTATCCAATTCAGGATACCTCATTACATTTATTTTCCAGATGTATTATTTATTGCTACAAAATAGATTACCACATAATTTAGCAGCTTAAAATCACACACACATATTGTCTCAAAGTTTCTTTGGATCAAGAATCCAGTGCCAATCAAAATGCAAATAAAAAATACAATTAGATATCACCTCATGCCCATCAGAATTGCTATTCTTAAAAAGACAAGAAATAGGGGCTGGCCTGGTGGCGCAAGCGGTTAAGTGCACGCGCTCCGCTGTGGTGGCCCGGGGTTCACAGGTTCAGATCACGGGCGTGCACCAATGCACCGCTTGTCAAGCCATGCTGTGGTGGCGTCCCGTATAAAGTAGAGGAAGATGGGGACGGATGTTAGCCCAGGGCCAGTCTTCCTTAGCAAAAAAGAGGAGGATTGGCATCGGACATTAGCTCAGGGCTGGTGTCCCTCACACACACACAAAAAAAGACAAGAAATAAATGTGTTAGAGAGGATATGGAGAAAAGGGAGAAAAGGGAACCCTCAGGCACTGCTGCTGTTAATGCAAACTGCTGCAGCCACTATGGAAAACAGTATGGAGATTTCTCAAAAAATTAAAAATAGAAATACCATATGATTGAGCTATCCTACTACTGGGTATTCATCCAGAGAACACAAAAACACTAATTCAAAAAGATATATGTACCCCTACATTCATCGCAGCATTATTCACGATAGCCAAGAGTTGGAAGCAACCCAAGTGCCCATTCATGGGTGAATGGGTAAAGATATTCGTATATATACACAGTGGAATACTACTCAGTCATAAATCCAACATCCATTTATAATAAAATACCAAAAAAATTGGGCACAGAAGGGAACTTTCTCAATCAAATGAAGGGCATCCATGAAAAACTAACATAACCTCATATGTAATCATGAAAGGCTCAATACTTTCCTCAAGATTAGAAACAGGATAAGGATGTCCACCCTTTCCAATTCTGTTCAACATAGCACAGGAAGTTGTAGCCAAGGCCACTAGCAAGAAAAACAAATATAAGGACTCCAGATTGGAAAGGAAGAGGTCAAACTATCTCTATTTGCAAATGACACGATTTTGTGTATAGAAAATCCTAAGAAATCTACTAAAATACTGTTAGAACTAAAAAATGAATTCAGCAAGGTTTTAGTATACAAGGTCAACATACGAAACTCAATTATATTTCTATACACTAGCAATGAACAATGGAATTGATTTCTTAGTTTCATTTTCATTTTGTTTTTGTCCTTTATTCTCTTGATATAGCGTATTATATTAAGTGTTTTGTATTTTGAACTGAACTTGCATTCTTGGGATAAATTCCACATGCTCATGATTTATTATCTGTTTATATGTTGCTGGATTTGGCTTGCTAATACTTTGTTGATGATTTTTGCATCTATATTCATAAGGGATATTGGTCTGAATCTTTCTTTCTTTGTAGTGGTTAGTTTTGGTATCAGGGTAAATTGACCTTACAGAATGAGTTGGGAAGTACTCTTTTCCTTTCTGATTTTTTGTTTATTTTGGAAGAGTTTGTGAAGGATTTGTATTAATTTCTTAAATGTTTGGTATAATTCAACAGTGAAGTCATCACAGCTTGGAATTTTCTTTACGATGAATTTTTAAATTACTAATTGATTTTCTCCACTTGTCATAGGTCTGTTAAGGCTTTCTCTTTGAGTCTCTTTCCATAGATTTCTTTTTTGTCTTTCTAGATATTTGTCCATTTTATCTAGGTTACCTAATTTTTTGGCATATTATTCATAGTACTCCTTTATAATCCTGCTTTATTAATGGAAGATTGGTAATAATGTCCCATCTTTTGGTAATTTGATTTTTAATTTGACTCCCCTTCCCCCATAATCTCTCTCTCTTTCTGTTTCTCTGTCTCTCTCTCTCATAGCTTTATCAATTTAGTTGTTATTTTCAAAGAACCATCTCTTGATTGTGTTAATTTTTTCTATTGTTTATTTCATTTATTTCCACTCTAATCTTTATTACTCCTTCCTTTTGCTTTATATAGGTATAATTTATTTTTTTTCTAGTTTCTTTAAGTATTAGGGTAGGTTTTTTATTTGAAATATTTTCTATTCTAGCATGGACATTTTACAGATATTAATTTTCCTCTAAGCATCACTTTAACTGTTTCTCTTAAACTTTTGTATGCTGTGGTTTTATTTTCATTTATCTCAAATTATTGTCTAATTTTTGTTTTTTAAACTTTTTGAAATACAATTTACAGATAACATTGTGTACACTTAAAGTGTGCAACTTGAAGATCTGATACATGTATATGTGAAACAATTACACAATAGGGTTGGATTTTCTTGTGATTTCTTTTTTGACCCATTGATTATCTAGAAGTATGCTGTTTAATTTCTACATGATGGTAAATATCCATGTTTTTTATTTCTAAATTGTTTCCATTATGGAAACATCCATTGTTTCATATCAATCCTTATATACTTATTGAGACATATTTTGTAGCCTAACATATGGTCTATCCTGTAAAAAGTTCCACATGTGTCTGAGCAGAATATGTATTCTGCTGTTATTAGGTAGAGTTTCTATAGATGTGTATCAGATTTAGTTGGATTATTGTGTTGTCCAAGTCTCTTATTTCCTTGTTAATCTTCTTCCTAGCTGTTTTATCCATTATTGAAATGGGGCATTGAAGTCTCCAACTATTATTGTTTGTCTATTTCTACCATAAATTATGTTGGTTTTGTTTTATGTGGTTTAAATTCTGTTGTTAGATGCATATAAGTTTAAAATGATGTTGTTTTTTTGTTTTTGTTTTTTTTTTGCTGAGGAAGATTTGCCCTGAGCTAACATCTGTGTCAATCTTCCTCCATTTCTTAGTATGTGGGCAGCCAGCACAGCATGGCCGCTAACAGTGTAGTATAGGTCTGCACCCAGGAACCAAACCGAGGCTGCCAAAGCAGAGCTCGCTGAACTTAACCACTAGGCCACCAGGGCTGGCCCTGAAATTGTTATGTATTCTTGATGGATCGACCTTTTTATCATTATAAAATGTCCTTCTTTCTCTCTTTTTAACAATTTTTTAAAATATATTTTTGTCTGATATTTATATAGCTCTTCAGTTTTCCTTTGAATAATGTTTTCACAGTATATATTTTTCACCATTTTACTTTTAATCTATTTGTGTTTTTGTTTCTAAAGTGTCTCCCTTATAGAAAACATATATTCAGATCATGTTTTCTTATCAATTCTGACAATCTATGACTTTTTTTTTTTTTAATTTTTTGTTTATTGCAGTAACATTGGTTTATAACATTGTAAAAATTTCAGGTGTACATCATTGTACTTCTATTTCTGCATAGATTACATCATGTTCACCACCAAAATACTAATTACAACCCATCACCACACACATGTACCCAATTATCCCTTTCACCCTCCTCCCTCCCCCCTTCCCCTCTGGTAACCACCAATCCAATCTCTGTCCCTATGTGTTTGTTTATTGTTGTGACAACATGGATGGACATTGAGGGCATGATGCAAAGTGAAATAAGTCAGAGGGAGAAGGTCAAATACCGTATGATTTCCTTCATTAAGTAATCTATGACTTTTGATAGGATTTTTAATTCATTTATCTTTAATGTAATGACAGTTAATGGTGAATTTATGTCTTCCATTTTAAGATTCATTTCTGATATGTCTTAACTTATTTTTTTCCACACTTCACCACCATTGCCTCCTTTTATATTTTCTATTGTACCCTTTTAATCTCCTTATTTCTTTAGCTATATTTTTGGAATTATTTTTTCATTGGTTGTCCTGGTTGTCACAATTAATATCTTAGCTTGAAAAAATCTAATTCACATTAGCATCAAATTAATTTCATTACTATAAATAAAAAACGTTTCAATGTAATTCTCTTTCTTCCCCTATTCCTTTGCACTATTCATGTTATACAAATTATATCTTTATTCATTACAAGTCCATCAAACAGTTTTATAATTAATGACTGATGTAGTTGTATATTAAATTAGATAGGAGAAGAAAAGAGTTACAAACAAAATACAAATATATTATCTTTTATATTATTTCTATGCAATTACCTTTACCGGTAATCTTTATTTCTTTGTGTGCATTCAAGTTATGGTTTACTGTCTTAACATTTCCCCCCACAGGACTCACTTTAGTATCTCTTGTAAAGCATAACTGTTAGTAACAAATTCTCCCTGTTTTTGTTTATCTGACAGTGTCTTAATTTCTTTCTCATTTTTGAAGCGTAGCTTTGTGGATATACAATTCTTATTTGACATTATTTTTCTTTCAGCATTTTACATATTTCGCCCACTGCTTTCTAGACTCATGATTTCTGATGATAAATCAACTCTTAATCATTCAGGGATCTCCAGTACGTAACAAGTCATTTTTCCCTAGCTTTAAACATTCTCTCTTTATCTACTTGGCAATTTGACTATGCTATATCTTGGTGTGGATCTCTAAGTTTATCCTATTTGGATTTTATTTGACTTCTTGAATGCGTAATGATTTTCATTATATTTGGGAAGTTTTAAGGTATTATTTCTTTAAATATTCTTTCTGCTAGTTTATCTCCTCTCCTCCAGGAATCGTATTATGCATATGTTGATAAGCTTAATGGTACACTTAATCGCAAAGTTGTCTAAGGCTCTGTTCAATTTTCTTCATTCTTTGTTTCTTTCTGTTGCACAATATGATTAATCTCAGTAGTGCTTTATTCAAGTTTGTTGATTCACTTTTCTGCCATTTAAAATAGGCTGTTGACCCTCAAGTGAATTCTTCATTTCAGTTACTGTATTTTTCAACTCCTTAATTTTCATTTTTAAAATAATTCTTTTTATTGACATTCTCTGATATATTTTTATACTTTAATTACTTGAACATGGTTTCCTTCAAGTCTTTGAAATACTTATAGTAGCTAATTTTGTGCCTTAATCTGTTACATCCAACATATAGGCTTCCTCTGGGAGAGATAGTTTTTATTGACTGCTTTCATTCTGCACATGGAACATATTTTTCTTTTTATTTGTGTGTGTTATATTTTTTGTTGTTGTTGAAAACTTGACATTTTAAATGACATGTTACAACTCTGGAAATTATAACCCTTCCCAGTTTTTTTGTTGTTAATGTTTGTTATTGCTGTTGTTTGCTTATTTAGTGACTTTCCTGAACTAATTCTTCAAAGTCTGTATTATTTGTCATCTGCGGCTACTGCAGTCTCTGTCATTTAACTAAGTGGTCAGCTAATGATTGGACAGATATTTCCTTAAATGATTTATACCACTAAGTTCTCCAGCCCTTTCCAAGATCTCTGTGTAGATGTTGGGACACACCTTCATTCTCTGACTGTTTACAACTCTGCCTTAGCCTTTCATTTCCTGCTTGTGCAGAACCTCAGGTTAGCCATAGGTGAGAGATTAAGGCTTTTTCAAGTCTTCTCTGAGCATACATACAGCCCTGCACATACACATGTCTTTCTAGATCACTAAGAATATGTCAGACCTTTCCAAAGTATCCTGTAGACATCTCACTTCCCAAATTTTCTTTTTAAGTTTTTGTCAGCCTTTTACTTGCCCCAACTTGTATTACCACTTCAGGCACTCGCAATGTTAAACAAATGCTGTTTATTGTTTCTGACAAAAACTCTGGGAATAGCATATCCTCACAGAGTGAGCTCTTCGTCACACCAAATAAAGACAAGCCCTGTGGATGGGTGTTTTCCAGGGAGCCATTGGATAAAATTATGACAATTGCCCTGGAATGCAGTTTTGGGGCAGGGCAAGTTCAAAGCCCATTCTTCCCTGTCCAACTGCTACAAGGATGCTGGTTTTCACAGCTATAGTGGTTGCAAAGCTGCTAGATTTCAAGGCTACTGTGGAGTTCAGGAGAGTGGAATGGTGATAGGGCAAGTTAAATGACACAAAATTACTGTTTTTGCTGAGATTAATTAATCTTTTTAAAATTCCTCTTCAATTGTTGCAAGTCTTTGGTTAATTCCCAGAGTTATGAAAAGGTTTATTTTGATGATTTTTGCTGTGTTCTCATTGCTATCATTAAGGAGTAGATTTTCAGAGGTCCTTAGTCTGTGATTCCAGAATGCCTCTCCTCTCTTTTACTTTTGATGGATGATTTCACAGCATATGGAATTATAGGTTGGAGGGTTTTTTTTTTTAACACTTTAAAGATTTTACTTCATCCATATTATGCTTGAATTAATTCTGAAAAGAAGTCCACTGTAATGTTTATCCTTATTCTTCTATAAGTAAAGTCTTGTTTTATCAGAATTCCATTAAAATGATCTCTTTGTCTTTGGTTTTTGGCATCTTGAACATGATATGCCTAGGTGTTTTTCTTTTGTTTTGCTATTTAATTTGTTTGGTGTTCTCTGTGCTTCTTGGATCTTAGTTTGATGTTCATCAATAATTTTGGACATTCTTAGCCTTTGTGACCTCAAATATTTATTCTGCTCCTTTCTGTCTTTCTTCTTCTTCTATTTAAACTATGAGGATGTTATACCTTTTGATATTTCACACAGTTATTGGATGCTCTGTTCTTCTTCCTTTTTTAATTTAATTCTTTTTTTCTCTTTTCATTTCAGTTGAGAAGTTTCTATTGACCTATCTTCAAATTCACTGATTCTTTCCTCAACCACATCAAGTCAGCTGATTAACCTAAGACATTCTTCATTGCTGTTCCTGTGTGGGTTGTTTTTTAATTTCTCATATTTCCTTTTAATTATTTCTTTGAGTTTTCATCTCTCTGCTTTAACCATCTGTTCTTGCATGTTGTCTATTTTTATTCATTCAGCTCCTAACATTATAAGCATAGTTATTTTAAATTCTCTGTCTTATAATCCCAATATCAGTGTCATATTTGAGTCAGGTTCTGTTGATTGCTTTGTCTCTCAAGTCTGTGTTTTTTCTTCTTGTTTCTCATGGAATTTTTTGTTATTGTTGAAAGCTGGACACATTATATCATCCAGTAGGAACCGATGTAAATAGAACTTCAGTGTGAGGATTTACATTTATCTGGCTAGGAGTTGGGTTGTGTTTAATATTTGCTGTAGTTATGGGTATCAGATGCTTCAAATTTCTCTAGTGACCTTTTTTTCCTCTCCTCGCAGCTTTGGGGATTCTTTATGTATTGCTATTTAGAAATAGTTTGTGTGTAGTGGTTTCAGCTATAACCCACTTTATTGTACTGAAACCATCCTGGTGTGATGACAGAGTCTGAAGTATATGGAGTATAACCTTCCAAGTAAATCTCAACTTTTAGTTTGCCTGTGTCTTGGGGATGTGGTCTTTATAAATATTTCTGCCCCTCTTTCAGTGGTGAGAGTGAGAAACTCCCACTCTTCGTCCCTCTGCTGGCTCCCTTCTCCCTTCACTGCCTGCAGCATTCCACATCCATTTCCTTAAATCCTTGTCTTCGGTTTACTATTGCTTTCCCCCCCTTAGGTGAAACAAGACCTTGCAGGACATTTGGTCTTGTTCAAAACATCCATTGGACATTTGGTCCACACCAAATGGTCCTGGATATTTGTTTCTGTCTCAAATGTCCATAAGACATTTGGTCAATAAGACATTTGGTCCATCAGACATTTGGTCCATATCAAAATGTCCTTGACATTTGGTCCTGTCCAAAATGTCCATGAGCATATTTGCTCCTTGCCAAATGGTTTTGGACAGGACCAAATATCAAGGACCTTTTGGCATGGACCCAAGGTCTCCATGGACATTTTTAACAGGACCAAATATGACCAGATATCAAGGGTCATTTGGCATGGACCAAATGTCTGATGGACTAAATTTCTTATGAACCAACCATCTTATAGATGTCTTGGACAGGACACCAAATGTCTCCTAATCAGACAGGAAGGCTAGTGGATGCAGCACTGGGGAAAAGGCTCCAACTAGCTGAGACAAGGTTTCCAAATTCTTCTCTGGAAAAGCCCGCCCCTCCACACAAAGGATTTGTTTTTTATAGAGAAGGCTCTGGACATGTTTTACAATGTTTACTCTTCTCGTCCCCTGCCAAGGCCTCGAGGGTTCTTTCTTGAACCCTAACCATGAGAACCTGGTGGGTTTCCTGGAGGAGAAGCCCATGAAAGTGCAAGGCCTTTATAAGACTGTAGTCCCCAGGAGTCTCTCACTTTCATGCTAGTCCAAACTCAGTCTTCATCAATTCATCAAAATTACTGTTGTGTTCCTATAAGTTTATCTGTCCATCACCTTTGCTCCTGGTAAGAAGATCTTGTTTGATGTATGTCTCTAAATGTGTCAGTCTCTCCATATTTTAGAGCACAGACTTTCTCTGTGCCCTCAGTTCTCTGGGGAGGTTGGTGGGGGGTAGAGTCCAAGAAAAGCCACTACTTTTTAGCTTTTTCTTGTTACAAAGATGGGGGTGACAACCTTCAAATTCTTTACATTCCAGGGCTGAAACCAGAAGTATGAGATATGAATGTTTGATAAGAATAACATAGAGGTGAAGCACCCTTCCCATTGCATCATATCAGGGATATATGCTGTCAACATAATTTTTACTGGTGATGTTAAACTTCATCACCAGATTTCTTCTTTATGAAGTTACTGATTTTCTTTTTCTATCTTCTATGTTTTAGAAGCAATTCACTAAGTCTAGTCCATACCCACAGGAGGAGTGAATTATCAAGGAATTTAACAGATATATGTTAAAACCACTACAATAATTAAACACATTTTGGAGAAGATACTCTGAAGCTTGCAAATATTCTGTTACACCAGTTTTAGCATTCGTCAGTGGATCTTGTCTGCCGTAATTATTATTGTGGTGTGGTAAGGGTGATTTTCCACTTTCTTTCTTCCTTTCATATTTATTATTTGTAATTCTTCTGTAAAGAAGACTTGTTCCTTATTTATTTATATATTTAATTATTTTTTATATCGGTATGGATTGATTGATTTTTTTCCAGCTTTATTGAAATATAATCAACATATAACATTGTGTAAGTCTAAGACGTACAATTTGTTAGTCTGACACACATATGTATTGCAAAATGATTACTACTGTAGGGTTAGCTATAACTTGCATCACAGTACTTAATTAATATTTCTTTTTTGTGGTGCAAACATTTCAGAACTACTTTCTTAGCAACTTTCAAGTAGATACTACAGTATGTTTTTAAAGTACTTCCTTACTTTCTGGCAATACAAGACGCTCCAGACTCATGTTGAATTTTTTTCCGCTTTAGTCCTAGAGTCAAACATTTTTCCAAGAAGCCCTGTTTTCTTTTTGTTGTTGTTGTTGGTGGTGGCGAAGAAAGATATTTCAGTATTAGTTGTGCTTGTTAATGCTGTGATGTCACTGCTTTTAGACCTTTTCTGCAAACAGAAAGATAGGAATATATGCATGAACTCATATCCACCCATATATCTATATTTACTTCTGTATCTATTTTTCTAAATATTTGTAAATATATAGATATATTAAAATAAACATGAGTTTGTGCTGATAGCTACACCTCTAGTCCAGAATCATGGGATTCCTTCTAACCTTCCCCCTTGCTGATTCGTATCTTCTTTCTTTGACAGTGACAAATCTTTCCCAGATCCCAAGAATTTTAATTAGCATTTTTTTGCTTTATATATGCACAGACTGATTTAAATTCACCTTCATTTATCTTGGGCTGCTGTAGAGATCTTAGCCACTGTGACTTGGGTTGGGATACTGGGTTTCTGGATAAAGTGATAGGAAACATCTGACTTGATAATGTATATTTATAAATGTGAAATTAAAAGCAGACTGGAATTTGGCAATGGGTGAGTCAAGAGCTTAGCAGAATGAACACTCTCCATAAAGCCTCAAATATGTAAGCAGCAGGCATGTTGGTCTGTTCTAAGGTATATTTGTGGTGACCTCCATGGGCTGAGCCTCAGTCCTCCAGAAATATTGTTGAGGTAGGACTCAGAGGTACATTCTAGTACATGCACATTATTGGGACATCTATTTCATAGGATGTTTAAAACTGGACTTTCTAGGGAAATGTGGCCTCCAGTCCACTAACTGTGCAGTTACTTTCTGAGGACAAAACTGGAAACAGCCATCTGGTGGGCTGAAAGCTTAGAAAGATTTTGTGGAGCATGAGTGCCCTCATGGTATGTATACCCTCAATTTTGTCATGGTAGAGAACTGGCCCTCCTAGCTTTCCTGCTTGCCCTCCCACAAAACTCATGACTCCTCATAGACTGTTTTTGCCTTACTGCCTTGAGAAAGAACAGAATATGGCCTAGCATAAAACCATGAGCTCTGTCTACCTCTTCCTTTTTCCACATTTTCCTTTTGGCTTCAGGGCTCTGAGACCCCTTG
The DNA here is from genome assembly GCF_057802395.1 of Ceratotherium simum simum. Classification (NCBI taxonomy): domain Eukaryota; kingdom Metazoa; phylum Chordata; class Mammalia; order Perissodactyla; family Rhinocerotidae; genus Ceratotherium; species Ceratotherium simum. Next base: position 76,302,853 of record NC_141902.1, on the reverse strand, counting down.
TAGAAGTGACAGTGATATGAGCAAACACACTCTGATAATAAATGACCTCACCTGTGGCCTGATATGGAGATGAGTATTGGGGGAGCAATATCACCTGAGGAAGATGTCCTGAACAGGACAGCTGGAGCACAGAAAGAGCTATAGAGGGCCTAGAGGTCTGACCTGCACCCTCACAGCCTCACTCTCCATGATAGGCTACAACTTGCTAGAAGCCTCTTCATGCTAACGGCAGGGGCAGGCTGCTGAAGACATGCTACATGATTTGTCACACTATAGAGAGGAACTTTCAGTTGTGAGTAGTAGTCAAAGAACAAGTGCGTCTGGTGAGAATTGGGCTTTTATACTTATTTTGGTTACTGAAAATAAAGCTTGGTCACAGGCAGGAGTTGGCAGAAGATAACACGTCAGAGACGAGGAAAGGAAGAGAAGAAAGCTGCTGTCTGGGCTGGGAGAGGTCTGCCTGAGCCCTGCACATATTTCTAGGAAAACCAAGTCGTCCTCTTTGTGCCTGCAGAAAGCAGGGTGCAGCAGGAGGAGAGCTGGGACCCGGCCTTCTCCCTCTGCCTGCTCCTCCAGCGACCTGAGCCCACAGCTCTTTTCTTTTTCTTTTTGTAACAGCTTTACTGAGATATAATTCACAGGCCATACAATTTACTCATGTAAAGTGTACAATTCTGTGGTTTTTAGTATATTCACAGACTTGTGCAACCATCACCACAATCAATTTAGAATAAAATTTAAAACAAATATGGAATATTTAAAACAAAAACAAACCCCTTTCTCTTTCACTCCCGAGTCCCCAATCCTCCTCAGCCCTAAACAACCACTAATCTGCTTTCTGTCTCTATGGATTTCCTATTCTGGACATTTCCTATAAATGGAATCATAAAATAAAAGGGCTTTTGCGAATAGCTTCTTCCACTTATCAAAATGTTTTCAAAGTTCATCTATGTCGTAGCACGTATCAGTACTTCATTCCTTTTTATGGCTAAATAGTGTTCCATTGTATGTATATACCACATTTTATTTATCCATACATCCAATTTATGGACAGGATTTTTGGCTTGTTTCCATCTTTTGGCTCCTGTAAGTAATGCTGCTAGGAACATTCATGTACAAGTTTTTGGGTGGACGTACGTTTTCATTTCTCTTGGGTGTTTTTGTAATAGTGGCATTGCTGGGTCAAATCATAACTCTATGTTTAATTTTTTGAGGAAATTTCACACTGTTTTCTAAAGTGGCTGCACCATTGTACATTCCGACCAGCAATGTACAAGGATTCCGGTTTCTCCACATTCTCACCAATACGTGCTGTTATCTGATCCCACATCTTTCTATATGAAACCTAGCCTTTTCTGCCTGGGTTTCTCTTTACCCATTTACTGTACTTCTCCTTATTCTCTAGCACATCCACAATTTTTGAGAAGCTAGTCTCTTTATTGCCACCATAATATGTCATGTTTATTCCTAACTTAATATCTTTGCTCACCCATCATTGTCCCCACTGGTTTTTTTGAATGGATTTTTTTAAATTGTGGTAGAATACACTTGGCATAAAATTTATCATATTTCCCATTTTGTGGTGCATAGTCAGTGGTATTAAGTACATTCACATTGTTGTGCAATCATCACCAACATTCACCTCCAGAATCCTTTTCATCCTGCAAAACTGAAACTCTAAACCCATTAAACAACAGCTCCTCATTTCCCCCTCCCCCAGTCCTGGATAGCCACCATTTTTCTTTCTGTCTCTATGAATTTGACTATTCTAGGTACCTAGTATAGGTAGAATCAACAGTATTTGTCCTTTTGTGACTGGTTTATTTCACTGAGCATAATGTCCTCAAAGTTCATACATGTTGGAACATGTGTCAGAATTTCATTCCTTTTTAAGACTAATATTCCATTGTATGTAAATGCCACATTTTGCTTATCCATTCGTCCTTCGACGGACACTTGCATTGCTCCCATTTTTTAGCTATTGTGAATAATGCTGCTATGAACGTGAGTGTACAAATATCTCTTCAAGACCCTGCTTTCTATTCTTTTGAGTATATACACAGAAGTGGAAGTGCTGGATCATATGGTAATTCTATTTTTAATTCCTTCAGGAATTATCACACTGTTTTCTATAGTGACTACACCATTTTACATTCCCCCCAGCAGTGCACAAGTGTTCCAATTTCTCCACATCCTCACCAACACTTGTTATTTTCTCTAATAGGTGTGAGATGGTATCTCATTGTGGTTTTAATTTGAATTTCTCTAATGATTAGTGGTGTTGAGCATCTTGTGTGTGCTTATTGGTCATTTGTGTATCTTCTTTAAAGAAATGTCTATTCAAACCCTTAGCCTATGTTTTAATGTTTTTCTTTTTGTTTCTGTTTTTTTGTCCCATGGCTCTTAAAGAGTTGTTCACATAACTCTCACTGCAGAGAATTGTTCAACAAACCTACAAAGAAGTGTCTCTACTCCTAACCTTTCTACCTGTAACTATAGGCCACCCCGGATGGAATGGGCACAAGTCCATGGTGTAGATATAGTGGAAAGGAGAAGCTCCTAGAAATGTATGAATCAACGTGGGTGATCAGTTGCAGCTTAATTTCAAGTGGATGATTAAAGACCTATGAAGTTGAAAAGATGTAAGGAAATCTGAATCAAGAGAAATATGACAAGGGTGGTAGTCCAGATCACAAAATCTTAGCGTTGTTATCTGAAAAGAACTTGCTTCTTTTAAATATATTTGGAGGCAAAGATGGGAACCAAGGCTGTTCAGCACAGGTGAATGCTTGAAGCCAGAATATTTTAGTTATGTGCTTGTTGAGGAAATCTCTATCCAGGCTCATAGTTGTGCATGTCTTAGTCACACACCAGATCAAAGCAGGCACTAGGCAAATAAAGACAGGTGCAGAAACTGTGAGACACCTAAGACGAGCCCTTGTGTTCAGAAGGCCTTTGCAAACCCTGGACAGTGTTCCCTGAGTGCTGCAGTTTTCTTTCCAGGGTCTTTCTCTCTATGACCTAGATCACCCTTAGGAAGATGGGGGTGTGAAGGGTACAGTGGTCAGGTTTGGAGAGTAAGGGAAAATTTCCCCTTACCACCTTCTGACTACCTTTTCCTTCATCTAAGTTTCACCAGCCATTGCCTGACTTATTAATGTACTGGCCAATGTAAACATTGCTCTGCCCATCGGCTGCTTGTCCAGAAATTATTGAGTGGGCCTGGATATCTGTTGGGCTAATTTAACTTAAACGAGGAAGGAGAAATCTCATATTCAACTTTTTAAGAGGTAGAGTAAATAGGAAGCCTGAATTTTCAAAGAGCAAATTAAAAGCCTAGAGGGTATAAGCATCCTAAAAGCCAGGATGAAGAAAAGTTGCATCTTAAGAAGATCTTCTATGACCTGAAAAAAATTAGCAATTCTCCCTATATACCATATTTCATTAAAGTTTTTCTCTTTATCTTCTTAGGCCATTTGCAGAAAGACCTTTTTATGCAAAAAATGTTCTGCTCATCCCCATGACACCTTGGCCAGATGTAAATCTGGATATGAGGTGTGTTCCAGTTGTCTATTGCTATGTAACAAACAATCCCAAAATTAGTAGCATAAAAGAACAACCATTTTGTTATGCTCATGGATTCTGTGGCATAGTAGGGAAAACTTTTCTTTGCTTCATAATATCTGGGGCCTCAAATTGGAAAACACAAATGGCTGGTGAATGAGTCAAACAGTTGGGGACTGGAATAATCTAGAGGCTCCTTCAATCACATTTGTGGTGCCTGGGCATCCCTGGGCAGGGATGATCCAAAGGCTGGACTAGGCTAGGACTATCAACAGGAGCTCTCTGTGTGGTTTGGGATTCCTCACAGCTTGGAAATCTAGTTGGGGATTGTACCCAGTAGCTTACATTTAAAGGGAAAATGTTCCGGTGTGCAAGGCATAGTAGCATATCTTTTGTGACCTTGACTCAGAAACCACACAGCATCCAGCCATACTCTGTTAGCTGGAGCACTCACAAGTCCACCCAGTTTCAAAGGGAGGGGATAAAGTCTACCTGGATGGGATCAATGTCAAAGCCGTCGTGCAAATTTTTACAACCACCACAAGTTTGGAAAGAGTTGCATGTTTCTCTAGTGGAAATATTAACTGAAGGGAAAACCCTGATAATTCACAACTTAATATATTGTATCTGATTGTGCATTGATTTTTGCCTAAGTTCTTTAAATAGCTAGTTGGAAGAAGGAGGCAGATTCAAAGAAGCTAAAATGAGTATCATTCCCCTGATTTTGGTGATATCAGCTGTACTTCTTTATTTGATCATCTAATCCCCACAAGACATTTCTTGTGGAAGATAGAGACAAAAGCTAGAGTTATTGCTTCATGTTTTGGTGTGAAAGATGTAAGAATGTTTAAAATTTTCGAATTTGTTTGTTTGTGTATTTGTTGTTTGTTTTGAGAATACTGTCGTTCGGGTTGATCTCTCTGTGAGCAGATTAAAATTGGTCGTCCATGTTAAAAAGGGTCTCCTTGTAGCCCATACTCCATGCTTGGTGCGCTGTGTGACTTCTATAATTGGGGCCAATTGTCATCACTTTAGAGGGAGAACTCCTGTCTTTTGACATAAAGGCTTCTGAGTTTAGTGACCTCATTCTCCAATTTTTGATTTATAATTTCTACAAATGATGGCTCTAAAACATGTGCCCATTAATCTTTACTGCTCGCCTATCCCCATGATTTGAAATAAATTTTGGACTGAATTTGAAAAAACAAATATATCCTATTTGTTGATCAGAGCTTCATGTAGAATTAAGTGGGCCAAGGGGATAAATTCTCCAATATGAGGTTCCATATTGACGTTCCACATTGGAAGTGTGAGGCAAGAGCCTAAAGGAACAACAACAAAAAGACTATATGAAGATTGTAGTTCTAGAAGTCTGGGTCCCTGAGAGACTACGTGGAAGAGAGGCACCTACCAACCTATGTGGTATGTGTAACGTGAGCAAGTAACAAACTAACATTGTGTTAAGCCACAGATACTTTGGGTTAAGTTTGTTACCTAAACTAATGTAGCCTAGTCTAATGTAGCAATCATTAGAGAATCAGCATTCTACAATAACATTAAGCCCAAAACATGTGGTATTAGCTTAGCAATCAGTAACAAGGAGTTTAGTAACTGGTATCTGAGCCTAGAAAGATGATCATCTATCTTTTGTGGTGGCAAAATATAGGGGTACTCTGCTGTCTTCACTAAGTTGTGAGGTGAACCACATGCATTCTGAGCCATCATCTTGAGGGAAAGACTTTGGGAGATAGAATCTTAGCTCCAAAGTTGGCAGCTATCGCCCACAGTTAGTAAAATATAAGAAAGAGATCTGCTAAGAAAAGAACAGACCCGTGTGAAAGCAGGAAAAACCTGGGGATAGGAATGAGATTTTAGATTACTTTTTAGATTGAATGGCCAATAAAATGCAACAGTTTGTTACCTCAGGATACATCAGGAAAAATATCAAAAGATTATGGTCTTCCTTTGTGTTCCTGACAGATTAAAGATCCCCCTTCCCCTACCTTTATGTTAGAAGAGAAAGGCATGAGGATGAGAACAACAACAACAAAAATGGCTAATTGACAAATTCTCAAAAGTAATTGTGGGTAGGGGTACTGGTATGAGGACCCGATTAGAAGCACATAAACGAGAAGTCTACTGAGCCTTTAAGATAGCTAAGAATTATGTGTCTTCAAGGATTAAAACAACCATCGAGTACAATCATTTTGCAAAATTGTCAGTTTCTTATAAAGTTAGACATAGACTTACAATAGGAATTGGCAATCTCATTAGTTATTTATCCAATAGAAATGAACATTTATCTGCAGAAATACTTGTTCTCAAATATTCAGAGCAGTTGTATTCATAATAGCTCCAGTCAAGTAATGACCCAAATGTCCTTCAACACATAAGTAGATAGACACATGGCGATGTGTTCATGAAGCAGAGTGCTACTCCACAATAAAAGAGAAATGCTACTGATACAGGCCACGGCACAGACTATTAAAGACATATGTTCAATAAAAGAGGCTAGAATAGAAGATTACATACGGTAATTCCAGTTGTGCAAAACTGTAGAAAAAACAAACTCAAACTAGTGACTGAAAGAATGTCCAGGGAGTCATATAGCCCAGTGAAATATTTAAGAAGGTCCCACTCTTAAATAGAGTTGTAGATGGGCTGAGGAGGGGAAAAGGCAGTAGTGAGTAGAGCAGGGAGGCCCACCACCTACCAGGAGGACATCTCCTCATGGTTCTTTCCAGGGTCTTTACTCAGCCTTTATTCTCCTCTGAGGTCACTGCATGGGAAGCTTTAGATGTTTTCTTTCTTTTCCTACAAGCTCCTCTATGCTACCAATTGCCATATTTGCCTCCTATGTATTTGTCCTGTTGTATACCACAAGTGCCACACACATGCCCTTGAAAGCACTTGTTTCTAAAGGGCTATTTTTGTAGATTACACAGACACACACATACACACTTACACAGAAAACCTAAATTTGTGAAAATTGCCTCACATGGCCCATCTACGTTCAGATACATCTGGGGAGTTGCAGTTTGGATTCTGTACTCTGGCCCTTGATGGCCCATTGTGTTATATATTTTGAAACATCTTCACTGAAATATAATTCATATACCATAAAATTCACCCCAATGTCATGATTTTTAGTATAGTCACAGATATGTGAAAATATCACCACAGTCAATTTTAAAACATTTTGATCACCACAAAAGCAATGTATGATTTAACTATCACCCCTAATCCTAAGCAACCACTCATCTACTTTCTGTATCTATAGATTTGCCTATTCTGGACAATTCGTATGTATGAAGTCATATAATATATGGTGTTTTGTGATGGACGTCTTTCACTTGATGTTTTTTAAGTTCATCCATGTTGTAGCATACATCACTTCATTCCTTTTTATGTCCAAATAATATCTCCTTGCATGGATATCCCACTTTTGTTGATCCTATTATATTATTTTTGAATGGGCAGGATGCTTCAGTTCTGCATGGGCTTTTTGAGGACTTTGAAGATTGAGAATACTGTGGGAACACTGAAGGAAACTGTGTCTAAAACTATTACTACCCAGAGCAGATAAATATGAATTGAATTCCATGCTGCCCGTACTTCTCAATCTTGGCCTCTAAGAGGCTACAAAAATTAACGATAGATAACTCAGGACATGCCAGTTGGCATGAGAGAGAAGAGAGAATATTAAAATTAGGGCTGAATAGAGATGTTCTTGAATTAGTAAAGCCATGGGATGGTAAGGTAGCAAGAAATAGTGTCATCCTCTTAGCTTGGGGGGGGGTCCTCTCAGATTCCAGATTCTGTGTCAAATTCACAGTATATAACAGGCACCCTCAATATTACTCAGATAGATTGAAGAGAATTAAGAGGATAGTAGGATCTCTATTTCTAGATATTAAGCTAGAGTTTAGACTGGACTTACTTTCATGTCATAAACAACTAGAAAACTGGGAAAAATATGTGGAACAATTGCTTTCAAACATTGGAAACATACAACATAGAACTTGATCCTGAAAATGAAAAAGAAACAGTTGCCCCACTTTCTGCCTGGAGGCACATTCCAATTGCAATGGAGGGAGGGGCATCCCACCCAACAGTGCAATCACTCTGATAGGAGGAGGCAGAGGTCAGCCCTCAGAGGATGAGATTGCTGGGATTTATGGGGATATAGTAACAAAAGAAAGAAAAATATACACTAAAAAAGCTCCAGAACTCTGCATAGTGGTCCCATTGAGTCTGTTAGTAAGCCATGAATATATGGGCAAAAAATACCTACAGAGCTGTAAACTGAACAATTCCTAGACGTCATGCAGAACATTCTAGAACAGGCCAGACAGAGTGAAATGACTTTATTTAATGACAAGACATTCAGTGCTAAGCTAAAGGGACACTCATTAGTCATAGGGCCAAACTCTCCCTATATTAAAAGTAACTCCAGTTCTGCCCTAAAAATGCCTTAAAACGAGCCTCAAAATGATTTAGCTGATTTTCAAATTACTTAACCGTCTGTCAGAACAAGGTCCGACAGAATCCAGACAATCAACACTGAAACATTCACAATATTCAGCATTCACTGAAACATTACTAAATATGCTAAGAAGCAGGAAAACATGACCCATAACTAGGAGAAAAATGTGTCAGTCAAAAGCGACTCAGACGTGATGGGATTAGCAGATTAGAATTTTATTTTAATTTATTTTATTTTATTTTTTACCTTTTTTGTGTGTGTGTGAGGAAGATTAGCCCTGAGCTAACATCCATGCCAGTCCTCCTCTTTTTGCTGAGGAAGACTGGCTCTGAGTTAACATCCATGCTGATCTTCCTCCACTTTATATGGGACGCTGCCACAGCATGGCCTGACAAGCGGTGTATCAGTGTGCGCCTGGGATCCAAACTCCGGCCGCTGGCAGCGGAGTGCGTGCGCACACTTAACCGCTATGCCACGAAGCCGGCCCCAGAGCAGAATTTTAAAATGGAAGTTATAAATGCTGTTTATAACTCTTTTTTATTTGTGGATGACATAATAGTGTTTATATAAAATCCTATGTAATCAACAAAACATCCAGTAGAATTAAGCAGTGAATTTAGCAAGGTTGCAGGGAACAAGGTCAAAATACAAAAATTAATCATATCTCTATTTGCTACCAGCAAGCAATTTGTAAATAAAATTTTAGAAATAATACCATTTATAAAAGCAAAAACAAACATGAAATCAGGATATATTTTAACTAAATATTTGCAAGACCTCTACACTAAAAGCTACAAGATATTGCCATTAAAATTTAAAGAAGAATCTAAATAAATGGAAACATATAGCATGTTCATGGACAGAAAGACTCAATATTGTTAAAATATCAAGTTGTCTTCAACTAGATATATGGATAAAACACAAACCCAATCAAAATCAGAGTAGGTTGTTGTAGAAAATCACAATCTGATTTTAAAATATGTTTGGAAATGCAAAGGACCTAAGAGTAGCCACAACAATTTTGAAAAAAGATCAAAGTTGGAAGATTCACACTGATTTCAAGTTACTATAAACCTACACTAATCAAGAAAGTGTATTATTGGTCTAAGGATAAACATATAACTCAATGGAATAGTACGGAGAGTTGAAAAGTAGATTCATACATATATAGTAAATTGGTTTTCAACAAAGTTTCCAAGGTAGTACAATTAGGAACACACAGTCTTTTCAACAAGTGCTGGAACATTTGGCTATCCATATGGGGAAAAACATGAACCTATATCTTTCATCATATCATACACAAAAATTAACTTGACAGGGACCATAGAACTAAACATAAAAGCTAAAATTATAAAGCACCTAAAAGAAAATGTTGGGGAAAATACCCATGACCTTGAGTTAGGGAAAGATTTATGTTTTGAAGCATGAACTATAAATTTAAAAATTAATAATTTTAAGTTCACCAAGAATTTGTACCCTTCAAAACACATATTTAGTGAAATGAAAAGACAAGCTGCAGACTGAGAGAAAATATTTATAATCAACATATCTAGCAAAGGATTTGTATCTGGATTATGCAAAAAACTCTTAAACCTCAGTGTTAAGGCAAACCACTCAATAAAAATGAGAAAAGGATTTGATCAGACACTTCACCCAAGAAGATATATAAGTGGCCAATTCACTCTACAAAGATGCTCAACATCAGTAGTCATCAGGGAAATGCAAATTAAAACCACAATGAAATACCACTGCATACCCACTAGAATGGCTAAGCTTTCAAAGCTTGGCAATACCAAGTATTGGCACAGATGTGAAACAACTGGAATTCTTATATACTGCTGTGGGAAGCAGAAAATGGTACAGCCAGTTTGGAACATAGGTTGCCAATTTCTTATAAAGGTAAATATAGAGTTACCATATGATCCAGTGATCCTAATCCTAGATATTTACCCCAAAGGGATAAAAACATATGTCTACACAATGAATTTTACAGAAATATACATAGCAGCTTTATTCACAATAGTCCAAAAGAGAAAACAACTGAAATTTGCATCAACAATTGAGTGGGTAAACAAATCATGTTATATCCACAAAATGGAATACTACTCATCTATGAAAAAGAGCAAACTACTGATACACACAACAACATGAATGTAACTCAAAATAGTACACCAAATGGAGCCAGCCCCATGGCCTAGTGGTTATGTTCAGTGCACTCTGCTCCGGTGGCCTGGGTTTGTTTCCTGGGCGCAGACCTACACCACTCATTGGTCGTCATGCTGTGGTGGTGACCCACATACGAAATAGAGGAAGATTGGCACAGATGTTAGCTCAGGGCAAATCTTCCTCAGCAAAAAGAAAAAACAATAGTTTGCTATGTACAATAGTCAGACACAAGAGTACATACTGTATGATCGATTTATATGATTTTTGTCACTAACTATTTGCCTAGGGCTGGGAAATGGAGGAGGATTGAATGCAAGAGAGAGGAGAAAACTTTGTAGTAACGAAAATTTATTTTGTTTGCTATGGTGCTTATATGGTTATATGGGTATAATCAATTTTTTAAGTTCATTGAACTGTATACTTAAAATGGGTTAATTTCATTGTATGTAAATTATAACAATAAAGTTGACTTTTAAAAATAAGTTAATAAATATTGTCTCCCTATGTGCCTACAATTCTTAATCAGCATTTTTTGTTGTTGTTTTCTCACTAGCTTAGAAATATCTCCACAAAAACTCCCTCACTCTGCCTACATGCTACTATGTCTATATAAAAGGATGATGTGTTACACTGTGCACAGCGATCCAGGATTTAGGGATGTAAAGTAAAGATGAACCTGATGTTCTATGTAATAGGATGGAAAACAAAAGGAGATTACATTTGAGTTAAGACTGTGATAGGTGGGACAAGGAGAATTCCTCAGGAATGTAGGAAGGAAATAGCAATGCCTGCTCTGTGCGCCCCATTCAGATATCAGATGTATATGCTGCGTGTCTTTCTAATTGCATTCTTATATCTAAGTCTCTGGTCCTCAAAAGCTTTGTTGGCCCAAGACCAGAGATGGGGTGCTGAGTACAAGAGAATGATTTGATCATACAACGTATAGACTTTTTGATATGGGGGCTTACAACAGAAGTGTGTTACCCAGGCCCGCAAGTCTGTGCTTTGTTCCAGAGAACAAAGCTGTTATCAGGTATTTGAGGAGGGGGACAAGAAGAGTGGCAACAGACCTGTTGGGAAGGCTCTTCCAGGATCAAGTGCATCTTCATAGAGCAGTATGGGCACCTTCTCAACAACTGCACCTCTCTATTGATGGAAGCCACATGGGCGGTTAAGAGAGAGATGCATTGAGAGGTACGGAGGTGTTACACCACCATTCTCTCCTCCCTGCATGTTCTTCCATCCAACATGATTGTGATTGACTAGCTATTTTTCTTATCTAAAGTACAAGATTAGATTTATTGTAGTTTCATTTATGTGGCACCCTTTGCATACTAATTATATCTACTGATTAAATTATGCCGTACTGATATTTTATTGGGTTATCAGGTACAGGTATTTTATTTTATTGGGGGGTAGATATCCTTGATTTGGTTCTGGAGTTAACCTCAGTATTTTTATGGCTTAAAAAGTGGGGAAAAAAGAGCCCAGAATTTGGCAAGGAATGAGTTAAGACCTTGGAGGTGAGTAATGGCTTCGTAAAGATGGAATTAAGAAAACAGATGTATCTCAGGAAGCTTTGCCCAGATCTGAGACATAGGAGCAGTGCTCTCTGTCAGCTGCTTTCCTCCTGGTTTATGCTCTGACACTGTAGGGGCTGAGTTAATAGGACTCTACGGAAACTCTTGCTCAACAACCAGCAACTCTGGCCGCATGAAACTCTGGGGTATTAGGGTTGGACATAGGTATTGAGGGATCCTGAAGCAGATATCAAGTGATCAATGCATGATGTAAGGTGTGGACTGAGATGACACTTCAAGTTTCACATGATTTTTAGGATGATTTTGGAGGCAGAAAAATAATTATATTACTTTTCTAGGAGCTGTGTGCCCTGCCTATTTTTCTCTATTCAAACTTCCAGACCTAGACACTATCGCTTACTAAAGAGTATGCTTCAGATATTCAGATCTTAACTCCTGATTTGATGTAAGAAATTAGAGTAGATCTGAAGTTGTGGTTTAGGGGAAAACATTCCAATGTGGCTTAAAGAGACGTTGGGCATGAGGAGATCCTGTATGTTCCCAGGATGCTTCTGGAGTCTGCACACAAGGCCATTTGTTGTTCTAGGACCCTCATGGTGACCACTATAAGAACACACCTTTTCTCTCATGACATAGAACCCACTCGGCTCACTGATCCTTAACCTCCACCTGCAATCACTCCTTGATCAAAAACAAGCGTGTCTTCACATCTCACTCCCGCCCTCTTACCTGCCCTTACGTGCTAATTGGCCATAGAGGGCACCAATGCTGAACGGCATCCTTAGAGAAGGTGCCAGTTGAATGGAAAACACGTTGCACACTATGATAAAAGATGTTTAATGAAAAAGGGGAATGGGACATCACAAGAGCATAAAGTATTGTGGAATGAAATACTAAATGAAATGAAAAATAAAAGTTTTCCACTATTTAAGCCTTCAATAGAATCGATGCTGCATTTTCCTGAGGGGTGAGGTCAGTGCTTGGAGAGTCTAGATGCTTTATGAAGGCTAAATGGGAAGCACAGCAATCTCTAAGGAGAAAAAAAAAACAAACAGAATCATGTTTCCTGTCTGTTGCTTTGTTCATTCCAGGTCCCCGGCTCCCTGAAGGCGGCTCTGCCTGAAGCTGGGGATACAGTTTGAAGGACGTGCTGTACCGTTTTGTTCATTAAAACAAAGAACGATATTTTATATTCTCAACAAAGGTAGACAGTCATGTGAATCTGAGGTTTCCTGCCTCAGACCACAGAGGTAAACGAGAAAGTATGAGTGGGGAGGGTAAGCGGGAAGCCCTCCAGTTGGGAGCACTCTCTCTGGAGCCCACAGCTTCTTTGTGCTTCTCTCCAGGTTATTCATTTCTCCCATGTCTTCTTTTAGATGGCTGCATGGGAAAGTACTATTTTGGTTTTATAACCGTTTGTGCCTCCCTACCAGCCTTTCTCTCCCTTCTCCCCATACTCCACACCAAAACTCATCGTGTATGAAAATGAAATTTGATGGCATCTCTGTGTAGTGAGAAGCCCTGACATATATTCACAGAAATGTACCTGTTCTGTCTCCCCTGAACACATTTAACTCTCTTCAGAGCTTTGGAGCAGTCCATGGGCTTCTCCTAGTGTGTTTCATGTAAGACAACTTGGGGTTCTGCTACAGGCCACAGGCAAGTATCTCCTATCCGACTAGCCCACTTGCAGATAACAAAAACTAAATAAACATAATTAGTTTTAAATATTGAAATATAAATATCTAAAAATAATATTTTAAATATTTCATATTAATTGTATATTAATGTAGTATATTAATGAATATATCATTAATATTACACTAATAATATAATAAAATAGTACTAATATTGCATTGTAATGATATTAAAATACTTTCTAAAATATATTATTTAAAATTTATAATATAAATAATTTTAAATAGAAATTTAAGACAAAATATAAAAAAATTCTCTGAAATCATTGAACAGCAATCAAAAGCAGGCAGATACTGGAGGGGAGTTGACACTTTGTTATGGGGGTTTGGTGCTGGGTGAGTTTCCCATCTTTTTATGGTTTTCGTCCCAAGGGCAGTTCCAAGTCCTTGCCCATGAAGAGCAGCTAAAATTCCATGGCGAAACCAAACTGTCAGTTTTACTGGAATGAAAAATGAAAGGATAGAGTTTGGAGCAGTCACATGAGATAGAAAATGAGAAGGAAGTCTCAGAAAGAAGAGAGTCAGTGGGAGGGTGGCTAATTCTGCTCACACACTCTGCCCAAGTCTCTGGATTACTCTGAAATAGCACACAGGACAGACTCCAAGCAGCTCAGCTAAGACTTGACCTGAGACTTCAATTCCCACCAGCAGCAGGGGAGACAGTTGGCAGTTATTGTTCCACCAAATTATCTGCCTGCTTTAAAAAAATATGTACATAGATGAACTATTCAGAAAAACATCACAATCAAGATTGTTTATAATGTATCATTCAAAATGTCTAGGACATAATCCAAAATTATTCAACATATGAAGGAACAGGAAAATGTGAGGCGTACACAATAGCAAAGACAATAAACAGAGACCCAACAAACCCTGATTAAGGATATGATCCTTGGAATGACTAGGAGGCTGATTGCAACAGTAATAACCAAAGGGCCTGAAGATTGGCTTCAGGCAGTCTGAAAGACAAAGCATGACCTCAGCTATGAAGGTTTTGGGTGCACAAGTGTGAACTTTGCAGTTGTTAGCCCCACTGCTCACTCAGGGCTCTTGATCTCCAGAAGCTTTGCCCAGTTGGGCAACTCTTATGTGATGCATAAGACAGTACTGCATGAGAGGCCAAGTAGAAACCAGAATGTTTTTAAAAATTAGTGTTTTGAAAAAAATTAGTGCCCAGTCCTGTACCTGGTGATAAGGAGGAGGAGAGGTGTATGGTCAGTGGTGGATGGATTGAGAGAAAAATGGAAGGAAGCTTTCTATGCTGGGAGGGGTCTTGATCAAGAATGCATTTTCTCAACGCAGCACTGAGGATCTTACTTGGACTCTTCCTGGGCTCTCTCCTGATGTCTGGAGGTATGGCAGTAGAGGGTGATGGGGCACATGCCTCTGTGTGTGTGTGTGCGTGTGTGTGTGTGTGTGTGTGTGTGTGTGCGTGTGTGTGTCTTTGCTAACCCAGCCCTCTGCTTACGCTCAGGGCTCCTAAAAAAGGTTTTGTTTGTCTGTTTCTTGTTTTGGTTTGTTTTTTGTTGATGTATTTGTTTTTGGTTTTATTTTAAGAGAATTGCACACCCTAAGTGTAAGTTCAATTATTTTTCACAAGGTGAACACGCCTGTGTATCCAGCCTCCAGATCCAGAAAAACAACATTACCAGAATCACAGAAGCTCCTTGTGGTCCCTCCCTGTCGTCCGTCATGGATCATGCCACTGTCCTGCCAAAAAGTGTTTTTAAAGTGCCACCGGCAGAGACAGACCTTGTCGCAGCCAGAGGGTAATTGCCTCCTGTCATTCAGTGGATACCCTGACCATGCAAACCTGGAGGGGATCTTGTAGTCACAGAGGGTAAAACTTGGACCCGATAATCATGGAAAGTAGGAATAGCTGCCTCTTTCATAAGAGTACTTACAAATGGATGAAATGAATAGAAGATTCTGGAAGGCTCAATTAACTGAACAACAGAAAAAAAAATCTGATATCTGCACCTGGTCATATCTATTCCTTTCTGACCATAGGCCCAAATTAGCTGGGACATGGACAGGGATGGGGTGGGAGGGACTGCAGGCGGGTGTCAAACTCGGGGTGGTATATACCAGGAGGTTTTAACTGCATCTGTCTGAAGAAATGTGGTGTTCAGAGCCATTTTCCTGAAGCATCCTTGCCCCTTCAGCAAAGCTCATGTCAGGCTTCCAGAGAAAGGGTTGCCAAGGGGAGCAAAGCATACCTAGCCCCACCCTCTTTGCAGGGAGCTCTCCTGCCGGAGCCTGTGCAGTTGAAGTGGTGCAATGCAGGGGTATCCTCTGAGCCTTTGCTAATCCTGGTCGGGAGGGAGCAAGGGGGCTCCAGAGGTGGAGTGTTGCATCTGTTGCTTTCTCTCCACCTGCCTCCTACTCCTCCCTTGAGCCCACAGTGGCTACTTCATTTTCTGGTTCTTACTGTCAACAGACAAAATGTGGCTCCTGCTAATTACTCTCAATATGCCCATGAGGAGCCTGCCTGCATATAACTGAATTAGAGTTTTCATATGGGCTCAGTGGGGCCCTGGTGTGGGCTCAGAGGGGAACTCAGCTGAAGGTTTACCAGCGAAAAAAGAAAAAAAGAAGGAAAGGTTTGACAAGAGGTGAATGACGAGCTCAAAGCAGAATAGGAGTTCATAGACAATGAATTTTAAAAAACAGCAGAGCCATGAAAAATGCAGGAAAAAGAGACTGAAAAAGGCCTGTCCAGAGAGGTCTTGAAGACTAGGAGCATGCAGAGGTGTGGGTAGGAGAGGGTAGGGCTTCTGAGATGGTAGGGGCTGCTGCACAGTCAAGTCCTTTGAGCAGTGACACATATCTCTTAGATTTAAAAACAAGAAGGTCGGCAGAGACCTTAGCAAGAGTTTTTGGGTGGATGGATAAGAACAGAAACCCTTAAAAATAAACTGGGAAGTGAATGCTCCATGACCATATGGAAAGATCCTTTCTCTCTCCACACCCCCTCTTTCCTGAGGGGCCCTTAAACATCATTTCCAATTCAGACTCCAGGAAGAAACTTATTAACCACAAGCAAGCCTACTCCTGCTAACTCCCAGCAAGCCTGAGGGAGCACACTGGTAATCTTTGACATATTTCAGTGGCTTTAAAAGATGTACCATCCCAGACTCTATTCTTGCATTGGCCAGAGGCCCAGAGTGGGCTTCATGGATGGGTAGGTCCAATCGGAAGCATAAATAGCAGCAACTCGCTACATAGATATCTCTATGTTTAGGTGTCACGGAGACGTGAGAGAACCATGAGCAGCTAATGATACTGTGACCCTCAAACTCATATATTTAAAATATTTGGTTGAGTTAATTGGTGAGAGTGAGAAAAAAACTGTTCTATCTTAGGAAAAAAAATGCATCTCCATCTCTACTGTTGGATATGAGGAATGTATCAGATGTTCTGAAAATTCTATGACATATTAACTGTTTAGAAATATTCATTTCACAAATGTTCCAATATTTATAACTTCCTTGTGACAAACTTAAACTTCCTGCAGATAAAGTTAACAAAACTTTTCTCATTTATCTGTGATTCTTAATCTCCCCACAGTGTTTCTAAAAAAGTTTTAAGCATAAAACCTCTTCTCAATCACAAAAAATGATGTTATTTGGAAAATAAAATGATTTGCTTATTCTTTGTTGACATCATTTGCTTCCAGAATTTCAGCTTCCTTGTGACCCTGACCTCTGACAAATGTCCACTGGTGCCTGCAATGCAGCAATGTATGTTTGATTATATTGTCATAGAGCAGCAACATGGACATACAAGTTCCCAATAAACATGTTTAATTCTGTCCCATGTTACTGTCATCTGAATTTTCATAGAATTTTCCCATTTCCCGTTGCTTTCTTAGCCTTTTCTCTTACTAATTTGTAGAGGGTCTTTATATTATCTAGTTATGAAAGATGCAAAAATCTCCACAAAGCCTATTGCTTGTCTTTTCACTTTTTTTTACACTACCTTTGCTTATATTAGATCACTGGGATTTATTTTTATAAGTGATGTCAGATATGGATTTAGCTACATTTTTTCCAAATGTATGAGAGCCAATGTTGCAACACAATATTTTTAATGTTTCAACTCAACCCAATTTGGAATGTTCTAATTAGTTTGAATACATTTCCATGTACACTTAAATACATATTTAAATTGTTTTCCTATTAACTCATCAATCATATTCATAGTTTCTCCAGAAGTAATCAACCATAAAAACTCTAAATTGAGGTCTTTGTAGGTACCAGCAATCAAAAGTTCTCTCAAAAAACCTCTTACGGCAGATTTTTCTTATAGTGTAAAAACAGCTAAATTCAGGATAATTAAAATTGGAAGGAATATTTTTCTAAGCGATCATTCTTGTCACTTAAAGTCTACTATTTCAAGTGCCCGTGCTTTGTTTTTTGTTTTTGGGGGTTTTATTTGATGCAAAATTTGGCAGTGAACGCCTCCTGGGCTTCTCCTTTTGCTTATTTCTGTAGATTACAACCTAACAGGTCCCCAAGTGTTTGTTTGGAGGGTGGGATCCTGGGTGTCTGGCAGATTTTTCAGCCCCAGGGGGGTCCCCAAACCTCTCCCTCACCGGAATCCTCAATTGTCTGCCTGTAAGAAAGGGCACTAGCACCCCTCCTGTGAAGGAGAGGAAGGAATCACACAACCAAATTTGCTGCTTTACAATGATCCTCATTCCCATTTGAGGTATCTTTGTTGAGATAGTCTTCACTAATCAGGTTACAGCGCCATCTGGCATTCACAACTGGGAGTCCTGGGCAAGAAGCAAACTGCTTCAAAAAATTCCCTGGTACTGCTGGAGAAAACGGTGCTGAGTTGAGGGAAGGGGGTCACAAGAGACTCAGAAAAGGCGGAGAGGGGCTGAGGACATAGTGATGAAGGTGGTCAGTGGAGCAGGCATTTTAAAATAACAAAAATAATTTACAGTTGCTGCAAACATTCAAACAATCTAGGGCTGCATAAATGTACTATTAAGTCCCCTGTCCAATTCCCATGTCTCACTTAACTTAATAGATGCAATTGTTGTTACAGATTGACCAGCATCTACAAAGGGGTTGATGCCTATACAAACAAACTCAAAAGTGCCTACAGGGCTAGCCCCAAAAACTAGTGGTTAAGTTCAGCGTGCTCCACGTCAGCGGCCCGGGTTCAGTTCCTAGGCGTGGAACTACACCATTTGTTGGCAGCCATGCTGTGGCAGCATCCCACATACAAAATAGAGGAAGACTGGCACAGATGTTAGCTCAGGGCGAATCTTTCTCCAACAAAAAGAAGAATATTAGCAACAGATGTTAGCTGAGGGCTATTCTTCCTCAGCAAAAAAAAAAAAAAAGGTGCCTACATAAATACATATGTTGCTTTTAATGTATTTTTGAAATCGTTCTTACTTCACAAGTATCCAATCATTCTTCCTTATCACCATATAGATATCTTTCATTCTTTTTATCAGCTATATGATATCCAGTATTGTATGCACCTTATTTTATTGCCAGCCATCTATTTATAAATAATTAGATCATTTCTAATTTTTCACTATTACAAACAATGCTGCAGTGTACATTCTTGTTAATTGTTTTATGGGAAAATAAAATAGTTAGGTCTAAGTGTAGGCACATTTCACATTTTGCAAGATATTAAAAAATATCTGCCCCAGAAAAGGCTTCACTGAGGGCACATGAACAGAACAAGTGTTCCAAGGTAGTTGTGCCCTGATCTTAAAAAGGGAACAGTGACTCCTGCGAGTCTCCTTGCTCATGCTAGGGACCTAATGCCTTGAAGCCCTCCCTGGCCATGGGACAGGGATGGACGTCTGAGGACAGATTCTGTGATTCATATGTGTACACACCAAAATTTTCAATCTGAGGCCACTAACTGTCAAAGTGAGGCCTTCCAGGGCAAAGAAGTTTCATGCCCAAAAGTGTGCACATTTTGTTCCAGGGAGGCAAACTTGGTGAGCCTCATGTGGGGCAGTTCATTGAGGCAGGAGGGAGAGAGAAGTACTAAGAGTGCACCTCTATTCTGGAGCTGTTTTTATGGTGCCTGTAGGAGCTTCTTGTTTCCTTACAATGTATTCATTGTGCTGGCATTATCTCTTGGCTCACAACTCAAAAGAGGTTTTGGGAAGACTGTTTATGAGCTAAGAATTTTACTATGCCATTTTTTTCTCTTGCTATTCATTTCTCCCACTTAACTCATTGTTCCTAAACCTTTATTTCTTTTTGTCTCTTTTTCCTGAGACCTAAATATTCCTTTATTTATTTAATAAGTGTTTACTGGACACCTACTATATATTGAGCACTGTCTTAGGGCCTTAAGATAACAGTAGTGTACAAAACAAAGCTCCCTGCTCTCATAAGTCTACAATCATAAATTATATTATATACGTATATATTATGCATATTAAATTATATAGTAGGTAAGGAGAGGATGAGTCGAGTGGGAAAAAAAGACAAATGTATCAAGGTAAGGTAAATCAAGATGCTTGGTTGGGGAGTATGGGTTTCAAAAGTGAATAGGGTGGTTGGGACAAGACTCAGCAGAGGTGAGTTTTGAGCAGAGATTTGAAGGAAGCGAAAGAGTTAATCAAGCAGGAGCAGAGTGGGGGTTGTTCTAGGCAGAGAGCAAAGGCCCTACTAGAGAGCTCATTTGTCTCATTTGTCAGGGGAATGGCAAGGGGGCCATCGTGGCTGGAGTGCAGCTGAAGTCAGAGGGGTCATTCCCAGCCTTTCACAGCATTCAGGGCATGGTGAGACTGGCTTCCCCCGGGGCCCAATAAGCAGCCATTGCAGGGAGGCTGGAGAAACTCTGACTCATTTTGCTGTATTGATGATTATGGGCTGGGGGAGGGAAAGGAAAGAAGCAGGAAGACATGTTCCGACACTACTACAGTCACCCAAATGAGACATGATGGGGCTCTGACCAGGTTTGACGTCAGGTTCTGTCTTCCTGCTATTCAGTCTGATGGAACCGTGAGGTTACGTGAGTCCCTGATAGAGTGTGAAGGAATAATCTGTGGAGGGTGTCTGTAACATCTGAGTAAGAAAAAAGGCTGTACCTTAAGAAGTGTTGAACTAATGTGAGAAATAAGATCTTTGCTATGATATCCCAGATCTCTACTGTCCAAACAAGTCTTATCTAGCTGGGACTGTGGGCCAGTATGAAACCAGAATTTTTAAACATGAGACTATTGGGGAAATGGGGTTCTTAGACTGAGAACAAAAGCACAGTGAAGGGCAGGGTAGGAGTTTGAGGGCAGACATGGGGGAGGGGCAGTAAGGGGACAGACTCTCTCTACCTCTCCTTTTCCCACTCCAGATCTCTGGTTCCGAACTGACACTTCTTCCCTCAACAGGACCACAGAGTAACTAGGCCCTCTGCTCTGCTACTATCCTGAATTCCTGTACCTGGGAAATAGTAAAATTTGGAAGAAGCTCTGCACCTCACTGGTGTAAGCTGTGTAGTTTAAAAAACTGGTAACAATGATAATCCATGATTTAACCAGAAAAAGCAGAGTCCAGTTGTAGGCTCCTAAAATGACATTAGGACGTGATGATGTTTTAAAGAGATCTTTGTGAATTGAGAATCACTCTCTAAGAAAGCCCTGATTTCAGAAATCTGAACTTATCTGACCTCAGTCCACTGTTAGCTCACTTTCCCCTTCTAAACTCCCTCGGCATGGGGAGAGGGACAGGTAGCTAGGTTATGTCGCAGTTACACAGAACGTTTATGTCGCATTTCTATTTGGAAAGCGGTCTCCTAGGACCATCATTCTGCAGCCTTTCATCCCTTAGGCCACTTCTAGCGTCAATCACCTGGAGGAAGAGGTGGGAGGGGATGGATAAGGACCAGCTCACAGCCCTGCAAGGGAGGAAGCCTCCTGGCGCTTGCGCACTCTTTTCACTGCACTGCAGGGGTCTGCTTCACGCAGGAAGGGGGTTTCTTAGAGCATGCGCAGTCTTGATGCACTGCAGGGTCAGCTTCACCAGAAAGGGGGCTTCTTGGCGCCTGCGCACTCTGCTTACAGCACTGCGGAGCCTGCTTTACGGCTGCGCCAGTTTGGCACCTTCCAGAAAGCTCGAGGGCTGGGCGGGGGGAATAGAGCGGGGGTGTTGGGCTGTCATTCTCTCCTCCAGCTCCTCCTTCCGCTGGAGCTCACAGGCCTCAAGTGTTCATTTTTTGACATGTTCCGCATCGATAGACCGCAACCAAACTACGCAAGCATGCCCGTTTCTGTTCTTTGACAACGTCTAACTGGGGTATTGGGACTTGGAGATGAGCTCTGCGGGTCACCAGAGTAGGATTAGAGTCAAATAACAAAAACTAATGTTGGGAAGAGAGCAGCTGCATGAAGGCAATTTGGGCGGATTGACGGTCTGGAGGTGAGCGGGCCCAAAGAAGTTGCACCTTAGCATCTGAGCCCTGCTCCCCATCGGCCACTCTCTCCCTGGGGCCCTCTGCCCCGCGGCCATGGCTAGTTGAACAGTGGTTCTCCAAGTGTTCTCCAGACCGGGGGTAGCCCCAGCAGCAGGACTGCTGCAGACATGTTAGAAATGCAGGTTCTCAGTCCATGCCAGTCGTATCAAGCTGAAACTCAGGTAATGGGCCCAGCAGTGTTCAAAAAGCCCTCCAAGTAATTTTGATGCATGTTCTGAACTAGAAACTGGGACAGTGTATGAGAACTTGTGGTGGAAACAGAGCAAGGAAAACTAGGAATTTTTCATTGTATCCATCTGAGGAAAACTGGTTTCTAGGATCTGACCTCCAAGAGTCTTCCCTCCCTGCCTGCCTGATCTAAGCCGGTATCTGCCATTTCTGGGAGAGAAAGGTGGGAGAGAAGAGACAGGCTGCCAACTTCTGAACTGAAATGGGCCTTCCTGAAGCCTGTGTGTTTTTGATGCAATATGGCACTCTCACCGTTCCCCATGTTCCTCATGGCTGTCATAGGTGAGAATTCGGGGGGAAGATTTTAAGGAGGGATGATGATTTTCTAAGGCCTTTCACTAACTACCCATTCTTCCCTATAAGCTGCTAATGGCGATCACCCATGTTCTGGGCATTTAGCTGAGACACAGGCTTAAATACATTTTGCCTCAATTTGCGCACCAGGTGCTGGTCCAAACTTCGTGGAAGAGTGGAGGGGAGTCTGTGTTTAGATTTGGAAGGGGAAATAAGCAATAATGTGACAGGGAGTGAATTATGAGCTTGAAGGAGTGTAAGGACTCGCTACACACTGAATTTGGGGGGAATCAGTAACTTAGAAAGTCAGACACATTTCTCAAACTGGGCCTCAAAACTTTTGTATTCTCTTCTCGTATGTAGGAAAGAATGAGAGCTAGAGATTTTTCTTCCCTGGTTGGTATAACACTTACTGCTATTGTCCTGGGAACTCTCTTGTCTAGATCTGTGTCTATGCAAGCTGGCACTAATGGGTGTATATAAGTGAGAAGAAATCCAGCAGTCCTCTGTGCTCAGAGGGATCTTCCCAAGCATGGGGATTATTTCTGTGATGTTGTGCTGCTTTGTTTTGTTACATTTGATCATCCATGCCTGTGCACTCAGCATAATTTGGAGACAGCCTCTTCTGTGCCCCTTAGCACAGGTCAGCACAAAGAGTCATCCTGATGAAGACATCCTCCTGGTTTGCATGGACCTTAGATCTGACAGCAGTTTGCCCTGAAGTTCTCACCTCCACTCACCAGAGTCTTTTTCTCCATAACATGTTGTCTTGTCTCTGGTGAACACATAGGACGGTGAACCCAAGTCCTCTCTGCTTTCCAGGTCCTATAGTCTTTTCCTCTGTCACTCATCTTTATTTCTTCCCTCAGTCTGTGGAACACTCTTTCTGGTCTGGTGGATGGAGTAGCTTAACTTTCCTCCCTGCTTCCGACTGAGGTGTTTTACTTTACCATTAAATCCTCTCTCCCATGTATGGTGTAGGCTTTTGGAAACAAGCTGAGAAGATTTGAAGAATGTTACAGCTTTGAGCCCAGCTGAATCCCCCACTAATTTAACAAGCAGAGATGTGTCTATCTCCTTGAATGGGGGAAATGAAGGGAAAAATATGAGAAGGAATAATATAGATTAGTATCTGCAAATATTTTCCTGAAAGAGATAAAGTTGAATTAATAATCTAAGTGATGAAAAGTACTTAGATTTGAGTTATATATTTCAAGGTAGAAAGATGAAATTTGACAGAGGAGAGTGGATGAAGGGAGTCAGCCATCAAGAAACTTGCAGGATAACCTAGGTGTTTGGCCTAAGCAGCAGCTAATTGTAAAAACTGTCATTTACTGAGATGTAGAACAGTGGAATAGGAATAGGAAGGAAAAAGAAGGATTCAATTGATGACTTTTTATATATGGAAGTAATCTGTGAAAATTCAGGTGGATTTCAAGTTAGCTGTAGGATTTGTGCATGTGGAGTTCATAAGAAGTCTGGGCTGGAGATAAAAGCATGGAGTTATTCACATGCTTATAGTGTTTAAAACCATGGTGTATCAGTTAGTTTTTGCTGTGCCAAAACTTAGTGTCTTAAAATAATCATCATTTATTATTTCAGTTCTCTCTGCTTACCTGAGATTATGAATGAGAAATAGTTTTATTTTCTAACCCAGCATGTTCTGGTTCCTCTGTGGTTACTCTAAATTTTGTACTAAACAATTCATTCTTTAGCTCAGCTCTCTCTTTTGTTGTACCTCATCATACTTAACTAAAGGAAGCCAATTGGCACTAAACATTCTGCGTGGAAATCTTCTTGCCAAGGTACGTAAAATCATTAGGTAAATCTTTCTGTTTACCACTGGCGATAGTTTTACCACTTGTTCTACCACTATGTGCTGTGGATCACCATTTTTCCAACCTGTGATAGCTCTTTCCTTGCCATTTTTCCAGCCTCCACCCACAAAGAGATGTGCTCACCCTTTTCTGGTTTTTCCTAACAGTTTCTTCACTGTGTTTTCAATTTGTACCTGCTGCTCCATTCCAAAGCCAGTGTCACAAGCTTTCTATTTTTGTTACAGTACCACCACACTTCTAAGTACCTATGTATGTAGCAGTTAGCTTTGGTGCATATCAAGCTATCCCCCAAAATCTGTGGCTGCAAACAACGGTATTTATTATTTCTAATGATTCTGTGGGTCAGCTTAGTGGCTCTTCTGATCTGGGCCAGCCCGACTGGGCCTGGATGGTCTAGGACGGCCTCACTTACCTAGCAGATGTTGGCTTGATGGTAGGTCAGGTGACAGGGATGATTTGGCAGTATGTCTCTCATCATTTAACAGGCTATCCCAGCCTCCTTCATATGGTTACAGCATTCTTCATAGCAGCAAGAGAAGGCAAGCCCCGACATGCAAGTACTTCTTCTGCATCTCTGGTTGTGTCACATTTGCCATTGTCCAGTTGGCAAAAGCAATACATGTGGCCAAGCCAACAGTCATTGTGGGTAGGGGCTACCCAATGGCTTGGATGCAGGGAGTGGAATTATTGCAGCCGTTTTTGCACATACGGGGATGGATAATAAGGAGGTGCTACCACCATGGCTTAAGAATTACAACATTTTAGGGTTATGAACAGAGGAAAGGGAACCAATAAATTAGACTGAATAGACTAGTCAGAGAGTTCACTGAACACTGAGGAGAATGTAGACCCAGAAACAGAGAGGAGGCTAGTTAAAAAAGAGCTGGCTCATAAACACTTGAATGCAGATGAGCAGTCAAATAAGATGAACAGTAGGAAGTGTCCAGCAGATTAAATCAGCATGAAGATCCACAATGATGTTTGAAAGATTTGTTTTGATGGAGTGAGGGGAAAAACCCACCCAGAGTAGGATGAAGGCTCAGATGGGAATAGTTGGTATCTGTAGAATGGCCTATTGTTGTTCATTATGCTATTGCCTTTCCTGTGTAGGACAGGGAATTTTTAAAATTCTAACAAAAAAATCACTCTAAATATGACAAACCACATGGAAAATAATTACAGCATCTATTCATGATTCATGACAGTCATAGGGCAGATGATAATCTCCAATGCATTTCTATGGCTTCAAAAGACACGCCAGGCTCTATTCCTGTCCTGGCCAGAATCCTGGTGATGCAGTTGGTAGATGGATGGGTCCAGCTGGAAGCTCCAACATCAAGCACCTGAGGTAGATATCTATGTTTAGAGTGGGAAAACCACGAAAAATATGATGCCCCTTCAAAGCATTTTCTTTAAATTTTGTTCAAGATTGAGATATTGATGAAAAAGAGAAAATTATAAAGAAAAATAAAAATTGTTCGTTTCTTTATTTCAGTTGAAAATTAGAGATTTATTATATTCTGACAAACAACTAACATTCTAACTATTTGGAGTAGTCTTGCATTTCACAAATGTTTCATCAGACATAACGGGAATTAGTCAGCCATGCTAGTTAATGACAGTGGTAACTTAATCTATCATTCGTGCTAATGTGATTTCCAACTTCTTGAGTATTCCCTTCAAATATATATATATATATTTTTGGTGAGGAGATCAGCCCTGTGCTAACAACTGCCAATCCTTCTCTTTTTTTGCTGAGGAAGATTGGCCCTGGGCTAACATCCATGCCCATCTTCCTCCACTTTATATGGGACGCCGCCACAGCATGGCTTGCCAAGCAGTGCTTCGGTGTGCACCCGGGATCCGAACAGGCGAACCCCGGGCCGCCTCAGCAGAGTGCGCACACTTAATTGCTTGCGCCACCCGGCCGGCCCCTCCCTTCAAATATTTATGATTTTATAAAACAAAAACCATCTTGAAATGCATATAAAACAATTAGAAATACATTAAAAAATAATCATTTATTTCCAGTGCATTTATATACATATAATATATATGTATATACATATAATATATATGTGTGTATATATAATATATATATGTACTTTTTTTTTTTTTACTTTGCATTATTTGATTGCAGAATTTCAGCTAGTCCTTCTTTGGATAGTTATCATAGCCATTATGTGCAGTATTGAATCTTAATACATTTGCACCCCTGTTACCAATATAGAGAATACCTCTTTCTCCATTCCTTTGACCACATCATATAAATTATCTTTATAAATTGCCATTTTAATAGGTGAAATATAGTACAATTTTATTTTTTGGATTTTATATAAGATTAAGTATCTTTTCATATGTTTCTTGGTAATTTGTATTTTATCCTCTGAATTTCGTGTTGGATATAAATTGCTCCTTTTTTCCCCATTGGGTGTGTTGTTTGTTAATCAATCATTTTAGAAGTCCTTTATGTAATGGAAAGGCCAAATCTTTGTCAATTACACTTGCTACAAATATTTCTTCCCAGTAGGTGGATTTCCCCACTATGTTTAGACAGTTATTTTAAGTTAATTTAAATTCATTTTTGTGAATATTGTGATAGAGGGATTTAACATTTTTTTCCTAGATGTATGATATAGTACATTGTGCCAAAATTAATCTTTGTAACTTTTCTATTATGATATAATTTTAAACTTAAAGAAAAGTGCAAGAATAGGACAAGGGACTCCTATATTCGCTTTACCTAGGTTCATCAGATATTTACATTTGGCCTCCCATTTGATTTATCATTTGTGTCATTCTCTCTCTTTATAGACCTGGATAGATATAGAAATATGCGTGCACATACGTGCATGTGCATATGTGCACACACACAGGCAATTTATTTCCAAACCATTTGAAAATAAGTTAGATAAAGTATGTTCTTTCAAGCCTAAATACTTTAGAGTACATTTCCAATAACACTGACATTCTCTTACCTAACCGCATTGCAGGAAAATTGAGATTGATTAAATGCTATTATCTAATATAAAGTTTATATGCAAATTTTGTCAATTGTCCCAATTTTGTCCGTTACAACTACTGTTTTGGGATCCAGGATCACATGTTGCATTTCATTGTCATGTCTTTTTGGTCTGCTTTTATCTAGTATAATTTCTTAGTGATT
Source organism: Ceratotherium simum simum (assembly GCF_057802395.1). NCBI lineage: Eukaryota > Metazoa > Chordata > Mammalia > Perissodactyla > Rhinocerotidae > Ceratotherium > Ceratotherium simum. Next base: position 76,275,413 of record NC_141902.1, on the reverse strand, counting down.
CTTTGTGATTCTTTTATGATTTTTAAGAGTAAAAGTGAGTTATTTTGTAAATTATCTCTTAATTTGTATTTGTCTGATGTTGCCCCATGGTTAGACTTACGTTACGCATTTTTAGCAGGAATGTTATTGAATTCATGCTGGATCATTCTCAAACCATCTTTTCAGGGGGCATATAATGTTAGTTCATACCAATATTGGTGATGCTAACTTTAATTAATTGGTCAAGGTGAAAAGCTAAGTTTCTCCGTGATTAATATTTTCCCTTTGTAATTAATAGAAAGAATTTTTCGGGAGATACCTTAAAATTATGTAAATAGTCTGGTCCTAATCATACTTTCACTGTTTTAGCACAAATTGATGACTTTCTAATTCCTTCTTTACCATTCCTTTTTTGGTTATTAGTTGGTATCCTAATGTCAGGAACAGTTTTCCGTTCACCCTCATTCATTCGTTCATTGTTTATATCAGTATGGACTCATGATTTTCGTTTTACTCATTGGGTTCAAATCTATTACCACTTTTATATTTATTTATTTATTTATTTATTTATTTTTGATAACGAGGATTAGCCCTGAGCTTACACCTGTTGCCAGTCCTCCTTTTTTTTTTTTTTTTTGCTGAGGAAGATTGGCCCTGGGCTAACATCCGTGCCCATCTTCCTCTACTTTATGTGGGATGCCTGCCACAGCATGGCTTGATGAGCAGTGCGCAGGTCCACGCCTGGGATCTGACCCTGGGAACCCTGGGCTTCCAGAAGCAGAGCACGCAGACTTAACCATTATGCCACCAGGCCGGACCTTTATTGTTTTTTTTAATAGTTTTACATTTACAGAAAAACTTTGAAGATAGTACAGAGAGTTCTTATATTCTTATTCAGAGATCCTAAGAGAATCTGACACCCATTCCCTTTATAATTAACATTTTTCATAAGTATGGTGCATATATTACAATTAATGAACCAATATTGATACATAGTTATTAACTAAAAAAATATACTGTACACAAGTTTCCTTAGTGTTCACCTAATGTGCTTTATGTGTCCCAGGATCTCACTTAGGATACCACATGACATTTACCTGTCATGTTTCCATAGACTCCTCTAGATTGTGACAGTTTCTCAGAATTTCCTTGTTTTTGATGACTTTGACACTTTTGAGGACTTCCGGGCAAGTATTTTGCAGAAGGTCCCTCAACTGGGATTTATCTGATTCTTTTCTCATGATTAAACTGGGGCTATAGAATTTGGGGAGGAGAGTTACAGAGGAAAAGTACCATTTCCATCACATCATATATACATGCTAGTAGCAATATCACTTAGCACTGTTGATGTTGACCTTGAACAGCTGGCTGAGGTAGTGTTTGTTAGGTTTCTCCACTGTCAAGTTACCCCTTTTTCCCCCCTTTCCATACTCTACTCTTTGGAAGTAAGTCACTTTGAGCAGCCCACGATTAAGGAGTGGAGAGTTATGTTTGACCAGCTTGAGGGGGTGGACAGTATCTGCATAACTTATTCAGGATTCTTCTGCATGGAATGTCTTATTTCCTCACTCTTTCATTTAGTAACTTATTTATTTATGTAAGTATGGGCTCATGGGTATTTATGTTATGTTTTGGAACATAATACAACACTATTTTATTTATTTTGTTACACATATTTTCCAGAATATGCTCCTTCAGGATGGCTTCTGTGCCCTTTGTCATGTCCCCATGTTTTCTCAAGCACTTCCTTACTCCGACATTATTTTTCTTCAAAAGCAAACTGTTCAGTCCTTGCTCTTCTGATTTGAAATACCCTATTTATAATACAGGCATAACTTGTTTTATTGCACTTCGCAGATACTGTGTTTTTTTATAAGACCCTCCACCAGCAAGAAGATTATGACTCACTGAAGGCTCAGATGATGGTTAGCATTTTTTAGCAATAAAGTATTTCGTTGTTGTTGTTGTTGCTGATTTGCCCTGAGCTAACATCTGTTGCCAATCTTCCTCTTTTTTTGCTTGAGGAAAATTATCCCTGAGCTAACATCTGTGCCAGCCTTCCTCTATTTTGTATGTGGGTCACTGCCACAGTATGGCTGATGAGTGGTGTAGGTCCACGCCTGGGATCAAAACCTGTGAACCTGGGCCACTTAAGCGGAGCCCGCCAAACTCAACCAGTACGCCATGGAGCCAGCCCCAATAAAGTACTTTTAATTAAGGTACATACATTGCTTTTTTATACGAATAATGCTATTGCACACTTAATAGACTACAGTATAGTGTAAACATAACTTTTATATGTATTAGGAAACCAAAAATTTGTGTGACTGGCTTTATTGCAATATCGACTTTATTGCAGTTGTCTGGAACTGAATCAGCAGTATATCCAAGGTATGCCTATATATGAATTTTTCATACATACATGGGTTATATTCAGTTTTATAATATTTTCCCATTATCCTTTCTTTACCAGCACTTGTGGGCCATCCAGAAGTGACAAATGCATTAATAAAGTCATGAGACGGGGCTTCCGTAAGCCCATAGGCCCTTGGAAAGATTCTAAAACGAAGCGGCTTATGCAAGATTTTGTTCATAGCTTAAAAATTACTAGGCTTAGGAAATTTGCTTGGATTCCAAAATTTATTTTTCTCTTAGTGATTAACTATGAAATTTAAATTCTCTCACTTATAATTTACGTCTTTTCGTTTTGTTTTATGATTACTTCCAATTTTCCAGTATCTCTTCCACTGCCTCATCTGGCCTTTTTCTGCCTACTCCAACCAAGATGCACCACAAAAAACTTTTCCCTCTGAACTCACTGTTCATTAAATTAATGTTCCTGTGGCTTTGGAGTTTGGGAGAGAAACCGAGCACCCCAAAAATGTTGGATTATAAGAGGAACCACCTTACAGTGAGTAGTCACAGGACTTTATTTTACAGCCTTTTCTCAGCACTTGGAGAGTGCCCTATACTCCTCTTAGCTAGTTGCTAAAGCCCTTAAAGTCTGCCTGTGAAAAATTTACAACATACCGTCCTCAAAGGAAATGTGTTAGCCGTGAGAACAACTCCATTCTTCTAGTTAAAATTCACCTCATTTATATGTGGGATGTGAATGTTAGAACTGTATGCAATTATCAAAGACCCGTGTTACAGCGCCATCTGTCATCCAGAAATGGAAATATGGGAGCAGGATAAAATTAAATTGCAGAGAACCAAGGCTCCCAGCAGCTGCAGAAGATGGTGGTTATCATAAGGAGAAAGATCAGAGTCCTGGAAAGAGCACAGTCAAATGAACCACTGGTGATGGACTTAGTGAAGAGAGGATTAAAATATTTTTTAAATTACAGAATTAATAGGAGATTACTGCAAATATTAAAAAATCACAGAAGCTTACATGTTGAAATTAAAAGATTTATACACAGTATTCATTTTCTTGTTTCATTTCATACCACCTTTTAGACATGTGTATACATTCAGATTTTTCAGGACGTTTACAAATAGACAGAATCTATATCTGTATCTACCTATATAGAGATAGTGAGTTGGATATACATTTAAATATAATTATAGATATCAGATTTTTCATAACATTTGCATATATATTCAACTGAATATTTACATATCTTCTTAACATATTAAATATGTAGAAATGTGAATATCACATCTGTATCTACTTCTATTAAATATACATATTTTATTTTCCAAATTGATTTTTATTTGCAATAAACCATAGTGTTTTTTCTATATCACTAGGTATACAGCTACATTATTTTTGTTAACCTTTTGTATCAAATTATGTATGCCCTTTAACTTGTCTATGTTCCAATTAATAAACATTTACTTTATTTCTTATTTAGTACTTTTGCAGAAAATATCGCAGAGAACACTCTGGTAAATGGCACACCTCAGTAAAAATAAAATTGTCGAAGTGTCACAAAAGGCTACAGCAATATATATTCTACGTTAAAATGTTTAAGTACCAAATATGCAGTTTCCAAACCTGAATATTAGCATACTTTTTTCCCCAATTAGGCTAACATGGCTTCTCTTATTAGCTTATTTTAGTTTTTTGGGGGGATATAGTGTTTATTGTTTTTATTTTGTTTTCTCTTCTGAAAACAACCTGTTCTTATGAGTTAATACATATTTAAAATTAGCTTGCTTTTGTTTTTCTTATCAATTTTAGGTCAGTCTGTATTCTGAGTATTACACTGAAAACTACGCTACATACATAGCAAATATTTTCCAAATGTTTGACTACTTGTTTGTTTGTAGTCTTACCCTATTATGCCATAACATTGTTAATAGTATACAAAAAAATCTAAATCTTTAATATTGTTATTTCTGGATTTCATGTGAGCATCTATATTAAGAAAAATCTTATTATTTAATTTTCATTTAAAACAATATTTTATTACACCTGGGATTTATATATATGTATGGCAAAATATGGGAGAATCTAGGGGAATTTTTTGAATGAATGGCTGATAATGCTCTTTAACTATCCACTCTAGATTGTAGATTTTAATTAAAAGTTCATTTTTATTAAGACAAGTTCTATATTTTATAGAAAATACATTCCGTGAAAGATGGGAATGAGACTTCCCTGAAAGATGTGCAACAGTGCTATTTTTACCGTTTTGGAATATTTGCTTCTTACTGTGCTTTTTTTTTTTTTTTTGATTCTGATACATTTGGCTAAATAGTTTTCTTAAGGCATGCACTGCTTTGTAACCTATTCTCTTAACATTTCAAATTCAGAATTGAGTTGTAAGCACTCCGGAATTGACTTGTAAGACTGCAGCTACAGAATCTATAAACTGTAGAATTTTCTTGACAAAGCGACCTGAAATGCTTTGTCCGCAAAGCAATGGTAAAAAAAGAGTTTATTTTACACTTCTTACGTACTATGCTAAAAAATAGCGAGAATGTGGAAGTTGCTTGTGGGGGTACAGAGCGTTCTGGAACCTTTTTTTCTTGACTTCTGTATAGCCCAGAGTGAACACTACGTGAGCCTCTGGTCTCCGGACACAGACGCGATCAGTACCGGGACAGCAGCCATCAGAGCTCCCTGCAAAAAACGCCCGCAGGGAAAGCGCCTTGATTCCGGGGGTCAGCTCCGTCGCTGAGCGCTGTGGGAAGGTCGCGTGACTGGCAGGGAGGACGGTGGCCCGCAAGAGCCGATTCCGTAAACGTCTGCGCGGCGTTGGAGTGCGGGACTAAGTGCAGCATCTTTGTCCCTCTGGGACTCCGTCTCTGTAGCCTCGGCTGGGTCCTTTCAAGCTTAAGGAGCTAGTTAGGAATTTGCTCCTGGTCTTTTGCGCAGCGGGCATTCAAACGCTGGATGCCGCCGGGGGACTCATGGCTGACTTCCTCTGGGCTCTTTGCACCACCAGTTTTTGAAATTTGATTTTCAGCATATAGAGGAATTGGCTTTGTCTGGAAAATGTGAAAGTGTGTTTTTAATATCCGTTGCCTTTTATATTTATATGAAAGTCCATAAATAAAGTTGTCTATAGTATTCCTTTTTAATATTAGTGCTTTTTATTTTTACTTTAGCTTAATTCCTATGGTCAGAATTTTTTCAAATGTATTAATTTAGATGTTGAGTGTTTTGTTTTGTTTTGTTTAATGGGAAACTAATCTTCCTTAACATAATCTTAGATTTGGATACTGATTGTTTATTTTCGTATTTTGCTGGCTTTTTATTCCACCCCAATAGCTCCAGGAACAAAATTTCTTCCAGAATTTCACACATTATCTTCAAGGTCCTGTGATTATTGCCAGTATAAAACTTTGCTTCCATTTTCAAACTTTTGTGGTTTTACCCCCAATCTTTTAAATTCAATATTAATTTAATTTAAAACAACTTAAAGTTGTTTGATTAATTTCAAAACAGCAGTTAGACTTTCCTTTTGAACCTCTCCTATATGCAACTCCTCCTCCTTTTAGCCACTATCCCTTTATCCCACCTTGGACCTAGTGGTCCTCAGAATTTTTTTCAATTTACCTGACCCTTGTTCCTCCTGTGCTGTATCCTGGCTCAAGCTTCTGTGTCTGTTGCAGAAACTTCTTCACTAGCACATCACACAGAATAAGTCTAGGTCTGTGTTCCTTCTTATGTGTTGTAAATTATTTGGAATTTACCTGTTTGGTCTTCTGTATTCCAAAAATGGTTATAGAAGTATAGAAGAATAGTATTATAATTATTATATTATCTATTAACAAAGATAAGGGAGAGGCAGAGCAGGGAAAACTTCAATAACATGAAATTTCTGATATAACATTTAGTATTGACATTCAACTCCTGTTATAGCTTTATAATTTTCCTTTATAAAATATTCATAACTATATGCATAATTATTTTTGCTATGTTAACATTTTAATTTTTAAATGAAATTTTGTTGATAAAAATTCAAAATTATACCTAGAAAAAAGTTACATAATGATAGACCATCATCTACCTTCTGTGTCCTACGATTTTCTGCCACCAACAACCGTACTTTGATGTCCCTTTTTTCAGACCTTTGTTTGTTAAATACATATATTTGTATTCCTCTGTATGTTTTCACGTGTAGACCTACTTATGCAATGCTAGTTGTTTTATTTTCAGCTAGATATACCATGTCATAGTATTGCCACACATTATTACTCAGACAAAAATACATGGTATATATAAACATTATGCCCACTGCACAGATGAGGACACTAAGGATAAGGTAGGTAGTGTAACCGGTGAAAAGTTACATAGGTATTAAGTGATGTAATCAAAATGCTATCACCTTCATACTCTCTACATCACCATTCTCTTCACCATTGTGTAGGCATAAACATCTTCTCATTGTCCTGTTGTCCTGAACTGTAAATGTGTTAAACATTCAGTAATTACTGATTTATTTCAAATATTTGCATAGTAATCTGTTGTAAAGATGTGCCATAATTCATTTACCCAATTATCCATTATTCTTTGATGGGTATATATGGTATTAAGTTTGGTTCACAATTTTTTGTTCGTTTGCTTTACCAAAAGGAATAGTATTGGAGTACAAAAACCCTATACATTTATCTGCACTAGAGGCCTATCATATATATATTTGTACAATTTTAACTTTCAAGTCAAAGGGGGTGCATCTCTGCAATTTTACTGCATAATAGCAAATCATTCTCCAAGTTGTATTATTTCCAACTATAATATATATCATCTTGTGGAGTTATGTTATATATGACGTAATATGAGAAACACTTTTCATATTGAAAAGGTATGTGTCATCACATTTACAAATTAGAGTACATAATTTTTTTATTTTGCTTTAGGAGCTATTTCAGTACTGTCTATTGCCTTTAGCCAAACTTTCCACACTGCTGCTTTGATAAAGTTTGTTTGAGTGTGACATGATTGGTGGACTGATTGGAGAACCACTGGATAAGGCCTGCCAGGATGCTTTTGTGTGGGGGCTTGGCGTAAGTTCTGCCCCAGTGTAATGCAAGCTAACCGACCATGTTTTAAGAATTATGGTATTAAATAAAAGCCCTAATTTAAATTCTTATGTACAGAATAATGATTTATTTTTATTGCATCAAAAATCCAAGTCATGGTAAGTAAACTTGGACTATGATGGAAGCTCAGGAATGTCCTCAGAGTCTCAGCCTCCTTCTGTTTTTCTTTTCCATCATCCTCAATGTAGGTCTTCATATTCCTCCAATTTGGGAGAAAGAGATGAGGAAGGAAGGGATTACAGTTACATGTCTTGACAAAAGGCACGTGTGTGGATCACTTGTCCAATTGTGAAACGTTCTTGCTCCACTTATACACCTGCCAGTGGAGTTGTGCGTTCACCACAGGGGCTTAGCGTTTTCTTGTGGAGAGAATGACCGTATGTTGAATCGTGGCCATGACAATTACTAGATGTGGCATGACATGATTCATAAAAAAGGCTTTGAACTACGTTTGAAACATAGAGCTAATTTAATGATTATTTAGCCATTATCTTAATAGTTATATGAATTTATACCTCTTACCTTAAAGATAAAAACAGAAAATATACATGCACTCAAGAAAACCAATTTTAGAGAGGCAATATTAAGCATATTTAAGAGAGTATAAAAGAGCATATTTCTTAAGTTCATACTTCTTTGTGACAAGGCTATGATATTAGCCCAAACAATATAGGACAGCCAAACTCAATTTTAAGCATTAAACAATGACATCATGAAGCATTGGGCATAAATTCTTTCTGTGGCCAGCTATTCTCTTTTCTTATTGCATCATTTCCCTGCAATGTTGCAATTTTGGGGTACTATACTGAAGTATTGGCTTTATCTCTAACTTTGGTCCTGGCCATGAGTGAACAGACACATCTCGATAGTCCCTGTGTGGGAAAATCCTAAAATGTGTTCATGAATGGGAAGTGCCAGCCTAAAAAATTAATTATCTCCCAATATCATGTTCACTGGGATGCAAAGTCTCAAGAGTAAAAGAAGAAGCCTCAGTTTTGCCAAACCAAAGATGCAAAATTTGGTATCAAAGGACATGTTGCCAATTGAGATCTTAAAGTGAAAAAACTTTATCCTGTTCAAAGTATGTTTAGTTCATTTGAGAGAAGAGCACACAAAGAACATATGGGTTCTTGCTGGGAACCTTCATAGCAAAACAGAATTGTAAGCTGTGTTTAGACATAACAGAATTGAGAGATCATGAAAACAGAGTCCCATGTACCCGTCCTCTAGGTCCCCCAATGGTAACCTGTTGTATAACTATAATACAGTTATCAAAACCAAGAAATTGATGTTGGTACAATGCTGTTAACTAACCTACACAGCTTCTTTGGATTTCACCATTTTTATGTGCACTCTTTTTTTTTTGTATATAATTCTATGAAATTTTATCACATATATATATATATTTGTGTAACATACATCACATTCAGGATACAGAACTTTTCCATCACCCCCAAAAATACTCTCACATGCTACTCTGTGACAGTAATTCCCTCTCCCAACCCAAACCCTTTCCTCCACCGATCTGTTCTCCATAACTACAATTTTATCATTTCAAGAAGGTTATATAAATTAAATCCTATGGGAGGTAACCTTTCGTGATTGACTTTTTTCACTCAGTCTATTGCTGTGAAATCCATCCAAATTATGCATGTATCAATAGTGTATTCCTTTATATTGGTGAGTAGTATTCCATTGTATGGATATACTGTTGTCGGTTTTTCTCTTCACCCATTGAAAGACATTTGGGTGGGCCGGCTCTGTGGCTTAGCGGTTAAGTGCGCGCGCTCTGATGCTGGCGGCCTGGGTTCGGATCCCGGGCGCGCCCCAAGGCACCACTTCTCCGTCCAGCGCGAGGCCGAGTCCCACGTACAGCAACTAGAAGGATGTGAACCTATGACATACAACTATCTGCTGGGGCTTTGGGGGGAAAAAAATGAATAAATAAAATCTTTAAAAAAAAAAAAAAAAAGAAAGACATTTGGGTTATTTTCTGTTTTGGGAAATTACAAAGAAAGCTGATATGAATGTTCATGTGCATTTTTTGTGTGAAGTTTTCATTTTTCTCTGTACACCTTCCAATTTGTGACATTGATGTATCATACAGTAAGTGTATTTTTTTTTTTTTTTGGTGAGGAAGATTAGCCCTGAGCTAACATCTGTTGCCAATCCTCCTCCTTTTGCTGAGGAAGATTGGCCCTGGGCCAACATCCTTCCCTATCTTCCTCTACCTTATTTGTGGGACACCTGCCACAGCATGGCTCAATAAGCAGTGTGTAGGTCCACACCCAGGGTCTGAACCTGTGAATCCAGGGCTGCTGAAGCAGAGCCCACTAACTTAACCACTAGGCCACTGGGCTGGCCCCTGGTAAGTGTATATATATATATATTTTTTTTTTTTGTAAGGAAGATCAGCCCTGATCTAACATCAGTGCTAATCCTCCTCTTTTTGCTGAGGAAGACTGGCTCTGAGCTAACATCTATTGCCAATCCTCCTCCTTTTTTTTTTTTTCCCCCTCCAAAGCCCCAGTAGATAGTTGTATGTCATAGTTGCACATCCTTCTAGTTGCTGTATGTGGGACACGGCCTCAACATGGCCGGAGAAGCGGTTCGTCGGTGTGTGCCCGGGATCTGAACCCGGGCCACCAGTAGCAGAGCGCGAGTTCTTAACCGCTAAGCCACGGGGCCAGCTTGGTAAGTGTATTTTTAACCTTAGAATAAACAGCAAGACTATTTACCAAAGTGGCTGTACCATTATATATTCCAAAAAACACTTGACATCATCAATTTTAAAAATATATTTTAGCAATTTTCGTAGGTATAGTAGTATCTTTAAAGTATGGTGGCTTCAATATGAGTATGCCTAATAACTAAGGTTTTTGAATATCTTTCATGTGCTTATGTGCCATCCATATCTTCTCTTTGGAGAAACATCTGTTCAAGACTTGCCCGTTTTTTAATTAGATTTTTTATTTTCTTACCGTTTGGTTTATAAAGAGTTCTTTATATTTTCTGGATATGAGTCCTTTGTCAGACAATTGATTTGCAAATATTGTCACCCATTCTGCACCTTGACTTTTCAGTCCCTTAAAAATATCTTTCACAAAGCAAAAGTTATTAATTTTGAAGAAGTCCAAGTTAGTGATTTATTTTCTCTTTTAGGGACTGTGCTTTTGGTCTCATATCTAAGATCTGTCCTCCTAACCAGAGGTCAATGAATTTTCTTGTAAAAGTTTTACAGTTTAAATTTAGATAAATGGTCCATTTGAGTTTATTTTTGCACAAGGTGTGATTTGAGATTCATTTTGAGCGTGAGTATTGTGGTATAATCAACACCATCTATTTTAAAAATTATTTCTCCATTGAATTCCTTTTGTACCTTTTTCAAAAAACGTTTTGGCTACTATTGTGTGGATCTGTTTATAAACTCTATTCTGTTCCATCGATGTATGTCTCTATCCCTCTACCAATACCACGGTGTCTTGATTACTGTAGTTATACACTGTCTTAAAATCAGATACTGTGATTCTTCTAATTTTATTTTAACTTTTCAAAATTGTTTCAGCTATTTTAGTTACTTTGCCTTTCCATATAAATTTTAGGGTACGCTTGTTAATGTCTACAAAAAGCTTGCTGGAATTTTCATAGGAATTTGTTTACATCTATAGATCGATTTGGGAAGAATTGGCATCTTTGCTATGTTGAGTCTTCCATTATATAAACAAGATATATCTTTCCAATTATTTTGATCTTCTTTGATTTTTTATTAGTGTTCTGTAATTTTCTGCTTAAAGATCCTGCATATGTTTGACTAGATTTATACCTAAGTTTTATTTTTTTGGTTATTGTTTATGGTATTGTATTTTTTATTTGAATTTTCAATTGTTCTGTTCACTGTGAGTGTTTGCACACACACAGACTCTTTATCTTTCACTTGTAACCCAGCTGAATTCACTTATTAGTTCTAGGAGTTCTTTGGTAGATTCCTGGAGATTGTTTACATAGATATCATATATGCAAAATATTTCTATTTTTTCTTTTCCTACCAGCATGAACTTTTATTTCATTTCTTGTTGCCTGATTGCATTAGCTAAATCATATAGTAGTATGTTGAAGAAGTGGTCAGAGTGGACATCTTTGCCTTATTTCAATCCTAAGGAGAAAGCATCAATCTTTTACCGTTAAGTATGATATCAACTGTAGATTTTGCAAATGTTTTTTATCAGGTTGAGGAAATTTTCTTCTTTGGGGTTTGGGCTAATTCTACTTTTCTGATAGATTTGATCCATAATGGATGTTATGGTTTGTATGCCTGGAACCCTTATAAATTTATTTAGACTTTTTTTTTGTCCCAGAAAATGGTCTATGGTGGTAAATGTTTCATGTGCACTTGAAAGGAGTGTGTATTCTGCTGTTGGGTGGAGCATATAAATCTATAAAAGTCAATTAGATCAATTTCGTTGATAGTGTTCAAATATTCTCTATCTTTAATGGTATTTTTCTCTACTTATTCTACTACATATTGAAGTGTATTGGAATTTCCAACTATAATTTTGGATGTGGCTATGTCTCCTTGAGTTTTTATCAGTTTTTTCTAGTTGGCCTGCATCTTAAAGATCTGTTATTTAGTGAATAAAGGATTAGTATTGTTATGTCCTCTTGATAACTTGACATATATTATGATGGAATAACCTTCTTTATCCCTGCTACTATTTTTTAGTATAAAATTTACTTTAAATGATATTAATATTGCTGTTAAAACTTTCCTTTGATTTTTGTTGGAATGGTGTATATTTGTCTGTCTTTTTACTTTTGCACTATTTATACTTTTATATTTAAAATGCTCTTCTGCAGGCAACATATAGTTGGCTCTTGCTTTTATGTCCAATCTGACAATCTTTCTTTGAGTTTATGTATTTAGACTGTTTACAATTAAAATTATCATTACTATGGTTAGGCTTAAATCTATAATTTTTCTATTTTTTGCATATATTCTTTTATCCCTTTTTGTTCTTTATCTACCTTGTTTGGAATAGTGTACTATGTCTAATGATTCCATTTTGTCTCCTTTGTTGGCTTATTGTCTATAACTATCTTTTTATTATTGTTGTGGTTGATATAGGGTTTATTGTGTACATGTTTACCTTATCAAAGTTTACCTTCAAGTGATATTACACCACTTCACATAATGTATAAAAGCCTTAAAATAGTATAATTACATTTCTCTCTTTCTAACCTTTGTGAAATTGTTGTAATACATTTTACTTTTACATGAATAACCTCACACTACATTATAATTCTTTTTGCCTAAACAGTAAATTACATGCTAATGACATTTAAATAATAAAAAAATATATCTTATATATTGATTCATGCAGTTACAAATCACTATGCTCTTCATTCTTCAGTGTGGATCCAAATTTTCATATAGTACTGTGTTCCGTCTACGTAAAATTTAACAATTCCTGAAGTGAGGGTCTATTAGTGATTAATTCTTTCAGCTCATATATACATGAAAAAAATTCTTTACTTTTTAAATTTTTGCTTTGTAAGGAATATTAGATTGACATTTTTTTCCTCTTAGTATTTTAACCAAATCACTACACTCTCATCTTGCTTATGTTGTTTCCAATGAGAAATATCCTGTCATCTTTAGCTCTCTTTATATTTATCTGTACCAACATGTCTTTTGTTCTATAGCTAGTTTCTTTATCACAGATTTGGAGCAACTTGTGTTTGTTCTATAGCTAGTTTCTTTATCACAGATTTGGAGCAACTTGTTTTTTATCTTCCTTTATATAAAGTTTTCTTCATGTTTCTTGTGCTTGGGGTTCACTGAGCCTCCAAATCTGTGGGTTTATACTTTTGTGTAATTTTATAATCTATACTCATATATTAGCCTGCGTGAAGTTGTCCCACAGCTCATTGATGCCTTTTGCATTTCTGTTGATTCTTTCTCTGTGTCTTTTATTTTGAATGGTTTCTATTGTCATGTCTTCAAGTTTGCTAATATTTTCTTCTGCAAAATCTAATGTGCTGTTAATCCTACTGAATGTATTTTTTAAACATAACTCATATTGAAGGTTTCCTCTCTAGAAATTTCATTTTGGCTTTTTTTAATATCTATGACATCTCTACTTAACTTTTGTATTATAGAATTCAGTTATAAAACCTGTTTCATTTTATGGATACAGTATCTGTTTTAATGTTTTATTGTTAATTTTAACATCTCTGTGGCTTCTGGGTCAGTTTCAATTGATTAATTTATCTCCTCATTATGGGTCATATTTTTTATGTTTCTTTGCATGCCTGATAACTTTTTATTGAATGCCAGATATTGTAAATTTTACCTTATTGGATGCTTCACATTTTTTGTATTCTAATAAATAAACTTTGTTCTGGGACATTACTTGGAAACAGTTTCATCATTTCACATCTTGCCTGTAATAGTTAGTTGGATCCAGAACTGTATTTAATGTAAGACCAATTATTCTCTGATACTGAGGAGAGACACTTCTGTGTCCTCTCTCCAATACCCTGTAAATCCTGATGTTTACCAGTCTGGCTGACAGGAACAGGTGTTATTCCAAAACTTGGCTAAGCACAAGGCATCTCTGATCCTTCCAGGTTGTTTTTCCCTGGCCTTGGGTAAGTTCTCTAATTCAGATGCAGTGCTGGGTCCTTTGCCATTCTCCAGGGTTTTCTATCTGATTAGTTCTTTCCTCCCCAGAACCCTGGTCAGGGATATTGCGCCACTTTGTTTTTTATGACATTCAGTGCCATCTTCTCAACTCAGAAAGTCGACCAAGATCCTTGCCACACCACAATCTGGAAACTGTCTTGAAGCAGTAAGTTGAGGAAATAGTAGGTCTAATTGTAAGTATTTCACATCTCTCAGGGATTACTGTCCTTCATTGTCTGATATAGAGTATATTGAAAACCACTGTTTCATATATTTTATCCATTTTTTGTTTTTACTTGTGGTAAGGAGTATCTAATCCCTATTAGTTTTTCCTCAACATCTTGGTCTATCCGTCCTGCAATTATTCAGTGTTTACTGTAGGCTTCTAGTTGGCAAAATTAAAGTGAATAAGGGACAATGTGAGTGAAACTCACAAAGAAAGTGGGAAGTCAGAAGTGGTCTATGTACAGTCTGTAGGAGTCTCGATGGGGGACACCCACCTTATGCTAATGTTTCAAAGGTTTATGGTGGATATAGAGGAAAATATAATAGCTCTGTCAACTAAACTATTGTATACCTAAGAACCTTGTATTGTACTTATTAAAAAACGGTCTTCTAGAATTATAAAGGCGTAAGTTTTCATCACATGAAAATGAAGACAAAATTGAAATTCTTTTGTAAATGAATTCACAATTGTTTGACATTCTGATTGTTCTGAATGATATTTTGATCCAGAGTCATGGTTATATTATGATCTCCCTCCATGGCATGAAGAGTGATGGCCATGAAACATCTATTAATAAAAGGTGCTGCAACATTTGTATGTATGATTTCAACCTTTCCTGTCGACATCCATTCTGCAAATTTTCATGCAGGTGATCTTGCCAGAAGGTGACAACAGAAGATTTCAGACCAAGTCATCCATGTGCAGACAGACAATGATAACCATGTCATGGATGTCACCAAACTAACAGCAATAGTAATAAAATTTGAAAAGAAAATAAGCAAATACTAAAATTGGTAAAATATAATAACAAGGAGTTGGAAATATTTCTCAAAGGAGCTGTGATAATACAGCTGACTCTTGGTGATAAAGATTTTGATTGATCTAATAGAGCAAAACTGTCTACAAGGAAAGAGGAGGTGCAGATGAGGTGAAAAGCAGCATGGTACATTAGGGGGTCTTAAAATAGTGGTTTGAGAACGGGGAGGACAGAAAAGAGTCTGAGAAGCTGAGGCAGAAGTCAGGGTTCATATCCTGTCCTGAGAACAGAAAGGAACAACTGAAACACTTTAATCTTCAAGTTCAAAGCCTCTTCTGATTAAGTAAAAGTTGGGGTTTATTGGAAGTAGGCAAGAATATAGGTGAAGAGTTTGAAAGGTTCATTCATTCATTTGTGCAATTCAATATAAAGAAGGTAAGATGAAGCAATGTGTATCACGGTGATTTATTAATATAAAGGTGTTTTGTGAAGGAGCAGACTCAGCCAAGAGGAAGGACTCTTATCCTGTCGTGATGACGACTTGAGGGAACATCTTCAGATTCAAATCCCCTTCACATTTGCAGAAATTGAGGAATTATAAGGAAGGTAACAAGACAAGAGGTGAAGGGTGTGGGAGATTGAAGTAGCCTTGTTTTTGAACTTCAATAAAAGGAAAATCTACTGTCATTCTGTGTCCCCTATATGTGAGGGGGCTCACAGGGGATTAACATAGATAAAGTTTCCATATTCTCTGAAATTTCAGTCCAGTGGGGATTCAGAAAACTTAGAAATCTAAACTGTGGGTGGAGAGCTGTGCTTGTGAGCTCAGAGGACAGGAATGAGACCTGGAATGGGATGTATAAGGAAGTTCTCTTGGAGGAGCATACCTGAGGATGTGCTCAAGTATGAGGTGCAGTGAGTGAGGCAAACTGGGGAGGGAGAGAAGAGGAAAAACATGTGTCCTTGGCATAGGGAAGGGCATGTGAAGAGGCCAATGCATTTGAAGGCACACTGGGAACAGTAACTTGTGAGGATGTCAGGAGCCTGAAGGGAAGAGTATACAGGGACTGGGCAGGTGAGAGAGGGAAAGTCAGGAAGTGCTGGAGGGGCAGCCCAGAGAGGAATGCCTGTGGTGTTGAGGAACTTTGAATGTCTGGGTCTTGTTCCTTGAAACATTCCCTCCAGCTCATGTGGTTTGCCTGTCAGGAAAACAGTCAGAACAAGTAAGGATGGTCTCTGTCTACTAGGGAGGTCCCTGGACATTAAAACGAGGGGTTCTGGGCCTGGGAAGGAGCAAGGATGGAGTGGGCAGAGAGAGCTCCCGGGCTTGCAGACCAGCAGGGACCTTGAGTGCTCCTGTTCACCTCCGTATCTCCAACTCTCACACCCCCACCCCACCCAGGTTCAGGCTCCTGTCTCTCAGTCATTTTGCACTTGTACATGGGATTCATTGATCACAACATTCACAGTGGCCAGCTCACATCGCCATCTGGCATCCACACTTGGGAGGCCAAATGTAGCCTTAAGAGAGAGCTGTCGAAACAGACCTGTTTCAAAATGATTTGATTATTTTATAGAAAGTTGGAAAATATTTAAGAGAATTACATAGTTATTGCAATATATGGTGTTATAGTACCTTTAGCATTTTGTATTAGTATATAATTTGGCAGATAACTTTTTTCTTAAATCCAAAATCCAAACTTTTAACATTTATAATGAAAATGCAGTTGTTTTGATGAACACCTATATCCAGCCATCTAGATTCAAAATTATTAACATATTGCTATACTAAACTCATTCATGTACATATGTGTAAAGTAGACAACTTTAAAGTAAATAAGACATGCCATCTCTGCCTGCATTTTCACAAAATAAGGACACTCTTCTATAACCACAATCCCTAGACCATTCCTAACAAACATGAGGGGGATAGTTCCCTAAGGTCATGATTCCTGTTTCATATTAAAATTTCTCCAACTGTCCCCCAAGACCTTTACAGCTGATTTATTTTCTCAGTCAGGACATGATAGAAGATTCTGTGTTGCTGTTGACATTTATCTCTAAAGTCCTTGTGAATCTTAGGCAATTTCCCCAACACCATTCCTGCTTTAATTTTTTTAGTACATTCTCAGTGAATTTTACTCTATGGACCGCCTCCTCTTTTTCTCTCCCTACTTTCTACAGCTTCCGGGACTTTCCTTTCCGGCAACAGCCAGAGGTGGGTAGAACCTGAGGATTGGTGGGCCAGAGTGCCTCATGCGCAAGCGCAGACGACCCAGAGGGCTCAGTTCCCCTCCTCCTGACCACGCCCACCAAGAGCGGGACCTCATCAGCCCCAGCTGAGCTGAAGGCCCCTCTGCAGGGTCTGCTGCACAGGCGAGGCCAGCTGCTCTCTGCTTTTCCTCTGGGGTCGGTTGGAGAATTTATATAAAGAACAAGTTTGTTCGGAAATCGTACTGCTTGTTGTACCGTTACTGCTTCAGGCCTTGCCTTGTAATATTTGTTCTTGCTTTTTGTTTTAGCATGCAAATGTCTTTAACATGGGTGTATAAATTCTTATTTTTTTAAATCACACAAACATCTTCTGCAACCAGATTCATATTTTTGTATTGTGTATGTCTTTCATTCTTCTTTTTAAAAATGCATTCATAACCATTTTTCAAAGACTCTTTTCCATTATTTTAATCTTTTCAAGCATCACTCATTACTAAATTGAATGGGACTTTTTTTTTTTTTTTTTTAGGAAAGACACATTGCACTTTCCCTGTTTTAGTGTTTTCCAGAAATTTTCTCTGAAATACTTCAGGTGGAAAATAAGAGCGAGAGAGAATTTTATAGAAGCCACAAAGTAAAATTTTCTCACGGTCTCATGCTTAAAAAGTGCTGTGAATATTTTATTATGTGGCTTAATTTGTTCTAATTGTGAAAGGTTCACATAGGCATTCATTTGTGTGGACAGAACACTAAGACTCCTGCTCTGAATGCAGAGGCCAGTCACTTCTTTACCATGCAAGTATGAACTTTGCTCTATTGTTTGATTCTCTCCTTACCCAAGAGCTGTAGACATTGGTTAGAGCCTGTGATTATTTCCACTTCATTTTTTAAATGTCTTCATGATGTTTCCTTGTACAGATGGGCTATAATATACATATGTATTATTTTCTTACTCTTTGATGAGTGAATACTAAAATTGTTTTCAGTGAAACAAGAAACGCCACTCAGAAGGTATGTACATACATCTGTTCCAGGCAGCACATACTTTTGTAATATGGTCTTAAAGAAATGGAATTGTAATCTTTTATTTATTTCCTTTTATAAATTAATATAATTTATAAAGACTTTCATGCTTGTGACTTTATAGATTATGATTTTCTTTTGATGTAGTCAATTATTTATCCACCTTTCTATTAATTAGCTGATTTCTTCGATGTCCATTGTTTCAGGCTGAACCTTTGGCGCCTCTCTGACAATGTTTGTGAATAGGCTGCTGAGTGTCCTGGAGAGTGAAGATGGGGATTCCTCAACCTGAGCTGAGTAGGGATTTCCTTACTCACAACTACCGAGAAACACAAGAACAAGAAGAGAGTAGAAAAAATTCAAGGCTCCAGCAAGCAAACTAAGATTTATTTAGGGCCTGCAATGTGGAGGGCATGAATGCCAGCAGGATTGTGTTGAAAGGAACACATTCTTTAATGAGGAAAGCATCCTCACAGGGTTCATCTCTGAGACTCAATAGCTTATATCTGCTATGCAAGTAATGAAATCCTTGATCTAATAGTCTAAAAATTATTCAGTGGGGAGGGGGAACTAATGGTCTAAAAACTATTCCAGGCAGCATTTGCTCTCGGTTTATGAGATATGAGCAACCAATAGAGCAAAAGCATTGATGCTTTAGGTATATTTTTACTCCAGAGTGTATGGCTGCAATTAGGGGGTCTTGGGGTCAGTACTCTATACAGAAAACTTGAAGGCCAGATTTTGGTCAAAAAATTACTCATCATCTTCACTCTAGCAGAGCCTTTTACCGTTAACTTTAATTTTACTAATAAGCAACCCTATACTACATACAAACTACGTAGAATGTGGCATTTGTGTAGCAGAAGGCAGAGACAAAATGATTTCCAAATTTAAAGACTAGTGGAAATTTTGGAGGGAAACAAATAGAGGCAATAAGCCTTACTGTTTTCTCTTTTGATGATAATTTTGTTTTGCTCTTATAAATAGAAAAATCTACTTGAATTATTTCATAGTGTTATAAGTTTATCAGCCATACATAACAAGAAATCATAGGAAAGGCAGATTAGGGTCCCTGTAAGTGATTCAACCTACTTATACACATCTTTTCCTCCATCTGTAATGGATAGCCTTTCATCTTTGGGCTATCCAAATGCAAATGACTTTTCCATGTGTCTTTGCCTTTTTATTCTGCTCCCATAGTTCTGTGACCCCTGTTTCAATGGAGTAACGATGAACGTAACAACACTGTCTACACGGCAGTTGACATGATTTCCCTCTATTCTTTTCAGTGGACTTGGAGGAGAGTTTGGTGAAGTGCACTAAGATAGATCTTGAGTGAATGAATATGTAATGTATCATACTCTCCTATTCTGCATCTGGGGAGTCTTCTGGGCAACTACAGGCAGAAGGCAGTGCCGCATACCAAGTGCCGTTTCCACCTTTGCATGAACCTAAAGTGTGGCCAGTGGTAAAAATCTGGTAACAGAAACCTGAGGAATTGACTGTGAGGCTTTCCTATTTCTGCCACTTATTAGATCAAAGACTGCTAGTCAGTTATTAAATACCTGATTTCATTATACGTTCCATGGCAATAACAACAATGACCACCTTATAGAGATTTGTGAGAATTAAATATATTAATAACAGTAGCTAGTACATCGAAATGCTCAATAAATACTTGTCATTGTCATTTTCTAAGGGGAGATATTTCTTAAGGTGGTGATCAGCAGTGAAGAAAGAAAAAGCCACACAGAACCAATGATGTAACTTCTTTACCCATCTCCAAATTGGCTAAAACTTACCACTTCATTCTGAATGTAGAGTCAGGAGGGAATTTTGAATAGTCATCTGGACAGATGGGCATGGGGAATTGGGTTTGTGACTGCCCACTTGGAAAACTGACTGCAAAGGTGTGTTGTGGAGTTACCTCCAGGAGACAGAACCTCCACTAAGAACTATTTCCCATACTCAACAGCTCTGCAGTGAGAACGTTCATGGAGAGTTCATAGAACCATACTCCACAATACAGATACCAGTATATATTAACCATAGTGTTAATATCCAAATGGATTATCACCTGTAAATTTCAAAATATCATATCTGAACTCTCATTACTATTTCACAGGTCAGAAATCTGAGGCACAGCTAGGTTACGAAATTTGCCCAAAGCCACACAGAAAATGGCAGGATTGGGAAATCAGCTCAGGCAGCCAGACTCCACAAGTCTTACTCTTCAATATGAAAATCCACTGCCAACAGCACGTAAGTAGCCAAAACTCCGGAAATTTAAATGTTTTGTCTGCTTTCCTTACCGTGAGGCTCTTAGTTTTATTCTCCTGTCCTTCAGAGCACATTCTTTGAACACTACACTGAAAAACTGCCTTGGTATCTCATCTTTGGCCTGGTGGCAATACAGCTCTCATAATAACTTCTATGAAGGAGATAGCCACAAGCTATAGTCCATAATAGCAAGTGTCAGTCTCCAAAATCAAAGAACTTATCATATGCTGTTTACTGAAATGCCAAGATTTTAATAGTAAGATGTGAGATCCATGTGCCTCCCTCCACAAAAAAAAGCATACAAAGTAGTGGTATTGTCAAAGATAAACAAAGCTAGGTACCAATTAAAGTGTTCAGGACAGATTTTAATCAATAATATACTATTGCAGTAGGGAAGAGGGTCCAGTGGGAACTGAATTCAACATCTCTTTGTGCAGAGGTGACTGGGCTTTTTAAGGGAGAATGAGAGAAAAGAGAGGGAGGTGAGTACGGGCTCAGCAGAGTCAGTGAAGTGAAAAGTGGAAAAGGGTTGGTCATTGTAAATGTGATTAGGCCAGCTGTGTCTGCTAGCTCACAACTATTAAAGTTAAGATTCTATCCTCCCACAGAGACTGGGAGACAGAGGCACTATCCTTCCTAATTTCATTTCAAAGGAATGGCTTTCAGGTCCTTGAGAAAGACATCTTTGAGTTGAAAGATATATATACATATACATTTCAAAGGGACAGAGTAAGTCTTCAAAATTTTAAGCCGTTTTTTGTAAAGGCTCTAAGAAAAGGAGATAAGGGGCCTATCATCAGGAATTGGGTAGAACAAATAGGAAATTCTTTTGCCATCCTGGAGTCATTCTGGAGATTGAGCTGTTAGAAACTGTGATAGTATTTGTTTAAGTCTTTTAATGCAAGGAGAAAGTGATGGGCAAAATCATTTGTACTGAGAGTCCTTGAAGACAACATA
Source organism: Ceratotherium simum simum (assembly GCF_057802395.1). NCBI lineage: Eukaryota > Metazoa > Chordata > Mammalia > Perissodactyla > Rhinocerotidae > Ceratotherium > Ceratotherium simum. Next base: position 76,253,798 of record NC_141902.1, on the reverse strand, counting down.
GAGGGAAAACTTAATGACATGAGATTTGGCAATCATTTCTTGGTTATGACACCAAAAGCACAGGCAACAAAAGTAAATATAGATAAATTTTACTATATCAAAATTTAAAACTTCTGTGCATCAAAGAACACAATCAATAGACTGAAAAGGCAATCTATGGAATGGGACAAAATATTTGCAAATCATATATCTGACAAAGAGTTAATCTAGAATATAAAATTTTCTGTAGCTAAACAACAACAAAGCAAACAACCTGATTAAGAAATGTGCAGAGGACTTGAATAGACATTTCTCCGAAGAAGATATGTAAATGGCCAACAAGTACATAAAAAGGTGCACAACATCAGTAATCTTTAGGGAAATACAAATCAAAACCACAAAGAGATACCACCTCACACTTATTAGGATGCCTACTATAAAAAAAATTAAAAAAAAAAAAACATAAAATAACAAGTGTTGGTTAGGATGTGGAGAATTTAGAATCCTTTTTCATTGCTGGTAGGAATGTAAAATGGTGCAGCTGCTATGGAAAAGAGTGTGGTGATTCCTCAAAAGAAAAACACTAAACTAAAAACAGAATTATTATATGATCCAACAATTCCACTTTTGAATATTTACCTATAAGCAGTGAAAGCAGGGTCTTGAAGAGATATGTGTACACCCATGTTCATACCAGAACTATTCAGAATAGCTAAAAGTTGGGAGCAACCAAAGTGTCATCCACAGATGAATAGATAAACAAAATGTAGTATATACATACAATGAAATATCATTCAGCTTTCAAAGCAAGGAAATTCTTACACATGCTGCAAAATGGATGAACCTTGAGGACATTATGCTAAATGAAATAAACTGGTCGTAAAAAGGTAAATACTAGATGAATCCACTTGTATAAAGTATCTAGAGTAGTCAAATTCTTAGAGTCTAATTCATAAAGAAAGTACAATGGTAGTTGCCAAGGCTGGGGGCAGGGAGAAATGAGGAGTTTTTGTTTCAAGGGCATAGAGCTTCATTTTCACCAGATGAAAATAGTTTTAGAGATTGATTACACAACAGTGTGAATGTACTTAATACTACTGAACTGTACACTTAAAAATGGTTAAAATGGTAAAATTTATATTGTGTGCAGTTGACCACAATTACAGATTTTTTTAATTCAATTTTAAAAAGATAATATTGCTATATACATATCAGCTACTAGGAGTCTAGGTTTGGGAGTTCCACCTGGTGGAGCAAGCTGGCAGTCAAATGAAAAAAACACACAACATGCAGATTCTTGCTACAGATGAACAAGACAAACTCAAAAGATAATGAAAACACAAGCAGATATGATGGGGATGGTGCCTGGTTGTTGACTCCACTGTGGTATTAGGTGGTCACAGAGCAACTTCTTGAAAGCTTATTTCCATATATCCTATTAAGAGTAGAGGTCTGGTTGGACTGTGAACACCGTGCTTATGAGTTTTGTGCTTATAGCACCTTAAAAACAATAACTAGAATGTAAGCACTTTGGAGACAAAGAATTCTATTTGGCCTTTTTTCGCTTACATATCCCCAGATCCTAGGATATTTCTTCTGACCACCCTGGTGAAAATATCTAGATGTTGAATTAATACATAGATGAAATACATTGATTCATGTATGAAGGATGGAGCTTATAGCTCAGACAGAAAAATCCATCCTTAATAAGTCAATTTTCCATTTCATCTGAGTTACCACAGGCACAGTGTGAAAACAGATCATTTATATTTAAAGCATCAATTAAAATTTTGTTTCAATTTTTCTATAAAAATTACAGGTAACATATATAGGTATGCTATTGTTCTTCTTATATGTGAATACATTAATTAAGGCTCTCCAAAATAGCACTACTGGCTCCAATATTGTCATATTTCTCTTAAATTTTTAATCAAATGGATAATAAGAATTTAAAATTATTTCATTTTCATAGAAGCAAAATTGAACTTATTATTTTAAATGTTTTGCTTACTTACAAGTTGAATATTTATCCCTGTTACTGTTGTTTCTGACCTTCCTGAGGCTGTGTTGCCCTCCGCTGGAACCTGACCCACAGGAAGAACACTCGGATGTGTTTAGGGATTCCACATATTCTAATCACAGCCCATCAGATTTGTCTATTCTTTTTTTCTCCCTCACAGATTTATGTCATCGCTATGATAACATTCCTCCCATCTATTTGCTAATCATTGACTCTTTCAAAATGAAGAATATTAAGTGGGAGCAGAACCACTGAGAAAGATGTACAATTAAAAAGTTATATTAAAGTGGGGAAGAGACAAGCAGAACCTAAGCTCAGTGTATTTGCTTAATCTAAGAGAAAAGTTTCTAAGAACAACCTGAGTGGTCAGGGAATCAGTTTCTAAAGTGAGGTAATGATTGAGTTAGTTATTAAAGAATTGTATTCGTTTGCTAGGGCTGCCATAACAAAATACCACAGATTGGGTGGCTTAAACAACAGATATTTATTTTCTTATGGTTTTGGAGACTAGAAGTCCAAGATCAAGGTGTCAGCAGGTTTGGTTTCTTCTAAGGCTTCTTTGGCCGCCTTCTTGCTGTGACCTCACCAGGTATTTCCTCTGAGTGTTAGCATTCCTGATGTCTCTTTGTGTGTCTAAAATTTCTCTTTTAATCACCACATTAAAGGCACTATTTCCAAATACATTCACATTGTGAGGTATGAGGGTGTTGGGGCTTCAACATATGAATTTCAGGGAGACACAACTCAGCCCATAACAAGCACAAATACAGATTTCAAGGCTACAGAAATAAGGGAATGACTACCCAGAGATAAGGATGTCCAAGGGTATCAAGGCAAGAAGAATGACCTGTTCATCAAACTGTGAGTGGTCAATGGGGCAAGAGATAAGTCTGCAAGTGTAGGCAGGACTCTTACCATTTTATCTCTATACGGGAGAGGTAAATTGAAAATCTGTACTATGAAAAATGAATAATCATATATTTAACATTTGGGGACTACGAATTTTAAAAAGGAAAGGCTGAAAATAAGGAGATTGATGTGACAATCAATTTATTTTTAAGTTGGGTTTATTAAGGAGAAATTTATTCTTTTTCAGTAGACAGTTCAATGTACTTCAATGATTATATACAGTCATGCAACCACCACCATAATTAAGATATAGAACATTTTTAATCACCTCAGAAATTTCTGTTGTGCCCCTTTGTAGTAAATCTCCCCACACACAGCCTTGGCAATTATTGATCATATATATCTTTATTGTTTTGCCTTTTCCAGAATGTCATATAAATGAAATCATTCTGTATGCAATATTTTCTGTCTATTTTTTCTCACTTAGAATAATGCTTTTGAGTTTTCACCCATATTGTTGCATGTATCAGTAGTTTGTTCCTTTTAAATGCTGAGTTGTACTCTTTTGAATATATATACTAGAATTTGTTCATCTTTTTTACCACTTGGTTATTTGAGTTATTTCCAGGTTTTTCCAGTTCCAGGCTATTATAAATACAGTTGCTATAAGCATTTAGATACATTTTTCTGGACGCATATTTTCATCTCTATTTGGAAAATACCTATTAGCAAGGTTGCTGGATCATACAATAAACATATAATTTACTATACAAGACACTGCCAAACTGTTTTCCAAAGTGGCTATGACATTTCACATTCCCAACAGCAAAATATGAGAATTCTACTGGCTCTACATCTTCCCTAGCATTTGGTATTGGCAGTATATTTTTACCTTTTTAATGATTATTCTAATAAATGTGTAGTGATATCTCATTGTGGTTTCAATTCACATCTTTCTAATGACAATAGTATTGAGCATATTTTTGTGGGCTTCTTTGCCATCTCTTCTTTGGTCCACTATTACTTTTCCTACTTTAAAAATTGTTTCTTGCTTTATTATTATTAATCTATTATTAAAGTAGTTTCTTGACACAAGATGTGTATCAGTTAAATGTAAATCAATAAATTGTCTTTAGACATTTTATATGTTAATGTTAAAACCTTAACATATTTACGTCTATGATAAATTTTGAGTTAATTTTTGTATATGGTGCAAAATAAGGGTGGATAGTTTTGTTTGTTGCTGGCATATAGATGCTCAATTGTCCTAGCACCATTTGTTGCAAATACTATCCTTTCTCCGTTGAATTTTATTGGCACATGAGTCAAAAATCTGCTGACCATATATTTTTGGGTTTATTTCCGGATTATTTGCTGTTCCATTTATCTAAATATCTATCTTTACACCAATACCAAATTATCTTGGTTAATGTTGCTTTATGTTAAGTCTTGAAGTAAATCATGTGAGTCCTCCAGCATTGCTCTTCATTTTCTGAATTGGTTTGGCTATTCTTAGCCCTTTATTTTCCTACATAAATTTTAGAATCCACTTGTCAATTTCTACAAAAATTCATAATGAGATGTTGATTCAGGATTGTGCTAAAAGGTTTAAATAAATTTGTAAAAATTCAACATTTCAAAAATATTGAGACTTCCAATCCATGATATCGGTATATCTCTACATGTCCTTAAATATTCTTTAATTAATCTCATCAGTGTTTTGTAATATCTAGAGTACAAATTTTGCACATATTTTGTCAGATTTATCCCTAAGAATATATGTTTTTTGATGCCATTGTAAAATATATTTTTAACTTCAATATCTAATTACTCATTATTGGTATATAAGAAGACAATTGATTTCGACCCATTCATTTTTGAAAACTAAGAAAATTGAATGGCAGCCATGTGGGGAATACTCTGCTTCATGTGAAGAATAGACAAATGAACAACAGAAACAAACTTTCTCCTTCACTTGAGGTGTCAGTGAAGTGGAGATTCCAATAGGCAATGGAAATCAGATTAGATGTGCTGTAGTAGGGAATGTGCATTATTCTGTTGCAATCCACAAGATGTACTGGCAAGCAACCTGAATTTAAATGGTCATTGAAGGTTTCCTGGAATAAACAACTTAACGATTGAATACATAAAGAATAAGTAGCAGAGAGCCATGTAAATTAGAGCTAGGGAAGATAAAGGAAGGAATTATATTCAGGTAGGGACAAAGGCATGTATCGAAGTCAAAAGATTTGAGATATCACATGGAAAGCAGCAATTTCAGTACACTTGAAGAAAGCTGGAAATATATGCTTGGGATAGATTTTTGAGGGATTTTATTCCATGTTAATGTGTTCTGATATTATAGGTTTTTGAGTTTCATCAGGCTACTATGGGGTCTGCTTACTTAGGAACACAGCTGGTGTAACTGCAAAATGAGAATTTTGGAGTCCTGTAAATTTGAAGGAAAAAAAATGGAGTTTAGACTCTGTATAGGTAAAAGAAAAGTATAGGGTGAGGAAAATGAGACAGCCTAAGGTCCAGCATTTAGTTTAGTATTTCAACATTTAGTAAATTTAGTTTTGCAGGGTCCAACCTTCTCTTGATTGAGTTTGACCTCAGTGTGAAAGACTAGTCAGATGATGAACGCTCCTCCCGGAAGGAGACGATTCAGCTCCAAACACAAGTTACTTTCACGCATTAAATTCAACCTTCTCATATTTCAGAAGTACATGCTACACTATTTTGGGGAACCTGGGACCCCTGGGCTCACAGCGCCATCTAGCATCAACAAAAATGGGAGGCCAATAGCAAGCTAAATAAAAGGTTCCATAAAAGAAGATGGGATCCAGGAACCAGAAATACCTGTGTTCATTTCAGCTGGATTTTTAAAATATTAATTTCCAAAATGAAACATAACGGATAACTGCTGCGGTAAAAAAAATGTGATTCATAATTATTCCCGGTAAACATACAGGAAGCCTAGCCCATACCCACGTAATGTAAGGGTTAAAGGTTGGTGTGAATCTCATTAGACTAATTGATTTCATTTACAAACATGGATGTACAGGAGTGTGTTATTATGGACACATATATGGTTCATATTTGATTATAAAACTAATTCTGTTGACTGTACGCTGTATCACATTTATCCTTGCGGAACTGTGTATGTGTGTTTACAAACACACCATTTTTGTCTGCAGTCACACTATAGTTCATAAGATGAGTGTATTTTCTTAGGCTAAAGCCTTGATAGGTTAGTATTTAAAATGTTTTCCAGTCTATAGAGGGACATGGCGTGTTTGTTGCAGGCTCGGCGGCGGGGCCGCGCCCCCTAATAATACCCCCGCAGGTTCGACCCCTGCCGCAACGGCCGCCATCAGCGCTTCCTGCCTAGCGCCGCAGCCCGCAGGAAATACGCCATTCTCCCGCGCTGCCGGCTCGCTCGCAGTGTGCTGTGGGAAGGTCACGTGGCTTGCCGGTAGGCCGGCGGCCGCAAGGACCGATCTGTACGCGCCTGCGCGGCATGGGGCGGGGGCAGGTGCAGCGTCCGACCCTTTACCTCCGGGTTTCCGTTTCCGCGCTGTTTTCCTGGTCCGTTCTGCTTTAAGGCGCCCGGTGGAATTTCCGCTCGGTCGTTCGCACCGCAGACTTTGACAAATTATATGAGTATCTTCCCTGTAAAACCTTTCCTCTCTAGGCTTCCTATCATTGTTTTGGGTTCTTGCTCTTTAACTTTGTATAAGCCTCTCTGGTTTTTTGTTTCTTTGTTTGTTTTTGTTTTTATCAGAAAAATATGTACTGGGCTGTTTCCACAACCTTCTCTTCTCCTTTCTATACTTATATAAACATTGCCTAAAACCATAATTTTATACTCTTCCTTTTTAAGTAATCCTTTTTGATTTGTTGCATTCACCTGATAAGTTTAAATATTTTTCAATAATACTGAACTTGAGTGCCTTTGTTTTTAATGGAATCTAATTTATTCATTTCTATATTGTCCTTAAGAGTCTCTCTATTGACTAATGTTTTTCTTACTTTTCCAACAAAATATCTTTGATATGAGAGGAGTTTAGGGGCTTCAAAGTCAAACTTTCCCCAAAAGTCTCAATATTCACATAAGATACATTTTTATTATTATTTTTGAAAAATTTTTACAAAGTTTAAAAAAAATCATAACTTAAAACAGCTACTGAACCTTGTTTTTTTTGTATATCCTCACTTATCTTACTCAATTACCCTAGCTCTCACCTTAGAACTGATCATTCAATTCCAAACTGTTTTCCCAATTGCTACTGCCTCTGGTTCACCTATGTTATTCTCCCAATTCTGGCGTTTTCTTTATTTTCTCTTAGAAAACATTCCCCAAACTATGTAATTCAGAAGTCGTCCTTGTTTTTCTGGGGAGGGGGGTGATAAAGGGCGACATATTAAATATTTTAAGCTTGAAGGATTATATGGTCTCTGTGACAGTTACTCACCTTTGCAGTTATATCATGAAAACAGTCATAGCCCTTGTATAAATGAATGGGTGTGTTTGTATTCCAGCAAAGCTTTATTTACAAATGTATGATTTGACCAAGGAAGATAGTTTCTAACCCTGCAGCTTAATCAGCGCCTTGCTCGTGGTAAACAATGCTGTAATTTGTACAACCTCAAAAGTCATGTATATTTTATTTTCCTTGTGAATTATTTTGATTTTACCTCAATTTTGTGCTTTATGTTGAAATACTTAAGTGATATTAGAGGTCTGCTATATTTTATTAGTTGATTCTATTATTGTTCTATAATCTTGTGTACTTTTTTGCTATGTTGACTATCCAATTGTTTTTTTGAAAGAGGAATACATGCTGATGGTAATGTGAAAGAAAATATATATACGGTGACACTTGTTAAAGACAGTAAGGCAGACTTTATTCGGGACCATCATGATAGGTACTGGGACCACTGCAATGGGATTTTACAGTACGGGATAGAGATAGGGCTCAATTCCAAATACAGCATGGGTAAGTGGGAATTTAGAGCCAAGGAGCAGGGTGAGGATCAGTAGATGGAAAATTACTAATGTAATTTTCCTTGAGGAAATATGAAGGGTAAGAGGAGTTCTAGCTAAATTGACCTAGCAGGATTCTTGCTGAAGATAGGCCAGGTGATCAGACAAAAACTGAGGGATGGTGGAGGATGAGGCACGTGATTAGATATCAAGGATAATCAAATATCCAGAGTGCCGGGGAGGGGGGGGTTCTGGTTAAAGTGATTTAGTGGGGTTTCTTGCTAAAACTGTGTTTTACAAGAAAGTGCACATATGGGACTAGGAAGAGGTTCAGGAGCCTGACTAAAGTTTGGGCAAGCAAAGAATATTTGTCGGTACCAAAAAAGAAAGAAAATGGGAAAGGAAAAACAATTGTAATTTTTTTACAATTAAGAAAATCCCGCCTTATATCCCTGGTTCCAGAAATTGATTATTGCAGTCCACTACCACCATTAAGACTTTAGTGTCTTTTTTGTACATACGCTTATGAAATAGATTAATGCGTATCACTACATTTGTTTCTTTGTATGTGCTTACATATATTATACACAATATATAATTAAATATTAATTTAAGCTAGTACTTATTCAAAGCTTATTTTGTGCCAGATATTGTTCTGAAATTAAAAGTCAGAAAATATGTGTGGAGGTTCTTCTATGGATTTAACTCTCGTATAGATGAGAAAACAAAGGCAAAATGTATTTACAATTTCAAAGCAGCAATTAGTGTTGCAGTGAGAACACAAAACCATTCTATCTGCAGAGACCATGTAATTCAACCTTGTGCTGGGATAACCACCTCACATATTTGTTTACTTATGGCCTGAGGGCTAAATCCTGCCCCAAACCTGTTATCATGAATAAAACTATTGGAACAGCCATGTGCATTCATTTAATTGTCTATGGCTGCCTTCATGTTGCAGCGGCAAAGTTCAGTAGTTTTGTGAGAGACAATATGGCCTATGAAGACAAAAATATTTACTATCTGGCTTTTATACCACCCAGAGTTTAGTCTGGAGCCTGGGGAGTTCAGTCTTTGGTATGCTAAGTAGGATGAGATCCACGCTAGGGCAGTTAGAGTGGGACAGGTGAGCCTGGGAGTTTAAAAACTACTTCAAGGAGTCTCTTTCTCAAGTCTCTCTCTCTCCAAAATCCCCCAGTACTTTCTGCTTCCCATTGACTCCCCTTTTCAGTCTTCTGGCCGTGATTATGATCATATCTGGGGTGAAGTGGTCAGAGGACAGAGAGAGAAAAAATAAAAATAATGAGGGTTGGCCCCACTGTCTTGAAACTGCAACTCAACTGAATGGAGAAGAAAGTTCCCTTAGTCTTAGGTTTTGTTCCTGTGAGCTCACTTAGCTGCCAGCCACAATGACAACAGGATGGCCTCAGGGTTTGGGGAGGAGTGGAGAAAAGAAAAGGCGGAAGGGGAGGGGAATTCTGCACTCTCTGAGCATTAGGAGTTTGTTTTCAATCCTCAGACTAGAACTGGAGGGCTGTTTCTGAAGCTCTCTATGTGCAACATGGTGCTCACTTCTGCATTTCTTGAGATGTTAAGTTCAGGCCAGGAGATAAACGAGGGGGAAAAAATGACAATGGTGCTGGGATTCTGGAGTAGGGACAACTCCACCAGCAATTCAGTGCTACTTCACAGCCCAGTTCTCTTCCTTGAGTCCCCTGTTGCTGTTTACTTTGAGTCTTCAAATAGCTGTTTGAAGCTTTCTTTTACTTCATTAATTGTCATTTCATTTTATGAATGTAGAAGTCTCGAGTGTAGACAGTTAAAATCTGTGTATATCCCAGATCTCTTCTGATTTCACCTTTCAGTGGTGACCACTATCAAAATCTTGGTGTGCTTCTTTTCTAAAGATGTACTCTGCTTATAAAATACTTACGTGGATTCTTTGTCTGAGGGTTTATATATGAGTGTATGTGTGTGTATGCATGCCTGTGTGTGTGTATCTATGTGAATACACATATGACCATAACAATGGTAGGCACAGTGATTATAGATAGAACTCTGATGGCATACAATGTGTCGAAACTCTACTATTAGGGCTTTTCTCAGATGACAAAAATATTTGCATCATATACTATTATTTTATCCATTAAACAGGTGAGGACATTAAGGATGTGCTTCTTAGAATAACTGGTACAGGTTCATAAAGGACTTAAGAGATATAGTCAGAACACTGAAAATCCATCTTTCTAAATGCAGAAGACTTCCTTCTTTATCATGGTGATTGATAAACTCCTTTAATCTGTTCCGTTTTCTCAGACCCATTAGTATGATGCATCTATTGTGGATATTTGTTGGAGTTCACAAAGCTCTCCTCCTCTCTCTCTCTCTCCTCCTCATGGAATGGCCCAGAAGCAGGTGTATATTCAGAGCACAGCTGCATATATCTGAGGCCCTAGGAACTATGGGGGAGGGAAGGACATTAGGTGTGTTGTTTGTTATTTGCTTGAGAGTTTTTTCCTGGTGTACTGAATAGTTACTAAATATGATATAGAGATCAGGGCTTAGACACAGAGTCTTCTCCTGCCCACAGCCCAGAGTCCTTGCTCACAGAGAAGAGCTGAATTTCCTAGTATTCATCTGGTATGTATCCCTCTCCTGGATTCTGGACACTGCACAAATTTGTTGTTAGTTCAAGTCAGACTTTGAAATTGTTTTAGCCTCACGTTAAAACAAAACAGAACCAAATACCGTAAAACTATGAACTTTACAAATCTCTGAGCCTTGAAATATTTCATCAACAATGTAGATGATCAGCAGGTAAAGGCAGTTGGAGAGACAGAATGCTTAATTTCTCCTTAATGTTAAATGCAATAATCAGAGGGCCCAGAAAAACTCTAAAGAATTAACCACAGCTGGAGCAAACTACAGGCTCCATAAATATTAGTGTTGATTTTCCCCTGATCTGGTATTTTTCTATCTAGAGTGATAAGCAGGCTAAGAAAGAAAAAAAAGCCACACACAGAGAGGACAATATACTTTTTTTTGTTGTTCATCATGAAACTAGTTATCACTAAACACTTAATTCTGGAGGTTTAATTCCGTTAAAATTCGTTGGCCACTGCACAGAGACGCACATAACCAATGTAAGAAGATATCACATATATTGGTGAATTGCAAAGAAATAATATGCCATATTCATGGATTTGTAGGTAGAATGAGCAAAGAGATGGGGTAAATCAATAGGCAGGACTCTTATCAATTTTATCTCTACACAGCAGGATGCTACTAAACAATTTTAGTTTACAAAAAGTCCAAATTGTATTTTGTGGCTAATTTGAATAAGGAAAGGGAGGTTGATGCAGCATTTCATTCACTTTTGGAAACTGAAATATTGAGCCACCCGCATGGCCTCTGCTCTGTTCTGTTTGATGGATACACAGGTGTTCTGAGCAGATGAAGATACTGCTACCTCAGATACAGCAGTCAAGTGGGCATTCTGACAGAGAAGTGATTTCCATTGCCATAGGAAGGATGTAGTACAAAAAGTAACAGTAAAGTATGTTGTTATGGACTGAATGTTTGTCCCCCACAAAATCATACATTGAAGCACTGACCCCCAATGTAGTGGTAATTGCAGGTAGGACCTGTGGGAGGTAGTTAGGTTTAGGTTAGGTCTTGAGGATGAGACCCTCTTGATTGGATTAGTGTCGTTGTAAGAAGAGGAAGATATATATGTAAATATGATCTCCAAGTGCACCCAATGAGGAAGGGCCATGTGAGTACACAGTAAGAAGGAAGCTGTCTACTAGGCAGGGTGAAGGTCCTCAACAAGAACTGAATCTGCTGGCATCTTGATCTTGGACTTACAAGCCTCTAAAACCGTGAGAAAAAAATGTCTGTTGTTTAAGTCACCCAGTCTATGTATTTTGTGATACTAGCCTGAACTAAGACGGACGTCTAGTGGACTGAAGCAATAATCAGAAAAGTTATAGTGCTGCGGCATGGCCCTGAACATGAAAACATTTGAAGTACTATGGAAATATTAACTATTGCATAAAGTATATCTAGATTTTGAAATCATTGTATTCCATATTCATGAGTTCTGAGTTTATTAACTATTCATCAACTTTATTGGGGATATCGTTCTTAGGAATGCCTGTGTATATAATTGTCAAACCTTGGGTCTGAAAAGGTGCTGAAACAAAGCCTGGGCTTTAAGGATAGATTCTGTGCAGGCAAAGGAGAGTTAGGAGCAAAGCCAAGATTTCTTACCCCCAGAAGTGGCCACAGGTTTTCAGTTGACAAGCTCTCCTCATCCACTTAAGTCTCCCTGGGAAGCTAACTCTGAGAGCTCTACAAAGTCATATCCTAGCTGCCTCTGCATATCCTTTGCATGTTGTCTCTCTAGTTGTTGGTGTCCTGGTAATTGAATTTGACTTTTTATGTTCTTCTGTGGAATGAATGATTGAGAGTTAAATACAAAAATTGTTTCTCAAGGCCTGCCTGGTGGCGCAAGCGGTTAAGTGCGCGCACTCTGCTGCAGCGGCCTGCGGTTCGCCGGTTCGGATCCTGGGCGTACACCTATGCACCACTTGGCAAGCCATGCTGTGGCGGTGTCCCACATAAAGTAGAGGAATATGGGCAGGGGTGTTAGCCCAGGGCCAGTCTTCCTCAGCAAAAACCAAGGAGGATTGGCAGATGTTAGCTCAGGGCCGATCTTCCTCACAAAAAAAAAAAAAAAGTTCTTTGTTTTTTCCAGGACCGTCATTTCTAACTTTTGCTTTTGCCACAAAAGTCTCTTTTTCAATTCAGCCATGCTAGATTGAGATTTTAGCTAAAAATTGTTTTGAAGGTAAACATATTACATAAAATTTGAATAAAAGGGAAGAAAAATTATCATCTAAAGTTTGTATGATTGTCTACTTATAAGTTTTTATCAAGCATGCATTTTTTAATGATTTAATCTTTTCTCAGATTTATTAAGGTGTAAGTGACATGTAGCATTATGTAAGTTTAAGGTGTACAACATGTTGATTTGATACAGTTACCTATTTCAAAATTATTATAACAATAGGGTTAGCTAATACATCAATCACGTGACAATTATCATTTCTTTTTTATGGTGAGAACATTTAAGATCTACTTGCTTAGCAACTTTCAAGTATATAATACAGTATTAACAGCTATAATCACCATGCAGTATATTAGATCCCCAGAACTTATTCATCTTATAACTAGAAGTTTATGTCCTTTGACCAACATCTCCCCACTTCCCTCAACCCCCAGCACCTAGTAACTACCACTCTGCTCTCTGTTTATATGAGTTCAGCTTTTTTAGTTTCCATATACAAATGCTATCATACAGTATTTGTCTTTCTCTGTCTGACTTATTTCACTTAGCATAGTGCCCTCAATTTTTATCCAAGTAGTTGCAAATGGAAGGATTTCCTTCTTTCTCATGAGTGAATAATAATCTTTTGTATAGATATATATGCCACATCTTCCTTTTCCATTCATCTGTTGACAGATATACACTATACAATTTTAGTAATATTAATGGCTACTAGCATTTGTCAAGAATCTTGTATATCTCAGGTACTGATTATGAGTGTCTTTCATCATTTAACTAATAGTCTTGGTAAATGTGTGCGTTCTGTGGTATGTTAAGTGTAGAGAAAAGGAGATGAGAGAAAAGGAGGGATTGGGTGCAAAATCACAGAAGCAAGAAGCGTTAAGTTCATGACACTAAGCCCCTCCTTTCTCTGCAGAGACCACTTTCCTCACCATTGTGCTAGAATACACATCCCATGAGGTTCCTATCCCCTCATTGTTTTATGTGGATAGCTTTTGGATTATTTTAAATTTTGCTCTCTTAAAAGTTTCTGTAGTATTTCATTGTATCAATGGGCCACAATGATTTTCTAGTTTGCTATTTTTTGCTTGATATTTCAATATTTAGTGTTTGTTTTTGTTTTTAGCTACAAGAAACAATGTTGGAATAAACATCCCTAGACATATAACTAAACCCATGTACACATTTTCATAGGGGAGATTCACAAGGTTGGAAGGTATTCCTTTAAAATATTGCTAGATACTGCCAAATTGCTTTTTAAATTTTCTTATGTCGTAAGATGGCATGGTTATCTTTGACTCATTTTCCTATATAGATTCAGAAATGTTTTCGTATTTATAAAATATATATCACCTCATTTATGATTTTTGAATAAGTTAATCATTTTGCTTTTATTAGCTACTTCACTACTCTCTGTTTTTTTTTTTTTTTTATTACCTGAATCTCTCATACCTCTCTGCAACATTTGGTCAGTCCCACACCTAAACTGTGCAGGGGGACAAGTAACCAGAGGAGAAAGCAGAGGCTGAGGAGAAGAGACAACGTTGCGAAAGGACTTTGAGATTTCTTCATGTGATTATTGCTTTTAGAGTGTTGCCCAAGTGTTGCATGGCCATGTTTTAAGTAGTATGGTATAAAACAATACCTTACTACAGTTACATACAGAAGCAATGAGTTTATTCCTCATATACATGGTAAAATCCTAGGGCGAGCAGGACAGTACTCTCGGGAAGCTTAAGCATGTCCTCAGGGACCCAGCGTCCATCTGATTTCCATTTCTGCATCCTCAGTGAGTGGCTTTTCTCCTCTTTCTCCAATTCTGGATGATACTTTGAGGAAGGGAATTGAGATTCCTATCAAATGCCCACACAGGTTGCAGTCATGTGGGGCACTTACCTGGGTAAGAATTGTACCTGCTCCACTTTCATTCTCACCAATTGAATTGAATTGTGGCTTCCATGTAGGTGTTTACTGATTTCTTCAGAAGAGACCCACGTGATGTTCAGTCAAAGCCATGGCACTCTTAGCTGTGCCCTGACACAGTTTATGGAACAGCTTTGAATAAGATTGTCTAAAATGAGTTCAATGAATATTAGCAATGATTTTAGTTATTTCTCACTCGCATTTATTGTTTTCATTCTCAAGAACTCCCAATAGTATATTCATTTTTCGTACGTTAGAGATGAACAAAATGAGTCTAAATAGGGCCACTTACCTTTCTTGGGACCCTGCCCTCAGTGGCGGGACTGAGATATGAAGTGATGCGATCAGAGACCATCAGCTCACTTTTAAGCATTAGATATCATTGTCACCGCAAATCACTTGGCATGGTTACTGGCACTTTAAAAGTTCTTCTTCTGGGGGAAGGCCCCGTGGCTTGGCGGTTAAGTGTGCGCACTCTGCTACTGGCAGCCCAGGTTCAGATCCGGGCGCGCACTGACACACCGCTTGTCCAGCCGTGCTGAGGCAGCGTCCCACATACAGCAACTAGGGGGATGTGCGACTATGACATACAACTATCTGCTGGGGCTTTGGGGAGAAAAGGGGAGAAAAAAAAAAGGAGGAGGATTAGCAATGGATGCTAGCTCAGGGCCAGTCTTCCTCAGCAAAAAAAAAAAAAAAAAGAGGAGGTTTGGCATGGATGTTAGCTCAGGGCTGATCTTCCTCACCAAAAAAAAAAGTTCTTCCTCTGGGAGCCGGCCTGGTGGTGTAGTGGTTAAGTTCTCATGCTCCGCTTCAGTGGCCTGGGGTTTGCAGTTTCAGAGCCCTGGCATGGACCTATGCACCGCTTATCAAACCATGCTGTGGCAGGCGTCCCACATAAAATAGAGGGAAGTGGGCACGGATGTTAGCCCAGGGCCAATCTTCCTCAGCAAAAAGAGGAGGATTGGTGTGGATGTTATCTCAGGGCTAATTTTCCTCACACACAGACACAAAAAGTTCTTCCTCTGTCTTACTTTCTCCTTTGTTCCCTGTGTGATCTTCCTATTCTACAGCAATGCATTTGGGGGACAAACACTGAGGTCTCGTGTTGACTCTAACTTTGTCTCTGGCCCTGAATGTCAGCCCACATATTATAATAGGTCCTGTCTAGGATGCCATTAAACCATAGACAAGAATGTCCTTTGATACACTCTAAAATCAGAGGAGAATACCCCATGTGGTGCTTACTCAGAGACCAGAATTTTCTAAGAAAAAATATTAGACCTGGGCTTTTCAAGAACAAAGATTCAAGATGTTCATAGCAAAAACATTGTTTTTGACCTTGAATCAAAAAAAAATATATGTACCTATTAAAAGTCCATGCTGCATTCCATTGGGAGAAGGAATGTACGAGGTAGGTGAAAATGGCCCACAGAACTCTGGGTGCTTCCTTAGTTAAATTGGAAGAGGGCAAACACAAGCAATTATGAGAATTCCTGCAGAACTTCTTAGAGTCCTGATTGGTGCCGGGAAGCATGGAGGATGCCTGCAGCTTGGTGCCAGATCTCACTGTGGCATTAAGAGTCACAAGAGCATCTCTTGCAAGCTTATCTCAAATTGTTTTTTTGGGGGGGAGGGGTGCTCAAAATGAATCTTAATTTTATTGAGGTATAATTAAAATATAACATTGTGTAAGTTTAAGCTGTTGAATGTGTTGATTTGATAGACTTGCATATTACAATATGATTACTGCTATAGCATTAGCTAACATCTCCATCACATCGTATAATTATAATTTCTTTTTTGTGGTGAGAACATTTAAGATCTAGTTTCTTAGCAAATATTAAGTATATAATACAATGTTGTTAACTATAATCACTATGCTGTGCATTATATACTCAGAACTTATTCATCTTCTTACTGCAAGTTTGTAATCTTTGACCAACATCTTCTTATTTCCTCCACCCCCGGCCCCTGGTAACCACCATTCTATTCTCTGTTTCTACGAGTTCATCTTTTTTAGACTCCACATTGTACAGTATTTATCATTCTTTGTCTGACCTATCTCTGAATAGGCACCTTCTCTGAGAGACCATAAACACAAACAGAAGAGTATTTACACAACTATGCTCAAGTTACCTAGAAAAACAGTAGACACTGAACATGTATTAGAATAGAGTACAGGAAATTCTTTTTTGATCACAGCTTTATCATCACTTTATACAACAGAGTCTGGAGCAGTTTTGACATCAAATACGTATTTTTGAATGATTAGATTATGGAACAAAACTTTTTTTTAATGGGGACAGAGCTGATGTAATAACTCTGACTCAATGTGTCAATTCAAGTTTTATGATCATCTTGATCACCAAGTTTGTGGCACAAGAATAGGCTATTGGTATTTAAAGCATTACTAGAATAATCATTTATTTCACTCCTTCATAAAAGTCAAGGAAAATTATAGCATTATAGTCATTTCCCTGCTTTTATATAATGTATTTGTTATCACCAGGAATGGTAACGTGTTCCCACTTCACCTGATCTAGTCAAAATGGATATTTATATGTTAAACAATTTTTTATGAGATTTCAACTAACTTTTTCCAGTACTTAGAATTTTTAGGAACCGTTACCCTCAGTACCTGTTATTTTATTTCACGGAGCACTTCAGTGGCTGTGTTCTTTTCCTTTGGGTTGAGTACTTAGGAGCACAGTCACCCAAACCATGCTAACATATTCCAAAATTTCAGGTGGAAGCCCCTTAGAATTTTCCATCTTTTAAAAATTAATTTCCCAACGATTTTCTGCAAAGCTTGACTGATAGATTTCTGTACATCACGCTTTACACTTTTGATTGATAGTATAGGTGAAAGAATAATTCAAATAAAATCCACAAAAGAAGACAGACAAAACCCTAGCAGTTATAACACAAATAGGAATGTCACAGTTAGAATTTGCACTCTTTCCCTTTGAGTGGAAATGGGTGGGACTTAGCATATGTCATCAAATTAAAGAATCATCAATTTAAGATGCACCTTAATGAAAGAAAAATGCCCAATTGCATTATAATGTAATGTTCATAATCCTTAGTTTGTACTTATTGAAAGAGCCACTTGCAAATTATACAGAAATAGCCCCTAAATACATAAAAATGAAACTCATTGAAGTTCCCGTAAGTATCTTCACAGTCTGCATCCAATTCTTCAGAATCAAGTTTAGACTCAGAGTCATCGATGCCCATAATATGCCATGCAGTATCTCCCTGTGTGTCATTACAGGAGATGGTGATGTAGCATTTCTTAATGAAAAAACACTCCTTCTTTGTTCCTGAAACTTCCCTCCAGGATTCTAGAACCAGTTCTGAAAAACTTTATGCTGGTGATCTCACCAGAAAATGCCAGTGCAAAGTTTTCATACCTAGTTTATATGTGTATATGCAATGACAATGTGCTTTCTGAGATGTCATTAATTATAAGTTTTTCTTTTTCTCTCTCTAGGATGGAAAATGTAAGAAAATGTGCATATTAAGATTGATGAAACTGGAAATTGGAGCACTAAATACTGAGCTGATTCTTGGTGAAATTATAGTGAACTTGGATCCAGCAAGGTAAGACTCTCCATCCAGAAGGAAAGAATGTGTGCAAAGGAGGAGAGAAGAAGAAATATATATCACAATGAATTATTAATAGGATAGTGGCTTGTGAAGGAGCAGGCTCAGCCAAGAGGAAGAACTTTCATCCTGTCATGATGACTACTTGAGGGAGCATCTTAAGATTCGAATCCCGTTCATATTTGCAGATATTGGGAGGTTATAGAGAAGGTAACAAGACTAGAGGTGAGGGTTGCAAGAGATTGAAGTAGCCTTGTTTGTTTCTGAACTTCAATAAAAGAGGAATCTCCTCTCACTCTGTGTCTACTGCATTTGAGGGGGCTTACAAAGGATTAACATGGATGAAGTTTCCATATTCTCTGAGATCTCAGTCCAGTGGGGATTCAGAAAACTTAACAGAAATCTAAACTGTGGGTGGAGAGCTGTGCTTGTGAGCTGAGAACAGGAATCAGACCTGGAATGGGATGCATAAGGAAGTTCTCTTGCAGGAGCATACCTGAGGATGTGCTAAACTATGAGGAGCAGTGAGTGAGGCAAACAGGGGAGGGAGAGAAGGGGGAAAAATGTGTCCTTGGCATAGGGAAGGGCATGTGAAGAGGCCAATGCATTTGAAGGCACAATGGGAACAGTAACTTGTGAGGATGTCAGGAGCCTGAAGGGCAGAGTATACAGGGACTGGGCAGGTGAGAGAGAGAAAGTCAGGAAGTGCTGGAGGGGCAGCCCACAGAGAAATACCTGCGGTGTTGAGGAATTTTAAATGTCTGGGTCTTGTTCTTTGAAACATTCCCTCCAACTCATGTGGTCTGCCTGTCAGGAAGACAGTCAGAACAGATGTGGATGATCCCTACCCACTAGGGAGGTCTGTGGAGTTACCAAGAGGGGTTCTGGGCCTGGGGATGAGCAAGGGTAGAGGAGGCAGAGAGGGCTCCCAGGCATGCAGACGGGCAGGAACCTTGAGTGCTCTTCTTCGCCTCCCTATCTCCATTCTTCATCCCCCCACCTCCATCGGAGTGCAGGCTCCTTTCTTGCCCTCAATCATTTTTGCATGTAGAGGTGGAGTGGATACATTGTCATAAAACTGTGAGAGGCCAGCTCACATCGCCATCTGTCGTCCATACATGGAAGGTCAAGAGCAGCCTTAACAGGAAGCTGCGGAAAAGCCTCCTCCATGGCTCTGCACAGACGGGACCCCACTGGAGCTAGACAGGTCAGGCGGGCAGTCAGTGCGGAAGTGCTGGGATCCAGCGGCAGGGCGGGTCTTTTATAGGCCTTTCCTTACTGGCGCATAGATCCCACTGTGCCTCTGGTCTCTTAGAGGCTCTTTGGCTTCCCAACGCAAACCTCCTGATTTTCTCCATTGACTCACAGCAGAACGCCTTCCTACTGCATTCTCTTCAGCTGTTTGACTGTATGATGTAGCAGTGATAAGCCAAGTCTACTATTGGTAGATTATTACTTTATATATCAAGAATAAACTAGTGAGTATTTACCTCACCATAATATGCTTTGTTTGATCCTTCTCAGATTCACAGTTCCCCCCACCTCCATCCCTGTCCCCAAACCCTTCTTTCTATTATCTGTAACTCTGTTACCTATATTACCTCCAACAAAGATTCTCTCTGAAACTTTAGCCAGGCTTCTCTGAGCCCTCGTCCAGACTAGGTTGAGATCTTGGCCTATAAAGACTTGAATAGAAACTAAGATAGTTTCTAACAGCTCAAGATGCATCCCTAGGATGATGCTACCCCTACCCTCCCTCCCTCCGCCCTGCTTAAAGTGCCTGCCTGAGAAAACTCAGCCAAAAGAGTGGACTGTTTGTTCCAGCCAACTCCTGAAGACACGGCCCCTGTCTCCCAGTCTCTGTGGGAAGGTAGGAGCCTAGCTTTGATAAATGCTAGTGAACAAACCCACATGAGTTGCATATGAACCAACGCCCCTTCCCACTTTTTGTAATTTTTCACCTCCCTGACTCTACTGACCCCCCACTCACCCCCCTCCCTACACCTTCATCTCCCTTTAAAACACCCAGTCACCTCTGAGCAAATCCAAGTTGAGTTCGGTTCACAATGGACTCTTCCCTATTGAAGTAGTACATTTCTGATTAAAAACTGTCCTAACCTCTTTAACTAGTGACTGGCTTTGTTCATCTTTGACCGTTATCTGGCCCCATGGCTTGCATCTGGATCAGAGCCGTGACTGGACACTTGCACTTGACAACCGGACCTCTCAGCTGCATAGAGACCTTTGTCTTATCTCCAGTCTTTTACTCGTTTTGGTATCTAGTGGTGAGTCCAATTCCTTATCCAATGCTCCAGACAAATGTCCACTGAAGCGTGGTGAGGTCAGATTTTGATTTTTACCGTTCTGAGTACACTCTCTGAAGCTAGGTTCGAGTCCCAGACTTCTTGTGAATGGTGTCTGCTGGAATGAAAGTTCTTCCTGACTCCTTATTTTGAATGGCATTCATTTCCTGACTCCTGGGCTGGAATTTTTTTTTCCTGGCTCTTTTTATTTTTCTTATAGATATAATTGACATATAATATCGTATTAGTTTTAGGTTTACAAAATAATGATTTGATATATGTATATACTGTGAAATTATTACCACAGTGCATTTAGTTAACATCCATGACCACAAATAACTACAATTTTTTTTCTTGTGATGAGAACTTTTAAGATTTACCCTCTTAGCAATTCTCAAATATACAATACAGTATCGTTAACTATAGTCACCATGTTGTGCATTACATCCTAATGAGTTGTTTATCTTATAACTGGAAGTTTGTACCTTTGGACCACCTTTACCCATTTCACCCACCCCCTACCTACCACTGCCTCTGACAACCACTAATCTGTTCTCTCTATCTGTGCGGGATGTTTTTTTTTAATTCCACATATAAGTGAGATCATAAAGTATTCACCTTTGCCTGGCTTATTTCACTTATTATAATGCCCTCAAGGTCCATCCATGTTGTTGCAAATGTCCAAATAATATTCCATTGTGTGTGTGTATATGTGTATATATGGGTGTGTGTGTGTGTATGTATATCACATTTTCTTTATCTATTCATCCATTGGTGGACACTTAGGTTGTTTCCATGTCTTGACTGTTGTGAATAATGCTGCAATGAACATGAGAGTACAGATGTCTTTCTGAGATAGTGATTTCGTTATGATAGGTCTATTTTTAATTTTTTGAGAAACCTCCGTACTGTTTCCCATAGTGGTGGCACCAATTTACACCCCTTCCAACAGTGCACAAAGACTCCCTTTTCTCCACATCCTCACCAACACTTGTTATTTCTTGTCTTTTTGATAATAGTCATTGGGTATTTAATCCTTGCTCTCTTTTTTTGTGAGGAAGATCAGCCCTGAGCTAGCATCTGCCAATCCTTCTCTTTTTTTTTTGCTGAGGAAGACTGGCCCTGGGCTAACATCCATGCCCATCTTCCTCTACTTTATATGGGACGCCACCACAGCATGGCTTGACAAGCAGTGTGTCAGTGCGCGCCCGGGATCCGAACCGCCGAACCCCACTTAACTGGCGTGGACTTAACCGCTCTCGCCACTGGGCCAGCCCAAATCCTTGCACTTTTTGAGGCCACTTTGTTCTCCCTGTTTGATCCTGCTCCCCTGATGGGAAGTTCTTAACAACATGCCACTACATCACTAACTGTCTCTACATCTTTTCTTGGTGTTGTTAACTTACTAATGATAATTTGGAACTTCAGTGGTTTGTTTGGGAAATTTAGGATCTCTCCACCCTCATCCCTGTAAGGCCTATCCATTTCCATTACATCCACTCTTCCTTTTACCATCTCCCATCTTCCCTTCAATTCTTTTGCATCCTTTCATACGTCTTCCTTCTGGCCTTACCTCCTCCACCCCTCTGATTACTCCTGCCAGACTTTTCATTTCTGACTCCAGCTCTTCAATTCCCTATAGTCACTAGAACTTTAGGCCCCCTGACCCATTCGGAGCTCTTAAGGACTCAGAGACCCCCAAGAGCAACTACCTGGGACTAAAAAAGAAAAAAAGACTAATTGGAAACAGACTGGCTATTTTATCCCAACAGATGAGGCTTTGGAGACATCCACAGAGCTACTTGACGTCACGTGAGCCTCTCGTCTAAAATGTAGCCCACAGCCTCTATAAGATTACGTATTACAGAGTAGACAATCATAAAAGTCATAAAAATCATAAAAGTCTTCTCCACAAATATTGGTTAAAATATTTTGCCATGGTGCCAGCCGGGTGGCGCAGGGGTTAAGTGCTGGCGCTCTGCTTCGGAGGCCTGGGGTTCGCAGGTTCAGACCCCGAACGCACACCCATGCACTGCTTGTTAAGTCATGCTGTGGTGGCGTCACATATAAAGTAGTGGAAGATGGGCACAGATGTTATCCCAGGGCCAATCTTCCTCAGCAAAAAAGAGGAGGATTGGCATCATATGTTAGCTCAGGGCTAGCCTTCCTCACAAATAAATATATATTTTGCCCTCATTTTGAACAGATAAAGTTTAACTTCTCTGTCTGCCATAAACGCATTTCCAATAAAAATATATAATGGAGCAATAAAAAAGAGAACAATAAGAGAATCTATATTATAGATAGATTCTATCTATAATATAATATATTATTATAGATTCTATAAGAGAATCTATATTATATAGAACAAACTCATGGCTAAAATTTTTGAAATGAGAACCAGGAGATCTCTATTTGCATCTGTACGTGTGTGTGTATATATGCACACAATATGTATATACAGTATATTGTGTTATATATAATGTATAATACATACATTTATTTTATTTATATATATAATTTCCCTATCTCCTTATGATATTATTTTTTTAAATTATTTTATTGAGGTCATATTGGTTTATAACATTGTATAATTTCAGGTGTACATTATATCAGTTTCTGTACAGACTGCATCAATAGTGTAGTTTGTATCCGTCACCATACATATGTGCCCCTTTACCCCTTTTGCCCACCCTCCCCGCTTCCCCTCTGGAAGCCACTAATCTGTTCTCTTTATCCATGAGTTTGTTTATCTTCCACATATGGGTGAAATCATATGGTATTTGTCTTTCTCTGTCTGGCCTATTTTGTTTAACATAATACCCTCAAGGTCCATCCATGTTGTTTCAAATGGCATTATTTTGTCTTTTTTATGGCTGAGTAGTATTCCATTGTATATACGTATACCACATCTTCTTTATCCATTCATCAGTAGTTGGTCACTTGGGTTGCTTCCACATCTTGGCTGTTGTGAATAGTGCTGCAGTGAATGTAGGGGTGCATAAATCTCTTTGAATTGTTGATTTCATGTTCTTTGGATAAGTACCCAGGAGTGGCTTAGCTGGATCATATGGTATTTCTATTTTTAATTTTTTGAGAGATCGCCATACTGTTGCCTATAGTGGCTGAACCAGTTTGCATTCCCACCAGCAGCATATGAGGATTCCCTTTTCTCCACACCCTCTCCACATTTATTTTTTGTCTTGGTAATTATAGCTGTTCTGACAGGTGCAACGTAATATCTCATTGTAGTTTTGATTTGCATTTCTAATAATTAGTGATGTTGAACATCTTTTCACATGTCTGTTGGCCATCTGTATATCTTCTTTGGAAAAATGTCCGTTCAGATCCTCTGCCCATTTTTTTTTTTTTTTTGAGGAAGATGGGCCCTGAGCTAACATCTGCCAATCCTCCTCTTTTTGCTGAGGAAGACTGGCCCTAGGCTAACATCCATGCCCATCTTCCTCCACTTTATATGGGATGCCTGCCACAGCATGGCCTTGAAAAGTGGTATGTCGGTTTGCGCCTGGGATCTGAACCGGTGAACCTCGGGCCGCCACAGCAGAGTGTGCGCACTTAACCACTTGCGCCACTGGGCTGGCTCCCTCTGCCCCCTTTTTTTTTTTTGTGTGTGAGGAAGATCAGCCCTGAGCTAACATCCATGCTAATCCTCCTCTTTTTGCTAAGGAAGACTGGCTCTGAGCTCACATCTATTGCCAATCCTCCTCCTTTTTTTTTTTTTCCCCAAAGTCCCAGTAGATAGTTGTATGTCATAGTTGCACGTCCTTCTAGTTGCTATGTGTGGGACATAGCCTCAGCACGGCCGGAGAAGCCGTGCGTCAGTGCGCGCCCGGGATCCAACCCTGGCCGCCAGAAGCAGAGCGTGCTCACTTAACTGCTAAGCCATGGGGCTGGCCTCCTCTGCCCATTTTTTGATCGAGTTGTTTGTTTTTTTGTTGTTGAGTTGCATGAGTTCTTTATATATTTTTGGAAATTAACCCCTTGTTGGATATATGATTTGCAAATATTCTCTCCCGGTTGGTGGACTCTCTTTTAATTTGTCGATTGTTTTCTATGCCTTACAGAAGCTTTTTACTCTGAAGTAGTCCCATTTATTTATTTTTTCTTTTGCTTCCCTTGCCTGAGTAGACATGGTATTCGAAAAGTTGCTGCTAAGACTGATGTCAAAGAGTATATGCCTATATATTCTTCTAGGAGTTTTATGGTTTCAAGTCTTACATTCAAGTCTTTAATCCATTTTGAGTTAATTTTTGTGTATGGTGTAAGATAATGGTCTACTTTCATTCTTTTGCATGTGGCTGTCCAGTTTTCCCAACACCATTTATTGAAGAGAGAGACTTTCCTTTCTCCATTGTATGTCCGTGGCTCCTTTGTTGAAGATTAGCTGTCCATAGATGTGTGGTTTTATTTCTGGTCTTTCAATTCTGTTCCATTGATCTGTGTGTCTGATTGTTCTGTGCCAACATCATGCAGTTTTGATTACTATAGCTTTGTAGTATACTTTGAAATCAGGGATCGTGATGCCTCCAGCTTTGTTCTTTCTTCTCAGGATTGCTTTGGCTTTTGGGGGTCTTTTGTTGTTCCATATAAATTTTGGGATTCTTTGTTCTATTTCCGTGAAGAATGTGATTTAGATTCTGATTGGGATTGCATTGAATCTGTAGATTGCTTTAGGTAAAATGGACATTTTAATTATGTTTATTCTTCCAATCCATGAGCATGGAGTATCTTTCCATTCCTTATATCTTCTTTGATTTCTTTAATACTGTCTTATAGTTTTCAGTGTATAGGTCTTTCACCTCCTTGGTTAAATTTATTCTTAGATATTTTGCTCTTTTTGTTGTGATTGTAAATGGGACTGTATTCTTGACTTCTCTTTCAGCTAGTGCATTATCAGTGTATAGAAATGCAGCTGATTTTTGTAAGTTTATTTTGTATCCTGCAACTTTGCTGTAGTTGTTGATTATTTCTAATAGTTTTCTGATGGATTCTTTATGTAGAATTATGTCGTCTGGAAACAGTAAGCATTTAACTTCTTCCTTTCCAATTTAGATACCTCTTCTTTCTTTTTCTTGCCTAATTGCTCTGGCCAAAACCTCCAGTACTATGTTGAATAGGAGTGGAAAGAGTGGGCACCCTTCTCTTGTTGCTGCTTTCAGAGGCCTGGCTTTCAGTTTTTCACAGTTAAGTATGACATTGGCTGTGGGTTTGTCATATATGGCCTTTGTTTTATTGAAGAAAATTCCTTCTATGCCCATTTTATGGATGGTTTTTATCACAAATGGATCTTGGGTCTTGTCAAATGATTTCTCTGCATCTATTGAGATGATCATGTGATATTTATTCCTCATTCTGTTAATGTGTTGTATCACGTCAATTGATTTGCAAATGTTGAACCATCCCTGTGTCCCTGGTATAAATCCCATTTGATCATGGTGTATGATACTTTTATTTATTTATTTATTTATTTATTTATTTATTTATTTATTTATTTGCTGAGGAAGATTCGCCCTGAGCTAACATCCATTGCCAATCGTCCTCTTTTTTCTGTTTTCTTCTTTTGCTTGAGGAAGATTAGTCCCGAGCTAAAATCTGTGCCAGTCTTCCTCTATTTTGTATGTGCGTCACCACCACAGCATGGCTGATGAGTGGTGTAGGCCTGTGCCTGGGATCTGAACCTGGGAACCCGGGCCACCAAAGCAGTGCACTGAACTCAACCACGGGGCCATCGGGCTGGCCCTATGATCCTTTTAATGTGTTGCTGTATTCTGTGGGCACTATTTTGTTAAGGATTTTTGCATCTATGTTCATCAGCGATATTGGCCTGTAATTTTCCTTCATTGTGTTTTCCTGTCTGGCTTTGGGATCAGGATAACATTGGCCTCATAGAATGAGTTAGGAAGTGTTCCATCTTCTTCAATTGTTTGGAATAGTTTGAGAAGGATAGGTCTTAACTCTTTGAATGTTTGGTAGAATTCTCCAGAGAAGCCATCTGGTCCTGGACTTTTATTTTCTGGGAGGTTTTTGATTAGTTTCAATCTCTTTACTTGTGATTGGTCTATTCAGACTCCCTTTTTCTTCTTGATTCAGTTTTGGGAGTTTGTATGAGTCTAAGAATTTATCCGTTTTGTCTAGGTTGTCCAATTTGTTGGCATATAGTTTTTCATAGTATTCTCTTATAATCCTTTGTATTTCTGTGGTATCTGTTGAAATTTCTCCTTTTTAATTTTTAATTTTGTTTATTTGAGCCTTCCCTTTTTTTCTTAGTGAGTCTGGCTAAGGGCTTGTAAATTTAGTTTCTCTCTCAAAGAACAAGCTCTTAGTTTCATTTGTCCTTTGTATTGTTTTTTAGTCTATTTCATTTATTTCTGCTCTAAAATTATTATTTCCCTTCTGCTGGCTTTGGGCTTTTATTTCTTCTTTTTCTAGTTCTGTTAGGTGTAGTTTAAGATTACTTATTTGAGATTTTTCTTGCTTGTTGAGGTAGACCTGTGTTGCTGTAAATTTCCCTCTAAGTACTGATTTTGCTGCATCCCATAAGAGTAGGTATGTTGTGTTTTCATTTTCATTTGTCTCCAAATATTTTTTGATTTCTCCTTTGATTTCTTCATTGATCCAATGGTTGTTCAGTGGCATGTTGTTTAGTCTCCAAATGTTTGCCACTTTCCCAGCCTTTTTCTTGTAGTCTATTTCTAGTTTCATAGCATTGTGTTTAGAAAAGATGGTTGATATGGTTTCAATCTGCTTAAATTCATTGAGGCTTGCCTTGTTTCCCAACACGTGATCTATCTTTGAGAATGTTCCATGTGCACTTGAGAAAAATGTATATTCTGCTGTTTTTGGATGGAATGCTCTCTCTATATATATTGAGTTAATCTGATCAAGTGTTCCATTTAAATCCCCTGTTTCCTTGTTGACTTTCTGTCTGGATGATCTATCTATTAATGCAAATGGAGTGTTGAGGTCCCCTACTATTATTGTGCTGCTGTCAGTTTCTCCCTTTAGGTCTTTTACAAGGTGCCTTATAGACTTTGGTGCTCCTGTGTTAGATGCATTTATATTCACAAGTGTTATGTCGTTTTGGGATAATGTCCCTTTTATCATTATATACTGCCCCCTTCTCTCTCATTGACTTTTTTGTCTTTAAGTCTGCTTTGTTTGATGTAAGTATGGCAACACCTTCTTTCTTTTGCTTGCCTTTTGCTTGGAGTATCAGCTTGCATCCCTTCACTCTAATCCTGTGTTCATCTTTATAGCTGAGACATGTCTCCTGGAGGCGGCATATTGTCGGGTCTTTGTTTTAATCCATCCAGCCGTTCTGTGTCTTTGATGGAGAATTCAATCCACTTAAGTTTAGAGTTATTATTGACATACAAGGGCTTAATACTGCCATTTTACCTCTCTTTTTCTGGTTGTTCTATATTTTTGTTGTTTCTTTTCCTTTGTGTTTCTGACTGCCATTTCACATTGGTTGTTTTCTCTGATAGTTTTCTCAGTTTTCTCTTTATTTATGATTGTGGCTCTGCTCTGATTTTTCATTTAGTGGGTACCATGAGGTTTGTATAAAAGGTCTCATAGATGAGATAGTCCATTTTCTGATAGACTATTATCCCCATTAGCCTAAGAAGATTCCATCCCTTCACTCTTCCCTTTCTGAGTTATTGTCGTCATAAATTGTTCTTTTTCTGTTTCCATCCTAATTGGCTTAGAGAGAAATAAGCTCTGATATAAATTTAATCTTCTTAAATTCCCAGAAATAGAGGAACCAACTCAAATGTTTTACAAATTTATGTGGGCTGGGTAAATCTTTGCTAAATAAGACTCCTTTGATAGTGTTGATTTAATAACACAGGTATGTCTTCAGAGTTGTGAACATTAAATATAATGCAAGCATACATTCCTATTCTACTTGGGTTTCCTAGTCAAATAAACTAATATTATATACACTGGATGTTTAAGATTGTACAAAAGATAAATTTCAGTTTAATAAAATTGATTCATTATTTTGTCAAACTTTATTTTGACAATAATTGTGTTTCAAATATGTCTGCCTAAAAATAGTTTCCAAAATATTCTTGGTAACTTGCAACCTTATAGTTATGCAAAGTTAAGTAATAGATAGCCATTGAATATCTAAATAATTTAAAGTATTGAAACATTCATTATTATGCATAAGGTTAAATTTATATACATTTGGTTTCTTATTTTTATTTGTGCAGAGAGGTTAAAAATATTTGGGTCTGTTAATAAACATGTTCTTGCCAAGTTAAAAGAATTGTACCATGAAAAGCATATACCTCTAGAGATTGTGTAATGGTGCATTCATAAAATTTGTTAAGCTACTACAGAGTACTAGTACGTGAATGACAATTTACAGTTGTTACTTCCTAGTTTTTTTCTGTAAATTAAACATTACTAACAGTTAAAATTTATAGTCAACCTATTAAAATAAAACTATTAGAAAGAATAAGAGTGAAGGAAAAACTTTATATACATTGTATGTGAGGTAATTAGAATGTGTTGTAATATGAAAAGTATGCAAAGAATGTAGGATTCCTAAAAAAAAAATAGGAGTATTTTTGTTCTTAAGTAAAATGAGAAAGAAAAAAAAAGAATAAGATAAAACCTAAATGGATACAGAAATTTGTAGGATTGTGGAAAAGGAAGTTAGTGTTGTGAAATAAAAGCTGGATAAAATTAAGTGGATATCTTTATGAAGTTGATTTTAAATTTAGCCCAATAATATATTGTTACAAACCAAAACTTTGATTTCCCCAGTGATAAAATGAAAAAGTTTCTTAGATTACTGGTCTTTTATTAAGAGGATCTTGTAAAAGGTTTATTTTTACCTTATGAATAATCTACACATGAAACAAAGATTCTTTGACTTATTCAAAATAATATTTCATGCTTCATGTTGCCTTTATGATACCCTCGATTACTTAAGAGTACCGGGTCTTCTCATCTTAAAAAAGCTAGGTTTTTTCATATTTATAATTACATTTGAAACTTTTTATTGTCATTTTTGTTAAATACATGACTAAGTATTGTTTCACAATGAAATATAATATTAGTCAGGGTTCTCCAAAGAAATAGGACCAATAGGAGACATATATATATATATATATATATACACACACACACACACACACGCATAAACATATACACACATATGTACATACATACACCCAAAAATAGTGTTTTACTACCTATCTGAACTTTTCTTATCCTTATCAATCTGACACATAAAACTAACCATCAAAATTCCACCCCTTGTCAACATGACCACTATATGCATTGCTTTCAACCATCATTAATCATCAAATAAAGCTAATAATGAGGTCATAATTCTTCACCAAATGGAAAAACTAGCCTGCATACAACAAAAAACTAACTTCTTGCCCAGAAGAAGAAGTAAAGTCTTTGAGTGAAATTTGCTCTTCTCCTCGATATTCTGTAACAAATAGTACGATGTAAAATGAACAACTCTTAAATACTGTGGTATAAATTCAGTACATCTCATATTACATGATAAGGAAATTAGAGAGGATATTAAACAAAGATATTTGCTTAATGTATGTATATATACACACAAACATATTCATAAAATATTAGGAAATCCTCATGACAACTATAGTTCTTGTTTCTTTAGCTGATCACATAATACAGGCATACCTCTGAGATATTGTGGGTTTGGTTCTAGACCACCACAATAAAGGGAATATTGCAATAAAGTGAGTCACAAAATTTTATGGTTTCCCAGTGCATAAAAAGTTATGTTTAGGGGCTGGCCTGGCAGCTTAGTGGTTAAGTCTGCATGCTCCACTTTGGCAGCCCAGGGTTCATGAGTTCGGATCCCAGCCATGGACCTACACATCACTCATCAAGCCATGCTGTGGCAGCATCCCACATACAAAATAGAGGGATATTGGCACAGATGTTAATTTAGTGACAGTCTTCCTCAAGCAAAAAGAAGAAGATTGGCAACAGATGTGACGTCAGGGCCGATCTTCCTTACCAAAAAAAAAAAAAAAAGAAAGAAAGAAAGAAAGAAAACAAAATTATGTTTAGGGCCAGCCCCAGTGGCCTAGTAGTTAAGTTTGGCGTGCTTCACTTTGGCAGCGCGGGTTCAGTTCCTGGCATGGACCTACACTACTCATGTATTAGTGGCCATCTTGTGATGGCGGCTCACATAGAAAAAGAGGAAGATTGGCAACAGATGTTAGCTCAGGGTGAATCTTCCTCAGCAAAAAAAAAAAAAAAAGTTATGCTTATACTATACTGTAGTCTGTTAAGTGTGCAATAGAATTATGTATTAAAAAAAACTATGTACATCCCTTAATTAAAAATGCTTTATTGCTGAAAAATGCTAGCCAGCATCTGGGCCTTCAATGAGTCATAACTTGTTGCTGGTGGAAGGTCTTCCCTCAATGTCAATAGCAGCCGTTTGATCAGGGTAGTGGTTACTGAAGGTGGGGTGCCTGTGGTAATTTCTTAAAATAAGACAGCAATGAAGTTTGCCGCATTGATTGACTCTTCCATTCACAAATGATTTCTCTGCAGTATGTGATGCTATTTGATAGCATTTTACCCACAGTAGAAGGCCTTTCAAAATTGGAGTTAGTCCTCTCAAACCCTGCTGCTGCTTTATCAACTAAGTTTATGTAATATTCTAAATCCTTTGTTGTCATTTCAACAGTTTCCACAGCATCTTCACCAAGAGTAGATTGCATCTCAAGAAACCACTTTCTTTGCTCATCCATGAGAAGTGACTCCTTGTCCATTAAAGTTTTATCATGAGATTGCAGCAATTCAGTCACATCTTCAGGCTCCACTTCTAATTCTAGTTCCCCTGCTGTTTCCACCACATCTGCAGTTACTTCTTCCACTGAAGTCTTGAGCCCTCAAAGTCATCCATGAGTGTTGGAATCAACTTCTTCCAAACTCATGTTAATGTTGATATTTTGACCTCTTCCGATGAATCACAAATGTGCTTAAGGGCATCTAGAATGTGAATCCTTTCCAGAAGGTTTTCAATTTACTTTGCCCAGATTCATCAGAGGAATCACTATCTACAGCAGCTGTAGCCTTACAAAATGTATTTCTTAAATAATAAGACTTTAATTTCAAGATTACTTTTTGATCCATGGGCTGCAGAATGGATGTTGTGTTAGCAGACATAAAAACAACATTAATATCCTTGTACCTCTTCATCAGAGCTCTTGGATGACCAGATGCATTGTCAACGAGCAGCAATGTTGTGAAAAGAATCTTTTCTTCTGAGCAGTAGCCCTCAACAGTGGGCTTAAAATATTCAGTAAACCAAGTTGTAAACTGATGCTGTTGCCCAGGCTTTGTTTTCCATTTATAGAGCACAGGCAGAGTAGATTTACCATAATTCTTAAGGGCCCTAGGATTTTCTGAATGCTAAATGAGCGTTGGCTTCAAATTAAAACCACCAGCTGCATTAACCCCTAAGAGAGTCAGCTAGCTTATGCTGTTTCTACTAGATGTTTAGGATTATAAAACTATAAATCTGTACAATAAAAATAATGACATGATGAATGTCAAGCACAGTAGTAAATTAACATAATGAAATGTCACAAGAAGCATGTGTTTAACTTTTTTAGCTTTGGTAAATTTTTGGTGTTCAGCTTTGGTAATTTTTTGTGCATGCCTAATTTGTCAACAAGAAAAATAACTTAGGATGATGGCTTTACCTCATGATATGTTTGTTTACCTCAGATAACTTTCATGATCAAGTCACACATAACTGTTAATCACAAGTGAATTAAATAGATGTAAGCATGATAAAATTTTCAACAATAATTATGTTTTATACTATACTTGTTTTAAAAACATTTTTGTTCACTTGAAACCTTAAAGCTACACTAAATTAAGGTAAATAATGGATATTCATTAATATCTAGATCATTTCCAAATAAGATAAGATATGGAAACGTTAATTACTGAACATAAGTTTATCTACTTTGGAATATTTTTATATAGTACAGAGAAGATAAATATATTAAGATCTATTTTTAAATGTGAGAAATTTCACTGTAAAAAAGGCATATGCCTCTAGAAAATTATTAAATGATGTATTCATTAATTTGTTACAGAATGATAGTATGTGCCAAGCAGGTAATAATTGCTTACCTCTTAGTTTTCTCTGTAAAGAATGGTAGTAATGGTTACAAATTCTAATCAATATATGTAAATGACAGTATTAGGACTAATAAGGTGAAAAAAACATATTTCTGTATGCTAGGAAAATAATATGTGTTTTTGATAACTAAAGATAGGAAGGGTGTGTTTTTGTTAAGGTTAAAGGAGAGTAATTTTTTCCTGAAGAAGAATGACTGATTGTTCTAGAATGAGAAATAAGAAAAGTAAGACAAAACTGAATGGACTTTTTTTTTTTAAAGTTGTAGAAGGTTTGTGGGAAAGAATTCTTGGAAAAGGAATCATCTTGTGTTGTCAAGCTTGCTAAGATTGGATGGATTTATTTATAAGGTTTTAAAAAATTTCCCTTAGAATTAATATTACACAAATGCAAAACAAGAATTCGATTCTCTTTCTGGGCTAAAAACACAAAGTTTACGTAGATTAGTTACCTGCTCTTAATAAGAAATAGTAAAAAAGTTTGTCCTTTATCTTTTAAATATTCTGCCTGGAAAACCAATATTCTGTATCTTAAAATTATTTGCTGTGCTTCATATTGTCTTTATCAGGTCTTTGGTTACTTAGGAAAACTGAGTTCTCAATATTAAAAGAGCTAGATTTTTTACAACTACGTAGCTTTGTATATTTACCTATAAAATCTTTGTCACTTGCATTAAATGGATAAATACATATTGTTTCATGATGACTGGTAATCTTATTCAGTCAAGTATTCAACCTTTTAACATTTTTGACAACTTCCCAAAATCAAATTTTCAGTGGATTCTTTTTGACCTCAAAGTACTTTTGAGAATTCCCAGATGACCCCTGGAAGATCTCAAAGTATCTGTATCTCATCTTGTAAAAGAGAGGTGGTAAACTAATTTGTTTTATTTCCTATATCTATGTTAATTTGTATGGGATGCATTGTCAAATAAGAAGTGATAGATTTGTCAATATTCTCGTTGTCAGCTTACTATGTTAAAATGTTTCGTGCCACAGAAATAACTAGTATTCCTTATCAAATAAACTACATCAGAACTGTAACCATGGCCATTTTATTTGAAACTTTGCTGGCTTTTTAATATTTTGTTTTGAAGATTGAAGAAAAACTTCTCCTAAGCTATATGTAATGTACAGCAATTTGGTAAAGTGTACCTTTGAAAACAAAAATGCAAAAATTACTGTTTCCTCTATCTGATCCCTAGAGAATTTGAAAATTTTTATTGAGTATTCTTATATTTATGACAAT
The DNA here is from genome assembly GCF_057802395.1 of Ceratotherium simum simum. NCBI lineage: Eukaryota > Metazoa > Chordata > Mammalia > Perissodactyla > Rhinocerotidae > Ceratotherium > Ceratotherium simum. The sequence goes on along the minus strand of NC_141902.1, from coordinate 76,219,838 downwards.
GTAGTTATTTGTATAATCCAATAAAAATCTATTCTACTTGTAACAGGACACATTTGGAAACATTGGTTATATTACCAAGGCTTTGACTGGAATGTTATATTTGAGAATGATATGCATTGAATCAGATATGGCCAGACAGCTTTAAGGAACTAAGGTTGACTTTAAGGAGCCAATGTTTATAAAGCCCCCCTTTCAACTCTTCTATTATGCCTGAGAAGAAGACAGATAAGTTGGAGAATGACAGTGGATTATTGCTTGCTTAACATACTGTTGACTATAATTGCAGCTACTGTACCAGATGGAGTTTTATTAATATAGCAAATTTACACATACCCTGATGCCCACTATGCAGCTATTGATCTGGAAAATGACTTTTTCTGCATACCTCACCATAATGGCCACCAGAAGCACTTTCCTTGCAGTTGGCAAAGCCAGAAGTACACTTTCACTGTCCTACCACAGGGTTTTATCAACTCTAGAGCCCAGTGTTACAATTTTGTTTCCAGGGATGTTGATCTCCTATCCCTTTCACAAGCTATTACACTGGTCCATTACATTGATGACATTATGTTGAATGGACCTGGTGAGGGGGAATAGCAACTACTATAGACTTACTGGAAAGACATTTGTGCATCAGAGGGTGGGAAATAAATACAACTAAAATTCAGGGGCCTTCTACCTCAGTGAAATGTCTAGGGAATCAAAGGTGTGGGACATGTCCAGATATCCTTTTTAAGGTGAATGGTAAGTTGTTGTGTCTGACACCTCCTAAAACCAAGAAAGAGGTACAATACCTAGTGAGCATCTTTGATTTCAGAGGCAACATGTTATTCATTTAGGTGTGTTAGTCCATCCCATTTATCAAATGACCAGGAAGGTCCTAGATTTTAGTGGGGCATAGAACAAGAGAAGGCTCTGCAACAGGTCCAGGCTGCTGTGCAAGCTGCTCTGCCACTTGGGCCATAAAATCCAGCTGACCCAATGTTTTTTGAACTTTCATTGGTATATAGGGATTCTATTAGAAACGTAGACCCTATAGGTGAACTACAGCACAGGTGATTATGATTTTAGAGCAAGGTCTTGCTATTTCACAGATAAATACTCTCCTTTTGAGAAATAGCTCTTTTTCTGGTACTTGGCCTTGGCAGAGACTGAATGCTTGACCACTGACCACCAAGTCTTCATGTGACTGGAACCACCTGTCATAAACTGAGTGTTATCTGACCAAACAAGTCTTAAGGTTGGGCGTGCCCAGCAATACTCTTATATCAAGTGGAAGTGGTATATATGTGATCTGGCCTGGACAGAAGGGGCAGCTAATTTACCTGAAGTGGCCCCAATGATGATGGTCCCTACTCCTGCTACACTTCCACCTCTCTCCCAGCTTACACCTGTCTCATAATGGGGAGTTCCCTATGATCAGCTGACGCACCTATCATATGGGTTTGGTTTACTGATGTTTCTGCACCATATGGGGTCATCACCTGAAAGTGGATAGCTGCAGCACTACAGCCTCTCTCTGGGACACCGCTGAAGGACAGTGGGGAAAGGACATGACCCCAGTGTTCAGAACTTAGGGCAGCACACCTAGTTGTTCATATTGCTTGAAAAAGAAAGGGCCTGAAGTGTGATTATATACCAATTTTTGACTGTAGCCAATGTTTTGGCTTGATGGTCAGGCACTTGAAAGAAACATGATTGGAAAATTGGTGACAATGAAATTTGAGAAGAGGTATGTGGACAGACCTCTCTCATTGGGCAAAAAAAAAAAATTAATAATCAATCAAATAGAAAGACACATTCTATGAATACCAGTCAGCCTCTTTCCCTACCAGGCCAGTCATTGTCCAATAGGCTCATGAACAAGGTGCCCGTAGTGACAGGTATGGAGGTTATGCATGTGCTCATCAATATGGACTTCCACTCACCAAGTTTGAGTGCCTAATCTGCCAGAAGTGGACAGGAATGCTGAGTCCCTCATGTGGCACAATTCTGGGGGTTTTCAGACAGATACCAGTGGTGGATTGATTACATTGTAGTGCTTCCATCATGGAAGGGGTAGTACACACCCATAGACACTTACTTTGGATTTACTTTATTGCATGCGGTGCAATTGCCAAAACTACAATGTGGACTAAAAGATGCCTTATCCACTGTCATAGTATTCCACACAGCCTTGCTTCAATTCAAGGACCTCACTTCACAGCAAAAGAAGTGTGGCAATGGCCATGCTCATGGAATTCACTGTCTTAACATGTTCCCCACCACCCTGAAGCAGCTTGATAGAACAGTGGAAGGGCATTTTGAAGACTCAGTTTCAGTGCCAGCTAGGTGGCAATATACTGAAGCACTTGGCAAGGTCGTATATACAGCCTCTCCAGGATGTTGTATATTCTCTGAATCAGCTTCCAGTAATGGTGCTTTTTCTCTGATAGTATAATGGGTCCAGGAATCCAGGGCTGAAAATGGTAGTGACACCACACACTAATACCCTAATGATCCCTACAAACACTTTTGCTTCTTGTTCCCATGACATTAAACTTTGTTGACCTACAGTTCTTAGTTCCAGAAGAACGAATGCTTCCACCAGGAGACAAAACATTGATTCCCCTGAACAGGAATTTAAGACGCCTACCTGGTCACTTTGGGCTCCTAATGCCTCTGAATCAACGGTGAAAGAATGGACTTACTCTGCTGGATTGTGTGTTTGATTCTGATTACTGTCTGAGGAAAACCACAGCTGGAAAGTATTTAAATTGATAAGAACAGATTGGTTGAGGGCTATTGTATTCAGGAAAAAGATACTTCAGTATAGAACTGAGCTCAATTCTGAATAGAGAATTGAGAAGTATAATTTATATCCAAAGAACTTGGAAGGAGTCATCGGTTGAAATATTACTGATGGGAAACATCAAGGATGAGAGGATTTTTCAGTAAACATACCTACAGGATTCTTGCTGAAAACAGGCCAAGACTGATAGACATCACCTAATGGATGGTGGAGTATGAGAGACCTGATTAGATATCGAGGGTGATCAGATATGGAGGTTGAGAGACTCTTGCAGAACTCACTAAGCAGGGTCCTTGCTAAGGATTTTACAAGGAAGTGTACATATGGGCCTAGGAGAAGGTTCAGGAGCCTAGTGAGTACAGTTTTGTCAACCAACAAATCTTTATCAGTCCCCTTCTTGGTCAAGGAAAGAAGAGGCATTCTTCTTTTCTTTGAATAATGTAAGTCCCTTACTTGTTCAGTCACATTTTATTCATTAAGGACTAACTGAAACATCTCTTAATACTTGGTAGTAGAGGATATTTTCTAGATGATGCTATCTGTTTGCTTTTTAATGAGGGGAAGTTTCTATGAAAATAAGAGAAAAACAAAGATTAATAGTTAAAAACTCAGTTTCTGAATCCAGATGGCAGCCAATAAAGTAGATTTCTAGATGTTGGGCTCAAGGATTTTAGATGGTATCTGCGGACAGCAGTGGAAATCCACTGGGTTTCCTGGTTTGCAGTTTGAATGTCTGTGGTGATGGCATCAGGCGCTCAGCTGAACCGTCTGAGTGACTCACACAGCAGTCGGCACAAAGTTTGCCTATACATGATCTGTTGTGGTGATTTCCTTTACATGTATATCAAGCCGTCCAACTTTAGCTTGCTGTGCTTTGGAAAAGGCAATTTTAGTTTTCAATGCTTCCCAGTAGAAGGGAGAAAAATTGGAAATGTTAATTTGGAGATTTTTATTCAGATATTGGAGGAAACTAGAATAACTCAGGATTTGTCAAGGACTGTCAAAACATGTAAGATGGAACCCACAAATGTACATTATAGTTTTCCATTGAAACATAATTTTTCCTTCTATAGTCACCACCTGTTCTATCAGAGAGAATCAAAGTCAGACTGATTTCTTTGCAAAATAAGTCCACTCTCATTAAACTGGGTCTGATTATTTACATAAATGCAGCAAAATAGTGATTGGGCTCATTAGTCTCTAGAGTTTGCTTTGCTGTAACTTTTCATAAGGAGTCCCAGACTTTTCAAAGACTCTTGAGGCTATGAAGCCAAGCCAAGAATTTGCCACTAGATTTTGTCTGCAATACCTATAGATTTGGGTGAGTTCCTCTCTTCTCAACATCCCCAAAAGATTCTGAGGTTCCAGGGCCTGCCAGAAAGTTACCTTCTTTACTGACCTGTAAGTTGGGGAACTCTGTAAGTCAGATACAGGACAGATTGATAAGCATCGGGTTCTTAAAGTCAACCTTAGTTCCTTAAAGCTCTCAGGTCATATCTGATTGGATGCTCATCATTCTCGAATAAAACATTCCAGTCAAAGCCTTGGTATTATAATCAATGTTTCCAACTGTGTCCTGTTGCAAGGAGAAGAGACTCTTAATGAACTTATGCAAATAACTATATTACCATAAATATAAGAAGACTCGCTAAGAGTTTTAGAATTCTTGAGGGTCAGGTAGGGATAAGAAGTAATTGTTGTATCTTTGTTCACAAAGGTATAATTTACCGAATCGCAGAAAATTACTGCTTGCTTAAGAGAAAAGGATTTCCCTCAATATGGAAAAGAAAACTTTAAAAAAACCAAGGAAGTTTCCAAAAAAACGTTCAAATTATTGTAATTTTCCTCATCAGTTCATTAAGTCACATGGAATTATTTCTTGTTCTGCGTGATTGGCTGTTAGCAGTTTTAGTAACTCATTAGCTTCCTTATTCTTTCAAAATTCTTAGTCCAGTGGCATGGATTCAAATGTATTCATATTATGCTGACCTGGAGCATTCTTACCTATAGCTAATGGTAAACACTTTCAGGAAAGAATCAAAGCAAAACAATAACCGTCTGTGAATGATAGATGACTTAAAATGGCCATGGTTAAAGTTCTTATGAGAGCTTATTGTATAACAAAAATTAGTTATTTCTGTGGCACACAGCACTTTAATATAATAACCAGAGAATGAGGGTATTGACAGATTTCTATGAACTTCATACAATGTCTGGAATATGGAAATTTCAATGGAAAACTGCCACAACCCAATCCAAGCAGGACTGGTAAGAGCCCAGTCTCTTCAGGAATTAAAGTTTGGGTTATTCCACCAGGTAAGGAACTAAGACTAGCTAAGGTGCTGCTGAGTGAAAAGGAATACAGAATATGTAGTTGAGGAAAGTAGTTATAAATCCATCTGCCACTGTGTGACAAGTTACAGAAGTGAGGGCTATAATTTTCATGGGTATTTCTTCCTTATTTTGTTATGAAAATGTGTGTGTGTGTGTGTGTGTGTGTTGTGTCTTTGTTTTCTATCCTCTCTTATTTCCTTATGTGACTTGAAATATATTTACTTTATGTCGTAATATTTAAGTATCGTTAGTTTTACATCATACTATATGTTATGAGATATCAACAAGAAGTGTAAACATTATTCAAGGATATTTTCTCCTCTTCTGGGGAAGGTGTTAGTGTGTTTTTGATTGTATATAGGATACTTCTTATGTAGAAAGAATTATGACCTCACTATTTTCTTTATTTGAAGATTAAGTATGGTTCAAGGTGATGCACATAGGTGTCATGTTGACAAGGAATGGACTTTTGAAATTAGTTTTATGTGTCAGCTTGATAGGGCTAAGGGAAGTCCAGATAGCTGTAAATCGTTGTTTCTGGGTGTGTCTTTGAGAGTATTTCTGGAAGGGGTTAGCATTTGATTCAGTAGGCTGAGTGAAGATCCACCCTCACCAATGTGGATGGGCATCATTTAGTCCAAATAGAGGCCTCACTAGAACAAAAAGGTGAAGGAATTGCACATTTCCTCTCCTTTCCTGGAGCTGGGATACCCATATTTTCCTGCCCTTGGACATCTTTGCTCCTGGTTGGACTTTGGACTCTGGGACTTACATCAGCAGCCCCATGGTTATGAGACCTTTGACTTGGGACTGAGAATTACACCATCAATTCTCCTCCTTCTCAGGCCTTGCTACATGGAATAAATCATACCACTGGCATTCCTGGTTCTCCAGCTTGCATATGGCAGATTGTGGAACTTTTCAGCCTCCATTACTGCCTGATATAATTCCTGTGATAAATCTTCTCTTATACATCTATCTATCTATCTATCTATCTATCTATCTATCTATCTATCTATCTATATCTATTTATCTATCCATCCACCCTATTGGTTCTGTTTTTCTGGAGATCACTGACTAATATATATTTTGGTGATGAGAGTGGCTGTGGAGAAACAAAATTTTAAGCATGAGATTTCTTGATTGGTTCTGAGAGCTGGAATTGAGTCTCTAATCTGATTAGATATAAGGGTGCTAATGACTCTATTTCCAGTAGTAAACAGAGCACTGGTAGAAGATGGTGAGAGCTATTTATAGAGATAAGTAAAATATATGCATTAAATTCTCCCAGTCAATCAGCTATAGAAATAAGGAGCTAAGTAACTTTATTGTATATTGTATATACTGTATTTTGAAAATTAAGGAATACAGTGATGTTGGTTGGTTCTTCCTTATATCTCTGGACAAAGTGGTGAAATAGAAGGATGTGCTCAGGGATTCAAATTGTCAACTCAAAAGTTACATCAATGACATAATAGCATACAGGTGTGCCCTAAGGAAAAGGCTTATCTCCTGGCAGGTCTGAAATTGCTGAAAATTAAACTCTGACTGCTGAATTTCAAAGCAAGTTTAACTCCCAAGCTGAAAGGGTGTCCAATGTTAAAGAGATGGCATTGACTATGAGAGAATGAGATTCTATAAATTGGGATGGGTACGAGTGGGAAGACCCTGATGAAGCTGGGGACGAGGAACCGCTAAATTATGATGACTCTTCCTTGCCAGTGAAAGTTCTCTCCCCACCCCCAGCAAAAGCAGCCTCCCCACTCCAGTTAAAGTGTCCTCCCTAACCCTAGTGGCAGTGGCATCGCGAGGCCATGTGGTAGCAGCCTCCCTGTCCACAGTGGTATCAGCCCTTCAACCTCCATCTAGTGGGATAAACCCTCCATTTCCTGAGAAAATAGTGATGGCTTCCACAGTGGCAGTTGGCACCTATGACTAGACTCAAGTCCCAGCAGGCCACTAAAGGAATGGGGCAAGTGTGGCCCATGTGGAGGTGCACTACACTCCCAAAGAACTATTTGAGTTTTTTTAATTTATACAAGCAGAAAGCTGGGGAATATGTGTGGAAATATTTATTAAGGGTGAGGGATAATGGTGGAAGAAACATAATTGGGTCAGGCCAAGTTTATTCATATGGGCACATTAAGCAGAGATTCTACATTTAATGTTGCAGTGCAGGGAGTTAGAAAGTGCCCTTTCGGTTTGTTGGGTGATTGACTGACACATGGATCAAAAGGTGGCCTAAGTTAAGTGAAATGGAAATGACTGAACTACTTTGGCTAAATATAGGGGAATGGAATCAAAAGCTTAGGAAGATTGGAATGCTAGAGTGGATTTGTCACGTTAGACCTACTCACCCACACCGGGAGGATCCAGAAGAGATACCTTGCATCAGACTTTGAAATATAAATTTGGGGATGGAACTCCAGCGTCCTTGTAGAGTTCCATGTTTCTTTTTCTCTTTAGGCCAGAACTTACAGTGGAAATCACATCCAATCAACTGGGAAATATAAATGTAATGGGAGTTAGTGGCTCCCAGTGTGGCAGAGGCCAAGTAGCTTCACTCATTTGAAAGGCAAGGTAGATGTAGTTATTGTAATGGACATCAGAGTCAATATAGCGATTCAAATAATCTGACTTGTACAGACCTATGGAGTTGACTAGTTAATCATGGTGTTCCTAGAAGTGAGAAAGATAGGAAGTCTACTAAATTCTTCCTTGATCTGATTAAGCATAAAAGTTCTAGGTCAAGTGACAAAATCATAAAAATAGTGAGTTTAAGCCCCTCCATCAATCCTGAGACAGTTTTCAGACCCAGAACCTCCTGAATAAACAAGAGCCCAGGTTGCCTTGAGGGTGAATCCAAGCACACTACCAAAAATTTATTTATTTATTTATTTTTTTAAATTTATTTTTCTTTAATTTTTTGTTTATTGCAGTAACAGTGGTTTATAACATTGTATAAATTTCAGGTATACATCATTATACTTCTATTTCTGCAGAGATTACATCATGTTCACCCCCAAAATACTAATTACAACCCATCACCACACACATGTGCGGAATTATCCCTTTCGCTCTCCTCCCACCCCCATTTCCCTCTGGTAACCACCAATCCAATCTCTGTCTCCATGTGTTTGTTTGTTGTTGTTATTACCTACTACTTAATGAGGGAAATCAAAGGGTATTTGACCTTCTCCCTGTGACTTATTTCACTTTCCATAACACCTTCAATGTCCATCCATGTTGTCACAAATGGCTGGATTTCATCATTTCTTATGGCTGAATAGTATTCCATTGTGTATATATACCACATCTTTATCCATTCCTCCCTTGATGGGCACTTAGGTTGCTTCCAAGTCTTGGCTATTGTGAATAATGCTGCAGTGAACACAGGGGTGCGTGTATCTTTACACATTGGTGTTTTCAAATTCTTTGGATAAATACCCAGCAGTGAAATAGCTGGATCATATGGTAGTTCTAGCCTTAATTTTTTGAGGAATCTCCATACTCCACACTCACCAGAGTGTATGAGAGGTCCCTTCTCTCCGTATCTTCTCCAACACCTGTTGTTTCCTGTCTTGTTAATTATAGCCATTCTGACGGGTGTGAGGTGATATCTCATTGTAGTTTTGATTTGCATTTCCCTGATAGTTAATGATGTGGAACATCTTTTCATGTGTCTGTTGGCCATCTGTATATCTTTTTTGGAGAAATGTCTGTTCAGGTCTTTTGCCCATTTTTTAATTGAGTTGTTAGTTTTTTTGTTGTTGAGGTGCATGAATTCTTTATATATTTTGGAGATTAAGCCCTTATCAGATGTATGGTTTGCAAATATCTTCTCCCAATTGTTAGGTAGTCTTTTCATTTTGATGATGGTTTCCTTTGCTGTGCAGAATCTTTTTAGTTTGATGTAGTCCCATTTGTGTATTTTCTCTATTGTTTCTCTTGTCCGATCAGACATGGTGCTTGAAAATGTGTTGCTAAGACCGATGTTGTAGAGCGTACTGCCTGTGTTTTCTTCTAGAAGTTTCATTCAAGTCTTTAATCCATTTTGAGTTAATTTTTGTGTGTGGTGTAAGGTAAGAGTCTACTTTCATTTTTTTGCACGTGGTTATCTGGTTTTCCCAACACCATTCGTTGAAGAGACTTTCTTTTCTCCATTTTATGTTCTTGGCTCCTTTGTTGAAGATTAGCTGTCCATAGATGTGTGGGGTTATTTCTGGGCTTTCAATTCTATTCCATTGATCTGTGTGTATGTTTTTGTGCCAGTACCATGCTATTTTGGTTACTGTAGCTTTGTAGTATATTTTGAAATCAGGGAGTGTGATACCTCCAGCTTTGTTCCTTTTTCTCAGGATTCCTTTAGCTATTCGGGGTCTTCTCTTGTTCCATATAAATTTTAGGATTCTTTGTTCTATTTCTGTGAAAAATGTTGTTGGAACTTTGATAGAGATTGCATAGAATCTATAGATTGCTTTAGGAAGTATGGATATCTTAAGTATGTTAATTCTTCCAATCCAAGAGCATGGAATATCTTTCCATTTCTTTGTGTCTTCTTCAGTTTCTTTCAGCAATGTTTCATAGATTTTGGTGTATGGATCTTTCACCTCTTTGGTTAAGTTTCTTCCCAGTTATTTTATTCTTTTCGTTGCAATTGTAAATGGGATTGTATTCTTAATTTCTCTTTCTGCTACTTCGTTGTTAGTGTATAGAAATGCAACTGATTTTTGTATGTTGATTTTGTATCCTGCGACTTTGCCGTATTTGTTTATTACTTCTAAAAGTTTTTTGGTGGATTCTTTAGGGTTTTCTATATATAAAATCATGTCATCTGCAAATGGTGACAGTTTCACTTCTTCCTTTCCAATTTGGATCCCTTTGATTTCTTTCTCTTGCCTGATTGCTCTGGCTAGGACTTCCAGTACTATGTTAAATAGGAGTGGTGAGAGTGGGCATCCTTGTCTGGTTCCTGTTCTTAGAGGGATAGCTTTCAGTTTTTCACCATTGAGGATGATATTAGCTGTGGGTTTGTCATATATGGCCTTTATTATGTTGAGGTACTTTCCTTCTATACTGATTTTATTCAGAGTTTTTATCATAAATGGATGCTGTATCTTGTCAAATGCTTTCTCTGCATCTATTGAGATGATCATGTGATTTTTATTCTTCATTTTATTAATGTGGTGTATTATGTTGATTGATTTGCGAATGTTGAACCATCCCTGCATCTCCAGAATAAATCGCACCTGATCATTGTGTATAATCTTTTTAATATATTGTTGTATGCGATTTGCTAGTATTTTGTTGAGGATTTTTGCATCGATGTTCATCAGTGATATTGGCCTGTAATTTTCTTTTTTTGTGTTGTCCTTGTCTGGTTTTGGTGTCAGGGTAACGTTGGCTTCATAGAATGAGTTAGGGAGCTTCCCTTGCTCCTCAAATTTTTGGAAGAGTTTCAGAAGGATAGATATTAAGTCTTCTTTGAATGTTTGGTAGAATTCACCAGGGAAGCCATCTGGTCCTGAACTTTTATTTTTGGGGAGGTTTTTGATTACTGTTTCATCTCCTTACTGGTGATTGGCCTATTCAAATTCTCTATTTCTTCTTGATCCAGTTTTGGAAGGTTGTATGATTCCAAGAGTTTATCCATTTCTTCCAGATCGATGAATTTGTTGGCATATAGCTTTTCATAGTATTCTCTTATAATGTTTTGTATTTCTGAGGTGTCCGTTGTAATTTCTCCTCTTTCATTTCTGATTTTAGTTATTTGAGCCTTCTCTCTTTTTTTCTTGGTGAGTCTAGCTAAAGGTTTGTCAATTTTGTTTATATTTTCAAAAAACCATCCCTTGGTTTTATTAATTTTTTCTATTGTTTCTTTAGTCTCTATTTCATTTATTTCTGCACTGATTTTTATTATTTCCCTTCTTCTACTGCTTTTGGGCTTTGTTTGTTCTTCTTTTTCAGGTCCTTTAGGTGCATTGTTAGATTGTTTGAGATTTTTCTTGGGCTGGCCTGGTGGCATAAGCAGTTAAGTGCATGTGCTCCACTGTCGCGGCCCAGGGTTCGCCAGTCCGGATCCCGGGCGCGCACTGATGCACCACTCGTCAAGCCATGCTGTGGCTGTGTCCCGTATAATATGGAGGAAGATGGGCATGGATGTTAGCCCGGGTCCAGTCTTCCTCAGCAAAAAGAGCAGGATTGGCAGATGTTAGCTCAGAGCCGATCTTCCTCACAAAAAAAAAGAAGAGATTTTTTCTTGTTTGTTGAGTTAGGCATGTATTGCTATACACTTCACTCTTAGAACCACTTTTGCTATATCCCATAAATTCTGGCATGTCGTATTTTCATTTTCATTTGTCTCCAAGTATTTTTTGATTTCTCCTTTGATTTCGTCATTGACCCAATCGTTTCTCAGTAGCACTTTGTTTACTCTCCACATATTTGTGGCTTTTCTGATTTTCTTCCTATAGTTGATTTCTAGTTTCATACCATTGTGGTCAGAAAAGATGCTTGGTAGTATTTCAATCTTCTTAAATTTATGGAGACTTGTTTTGTGGCCTAATATGTGATCAATCCTGGAGAATGTTCCATGTGCATTTGAAAACAATGTGTATTCTTTGGTTTTTTGATGGAATGATCAGTATATATGTACTAGGTTCATTTATTCTAGTGTGTCATTTAAGGCAAATGTTTCCTTATTGATCTTCTGTTTGGAGGATCTATCCGTTGGTGTAAGTGGAGTGTTATAGTCCCCTACTCTTATTGTTTTACTGTCTATTTCTCTTTTTATGTCTGTTAATAATTGCTTTATACATTTAGGTGCACCTACATTGGGTGCGTAGATATTTACAAGTGTTATATCCTCTTGTTGGATTGTTACCTTGTTGGTTATATAATGCCCTTCTTTGTCTCTTTGTACAGTTTTTGTTTTAAAGTCTATTTTGAAAAAAAAAAAAGTCTATTTTGTCTGATATGAGTATTGCTACCCCAGCTTTCTTTTCATTGCCATTTGCGTGGAGTATCTTTTTTCATCCCTTTACTTTCAGTTTGTGAGTGTCTTTAGGTCTGAAGTGTGTCTTTTATATGCAGCATATATATGGGTCTTGTTGTTTTATCCAATCAGCCACCCTATGCCTTTTAATTGGAGCATTTAGTCCATTGACGTTTAAAGTAGCTATTGATAAGTATGGACTTACTGCCATTTTTTAACTTTATTTTCTCAGTGTTTTAGTAGTCCTTCTCTGTTCCTTTCTTCTTCTATACAGAATTGATGGTCTCTTTAGTTTGACCTCTGTCTGAAAGCTCTACTCTTTAACTCCACTCCTACCTCCTTTTATGTTTTTGATATCATATCTAACTGCTTTTCTGTGCATTTGTATCCAGTACCCTCTTATCATGGAAATAGATAATTTTTCCTATTTGTGGTCTTCTCTTTTCCCCTTAAATAATTCCCTATAGCATTTCTTGTAGCACTGGTTTCTTGGTGACAAACTCCTTTAATTTTTGCTTGTCTGGGAAATTTTTGATCTCTCCTTCCATTTTGAATGATAACCTTGCTGGGTAGAGTGTTCTTGGCTGTAAGTTTTTTCCTTTTAGCACTTTAAATATATCTTGCCACTCTCTTCTAGCCTGTAAGGTTTCTGCTGAGAAGTCAACTGATAGCCTTATGGGGTTTCCTTTGTATGTAACTTGACTTTCTCTTGCGGCTTTTACGATTTTCTCTTTATCTTTAATATGGACATTTTGATTATGATGTGTCTTGGTGTGGGCCTCTTTGGGTTTATCTTGTTTGGTGCTCTCTGTGCTTCCTGTACCTGGATGTCTGTTTCCTTCCTTAGGTTAGGGAAGTTTTCATCTATTATTTCTTGAAATAGATTCTCTGCCCCTTTGTCTCGCTTTTCTCCTTCCAGGACACCTATAACATGGTTGTCAGTGCTCTTGATGTTGTCCCAGAGGTCCCTTAGACTGTCCTCACACTTTTTAATTCTTTTCTCTTTTACCTGTTCAGCTTGGGTAATTTCTTCTAGTCTTTCGTCCAGCACACAGATCCGTTCTTCTGTATCCTCTACGCTGCTTTTGAGTCCCTCTAGTGAATTTTTCATTTCCAGTATTGTATTCTTCATTTCTGATTGTTCTTTTCTATATCTTCCATTTCTTTGTTGACATTCTCACTGAGTTCATCTATTCTTCTCCCCAGATCAGTGAGCATCCCTAACACTCTTTGTTTGAACTCTCTGTCAGGTAGGTTGCTCATTTCTGTTTCACTTAGTTCCTTTTCTGGGGTTTTGTCCTGTTCCTTTACTTGGAATGTATTCCTTTGCCTCCTCATTTTGCCTCTTTCCCTGTGCTTGTCTCTACGTATTAGGTAGGTCAGCTACGTCTCCTGCTCTTGGATAGGTGACCTTATATAAGTGATTCCTTAGGAGGCCTGCAGTGTGCTTCCCTCAGTTCTCAATGTTCCCAGGTGACCCCTATGTGGGCTACGTGTGTCCTTCTGTTGTGGCCTGTTTTCTCTCCCTTTAGGCTCCCAGCAAGGCCAAGTTATGCTCCTGGCCATCTGTTGTAATGCTCAGCTGCTTGTCGTTGTTGTGGGCCCTTCAGTCTCTTTATCAGGTGTGGGGAGCCCCAGCACAGTTGGGTGCAAGTTCTATTACTTGCAGTATTTCTTTTAAGTGAATAGGCCCCCATTGTGGCAGGTTGTTAGGCACAGGGGCTTACAATTGGTATAAGCCTCCAGCCTTTAGGTCTCTTGTCAGCTCTCTAAGGATTGCAGCTGGGTGGGGCTGGCCTCAGGCACAGGAGCACCCAATTGTTTCAGGCTTTGGAAAGTGGGGCAAACCCCCTATGTGGGTCTTTGAGAAGCACAATCTTCTGCAGCTGACAAGCCCTGCCGCCCACAGGTCCACACACACAGTCAACATGGTCCTGTGCCGTGTGCACGCCCCAACCTCCTTAAGTGGACCCAGTCTCTCCCGGACGGGGGCCCCACACACTCCACCACTGCCCCACCCTCTCCACCCACTCCTTGTGCACACCCTGCCCCACTGAAGTGGGCTCAGTTGCCAGGCTGCCGAGAATCCAGCCACCAATATATGCAGGCCCACAAGTTACCTGAGGGCTTGTTGTTGGGTGGGGCTAGTCCCTAGTGTTGACTGCCTTCCCTGACTGAGCTGGATTAAATCGGTGCTCTAGTGGGTGGGGCAGACCAGGGCTAGCAGGTCCCAGGGTGAACTCCAATGGCGTCCGTGTCAGCACGCCCACACCAGGCCACAACAACCGCCGCTGCCAATGTTCCAGTCCCTGGAGAGGTCTCACCTTTCACTGCAATGCACTCAGGGCCTATCAGGTGAGTCTCTTTTCACCAACACACTGTGCACCTTTCTTTCTGGTGATTTTAGGTTGCTTTCTCAAACAGATGAGTTTGCGTGTGGGCCCTTTAAGAGCCGGTTTTTAATTTCTTTGTGAACCAGGTTTTCTGGGGGTACTCTCCAATGTTTTAGTAGCAGGCAAAGTCAGATATTATGCCATTACTCTGTAGGTCAATTGTGCTTGGTCCACAAAATGCCCACAACGGGGGCACTCCCCGGCTCGGGGCCCCGCTCTTCCAGGGAGGGCTGCGTACCTTTGGGCTGCTCCCTGGCGGCCATGAAGCGCTGCGGCTATGAAGGCGGCGTTTTTTCTCTCCAGAAGGCAGTTTCTGCCTCTTCCACCTCGATTACAATTTTCCTTTGTTGCAGGAGTTCCTCTTATCCACTTTTCAGTTCTGTCTCAGGGGGAATTTTTCCACGAGTAGTTGTAAATTGGCTGTCTCCATGGGAGGAGGTGAGTTCAGAGTCTGCTTACACCGCCATCTTTACTTGGAATCCCAAACATTTATACTATTACTCTTTCTCACAGCCTTCCCTAAAGCGACCTCTTACTTTTTACCAGGGTAACTATGCATTGGGGAAAAGGAAATAATCAGACTTTTCATGGACTACTGGACACTGGCTCTGATCTGACATTGTTTCCAGGAGACCCAAAACATCACTGTGGCCCTCCAGTCAGGGTACGTGTTTATGGGAGTCAGGTGATCAATGTTGTTTTAACACAGGTTTTTCTCAAAGCGGGTCAGTGGGTCACCGAACTTATCCTGGGTTATCTCTCCTCGTTCTAGAATGCATAATTGGAGTAGGAATACATAGAAGCTAGAAGAATTACCATATTCATTCCTTGACCTGCAGAGTAATGGCTATTATAGTGGGAAAGGCCAAATGGAAGCCATTAGATCTACCTCTACTTAGAAAAATAGTAAATCAAAAGCAATACCTAACATTCCCGTAGGGATTGCAGAGAATCTTATCATCAAGGACTTGCAAGATGCAGGCACGGTGATTCCCACCACATCCACATTCAGGTTTTATGTTTGGTGTGTAGTACACAGATGGATCTATGAGAAAGACAGTGGATTATTGCTAGCTTAACCAAGTGGTAATTCCTACTGAAGCTGCTGTACTAGATGTGGTTTCATTGCTTGAGCAAATTCACACATCCTCTGATACCCAGTATACAGCTATTGATCTGGCTATTTCCTTTTTCTCCATACCTGTCCATGAAGTCCACCTGACTTAGCAGGGTTATTGCCAAGTTTTTTTTACAAGCAAATGCACAGATGGGACTAGGATAATATTCAGGAGCCTGGCTAAATTTTGCTCAAGCAAAGTATGTTTCTCAGTCCCCCGTCATGTTCAAGAAAAGAAGAGATGTTCTTCTTTTCTTTGAACAATATAAGTTCGTATCTTCTTCTTCAACCCTTATTCCTTTAGGACCAGCTGAATCATCTGTTTAGACTTGGTAGTAGTTCATATTTTCTGAAAGCTTCTAGCAATCAGGAATTTAATGAGGAAAGTTTCTATGCAATAAAAGAAAAACAAACAGTAGTAGTTAAAACCCCAGTTTCTGAATCTAGATAGCAGCTAATCAAGATCTAGACATAGGTCTCAAAGCCTCTTAGGATGGAGGAGTGAGGAAATCCAGTGGCAATCCAATGGATTTCCTAGTTTGCAGTTTGAATGTCTGTGGTGATGACATCAGGTGCTTAGGTGAACTTTCTGAGTGGTTCACCCAGCACCTGGGATGAATGTTGCCAACCGTGATCTGTTGTGGTGATTTTCTTCACGTTTATATCAAGACATCCAACTTCAGCTTGGTGTGCTTAGAGAAAAGGTAGTTTTAGTTCTCAATGATTCCAAGTAGAAGGAAGAAAAATTGGAAACATTAGTTTGAATATTGTAGCCAGATATTGGTGAACACTAGAAGAATGCAGGCTTTGGCATGGACTGGCATAACATGCAAGATGGATACCACAAGGGTACAAAATAGCTTTCCATTGAAACATAATTTTTTTCTCTAAAGTTTCTACCATTTCTATCAAAGATACTCAAAGTCAGACTAATTTGTTTGCAAAAGAAGTCTAGTCTCATTAAAAATGGCCTGATTATTTGCATGAGTACAGCAACAAGAGTGATTAATCACATTGGTCTCTTGAGTTTGCTGGAACCTTTCATAAGGAATCTCAGGTTGGACTTTATAATTTTTGGTGAATTCTTCTCAAGTTCCCTAAGATATACGGAGGTTCTGGGCCTGTCTAGAAGTTACCTTTTTTAGTTCCTTGTAAGGCAGGGAACCTAAAAGCCTACAAGATACTTATAAGCCATTTTTTCTAAAAGAGCCTTTGTAGGCATTGGCTCCTGAAGGTCAACCTTGATTCTTGAAAGCTGTCTGGTCATATCTGATTTGATGTACATCATTTAGGAATATGGCATTCCAATTAAAGTCTTGCTGATATAACCAATATTTCCAATTGTGTCCTGTTACAAGGAGAACAGACTCTTATTGAACTTGTGCAATAACTATATTGCCATAAAAATAAGAATGCTCACCAAGTTTTCAAATACTAGAGAGATCTTCTAGGGAGAAAAAGTAATTGTTTCATCTTAGTTCACAAAGGTGTACTTTAAAAATTGCTATAAGTTACACATAATAGAAAAGAGTTTCCTTATTTCTGGAAAACATTAAACATTAAAAAAACAGCAGTGGTTTTAAACATAAAGTCGTAAAAATTGTGATTATCCTCATCAGTCATTCAGCCCCGTGGATTTAATTCTTGTTCTGCTAGACCTTGGGTTTGCAGTTTTATGAATCTATTGGCTTCTTCCCTACTTCTGGAAATTCTTTCTCAGTCAAGAGGCACATTCTCTAAGTGCTTCAAGTGATTCCATCAAGGAGCATCGTGACTGGAGCTTATTATAAACATTTTCAGAGAAGAATCAAAGTCAAACAGTGACTGGCTGTGAATGACAAATGACTTAAAAAGGCCATGGTTAAATTTCTGATGACAGTTCATTTGATAAAGAAAGTTAGTTATTTCTGTGGCATGCAACATTTTGACATAATAGCCATAAAACAAGGGTATTGACAAAGTGACAAAAGATTTTAAAGGCAAATATACAAAGTTACATAGTTGTAAAAAATCTCGCTCTTTTAATATTGAGGCATGGTTTTCTAAAGTAATCAAAGACCTGATAGAGACAACATGAAGCAGAAGAAATTATTTTAAGACACAAAATCTTGGTTTCCCAGGCAGAGTACTTAAAAGATAAAAAATGTATGCTTTTGTAATTTCTTATTAATAGTAGACCAATAATCTAAGAAAATTTTGTTGTTTTTGCTGAGAGAAAACCAAATTGTGATTTTGCATCAGTGTGTACTGTTAATGCTAAACCTAATTTAAAAAGAAAAACTCACAAGATTCCTTTCCACAAACATTCTACAACTTTTTTAAATCCGTTCAGTTTTTGTCTTAGTCTTTTCATATTTCTCATTCTGGAACAACCAATCCTTCTGCTTTAGGACAAATTTACTCTCTTTTACCCTTAACAAAAAACACATTCTTCATATCTTTCCTTATCAAAAGCATGTTTTACTTCGCTGCACACAGAGGGTGTTTTTAACCACTGTTAGTCCTAGTAATGTCATTTACAAATATTGATTAGAAATATTAACTAAAAGTCACCTGTCTTTTTACATGGAAACCTGGGAATTAAGCAGTTTTAACTGTCTGCCACATACTATCATTCTGTGGCAAATTTATGAATACATCATTTCATAATTTCCTGGAAACATAAGCCTTTTCGTGGTATAAATCTTGTGTTTATTAACAGAACAAAATATATTTAGCTTCTCTATACTGTATAACATAGGATGCCAAAAGTAGATAAACTTAACATCCAATAATTAATATTTCAATGTTTATCTTATTTGGAAATGATCTAGATATTCATTGAACATCCATTATTTACCTTAACTAAGTATAGCTTTAGATTTTAAGTTACCAAAAATGTTTTGGAAATACTTTTAATTAGATGTACTATAAACTATAATCATTGTAGAAAAGTTCATTTATAAACTTTATCCCAGTTACATCTACATAATTCACTTGTTCTTTCCAATTATGTTCTAATAGATCATGAAAAATGTATGAGCTAAACAAATAACTGAGGCAATCATCCTACATTATTTTTCTTGTTGACAAAAAGCAAGTGTAAAAAATCACAGAAGCAAAGAAACTAAAAAGTGAAACGTGGTTCTTCCTTCTTTTTTTTTCCTTTTTTTTTTAATTTGCTACTGTGTTTGACATACATCAGGCAACTCATTTAATGTACATTTTTTTAGGTAGGATTTATATAGATATTTACTGAGGACACATTGGATATATAGTTTTATAGTCTTAAATATCTAGTAGAGATAAGGTAAGTTTTTTTGATTACTAAACATAGGTAGAAAGAAATTTTGTCTGCACGTTATATTTAATGCTGACAACTCTAAAGCATGCCTGTTTTTATTTACCAACAATTTTTTTTAAATATATATGTATATATTTTTTTGGTGAGGAACATCAGCCCTGAGCTAATATCCGTGCTAATCCTCCTCTTTTTGCTGAGGGAGACCGGCTCTAAGCTAATATCTATTGCCAATCCTCCTCCTTTTTTTTCCCCCCAAAGCCCCAGTAGATAGTTGTATGTCGTAGTTGCACATCCTCCTAGTTGCCGTATGTGGGACGCAGCCTCAGCATGGCCGGAGGAGCAGTGCGTTGGTGCGCGCCCAGGATCCGAACCCGGGCCGCCAGTAGCAGAGCGCGCTCACTTAACCGCTAAGCCACGGGGCCAGCCCTACCAACAATTTTTTAAAAATAGGCTTTTTTAATCTAAGTTTATCCGGAGTAAAGTTCATTTAAATATAGTGGATTTGATTCTATACTTCTGAGAGTTTTATGAATATTTAATTTACAAAAATACTCATTACCCTAAGCCAATTTGAGTAGAACTCCTTTAAGAGATTTTATAAATTAATTTAATAATGACATCCAGAAGTAGAAAATGTCACATGTACATAACATACATCCTTACATATATAAACATACATAAACTTACAGATAGATGAAAAACAGAGATCTTACAGCGTTCATTATAAAATTTTAGCCCTGATTCATTAAAACATAATAATACAATCTCACTGATTTATCACCACTTTATATTTTTATCTGAATTGTGTTTCTGACAAATGGGTAAGTAAGGTTACCTGTTTACCAATATTTGTGGCAGAGACTGTTAAGAGTTTATTTTGCTGTGACATGTAATCTGATGGAGGCTGTGGACTAAATTTTAGGCCAGTGATGGAGGAGACAACTAGCAGCTGTCTAGATGTTTGAAAAACCCATCTAAGTGGACAAAACATCCATCTGTTTCCAAATAGCCTGTTGTCCTTTTTTTATCCTGAGGTGATTGCTGTTGGGGTCCCTTAGTTTCTTGAGAGCCCTTGATGGAGGGTTGAAGGCCTAAAATTCAAGTGACTGTAGGGAGCTGAGGGGCTGAAGTGGGAGCGGAAGTCTGACAGGGTGGACAAAAGGATGGAGGAGGCAGGAGTTTGAAGTGGGACATATCAAAGGATGCAAGGGAACTGGAGGAAAGATCCAAAGGAGTAAAAGGATGAAGCAGGAACACCTGTGATAGAAAGGGAGCAGTTTAAAGAGCCAGTTTTGGGAGATTTTAAGTTTCCCACAGTGGCCTTTGAAGATCCAAATTATCCTTAGTAAAATTATGCCAGTAGATAGGAAGCAAACTGAGTTGATGGTGCATGTCGTAAAGTGGTTCAAGAATAGTATTTGTAGTCCACTGAGAAGCTCCCGGATTCTTAACTAATGGTAACTTTATACTTATGAACAGGGAGACTTGGGACTCTAACACAGCTTGTGCTTGCCTGGGACTGTTTTGTGCTGGTTTCAGCCTATTGATAGTGATGCTATCAGCTGGAAATTCCTGGGAGCACTCACCTGGTCCCAGGTTTCCCTCTGGGAACCTATGTTGTAGTTGGACCTGTCCTTGTCATTCTTATTATGATTGCAAGATGCCCTCAGCAATAACCATAAGGAAACGTTGAAAGAAACAAGGTTTATTATTCACGCATTCTGGAGGGTACACAGCATGCCTAGGGCCATACAGAGAGGTCAAAAGTAGAGAGAATGTGGGCCAGGGTTTTATTCTATTTTTATTTGGATCGAGGGTGGGGACCTAGGGTTTTGCAGGTTCACTCTTTTTGATGGAGGGTAGGAGGCCCTGTAGAGCAGAAATCAAAGCATGAAGAGAAAAAAGAAAAGTGAAAAAAAAGTGGCCATACAGTCATTTATCCAAATCAATCAAAGATATCTAAACAAAGGAACTTTAAGGAGGGTCACCTGGCTTTTTATCTGGTCCTGGGGCTGGCAATGTGTTTATTAGAGATAGCGATCTTTGAAATGGATGCCTCTGTAATCAAACCTTAAGGCACTTCCATTACAATAAAAAAAAAAAAAACTGTCAGAGGTTTATGCTACAGGGACTGTAATCTAGCTTCTTACAGAGAAACCCAGCACTCTAACCTGCCTCAGTTTGTCTGGGACTCTAACCTAGCTTCTAGAGTGTACTCAAAATCTTATGAATCAAAATCTGTCCCTACCAGCTACAAGGGACTTTTATCTGGACCAGTTGTTTGAGGGTTGGACTCACCAATGGATCCCCAATCAGTCAGTCAGAAATTAAGGCAAATACTTTGAAGGAGCACTCATACGTAGGGTCCTGGGTAGAGAATCTGTGGCTCATGGTGAATCTGATCTATCTGCCTTTTGGCATCATAACTGTCAAAGAAAAACAAGAGATTTAAAGGGGGAAAATAGATTTTATTCAGAACTATTGCAATAGGGGAAAAGTAATCTCAGTATAGAAATAGGATCAAATCCAAATGCAACGTGGGCAAGTGAAAATTTATAGCCAGGGAGCCTGATATGGGTCAGTGCATGGAAAATGATGAGGAGCAAATATCAAGTGTAAGGGAGATTTTGGCTAAACATACCTAACAGGATTCTTGCTGGAGATAGACCAGTTGATCAGTTATTACCTGGTGGATAGTAGGGGATGATAAACCTGGTTAGATATCAAGAGTGATCAGACATGGAGAATGAGATACTCTTGCTAAACTGACTTAGCAGGGTTCGTGCTAAGGATTTTACAGGGAAGTGCCCCCAGAGGATCCTAGGAGAAGGTTCAGGAGCCTGACTAAAGTTTGGTAAAGCAAAGAATCTATGTCATTCCCAAAGGGAAATTGGACAACAATTCCATAATGGAGATAAGTAAGAGTATGTCTGTGCGTACTCCTAATATTAGTGTGCAAGTGATTAAGGTCAATGGAGAATTTTAAAAAACCCAAGCAGGATTAATAATGACCCAGAAACTTCAGGAAGGAAGGTTTGGGTCACCCCACCCAGTAAACAACCACCACTATCTGAGGTGCTTTCTGGTGCAAAGGGACTATGGAATGAGTGTTAGAAGATACCATGTGACTAGGAAAATAAATGAGAACTGTAATTGTCATGAGGATTTACTTCCTATTTTCTTATGAATATGTTTGGTGTGTATGTGTGTGTGTGTATAAAATGTCTTTGTTTTCTATCCACTCTTATTCCCTTATCATGTGATATGAGACATATTGACTTTATATCATAGTATTTAAGTATTATTAATTTTGCATGATACTGTTTTTTTACAGGATATCTAGAAGAAGAGTAAACATCATTCAAGGATTTACTTCATCTGTTGGGGAAGAGGTGAGTGTTTTTAATTGTATATTGGATACTTCTATCATGTTAGGCAGAATTATGACCTTGTTATTGTCTTTATTTGAAGATTAAGTATGGTTGAAGGCATTGGGTATAGGCGTCAAGTTGAGGTAGACTTGTGAAGGTTAATGTTATGTGTCAAGTTGATCGGGCTAAGGGGAGTCCAGATAGGTGGTGCAACATTGTTTCTGAGTGCCTCTGTGAGAGTGTTTCTGGAAGGAATTAGCATTTACTTCAGTGACTGAGTAAAGAGATTTTTCCATCACCAGTGTGGGAGAGCAACATCCAATCAAATAGAGGGCCACAATAGAACAAGAAGACAAAGGCAGAGCAAATTCCTTCTCCTCTCCTAGAGCTGGGACATCTATTACTTTCTGCCCTGAGTCATCTAAGATCCTGGTTCTCAGGCCTTTGAATTCTGGGACTTACACCAAGGGCACCTTCATTCTCCAACCTTTGGCTTGAGACTAGGAGTTACACCTTCGGTGCCTCTGGTTCCCAGGCTTTTGGACTTGTAATTATTTTACCAGCTTTCTTGGTTCTCCAGTTAGCAGATAGCATATGGTGGAACTTCTGTCTTCTATAACTACCTGAGCCAACTTCTGTAATAAATCACCTCCTATATCTATCAGTCTATCTTTCTATGTATGTATGTATGTATCTATCTATCTATCTATCCTAAAAATTCTGTTTTTCTCTAGAACACTGACAAATTTATATTTGGGTATGCAGAGTGGTTCTAGAGAACAGAATTTTAAAGATGAATTTTCTGGATTAATTCTAGAGTTTCTGGAAAGGCTCTCTAATTTGACTAGATTCAGTGGTGCTAATGACTATATTTCCCTTAGTAAAGAGAGCACTCTTTGTCTATGGTGTGGACTGTGTAGAGAGAGATACAAAATATTTACATTGCATATTTCTAATCAACCACTTATAAGAAGCAAGGAGTTAAGTAACTCTGTACATGAAACTTTTGAACATTTTTTGAAAACTAAGGAATATCATAACATTGGTTGGTTCCACCTAATCTCACTGGACAAAGTGATGAAATAAAGGATAAGCTCAGGGATTCAAATTCTCAGCTCCACGTTGCAACAGTGATTGAAGAACTTCAAAGTGTTCCCTGAGGGAGATGCTTATGTCTATCAAGGCTGAAACTTCTATAAACCAAACTGAGATTGGGTGGATTTCAAAGCAAGTTGAACACCCAGACTCCTGGAATATCTACTGTTAAGGCCAGAGCATTGATAGTGAAACGTTGGTATCCTGTAAATTGAGATGGGGACATGCAAGAAGATCCTGGTAAAGCTGGGGACATCTAGCCCATAAATTCTGATGAGTCTTCTTTGCCAGTGGAAATGGTTTCCCCACCCCAGTTGATGTGGTGTCGCCATCCCCAGCAAAAGTGGCCTCCCTAACACCATTGAAAGTGGCATCCCCACCCAAAGTGGTGGCAGCCTTCCAATCCACAGTGGTATAAGCCTTTCTACCTGTCTCTAGAAGATTAACTCTGAATTTCCTGAAAAAAACATTAATGGCCCCCTCAGGCATTTGCCACCTGTGGCTAGACTTGATTAAGTCCCAGTAGGTGCGTAAAGGAGAGGTACTAAGTTTGACACATGACAAGGTGTGCTACGCTCCAAAAGATCTACTTGAATTTTCTAATTTATATAAGCAGAAATTAGGGGAATATATGTGGGAATGGGTAAAACGGGGTTGGATAATGGTAGAAAGAATATAAAGTTGAGTCAGCCAGACATTTTTCTTTCAGTTTATTGAGATATAATTGTCATACAACACTGTATAAGTTTCAGGTGCACAGCATGATAACTTGACTTACATATATTGTGAAATGATTACCACATTAAGTTCAGTTAACATCCATCATCTCATATAGATAAAAAGGAAAAAATGTATTTTTTCTTTTAATGAAAACTGTTAGTATTTACTTTCTTAACAACTTTCAAATATACCATACCAGTGTTAACTATAGTCATCATGTTGTACATTACATCCCTAGTAGTTATTTATCTTATAACTGGAAGTTTGTACTTTTTGACTACCTTCATACAATTCCCCCATCCACCATCCCGTGCCTTTGGTAACCACAAATCTGATCACTTTTTCTATGAGTTTGTTTTTTTGTTTTTGTTTTTACATTCTACAAATAAATGAGGTTATACAGTATTTGTCTTTCTCTGTCTGACATTTCATTTAACGTAATGTGCACAAGATCCATCCATGTTGTTGCAAATGTCAGGATTTCCTTCTTTTTTTTTATGGCTGAACTATATATCTATATCTATATATCCATATTTATAGCTATGTATCTATATATATATATCACATTTTCTTTATCTATTTATCTGTTGATAGACACTTAGGTTGTTTCTGTGTTCTGGCTATTGTAAATAATGCTGCAATGAACATGAGGGTGCAGATATCTCTTCGAGATACTGATTTCATTTTCTTGATATATACACAGAAGTGGAATTGCTGGATCATATAGCAGTTCTATTTTTAATTTTTTGGGAAACCTCAATACTGTTTTCTATAGTGGCTGGACCAATTTATAGTCCCACCAATAGTGTACAAGGGTTTCTTTTCCTCCACATCCTCACCAGCATTTATTATCTCTTGTCTTTTTGATGATAGCCATTCTAACAAGCATGAGGTGACATCTCATTATTTGTGATTGGCATTTCCCTAATGATTAGTGATGTTGAACACCTTTTCATGTACCTGTTATCCATTTGAATATCTTCCTTAGAAAAATGTCTATTCGTGTGTTTTGTCCATTTTTTAATTAGATTATTTTTCTATGATTGAGTTGTATGAGTTCCTTATACATTTGAGATATTAACCCCTTATTAGATATATGATTTGCAAATATTTTCTCCCATTCCATTGGCTTCCTTTTAATTTTATTGATTGCCAAATTTATTGATATGGGCTCATGAAGCAGAGATCCTGTACTTATTGTTGCAGTGTTGGGAATTAGAAAGGGCTCTAACAGTATTGGGATGGATGGCTGAAACAAGGATCAAAAGATGACCCAGTGTGAGTGAAATGGAAATGCTTGATCTCCCTTGGTTTAATTCAAAAGCTGAGGGACACTGGAATGTTAGAATGGATTTCTCATGTAAGATATACTCACCCACACTGGGAGAGTTCAGAACACATACCTTTCACCAATACTTTGAGAAATGAGTTTGAGAGGGGAACCCCAGTGTCATTGATGAGTTTTGTGATTTCTCTTATCTGTAGGCTGACATAGAGTGGGAACCACAGCCAGTCAATTGCAATCTAAATCTCTGGGAGTAATTGGATCCTGGGATGGCAGTGGTCAAGTGGCATCACTCAGCTGCCATAGGCAAGGTATGTGTAGTTACTGTAATAGCAGAGTCAAAGGAGAATTTAGAATAGTCTGACTAGCACAAACCTATAGCTTAGGCTAGTCAATCATGGTATTCCTAGAAGTTAAAAAGATAGGAAGCCTACTAAATTCTTACTTGATCTGTATGAGCAGAAAAGATCTAGGTCAAATTAACAAAAATCTAACTTGAATAATAAAAATAGAATGTCTCAGCCCATCATTCAATTCACAGACTT
The DNA here is from genome assembly GCF_057802395.1 of Ceratotherium simum simum. Taxonomy (NCBI): domain Eukaryota; kingdom Metazoa; phylum Chordata; class Mammalia; order Perissodactyla; family Rhinocerotidae; genus Ceratotherium; species Ceratotherium simum. Next base: position 76,193,910 of record NC_141902.1, on the reverse strand, counting down.
ACGCATCTTTACAGACCCAGAACCCCCTGAATGAAGAGATAACCAAATGTCCTGGATGAAGGAACCCGATACACTACCAAAAATGTATTCACTTTATTTTTTCCCTGTCTTCCGCAAAAGGACATACTGCTTTTTACCATGGTAACTATGAATTGAGGAAAAGGAAAGAATCAGACAATTCTGGGACTACTGGACCCTGGCTCTGAACGGACCTTGTTCCCAGGATCCAAAACATAATACAGCCCTCCAGTCAGAGGATGGACTTATGGGGGTCAAGTGATCAATGGACCTTCAACACAGGACCTTTAACACAGTGGGATCAAAGGTTTCCTAAACCCATCCCGTGGTTTTATCTCAGATCTAGATTACATAATTGGAATAGTGATACTTAGCACCTGACATAATCCGTTTTTTGGTTCCCTCATCTGCAGAGTGAGAGCCATTATGGTGCCAAAGGCCATATGGAAGCCATTTGAACTGCCTCTGCCTAGTAAAATAGTAGATCAAAAGCAACACTGCATTTCTGTAGGAGTTGCATAGATTCATACCACCATCAAGGACTTGCAAGAAACAGGGGTATTTATTCCCACCACATCCCCCAAAAACTCTTTTGTCATGTGCAGAAGACAGATGGCTCTTGGAGAATAACATTGATTAAGGAAATCTTGACCAATGGCGACACTATTGAAGCTGCTATACCAGTTATGGTTTCCTTTTCCTTGAGCAAATTCACACATCCCCTAGTACTCGGTTAGCAGCTACCTGGGAAATGGCTTTTTCTTCATATCTCTCCTAAAAGCTCATGAGAAGCAGTTTCACTGCAGGTAGCAAGGCCAGCAATATACCTTCACTGTCCTACCTCAGGGGGATATAAACTCTCCAACCCTATGCCACAATTTAGTTTGCAGGGATGTCAATCGCCTTTCCTTTCCATAACATGTCACACTGATTCATTATATTGTGACGTTACAGTGAATGGACCTAGTGAGTTGGAATAGCAGCTACTCCACATTTATTTGTAAGACATTTATGTGTCAGAGGGTAGGGAATAAATCAGACTAAAATTCAAGGGAAGTCTACATAACAGAAAGTTCTAGGGGTCCAGATGTTTGAGGTATGTCCAGATATCCCTTTTACGTTTAGAATAATTTGTTGCATCTGGCCCCTCCTACAACCAAGAGAGAGGCACAATGTCTTATGGGCATCTTTGGATTTATGAGGCAACATATCCACATTTGAGTGTGTTATTCCTTCCTATTTATGGAGTGACTCAAGAAGCTGCTAGTTTTCAGTGGGGCCCAGAACAGGACAAGTCTCTGCAACAGGTGTAGGCTGTCAGTACAGGTGCTCTGTCATTTGGGCCATATATTCCAGCTGACTCAATCGTTCTTGAAGTTTCATTGGCAGATTTTGGAATGCTGTTTAGAGCCTTAGCAGCCATGATAGATGAATCAAAGCTTAGGCATTTATTATTTTTGAGCAGGCCCTGCTATCATTTTTGGATAACTACTCTCCGTTCGAGACAAATCTTTTACGGCTGCTGGGCCTTAGCAGAGACTGAGTGCTTGACGATGGGCCACCCATTACCATGAGACCTGAGCTCAAGCCCCTCATGAAATGGATGTTATCTGAACCACTGAGCCATAAAGATGGGTGTGCACATCAGTACCCCATCATGAATTGAAATTGGTATATACATGATTAGGCCCAGGCAGGCCTGAAGGCACAAGTAAGTTATATGAAGAAGTAACCAAAATGTCCATGGTTCCTACTTCTGCTACTCTGCCTTTTCTGTCCCAGTCCACAACTATGGTCTTGTGGGGAGCCCCATAAGATTGACAGAGAAAGCAAAAAGCAGGCACAACACAGAAGATGAGAGCCTGCGGTGCTACAGCCCCTCTCTGGGATATTGCTGAAGGATAGTGGTAAAGGGAAATCCCCCCAGTGGACAGAACTTTATGCACTACAAATAGATGTTCAAATTGGTTGGGAGGAGAAATGGACAGACATGGAATTATGTACTGATTCATGGTCCATGGTCAATGGTCAGACTTGATGGTCAGGAACTTCAAAGAAACATGATTGGAAAATTGGTGACAATGAAATTTGGCTATGAAGCATGTGCATATAGTTCAGTGGGCAAAAATCATAAAGATATTTGTGTCCCATATGAATGCTCACCAAAGTTTGACCACAGCAGAGGAGGATTTCAAAAATCAAGTAGATAGGATGACACATTGTATGTATACCAGTCAGCCTGTCTCCCTACCCATGCTTGTCATTGCCCAGTGGGCTCATGAACAAGGTGGCCATTTAGGGAGGGATGGAGGTTATAAATGGGCTCAGAAACATGGACTTGCACTCACCATGGCCGTGTTTCCAATATGCCAGCAGTGAACGGCAACACTGAATTCCTTATATAGCACCATTATCCAGGGTATTTAGCCATATATCTAGTGGCAAGTGCATATACTGTACCATTTCCATAACAGAAGGGGCAACATTTTGTTCTTACTGGAATACACATTTCCTCTGGATAGAGATTTGCCTTATCTTCATGCAATACTTCTGCCAAAACTGCCAACCATGGAGTTGCAGGATACCTTATTCACTGTCATGATATTCTACACAGCATTGCTTGGGATTAAGGACTGCACTTCACCTCAAAAGAAGTACAGTAGTGGGCCCATGCTTATGGACTTTGTTAGTCTCACCATGTTCTTCACCATCCTGAAAAAGCTGGCTTGATAGAACTGGAATGGTCTTTTGAAGACTCAGTAACAAGGCCAGCTAGGTAGCAATTTGCAGTACAATGTCAAGTTTCTCCAGGAGGCTGTACATGCTCTAAATCAGATCAGCATCCAATATGTGTTGCTGTTTCTTTGATTGCCTTGATTCACAGGTCCGGGAATCCAGGAGTAGAAACGGGAAGGGCACCACTCACTATTACCCCTAGTGACCTACTAGCAACATTTTTGCCTCTTCTTCCCATGACTTCTACTCTGCTGACCTAGAGGTCTTATTTCAGATGAAGGAATTCTTCCACCAAGAAACAAAACAATGATTCCCCTGAACTGGAAGTTAAGACTGCCACCTGGCCACATTAGACTCCTCATGCCTCTAAATCAACAAAGAGGGGTGTTATTCTTCTTGCTGGGGTGATTTTTTTTTCTAACTAATGATAAAGAAAAAATGTAGCTGGAAAGTATTTAAAGCCAAAAAATCTGTTTATTTGGGAGTATTTTAACAGCAAAAGAGACACTTCAGTATAGAACCTTGAACAATTCTGAATATAGCATTGGCAAGTGGGAATTTATAATCAAGGGGCCTCATGGGGTGAAGGGATGTAATAATATTAAGTGGAAACATCAAGGGTAACAGGAATTCTGGCTACACCAATCTAACAGGATTCTTGCTGAAGACAGATCAGGCTGATCAGATATCACCTGTTGCATGGCAGAAGATTAGAAACTCAATTAGATTTTGAGGGTGATCAGATATGTGAAATGAGGGACTTTTGCTAAACTGATTTAGCAGAATTCTTGTAAAGGACTTTATAAGGAAGTACACAGATAGGCCTAGGAGAAGGTATAGGAGCCTGGCCAAAGTTTGGTTAAGTAAAGAATCTTTGTCAGCCCCCTCTCTTGTTCAAGAAAAGAAGAGATAGTCTTCTTTCCTTTGAACAGTGTAAATCTGTTTCTTGTTTAGATACCTTTTGTTCATTAAGGACCAGCTAAATCGTATGTTGAGACCAGGGAGTAGATGGTGTTTGCTGGATGGTGCTATCTGTCAGGTGTTTAATAAGGGGAGTCTATAAAAATAAAATAAAAACAAAGATTAATATTAAAAACCCAGTTTCTGATTCCAGCAGCAAACTGTTGAGGAGATTTCTAGATATTGGTCTCAAATCATCCTAAGATGGTGGAGTGAAGACAGAAGTGGCAATCCAATGGATTTCCTGGTTTGCCGTTTGAATGTCTGTGGTGATGGCATCAGGTGTTCTGGTGAACTTTCTGAGTGATGCACATAGCAGCAGGCACAAAGGTTGCCACACACCATCTGTTGTTGTGGTTTCCTTGAAGTTTGTATCATGTTGTCGAGCTTCAGCTTGTAGAGCTTCAGGAAAAGGGCAGTTTTAATTCTCAATGATTCCAAGTGATATGGGAGAAAAATTTCAAACAGTAATTTGGAGCGGTCAAGCCAGATATAGGAAGAAACTATAGGACTTGAGGACTTGTCAAATACTGTTAAAATGTGCAACACAGAACCCACAATTGTAGTTTCCATTGAAACGTCTTTTTCCCTCTACAGTGTCCACCGTTTCCATCAGAGTTGAGCAAAATAAGACCAATTTGTTTGCCAATAACATCTAGTTTCCTGAAACTTGGCTTTATTACTTACCTTAGTGCATGCAGAAAGAATAGTCATTGACCACATAGGTCTGAGTTTGCTTTGCTCAAACTTTTCATAAAGAATCTCAGATGGACTTTTCAAAGCCTCTCAAAGCTAGGAAGCCAAACCAAGAACTTGACACCAGATTTTGCCTGCATACCTATAGATTTGGGTGAATTTCACTCTTCTCGACGTCCCCAAAGTATTCTGACTTGCCTGGGCCTGCTAGGAAGTGACCTTCATAACCACCTGAAAGGTAGGAAACCCTATAACCTGTTTGTAGGCTGATTTTCCAGGGAGTTTTGTAAGCCTTGGCTCCTTAAAGACAACCTTAGTTCCTTAAAGCTGTCTAGGCATATCTGATTCATTACACATCATTCTCAAATATGATATTCCAGTCAAAACCTTGTTAATATAATCAATGTTTCCAATTACAAGAAAAATAAATGCTTATTGTACTTATGTAAATAAGCATGTTGCTATAATAAGAATGCTAAATAAGAGTTTTCCAATTCTGGAGACATAAGGTTGAAAGAAAAAGGAATTGTTGCATATTTTTTTCAAAAGATATGGTTTACCAAATTGCTAGAAGTTACACCTATCTATAAGAGAAAAAATTTTCCATAAATTTGGAAAATAAAACATTAATAAAACAGCAATATTTCAAAACAAAATTCATTAAAAATTTATAATCATCTTCATTAATTCATCCAACCCCTTGGAATTAATTCTTGTTCTGCTTGATCTTCATTAGCAGTTTATGAATCCATCACCTCTTCATTCTTCCTGGAAATTCTTACTCATTCCAGAAGCACGGTCTCAAAGTTCTTCATGTTACTATCTGGAGCATTCCTGTCTGGTGCTGATTGTAAACACTTTTAGAAAAGAATCAAAGCAAAATGACAATTGTCTGTGAAGGATAAATGAGTTAAAATAGGCATGGTTAAAGTTCTGAAGACAGCTCATTGAATAAAAGAAATTAGTTATTTGTGTGGCATACAACATTTTAACATAATTCCAGATAATGTGGGTATTGACAGATTTCTATGAATATCTGTATTAATAACATATATCCACACACATAGAACCTAAGAAGGTTTATCATCATTTCTTGACAATGCTTCCCGCATAATATAACATACCAAATAAACCTCCTTAGTTTAGCATATCCCTTTTACAAGATGAGAGACAAATCCTTTGAGATTTTCCAGGGCCACTCTGGAAAATCTCAAAGTTATTTTGAAGTCAGGCTTTATTTTAACATTGATTTTGAGAAGTTGTCCAAAATGTCAAAAGTTTTGAACACTTGACTAAATAGGATCACAGGTAACTGTGAAAACATACATAGTAACCATTTAACTAAAGCGACAAAAGATTTCAAAGGCAAATGCAGAAAGTTACGTAGTTGTGAAAAATCTAGTTCTTTTGATATTGAAAAGACTCAGTTTTCTTAAATAATCAAAAACCTGATAAAGACAGCATGAAGCACAGCACATTATTTTAAGACACAAATCATGGCTTCCGAGGAAGAATACTTAAAAGGTAAAGAAAAATGCTTTTCACAATTTTTATTAGAGCAGACATATAATCTAAGAAAACTTTGTTGTTGTAGCATAGAGAGAACCAAATTCCGGTTTTGCATAAGTATACTACTACTTCTAAGGCTAATTTTAAAACAAACTTACAAATAAATCTATCCAATCTTAGCCAGCTTTGACCACACAAGACAAGATTCCTTTTCAAGCATTCCTCTCCTACAAAACTTCCGCACTCTGAAAAATACATATATCCATTCAGTTTTTATCTTATTGTTTCCTCTTTCTAATTCTGAAACACCAGTCGTTCTACTTAAGGACAAATTACTCTCTGGTTTCCAAAACAAAAACACATCCTTCATCCCTTTCTTTATCAAAAATACATCTTAATTTTTGTGTAGAGATGTCTAATTTTTTCTTTATCTTTATTGGCTCTGGTAGTTTCATTTACATATATGATGAGAATTTTTCAATATTAGTAACCTTTCTTTAACAGAGAAAACAAGGAAGTAAGCAATTGTTAACTGTCAGCCACATAATATAATTCAGTAGCAAATTTATGAATACATCATTTCATAATTTCCTGGAGGCATATGACTTTTTCATAGTATAATTTTTTATGTTTATTAACAGACCCAAATATATTTAGCTTCTCTGTACCATGTAAAAACATGACGCCAAGTGGATAAACCCATGTTCAGCAATTAAGCTTTCATATTTTATCTTATTTGGGAATGATGTATATATTCAAGGAATATCCATTTTTTACCTTAAGTTCATATAGCTTTAAGGTTTTTTTTTATGCTGGTATTTTTCCTTATTGGATGTTAAAGTACAAACTTAAAAGTAATCTGGACTGCAAATATTAGAACTATTTGTCTAAGTTGGTGTGCTCTTCTAAATTTAAAAATAAGGAATTTCTTGAAGAACAGAAATAAGGTATTGTAAATGAATGCTCACAAATATAGTAAGCTGGCGAGATTCACACAGTAGCAAGTAAAGCTTTAAATGATAATGACGATATAGGAGAGAAAGTATAATTGCGTGTATGAGGCTGATAAACTACTACAAACCATAAGAAATCTCGGCTGCACATAAAAAGAAAAAGAAGTCAAACAAGACCTTTTGATGAAAATAATGCTTACTTCCTTCTCTTATTTGGTACATTAACTAATTCTCAAACTTATTAAATATATCAAGTTTAGGGCATAAAACTCCAAGTTCCGTTCATGTTCTGTGTGATACAAGTTTTGGAATGAGTTACATTAAAAGTAGAATATAAAATTTGATCAGGATTGATTTATATAGTGGCAAATTGAGTCAAACTAATTAGCTGTAATAAGGAATTCTATTATTTGAAATAATCTGTGTATTCATATAGATAAATATGCTGCTATTAGGAAGTAACTGAATATATTTGAATGCATTAACATTTCTCCTTGGACACTGTCTACCATTCTTGCCAAAATAGGTTATGATTTTATTTTGAATGAACACAAAGCTGAAATTTGCCTCTGATATATTTACATATAATTTTATTTTAAGGGAAACGACATGAAATGTATTACAGTCGCTTTATTTATTTATTTTTTTGTTTATTGCAGTAACATTGGTTTATAACATTGTATAAATTTCAGGTGTACATCATTATACTTCTATTTCTGCATAGATTACATCATGTTGACCACCCAAATACTAACTACAACCCATCACCACACACATGTGCGGAATTATCCCTTTCACCCTCCTCCCTCCCCCTTCCCCTCTGGTAACCAACAATCCAATCTCTGTCTCAATGTGTTTGTTTATTATTGTTATGATCTACTACTTAATGAAGGAAATCATACGGTATTGGTATTTGACCTTCTCCCTCTGACTTATTTCACTTTGCATAATACCCTCAATGTCCATCCATGTTGTCACAAATGGCTGGATTTCATCGATTCTTATGGCTGAGGAGTATTCCGTCCTGTATATATACCACATCTTCTTTATCCATTCTTCCCTTGATGGGCACTTAGGTTGCTTCCAAGTCTTGGCTATTGTGAATAACCTTGCAGTGAACACAGGGGTGCATGTATCTTTATGCATTGGTGTTTTCAAGTTCTTTGGATAAATACCCAGCAGTGGAATAGCTGGATCATATGGTAGTTCTATCCTTGATTTTTTGAGGAATCTCCATACTGTTTTCCATAGTGGCTGCACCAGTTTGCACTCCCACCAGCAGTGTATGAGAGTTCTCTTCTCTCCACATCCTCTCCAACACTTGTTGTTTCCTGTCTTGCTAATTATAGCCATTCTGACGGGCATGAGGTGATATCTCATTGTAGTTTTGATTTGCATTTCCCTGATAGTTAATGATTTTGAACATCTTTTCATGTGTCTGTTGGCCATCTGTATATCTTCTTTGGAGAAATGTCTGTTCAGGTCTTTTGCCCATTTTTTAATGGGGTTGTTAGTTTTTTTGTTGTTGAGATGCATGAGTTCTTTATATATTTTGGAGATTAAGCACTTATCAGATGTATGGTTTGCAAATATCTTACCCAATTGTTAGGTTGACTTTTCGTTTTGTTGATGGTTTCCTTTGCTGTGCAGAAGCTTTTTAGTTTGATGTAGTCCCATTTGTTTATTTTTTCTATTGTTTCTCTTGCCCAGTCAGACATGGTGCTTGAAAATGTGTTGCTAAGACCGATGTCGAAGAGCGTACTGCCTATGTTTTCTTCTAGACGTTTCATAGTTTCAGGTCTTACATTCAAATCTTTAATCCATTTTGAGTTAATTTTTGTGTGTGGTGTAAGGTAAGGGTCTACTTTCATGTTTTTGCATGTGGCTATCCAGTTTTCCCAACACCATTTGTTGAAGAGACTTTCTTTTCTCCATTATATGTTCTTGGCTCCTTTGTTGAAGATTAGCTGTCCATAGATGTGTGGGTTTATTTCTGGGCTTTTGATTCTATTCCATTGATCTGTGTGTCTGTTTTTGTGCCAGTACCCTGCTGTTTTGGTTACTGTAGCTTTGTAGCATATTTTGAAATCAGGGAGTGTGATACCTCCAGCTTTGTTCTTTTTTCTCAGGATTCCTTTAGCTATTCGGGGTCTTTTGTTGTTCCATATAAATTTTAGGATTCTTTGTTCTATTTCCGTGAAAAATGTTGTTGGAACTTTGATAGGGATTGCATTGAATCTATAGATTGCTTTAGGAAGTATGGACATCTTAACTATGATAATTCTTCCAATCCAAGAGCACGGAATATCTTTCCATTTCTTTGTGTCTTCTTCAATTTCTTTCATCAATGTTTTATAATTTTCTGTGTACAGTTTTTCCACCTCTTTGGTTAAGTTTATTCCTAGGTATTTTATTCTTTTTGTTGCAATTGTAAATGGGATTGTATTCTTAATTTCTCTTTCTGCTACATTGTTGTTAGTGTATAGAAATGCAACAGATTTTTGTACGTTGATTTTGTATCCTGCAACTTTACCATATTCGTTTATTACTTCTAAAAGTTTTCTGGTGGATTCTTTAGGGTTTTCTATATATAAAATCATGTCATTTGCAAATAGTGACAGTTTCACCTCTTCCTTTCCAATTTGGATCCCTTTGATTTCTTTCTCTTGCCTGATTGCTCTGGCTAGGACTTCCAGTACTATGTTAAATAGGAGTGGTGAGAGTGGGCATCCTTGTCTGGTTCCTGTTCTTAGAGGGATAGCTTTCAGTTTTTCACCATTGAGGATGAGATTAGCTGTGGGTTTCTCATATATGGCCTTTATTATGTTGAAGTATTTTCCCTCTATACCCATTTTATTCATAGTTTTTATCATAAATGATGATGTATCATTTCAAATGCTTCCTCTGTATCTATTGAGATGATCATGTGATTTTTATTCTTCATTTTATTAATGTTGTCTATTACGTTGATTGATTTGCAAATGTTAAACCATCCCTGCATACATGGAATAAATCCCACTTGATCATGGTGTTTAATCTTTTTAACGTATTGTTGTATGCGATTTGCTAGTGTTTTGTTGAGGATTCTTGCATCGATGTTCAACAGTGATATTGACCTGTAATTTTCTTTTTTTGTGTTGTCCTTGTATGGTTTTGGTATCAGGGTAATGTCGGCTTTGTAGAATGACTTAGGGTGCTTTCCCCCCTCCTCAATTTTTTGGAAGAGTTTGAGAAGGATAGGTATTAACTCTTCTTTGTATGTTTGGTAGAATTCACCAGGGAAGCCGTCTGGTCCTGGACTTTTATTTTTGGGGAGGTTTTTGATTGCTGTTTGGATCTCCTTACTCGTGATTGGTCTATTCAAATTCTCTACTTCTTCTTGATCCAGTTTTGGAAGGTTGTATGATTCTAAGAATTTATCCATTTCTTCCAGATTGTCGAATTGGTTGGCATATAGCTTTTCATAGTATTCTCTCATAATCTTTTGTATTTCTGAGGTGTCTGTTGTAATTTCTCCTCTTTCATTTCTGATTTTACTTATTTGTGCCTTCTCTCTTTTTTTCTTGGTGAGTCTAGCTAAAGGTTTGTCACTTTTGTTTATCGTTTCAAAGAAACAGCTCTTTGTTTTGTTAATTTTTTTCTATTGTTCTTTTGGTCTGTATTTCATTTATTTCTGCTCTGATTTTTATTATTTCTCTTCTTCTACTTTTGTTGGGCTTTGTTTGTTCTTCCTTTTCCAATTCTTTAGGTGCATTGTTAGATTGTTTATTTGACACATTTCTTGTTTCTTGAGATAGGCCTGTATTGCTATAAACTTCCCTCTTAGAACCACTTTTGCTGTATCCCATAAATTCTGGCATGTCGTATTTTCATTTGTCTCCAGGTATTTTTTGATTTCTTCTTTGATTTCTTTGTTGACCCAGTCGTTGTTCAGTAGCATTTTGTTTAATCTCCACGTATTTGTGGCTTTTCTGATTTTCTTCCTATAGTTGATTTCTAGTTTCATACCGTTGTGGTTAGAAAAGATGCTTGGTATTTTTTCAGTCTCCTTAAATTCATGCAGACTTGTTTTGTGGCCTAATATGTCATCAATCCTGGAGAATGTTCCATGTGCATTTGAAAAGAACTTGTATTCTTCGTGTTTTGGATGGAATGCTCTGTATGTATCTACTGGGTCCATCTGTTCTACTGTGTCATTTAAGGCCAGTGTTTCCTTATTGATCTTCTGTTTGGATGATCTATCCGTTGGTGTAAGTGGAGTGTTAAAGTCCACTACTATTATTGTGTTACTGTCTATTTCTCTTTTTATATCTGGTAATATTTGCTTTATATATTTATGTGCACCTACATTGAGTATGAAGATATTTACAAGTGTTATATCCTCTTGTTGGATTGTTCCTTTGATCATTATGTAATACCCTTCTTTGTCTCTTTGCACAGTTTTTGTTTTAAAGTGTATTTTGTCTGATATGAGTACTGCTAGCCCAGCTTTCTTTTCAATGCAATTTGCGTGGAGTATCTTTTTCCATCCCTTCACTTTCAGTTTGTGAGTGTCTTTAGGTCTGAAGTGTGTCTCTTGTATGCAGCATATATATGGGTCTTGTTGTTTTGTCCAATCAGCCACCCTATGCCTTTTAATTGAAGCATTTTCTCCATTGACGTTTAAAGTAGCTATTGATAAGTATGGACTTACTGCCATTGTTTAACTTATTTTTTTCTCAGGGTTTTAGTAGTCCTTCTCTGTTCCTTTCTTCCTCTATACAGAATTGATGGTCTCTTTAGTTTGACCTCTGTCTGAAAGCTCTACTCTGTAACTCCCCTCCTCTCTCCTTTTATGTTTTTGATATCATATCTAACCGCTTTTTTGTGCATTTATATCCATTACCCTCTGATCATGGAAATAGATAATTTTTCCTATTTGTGGTCTTCTCTTTTCCCCTTAAATCAGTCCCTTTAACATTTCTTGTAACACTGGTTTCTTGATGACAAACTCCTTTAATTTTTGCTTGTCTGGGGAATTTTTGATCTCTCCTTGCATTTTGAATGATAACCTTACCGGGTAGAGTATTCTTGGCTGTAAGTTTTTTCCTTTTAGCACTTTAAATATATCTTGCCACTCTCTTCTAGCCTGTAAGGTTTCTGTTGAGAAGTCAGCTGATAGCGCCATGGGGTTTCCTTTGTATGTAACTTGACTTTCTCTTGCGGCTTTTATGATTCTCCCTTTATGTTTAATATGGAAATTTTGATTATGATGTGTCTTGGTGTGGGCCTCTTTGGGTTTATCTTGTTTGGTGCTCTCTGTGCTTCCTGTACCTGGATGTCTGTTTCCTTCCTTAGGTTAGGGAAGTTTTCATCTATTATTTCTTGAAATAGATTCTATGCCCCTTTGTCTCTCTCTTCTCCTCCGGGGACACCTATAACACGGATGTTACTGCGCTTGATGTTGTCCCAGAGGTCCCTTAGACTGCTTTCACTCTTTTTAATTCTTTTCTCTTTTACCTGTTCAGCTTGGGTAATTTCTTCTAGTTTTTCGTCCAGCACACAGATCTGTTCTTCTGTATCCTCTACTCTGCTTTTGAGTCCCTCTAGTGAATTTTTCATTTCCAGTACTGTATTCTTAATTTCTGATTGGTTCTTTTTTATATCTTCCATTTCTTTGTTGACATTCTCACTGAGTTCATCTGTTCTTCTCCCCAGATCAGTGAGCATCCTTAACACTCTTTGTTTGAACTCTCTGTCAGGTAGGTTGCTCATTTCTGTTTCACTTAGTTCCTTTTCTGGGGTTTTGTCCTGTTCCTTTACTTGGAATGTATTCCTTTGCCTCCTCATTTTGCCTCTTTCCCTGTGCTTGTGTCTATGTAATATGTAGGTCAGCTACGTCTCCTTCTCTTCGATAGGTGACCTTATGTAAGTGATGCCTTAGGAGGCCTCCAGTGTGCTTCCCTCAGTTCTCAATGGTCCAGGGGTGACCCCTATGTGGGCTACGTGTGTCCTTCTGTTGTGGCCTGTTTGCTCTCCCTGTAGGTGCCCAGGGAGGCCGAGTTATGCTCCTGGCCAGCTGTTGTAATGCTCAGCTGCTTGTAGTTGTTGTGGGCCCTTCAGTCTCTTTATCAGGTGTGGGGAGCCCCAGCACAGTTGGCTCCAAGTTCTAATACATTTGTGTTGCAGTATTTCTTTTAAGTGAGTAGGCCCCCGGAGTGGCAGGTTGTTAGGCTCAGGGCCTTAAAATTGCTATAATCCTCCAGCCTTTAGGTCTCTTTTCAGCTCTCTGAGGATTGCAGCTGGGTGGGGCTGGCCTCAGGCACAGGAGCACCTAATTGTTTCTGGCTGGAAGGTGGGGCAAACCCCCTATGTGGGTCTTTGAGAAGCACAAGTCTCCTGCAGCTGACAAGCCCTGCCACCCACAGGTCCACACACACAGTCAACACAGTCCTGCCCCGTGTTCACGCCCCAACCTCCCTAAGCGGACCCAGTCTCTCCACGGTGGGAGCCCCGCACATTCAACCACCGGTCCACACTCTCCACCCGCTCCTTGTGCATGCCCTGCCCCACTGAAGTTACCTCAGTTGCCAGACTGCAGAGAATCCAGTCACCAATATATGCAGGCCCACACTTGCCTGAGGGCTTGTTGTTGGGTGGGGCCAGTCTCTAGGGTGGGCTGCCTGCCCTGGCTGAGCTGGATTAAATTGGTGCTCTAGCAGGTGGGGCGGACCCCGGGCTAGCAGGCCCCAGGGAGAACTCCAATGGTGTCTGTGTCAGCACGCCCACACCAGGCCTCAACAATGGCCGCCGCCAATGTCTCAGTCCCTGGAGAGGTCTTACCTCTCATCGAGATGCACACAGGGCCTATTAGGTGAGTCTCTTTTGACCAAAGCACTGTGCACCTTTCTTTCTGGTGATTTTAGGTTGCTTTCTGAAACGGGTGAGTTTGCGCATGGGCCCTTTAAGATCCGGTTTTAACGTCTTTGTGAACCAGCTTTTCTCAGGGTATTCCCCAATGTTTTAGTAGCAGGCAAAGTCAGATATTATGCCACTCGTTTCGATTGTGCTTGGTCCACAAAATGCCCACAGCGGGGGCGCTCCCCGGTTCAGGGCCCCGCTCCTCCAGGGACGGCTGTATATCTTTGGGCTGCTCCCGCTGGCTGTGAGGCACTGCAGCTTGTGAAGGCAGCGTTCTTCCTCTCGAGACAGGAGTTTCTGCCTCTTCTACCTCAGTTAGGATTGTCCGTTGTTGCAGAAGCTCCTCTTATCCAGTTTTCAGTTCTGTCTCAGGGGTAATTTTTCCACGAGTAGTTGTAAATTGGTTGTGTCTTGGGGAGGAGGTGAGTTCAGAGTCTGCCTATGCCACCATCTTGACTTCTCCCGAACTCCAAATTTTCTACTACAACGTACACTTTTCACTTGTGTGTCTCCCTTTCCCAGTGTTACCGAGGAAGGGCTTGCCACCTGATGCGCACAGAAGCCAACACCATGGTGCACCAGTCTTTGAGGGAGGAAGTGCTTTATCACACAATAAATTGGCAAGGAGACAGGAGGCCAGGCTCTCAAATCTGTCTCTGAATTCCTCTCTTCTAAGGATCCCAAAAAATATACTGAGATTCCTCTACCTGCCAGGAAGTGACTTTCTTTACTGTCCTCTAAGATGGGAAACCCTATAAGACAGGTACAGGCTAGTTTTTCCATGGGGGTGTATAAGCTTTGGCTACCAAAAGTCAATCTTAGTTCCTTAAAGCTGTCTGGTCGTATATGATTCCATGCTCATCATTCACAAATATGACATTTCAGTCAGCATCTCGGTATTATACTCTAAGTTTACAAAAGTGTCCTGTTACAAGAACTGATTCTTACTTAACTTATGAAAATAACTACATTACCATAAGAATAAAAATACTCACTAAGAATTTTTGAATTCTGGAGGGATTATGCAGAGAGAAAAAGGAATTGTTTCATCTTTGTTCACAAGGGTATACTTAACATGTTGTTGTAAGTTACATATAGCTTAAATGGAAAAGTTTTTCTTCTATATGGAAAACAAAACATTAAAAAATAAACAATGGTTACACAGAAAAATAATAAAAATTATAATCATCCACATCAGTTCATTCAGCCTCATGTAATTAATTTTGATCTGCTACATATTGAAGTAGTAGCTTTTTTGTTTTTAATTGAGATACAGTTGACATATCACATTATATTAGTTTCAGGTGTACAACATAATTAATCTACATTTGTATAATTGTGAAATGACCAACACAATAAGTCTAATTAACATACATCACCACACACAGTTACAAATGTTTTTTATTGTGATAGAACTTTTAAGATCTACTCTCTTAGCAACTTTTGAATATACAATACAGTATTATAACTATAATCACCATGCTGTACATTATATCCCCAAGACTTAATTACTTTATGACTGGAAGTTTGTACCTTTTGACTACTTTCCTCCATTTAACCATCCTCCACCCCCTGCATCTGGCGACCACCAATCTCTTCTTTGTACCTGTGAGTTCAATTTTGGTTTTTTAGTTGGTTATTTGTTTAGATTCCATATATAAGTGAGATTATATGGTATTTGTCTTTCTCCGTCTGACATTTCACTTAGCATAATGCCCTCAAGGTCCATTCATGTTGTTGCAAATGGCAAGGTTTCCTTCTTTTTATCACTGAATAATATTCCATTGTATATATACACACACATACCACATCTTCTTTATCCATTCATCCATGAGTGGACACTTAGGTTGCTTGCACATCTTGGCTATTGTAAATAATGCTAAAATGAACATGGGGGTGCAAATACATTTTTGAGTTAGTGTGTTTGTTTCCTTCAGGTAAATACTCAGAAGTGGAATTGCTGGATCATATGGTAGTAGTTCTATTTTCAATTTTTTGAGGAACCTCCATAATGTTTTCCATATTGTCTGCACCAATTTACATTCCCATCAACAGGGTGCAAGTGTTTCATTTTCTTCACATCCTTGCCAACATTTGTTATTTCTCATGTTTTTGATAATAGCCATCATAGTAGGTTCGAGGTGATAGCTCATTGTGGTTTTGATTTGCATTTCCCTGAAGATTAGTGATGTTCAGCGTATTTTCATGTACTAGCTGACCATCTGTATGTCTTCTTTGGAAATATGTCTATTCAGGTCTTCTGCCCATATTTTAATTGGATTTATTTTTTTTTTGGTATTGGATTGTGTAAGTTCTTTATACATTTTGCATTTTAATCTCTTATCAGATATATAATTTGCAAATATTTTCTCCCATTCCTTAGGTTGCCTTTTTATTTTGTTGATGACTTCTTTTGTTGTGCAGAAGCTTTTTGGTTTGATGTAGTATTACTTGTTTGCTTTTGCTTTTGTTGCCTTTGCTTTTGGTGTCAAATCCAAAAAATCATTGTCAAGACTGACATCAGAGAGCTTACCGTCTATGTTTTGTTCTAGGAATTTTGTGGTTTCAGGTCTTACATTCAAGTCTTTAACCTATTTTGAGTTAATTTTTGTGTACGGTGTAAGATAGTGGTCTAGTTTTATTATTTTTTTATGTGGCTGTCAGTTTTCCCAGCACCATTTATTAAAGAGACTGTCCTTTCCTCATTGTATATGCTTGGCTCCTTTATGATAAATTTATTCACCACATATGTATGGGTTGATTTCTGCAATCTCTATTCTGTTCCATTGATCTGTTTCTCTTCTTGTGCCAATACCATACTGTCCTGATTTCTATAGCTTTGTAATATAATTTGAAATCAGGGAGCATGATGCCTCCAATTTTGTTCTTTCTCAAGATTACTTTGGCTGTTCAGGGTCTTTTGTGGTTGCATACGAATTTAGGATTGTTTGTTCTATTTCTGTGAAAAATGTCATTGGAATTTTGATAGGGATTGAATCTGTAGTTTGTTTTGAGTAATATGGACATTTTAGCAATATTAATTATTTCCATCCATGAGTACAGAATATCTTTCCGTTTATATGTGTCTTCTTTCATTTCTTTCATTAATGTCTTGTAGTTTTCATCACCCAGTTCTTTCACCTCGTTAGTTGAATTTACTCCTATGTATTTTATTCCTTTTTATGCAATTGTAAATGGGAATTTTTTTTTAATTTCTCTTTCGATAGTTGTTTTTTGTATATAAAAATGCAACAAATCTTTGTATATTGATTTTGTATCTTGCAACTTTATGGTATTCTTTTGTTAGTTTTAACAGTTTCTGATGGAGTCTGTAGGCTTTCCTATATATAATATCATGTTATCTGCAAATAGTGACAAATTTTACCTCTTCGTTTCCAATTTGAATGCCTTTTGTTTCTCTTTCTTTCATAATTGCTCTGGCTAGGACTTCTAAAACTACGTTGAATAAAAGTGGTGAGAGTGGGCATCCTTGTCTTGTCCCTGATCTTAGAGGAAAAGCTTTCAGCATTTCACCATTGAATATTATGTTAGTTGTGGGCTTATCATATATGACCTTTATTATGTTAAGTAATGTTCCCTCCATACCCACTTTGTTGAGAGTTTTTATCATATACGGATTTTTAATTTTGTCAAATGCTTTTTCTGCATCTAATGAGGTGACCATATGATTTTTATTTTTCATTTTGTTAATGTAGTATATCACATTGATTGATTTACAAATGTTGAACCATTCTTGCATCCCTGGATTAAATCCCACTTGATCCTGGAGGCTGAATCAACATTCAGTATGTGGTGCTATTTTTCTGTTTGCAGGATTCTTGGGTCCAAGAATCAAGGGCTTGAAATGAGAGTGGCACCAATCAATGTTATCCCATAGTGATCCACTAGCAACATTTTTGCTTCCTGTTTTCGTCACTTTATGCTCTGCTGACCTAGAGGACTTAGTTGCAGAGGAAGGAATGCTTCTACCAGGAGACAAAAGAGTGATTCCCCTAAACTGGAAGTTAAGATTGCCACTTGGCCACCAAGGGCTCCTTATGCCTCTTAATCAACAGGCTAGGGTGATTTTTTCTAAACACTGCCAAGGAAAAACCAAAGCTGGAAAGTAGTTAAAGTTAGAATAAGTGATTCATTCAGGACTATTGTTATAAGGAAAAAGATACCTCAATATATACCATTGCTCAATTCCAATACAGAATGAGCAAGTGGGAATTTATCACCAAGGATTCTAGTGGGGGCCAGTAAATATAATAACACTGAGTGGAGACATGAAAAGTAATGGGAATTCTGGCTACACCAATCTAAAAGGATCCTTACTGAAGATAGGCCAGGCTGATGAGACATCACTTGGTAAATTGTGGAGGATGAGAAATCCAATTACATATGGAGAGTGATCAGACGTGGAGGCTGAGGGACTCTTGATAACCTGGCTTATCAGAGTATGCTATAAAGGTTTTACAAGCAAGTACACAGATGGGTCTAGGAAAAGATTCAGGAGCCTGACTAAAGTTTGGTCAAGCAAATACTTATTGTCAGTCCTCCATCTTGTTCAACAAAAGAAGAGCCATTTTTCCTTCCACTGTAAAATATTCTATTTTTTTTTCGGTTACATTTTATTCATTAAGGACCTGCTGAATCATTTGTTGATAGTTGGTAGTAGAGGATATTTGCTGGATTGGTGCTAGCCATCAGACATTTAATGAGGGAGAATTTCTATGGAAGTAAAAGAAAAACAAAGAATAATGTTAAAAAACTGGTTTCTGATTCCAGAGGGCAGCCAGTCCAGAAGATTTCTAGATGTCATGCTCAATGCATCTTTAGATGTTGGAATGAGGACAGCAATGACAACACAGTGGATTTTCTGGTTTGCAGTTTTAATTATCTGTGATGATGGCATCAGGAGTTCCCATTAACTTTCTGAGTGGCCCACACAGCAGTTGGGAAGAAGGTTGTCCATACGTGGTCTGTTGTAGTGATTTCCTTGAAATATTATGTCATCCAGCTTCAACATGCAAACGTTTGGGAAAAGGACCATTTTAATTTTCAATTATTCTAAGTCTAGAGGAAGAAAAATTGGAAATATTTAGAGACTTGTAACCAGAAATTGGAAGAAACTAAAAGAATTGAGAGTTTGTCAAGGATTGGCAAAATGTGCGAGATGGAACCCACAAAGGTACATAATAGTTTTCCATTGAAACAGTTTTTCTCTGTACAGTACTAACATTTCTAGCAGAGATACTCTAAGTAAGACTAATTTGTTTACAAAATATGTCTAGTGTCATGAAATGTGGCCTTATTATTTACATCAGTGCAGCAGGAGTATTCATTGGCCACATAGGTTTTTTGAGTTTCTTAACTAGAACTTTTGTAAGAAATCTCACATTGGACTTTCAAAAGCCTCTCAAGGCTAGGAAGCCAAGCCAGGAACTTCCAGATTTTGCCTGCAATCCCTATAGCTTTGGGTGAACTTCTCTCTTCTCTAGGTCACAAAAATATCCTGAGGTTCTTGGGCCTACCAGAAAGTCGACCTTTCTTTCTGACCTCTATGGCAGAGAACCCTATAAGCTGGGTGTAGGCCTGTTTATCCTGGGTAATTTTATAAGCACTGGCTTCTTAAAATCAACCTTAAAGCTGTCTGGTCAAATTTGATTTCATGTACATTATTGTCAAATATGACATTTTAATCAAAGCCTTGGTAATACATCCAATGTTTCCAATTGAGTTGTGTTACAAGGAGAAAAGATTCTTATTAAACTGATGCAAATAACTATGTTGCCGTAAATATGAGAATACTCACTAAGAGTTTTCAAATTCTGGAGGGATCAGTTGCGGAGAGTAAGGAATTGTTGCATCTTTGCTCACAAAGCTATACTTAACAAATTGATAAAAGTTGCACCTAGCTACAAGAGAAAAAGATTTTCTTAAATCTGTAAACAACATTAAAAAAGCAATGTTTTATATCAAAAATCATAAAATGTTATAATCATCCTTGTCAGTTCATTCAGCCCTCTAGAATTAATTCTTGTTCTGCTCAATCTTGGTTTAGCAGTTTTATAAATCCATCAGCTTCTTCACTCATTCTGGAAATTCTTACTCATTCCAGAAGCATGGTCTCAAAGATATTGAAGTGAAGCCATCATGAAGCATTCATGCCTGTTGCTGATGTCAACACTTTCAAAAAAGAATCAAAACAAAACAATAACCCTGAATGACAAATTACTTAAAATAGCCATCGTTAAAGTTAGGAAGAGAGCTTTTTGAATAAAGGAAGTTAATTATATCTGTGGCATACAATATTTAACATAATAACCAGACAATAGAGAAATTGACAAATTTCTATGAACTATGCAATGGTTAGTTTTATGTATTAACTTGTCTTGACTGAGAAAATTCCAGATAGCTGGACATTATTTCTTGGTATGTCTGTGAGAGTGTTTCTGGAAGGGAGTAGCACTTGATTCAATAGACTGAGTAAAGAGATTCAGCTTCATCAGTGTGGGCAGGCATCTTCCAATCCAAATAGAGGTTACCAATAGAACAAAAAGACAAAGGAAGGGCAATCCCCTCTCCTCTCTTAGAGCTGGGTCATCCATATTTTCGTGCCCTTGGATTCAGAGTTCCTGGTTCCCCACCCTTTGAACTCTGAGACTTATACCAGTTGCCCCCTGGATTTAGGCCTTTGACTTGAGACTAGTAATTACACTATAAACTCCCATCCTTCTCAGGTCTTTGGACTCAGAATGAATTAGACTGCCATTATTCCTGATTTTCCAGCTTGCGGATAGCATGTGTGGCACTGCTTAGCTTTCGTAAACACCAGAGACAATTCTGTTAATAAATCTTCTCTTATGTCTGTCTGTCTATCTGTATCTATCTCCTATTGGTTCTTTTTCTCTAGACAACATTGATTAATATAGGTTTTGGTACTTAGTGTGGTTCTTGAGGAACAGATTTTTAAAGATGAGTGTTTTGAATACAGTTTTGGGGTTTCTGGATTTGTTATCTAATCTGATTAGATTTAGAGACAATAATTGATTCTATTTCCAGTAGTAAACAGAGCACTGATAGACAATGCTGTGAGATGTTTATAGAGATAAACATTGGATTTCCTAAGCAACCACTTATAAGAAGCAAGGAGCTAAGTAATTCTATATATGATACTTTTGAAAATGTTTGGAAAACTAAGGAATTTAATGATGTTGGTTGATTCTTTCTAAAACTCTGAACAAAGTTGTGAAAGAAAAGAATGAGCTCAGGTATTCAAATTCTCAGCTTAAGGGTTGCATCAGTGACCTAAGAGCATCTAGGTTTGTCCTGAAGGAGAGCTTTATATCATGTCAGTGCCGAAATTGCTGAAAATTAAACTAATTGGCTAAATTTCAAAGAATGTTGAACTCCCAAGCTGGAAATGTATTCACTGTTAAAGTGAGGGCATTGATTGTGAAAGAGTGAGAGTCTATCAATTTGTATGGGGATATGTGGTAATACACTGATGAAGCTGCAGGCAGTGAGCCCCTAAATTCTCATGAGTCTTCTTTGCCAGTGGAAGTGGTCTCCCCACCTCCAGTGGAATAGCTACCCCATCCCAAGAGGGAGAAGCCTCCGTAACCACATTGTTATAAGCTTTTCAACTTCCATCTGAGGAAATTAACCCTGCATCACCTGAGAAAATCATAACAGCCTCCCCTGAGGCAGGTGCCACTTATGACTAGACTAAAGTCCCAGGAGGTTCCTAAAAGTGAGGTACACAGTGTGACCCATAAGGAGGTACACTATATGCCAAAAGAACTACTTGCGTTTTCTAATTTATATAAGCAAAAATCTGAGGACTATATGTGGGAATGGATATTAAGGGTATGGAATAATGGTAGAAGGAATATAAAGTTTTATTAGGCTGAATTTATTGATATGGGCCCACTAAATAGAGATTATGCATTTATTGTTGTGGCTGGGGTCCTTAGAAAGGGCTCTAACAGTTTGTTGGGTTGGTTGGCTGAAACATGGATTAAAAAATGGCCCACCATCAGTGAAATGAAAGTGCATGGTCTCCCTTGGTTTAATGTAGAGGAAGGGATTCAAAAGCTCAGGGAGATTAATATGTTAGAGTGAATATGTCATGTTAGACCTCCTCATCCACACTGGGAGTGTCCTGAAGATATACCTTTCTCCAGTACTTACAGAAATAAGTTTGTGAGTAGAGCCCCAGCATCCTTGAAGAGCTCTGTGATTGCTCTTTTCAGTAGGCCAGACATTACAGTGGGAACCACAGGCACTCAACTGGAAAATCTAAATGCAGTGACACTAATTGGATCCAGGAGTGGTAGGAAACAAGTGGCTTTACTCAACAGCCAAAGGCAGTGTAGATGTAGTTACTGTAGCAGACAGCAGGTTCAAAGCAACAATCAGAATAGTCTTACTCACACAGACCTATGGTTTTGGCTAGTTAATCATAGTGCTCCTAGAACTGAATGAGATAGGAAGTCTATTAAGTTTTTACTTTGTCTCTATAAGCAGAAAACTCTATGTCAAGGAAACAAAAGTTTAACTTGAACCATCAAAATACAGTCCCAGCCCCTCAATCAATTCCCTGACTTGAGCATCATGAACATCATGTCCCCTTGAGGAAGGATTTTGACACACTACCAAAAATTTATACTATTAATCTTCCCTCCATCCTTCCTCAAAGGACCTATTGCTTTTTACCAGGGTAACTGTGCATTGAATGTAAGGATATAATCAATGGTCATTCAGGGACTACTGGAGATGGTTCTTAAATGACATTGTTTCCTAAACAACTAAAACATCACTGTAGTCCTCCAGTCAGATTAGAGGCTCATAAGGGTCAAGATATCAATGGTGTTTTAGAACAGGTCCCTCTTACAGTGGGTCCAGTGTGTCTCTGAACCTGTGCTGTTCTCCCAACCCCAGACACTTCTAGAATGCATAATTGGATAGAAATACTTGGCAGCTAGCACAATCCTCATATTGGTTCCCTAACCTGTGGAGTGAGGGCTATTATAGTGGGAAAGGACAAATGGAAGGCATTAGAATTCCCTATACATAAGAAAATAGTAGATAAAAAGCAATACCACATTCTTGGAGGAATTTCAGAGATTCATGCCAACATCAAGGAAATTTCAAGATCCAAGGATGTTTATTCCCACCAGATCCCCATTCAGCTGTTCTATTTGGTCTTTGCAGAAGACAGACGGATCTTGGATAAAAGCAGTAGATTATCATATGCTTAACCAAGTGATGACTCCAACTGCAGCTGCTGTACCAGAATTAGTAGTTTCATTGCTTGAGCAAACACACACACACCCTGCTACCCACTATGCAGCTATTGATCTGTCAAATGCCTTTTTCTCCATACGTGTCCGTGAGGCCCTGCAGAAGCATTTTTCTTTCAGCAATACACATTCGCAGTCTTACCTCAGTGATATATGAACTCTTCGGCCCTGTGTATCAGTTTAGATTTTCAGGGATCTTGATCATCTTTCTCTTCCAAAAAATATCACACTGGTCGATCACATTAATGACATTATGCTGATAGAACCTATTGAACAGGAATTGCAATGTCTCTAGATTTAGTAGTAAGGCATTTGTCTGTCAGATGGTGTAGAATAAATCTGACTAAAATTCAGAGACTTTTTACCTCAGTGACATTTCTAGGATTCCAGTGGTTTGGTCCATATCCAAATTTCCCTATTAAGGTAAAGTATGAATTTTTGCATCTAGCCCCTCCTATAAACAAGAAGGAGACCAATCATCTAGTAACCTCTTTGATTTTGAAGGCAACATAGTCCTTGTTTGGATGTGTTATAATGGCCAATGTATCCATTGATCTGAAAAACTGCCAGGTTTTAGTGGGGCACAGAGCAAGAGAAGGCTCTACAACAGGTCCACACTGATTTGCAAGCTGTTCTGCCACTTGAGACATATATACCAGCAGACACAACGGTCATAGAAGTTTTATTGGCAGAGGAATTTTATTTGGATACTTTGTTAGCCCCTATACATATATCACTGAGCTAGGTTTTAGGATTTTAGAGAAAGGCCTTATATCATCTGCAGATATTTACTCTATTTATGGGAAACAACTCTTGACCTGTTACTAGGCCTACCAGAAATTGACTGTTTACCCATGGGTCATCAAGTTACTATGTGACCAGAGCTCCCAATTCTAAATTGGGTATTATGTGACCAACCAAGTCATAAAGTTGGCATGCACTGAAATACTGCATTGTGAAATGAATGTGGTGTATACGAGATCAAGCCATGGCACACACTGAAGGCGCAAGTAATTACATGAAGTAGTCCAAATGCCCATGGTCCTTGATCCTGCTACACTTTCTTCTCTCTCTCAGTCTACGCCTATCCAATAATTGGGAGTTCCCCATGATCAGCTTACAGAGGAAGAAAAGATGTGGAGCTAGTTTACAGATCATTGTGCACCTCATGCAGATACCACCTGAAAGTGGAGATCTACAGCACTACAGCCCCTCTCTGGGAGATTTCTGAAGGACAGTGATGAAGGTAAATGCTCCCAGTCACAGAATGCTGGACAGCACACCTGATGGTTCTCTTTGCTTGGAAGAGAGAAATGGCCAGACATTTGATTATATACTGATTTATAGGCTGTGGTGAAGGCTGTGGCTTGATGGTCAGGGACTTGAAAGGAACGTGATTGTATATTTGGTGACAGTGAAATTTGGGGAAGAAGTATTGGATAGACCTCTTGTAATGGGCAACATAAAATGAAGATATTTATGTCCTGTGTCAATACTCAAAGCAAGTGATCTTAGTGTGTAGGATTTCAATAACCATATGGCTATGATAACACAATCTGTGGATACAAGTCAGCTTCTTTCCTCAGTCACCTCTGTCATTGCCCAATGGGTTCATGAACAAAATATCTATGATGGCATGGCTGGAGGGTATGTATGGGCTCAGCAATTGACTTCCATTCATCGAAGGTCAGTGCTCAATCTGCCAGCAGCTGACCATAACACTGAGTACCTGATATGGCACCATTCCCTGAGATGTTCAACCAGCTACCTAGTGGCAGGTTGATTTCATTGAACCACTTTCATTAATGAAGGGGCAATGTTTTGTCGTTACTGGAATACATACTACCTCTGGATATGAATTGACCTTCACAGCAGGCAATGATTCTTGCAAAACTATCCCCTGTGTACTTATAGAATGCTTTATCCACTGTCATAGTATACCACTCAGTTTTGTTTTGGATCAAGGAACTCACTTCACAGCAAAGGAAGTGTGACAGTGGGCCTGTGCACATAGAAATCACTGGTCTCACCATGTTCCCCACCGTTCTTAAGCAGGTGGTTCTATAGAATAGTAGAAGAAACTTTAGAAGCTTCAGTTACAAAGCCAGGATTCTTGCTGAAGATAGGCTAGGCCTACCAGGCATCACCCAGTGTATGGTGGAGAATGAGAAACCTGCTTAGATATTGAGGGTGACAAGATGTGGAGGATGAGGGACTCTTGCTAATCTGATTTAGCAGGGCTCCTGCTGATGATTTTACAAAGAAGTGTATAGAGTAGCCCCCCCCTTATCTGCCGGGGATACGTTCCCAGGCCCCCAGTGGATGCCTGAAACCACGGATAGTACCCTATATATATATATATATATATATATAGGGTATATATATATATATATATATATACACTATGTTCTTTTCACTTAAAGGGGGCACTTTATGACTTTTCTTTGGCATATCTGAATTGCCAGCATCATTACTCTTGTGCTTTAGGACCATTAAGTAAAATAATTGTTACTTTAACACAAGCACTGAGATATAATGACTGTTGATCTGATAACCAAGACTGCTACTAAGTGACTAATGAGTGGGTAGTGTATGAGGAGTAGATAAGCTGGACAAAGGGATTAGCCGCGTGATATTCCAATCAAAGCCTTGGTAACATACCCAATGTTTCAAATTGTATCTTGTTAGAAGGAGAACAGATTCTTATTGAACTTATACAAATAACTATATTGTTATAAATACGAGAATACTCACTCAGAGATTTTGAATTCTGGAGGGATCAGTTAGGGAAGAAAAAGAATTGTTGCATCTTTGTTCACAGAGGTACTTGACCAAATTGCTGCATGTTACATGTAACTTAAGAGAAAGTTTTCCTTCTATATAGAAAAGGAAACATTAAAAAAACAGTGATGTTTAAATAAAAGATATAAAATATATAATCTTCCTCATCAGTTCATTCAGCCCCATGAAATTAATTCTTGTTCTGCAAGATCTTGGGTTAACAGTTTTATAAATCCATCAGCTTCTTCATTCATTCTGGAAATTTTTTTCAGTCGAGGGTCATGTTTTCAAAGTTATTCATTGTTACCATTGTAAGGTATGTTTGCCTGAGGCTGATTGTAAACACTTTTGGAGAAGAATCAAAACAAAACAATAACTGTGTGTGAATTACAAATGTTTTAAAAAGGCCATTATTATAGTCCGGATGAGAGTTGTTCTAAGAAAAAATAATTATTTCTGTAGCTCACAGCATTTAAACATAATAACCAGAAGACTGAGGTAATGAAACTTTTCTGTGAACTTCATAGGATTTCAGGAATACCTGTATTAGTAACATGAATCTACAAGCATATAACCTAAGAATGTTTATCATCAGTTCTTATGATTCCTACATGATTGCCATACCAAATATATCTAATAAGTTTAGCATTTCCCTTTTACAAGGTGAGAGACAAATCCTCTGAGATTTTTTCAAGGTATTCTGGGAAATCTCAAAGTTAGGTTGAGGTCAAAAAGACTTCATAACTGCAATTGGCTGAATTTCAACGCAAGTTAAACTCCAAGGCTCTTGAGTGTCTACACTTAAAGTGAGGACCTTGATTGAGAAACGTATTCTGTACTGTGGGATGGAGACGTGTGGGAAGACCCTCATGAAACTGAGGACATTTGGCCTGTAAATTCTTTTTCTCTTTTTTTTTTTTAATTTTTTGTTTATTGCAGTAACATTGGTTTATAACATTGTATAAATTTCAGGTGTACATCATTATACCTCTATTTCTGCATAGATTACATCATGTTCACCACCCAAATACTAATTACAACCCATCACCACACACATGTGCCGAATTATCCCTTTCGCCCTCCTCCCTCCCCCCTTCCCCTCTGGTAACCACCAATCCAATCTCTGTCTCTATGTGTTTGTTTATTGTTGTTATTATCTACTACTTAATGAAGGAAATCATACGGTATTTTACCTTCTCTCTCTGATTTATTTCACTTTGCATAATACCCTCAATGTCCATCCATGTTGTCACAAATGGCTGGATTTCATCGTTTCTTATGGCTGAGTAGTATTCCATTGTGTATATATACCACATCTTCTTTATCCATTCATCCCTTTAAGCCTGTAAACTCTAATGATTCTTCTTTGCCAGTGGAAGTGGTCTCCTCAACCCCAGTGACAGTGGCATCCCCCATCCCAGTGGTAGCAGCCTCCCTATCCACAATGATATCAGCCTTTCCACCTCCATCTATGGGGATTACCTATGCATTGTCTAAGGAAATGAGAATGGACTCCCCTGAGGCAGTTGCCACCTATGACTAGACTCAAGTCCCATCAGACCCCAATAGGTGAAGTACGAAGTGTGGCCAATGAGGAAGTATGCTACACTCTGAAAGAACTACTTGAATTTTTAAAATTATATAAGTAGAAATGCGGAATATGTGTAGGTATGGATATTTAGGGTGTAGGATAGTGGTGGAAGGAACATAATGTTGGATCAGGCTGAATTGTTGATATGGGCCTACTAAGCACAGATTTTACATTTAATGTTGCAGTGTGGGGAGTTACAAAGGGCTCTAACAGTTAATTGGTTTGGTTGGCTGAAACATGTATCAAAAGATGGCCCACTGTGAGTGAAATGGAAACACTGGATCTCCCTCGGTTTAATGTAGAGGAAGGCATTCAAAAGCTTAGGGAGTTTGCAATGTTACAGTGTATTTGTCGTAGAAGACCTACTCACCTACACTAAGAGTATCCAAAAGACAAACCTTTTACGACAGATTGACAGATAAATTTGTGAGTAGAGTCTCATCATCCTTGAAGAACTCTATGATTACTCTTCTCTGTAGGCCCATCTTACATTGGTAAATGCAGCCACTCAATTGGAAAATATAAAGCAGTGGGAATAATTTGATCCTGGTGTGGCAGGGGCCAAGTGGATTCACTCAACCACTAAAGGCAAGGTGTGTGCAGTTATTGTACTAATTCAGAGTCAAGGCAGCAACCAGAATTGTCCGACTTGCAAGAACCTTTGGCATTGAGTAGTTAGTCATAGTGGTCCTAGAAGTAAAAGAGATAAGAAACCTACAAAATTCTTACTTGATCTGTATAAGCGGAAAGTTCTAGGTCAAATGGAAAAAAAATCTATCTTTAATCATAAAATAGTGTAAACCCCTCAAACAATTCCCAGACCGTGAGCCAGTTTATAGACTCAGAACCGCTTGAATGAAGGGATGACCATATCTCCTGGATGATAGACCCCGGGTACACTACCAAAATTGTATGCTATTTATCTTTGTTTCGGTTTCCCTCTAAGGGACTTTCTGCATTTTACTAGGGTAATTATACATTTGAGGAAAGGAAATAATCAGACACTTCTGGGAATACTGGACACTGGTTCTGAACTGGCATGGTTTCCAGGAGACCAAAACCTCACTATGGCCCTCCAGTCATGGTAGGGATTTTGGGGATTTGGGTTATTAATGGAGTTTTAGCTCAGATCCATGACACAGTAGATCCAGTGGGTCCCAGGATTATTTCCCTGGGACTAGAATGCATAATTTGAATAGTTACCAGGTGACAGAGTTGGTCTCTGATCACATTGCTTCTCTGACCTGAGGAGTAAGAACTGCTGTGGTGGGAAAGGCCAAATGGAAGCCATGAGAAATGTCTATAATTAGTAATATAGTAAATTAAAAACAATACAATGTTCCTAGAGGGATTGCAGAGAATTGTAGTACCATCAAGGATTTGAAAGATGCAGGGGTGTTCATTCTCACTGATTCCCATTTAATTCTTTTTGGCTTGTGTAGTAGATGGATGAATCTTCCATAAAGTGGGTTATCACAAGTTTAGGCATGTGGTGACTACATTTGTGGCTGCTGTACCAGATGTGGTTTGATTGCTTGATCAAACTCACACATCCCCTGACACCAGGTGTGCAGCTATTGATCCAGCAAATGCCTTTTTCTCCATACTTGCTGATATTGCCCACCAGAAGCAAGTTTTCTTTCAGTTGATAGGGCCAGCAATACATCTTCACTGTCTTATCTGAAGGGTATATCAACACTTTAGTCTAATAGCACAATTTGGTTTAAAGGATCTTGAACTTCTTTCCCTTCCCATAAGATATTACATTGGTCTATTACAGTGATGACATTATGCTGATACCTAGTGAGCAGGAATAGCACTTACTCTAGACGTATTAGTAAGACATTTGCATGGCAGAGGGTAGGAAATATATCCAAATAAAATTCAGAGTAATTTACCTAAGAGAAATTTCTAGGGGTGCAGTTGTGTGGGGCATGTCTAGATACCTCTTTCAAGGTGAAGGATAAGTTGTTTCATCTGGCCCCTCCAACAACCAAGAAAGAGGTATCTTGCCTAGTGGATCTCTTTGGATTTTGGTGGCAACATTTTTTTTTCTTTTATGTGTGTTACTTGGGTCCATTTGTCCAGTTACCTGAAAAGCTGCTCCTGTTGAGTGGGACCAAGAACAAGAGAAGGCTCTTCAACAGGTCTAGGCTGCTGTGAAGACTGCTCTGCCACTTGGGCCATATATCCCAGCAGTCCAGTTGGTTCTTGAAGTTTCATTGGCAGATAAGGATGCTATTTGAAGCCTTTTGCAACCCCCATAGGTGAATGGAAGCACAATTTTTAGGATTTTGGAGCAAGGCCTTCTGTCATCCTCAGACAACTACTCGCCTTTTGAGACCAATTCTTGGCATGCTACTGGTCCTTAGCGGAGACTGATTGCTTGACAATGGGCCACCAAGTCACCATTCTACCAGAGCTGCTGACTATGAACTGAGTGTTATCTGACCTACCAAGTCTTAATGTTGGGCATGCACAGCAACATTACATCATCAAATGGAACTGGTATATACATGATCAGGCCTGGTCAGACCATGTAGCACAGTTAATTAACACGACGAAGTGTCACACACGCTCATAGTCCTTACTCATGCTACACTGCTTTCTCTCCCCTAGACTATACTTACAGCCTCATGAGCAGCTCCTTATGATCAGTTGACAGAGAAAGAAAAGACGTGGGCCTGGTTTGCAGTTGGTTCTGTATGTTATTTAGGCACCACATGAAAGTGGAGACTGCAGGACTACAGCCCTTCTCTGTGACATCCATGAAAGACAGTGTGGAAAGGAAATCCTCCCAGTGGGCAGAATTTTGGGCAATGCACCAGGTTGTTCAATTTGCTTTAAAGGAGAAATGACCAGATGTGTTGTTATATAGCATTACTTGGGTTATGGCCAAAGTGTTGGCTTGATGGTCAGAGACTTGAAAGGAAAATGATTGGAAAATTGGTGACAAATTTGAGGAAGAGTTTGTGGGTATACCTCTCTCAGTGGGCAAAAGAACATGAAGATTTTGTTTCCAATGTGAATGGTCACCAAACAGTGACCTCAGCAGAGGAGGATTTCAAAAATCAAATGGATAGGATGACACTCTCTGTGCATATCAGACAGCCTCTCACCCTAGCCAACGCTGTCATTGTCCAAAGGGCTCACAAAAAATGTGGCCATGGTGGCAGAGGTGGAGGTAATGCATGGGCTTAACAACATGGACTTAAACTCACCAAGGCCAAGAGCCCAAACTGCCAGCAAGGGACAGAAACTTTGTCACTGATGTGGTACCATTCTGTGCATTGTTCAACCTTCTACCCTGTGGCAGGCTGATTACATTGGATTGCTTCCATCAAGGGAGGGGCAGCGTTTGTCCTTACTGGAAGAGACACTTACCCTTGGTATGAATTTTCTTTGACTGCATGAAATGCTACTACCAAAACTACCATCAGTGAACTTAGAGAATGTCTTACCCACTATTTTAGTGTTCTACAAAGCATTGCTTCACACCAAGGAGCTTACTTTATAGCAAAGGAAGTGTGGCAATAGGCCTATGCTCATGGGATATGTAGTATTACCATGTTCCCCACCATCCTGGAGCAGCTGGCCTGATAGAATGGTAAAAGGGCCTTTCAAAAACTCAGTTACAGTGCCTGCTAAGTGGCAATATTTTCAGTGCTCTGGCAAGATTCTTCAGGAGGCTGTATATACTCTGAATCAGCTTTCAATATATGGTGCTGTTTCTCTGATAGCCAGGATTCTACATCCAGAAATCAAGGGTTGGAAATGGGAGTGGCAACACTTGCTATTACCCCTAGTGACTATCAGGCTACCCTAATATAACAGGATTCTCTCTAAAGACAGACCAGGCTAATCAGACTTCATATCGCAGATGGTGGAGGATGATAAATCCAATTAGATATCCAAGATGATCAGATAAGGATGATGAGGCACTCTTGCTAAACTAACTTAGGATTTTACAAGGTAGTGCACAGATCAGCCTAATAGAAGATTCAAGAGACTGAATAAAGTTTTGTCAAGTAAATAATCTTTGTCAATATCCTCTTGTTCTAGAAGAGACTTTCTTCTTTCCTTTGAACAACATAAGTGCATTTCTTCTTTGATTGTCCTTTGTTCTTTAGGGCAAGCTGAATCATCTTTTGAGACTTGATAGTATAAGATATTTGCTGGATGGTGCTAGCCCTCAGGCATTTAATGAGGGTAGTTTCTATGAAAATAAAGAAAAACAAAGATTTAATGTTATAGTCCCAGTTTTTAATTCCAGAGGGAAGCGAGTCAAGAAGACGTTTATATGTTGCACTCAAAGCATCTTTAGATGTTGGAGTGAGGACAGCAGCAGCAATCCAATGGATTTCCTGCTTTTCAGTTTGAATGTTTGTGGTGATGGCATTGGGTATTCTGGTGAACTTTCTGAGTGCCCCACACAACAGCAGACATGAAGATTGACCTTATATGACGAGCTGTGTTTATGTCCTTGAAGTTATGTCATGTCGTCCAGCTTTAGCATGCAGCACTTGAGAAAAGTGAATTTTTAGGACTCAATGATTCTGAGTCAGAAGAGAGAAAAATTGGAAATGTTCATTTTGAGATTTTCAATTCACAATTTATCAAGTACTGTCAAATTGTGCAAGATGAAATCCACAAGATATAATTTTTCTCTCCGAAGTCTCCACCATTTCTGTCAAAAAGAATCAAAGTCTGACTAATTTGTTTGTAAAATAAGTCTAGTCTCATTAAACTTGGCCATATTATTTAAATGCCACAATAATAGTGAGGGACCGTAGAGATCTTTTGAGTTTGCATTGCTGGAACTGTTTTAAGGGATTTTAGCTTGGACTTTTCAAAGTCTCTAAAGTCTAGGAGGCCAAGCTTGGAACTTGCCACCAGATTTTACCTGCAATACCAATAGGTTTGAGTGAATTTCTCTCTTCTCCAGAGTACCCTGAGTTTCCAGGTCCTGCCAAGAAGTTACCTTCCTTTGTACTTTGTACGGCAGGGAACCCTATAAGACAGTTAGAGGCTGGTTTTTCTGAGAGGTACTTTATAGGCATTGGCTCCTTAAAGTCAATATTAGTTCCATAAAGCTGTCTGGACATATCTGATTTGATGCACATCATTCTCCAATATGAATTTCCAATCAAAGCCTTGGTAATATAACTAATGTTTCCTATTGTATCCCTTTGCAAAGAGAATAAATTCTTATTGAACTCATGCATATAACTATATTGCTATAAATATAAGAATACTCGCTAAGAGTGTTTGAATTCTGGATAATTCGGTTAGGAAGAAAAAAGTAATTGTTTCATCTTAGGTCACAAAAATGCATTTTTCAAATTGATGTAACTTACATGTAGATTAAGAGAAAAACATTTGCTTAATTCTGGAAAACCAAACATTAAAAAAGCAGCTTAGGGGCCGGCCCCGTGGCTTAGCAGTTAAGTGCGCGCGCTCCGCTACTGGTGGCCCGGGTTTGGATCCTGGGCGCACACCAACGCACCACTTGTCTGGCTATGCTGAGGCGGCGTCCCACATGCAGCAACTAGAAGGATGTGCAACTATGACATACAACTATCTACTGGGGCTTTGGGGAGAAAAAGGGGAGAAAAAGGAGGAGGATTGGCAATAGATGTTAGCTCAGGGCTGATCTTCCTCACACACACATAAAAAAAAGCAGCATAAAATTATAATCATCACCATCAGTTCATTCAGCTCCATGGATTTAACTCTTCTTCTGCTTGTACTTGGGTTGGTAGTTTTATGAATCTATCAGGTTCTTCACTACTTCTGGAAATTTTTATTCTTTCCAGAGGCATGTTCTCAAAGTTATTCAAGTGGTGGCATCATGGAGCATGCCTGCTTATTGCTGATTGTAAACACTCTCAGAGAAAAATCAAAGTCAGATGATAACTGGCTGTGAATGCAAATGACTTAAAATGGCCATTATTAATATCTGATGAGAGTTCTTTTAATAAAAACATTTATTTCTGTGGCATACAACATTTTAACATAAAAACAAGTCAACAGGTTATTGACCAATTTGTATGAGCTTCACACAATATCCTTTCCTACAAACATTCTCCAAGTTTAAAATATACATATATATACTTTCAGTTGTTGTCTAACTCATTTCCTCTTTCGCATTCTGGAACAACCAATCATTCCGCATTAGGACAAACTTACTCTCTTTCACCCTTAACAAAAACACATTCTTCATATCTTCCTTCTCAAAAACACATCTTAATTTTCTTGCATCAATTTTTTTCTTTACCTTTGTTAGTCCTCTCAGTGTCATTTACAAATATTGATTAGAATTTTTAACCATTATTCACCTTTCTTTAATAGAGAAAACTAGGAAGTAAGCAATATTTAACTGACTGCCACATATACCATTCTGCAACAAATTTATGAATGTGTCCTTTCATAATTTTCTTGGGGCATATGCCATTTAATAGTGCAAATCTAATGTCTTTAACAGACGCAAATATGTTTAGTTTCTCTATACTGTATGAAAATAAGATGCCAAAAGTAGGTACACTCACGTTTAACAATTAATATTTCATTATTTTATCTTATTTGGAAATGATCTAGATATTTAATGAATTTCCCTTATTTACCTATGCTTAGTATAGCTTTAAGGTTTCAAGCTAGCAAAAAGGTTGGTGGACTTGCTTTTAAGTAGACATGTTGTAAAGCGTAATGTTTGTTGAAGAGTTCATTTATAAACTTTATTCCACTTATGTCTATTTAATTCCCTGTTGTTAACAATTATCTTCAAATTGATCATGAAAATTTCATATGCTAAACAAACAAATGTAGCCATAATCCTAATTTATTTGTCCTGTTCACACATTATGCAAGTATCAAAAAAATCTCAGAAGCAAAGAGCCTAAAATGTTAAACATACGGTTCTTCTTTTTTTCCCCTTAATTTATGATTTCTGACTCTGCTCTGATTTTTTGTTTTGAGATTACCATGATGTTTGTATAAAAGACCTCATAGATGAGATAGTCCCTTTTCTGCTGATACCATCTTATCTCCATTAGCCTATGCAGGTTCCATCCTCTTCCTCTTCCCCTTCTACGTTTTTGTTGTCACAGATTCTCCATTTTAGGGTTGTGAGTTTGGGGCAAGGACTAAGCCATGGGTGAGTGTTGTTGCTGCTTGTGCAGTCTCTGGTCACTGGTGCATTCTGGTTTTCTTTGAAACATCAGCTCAGGGTGCCCCTCTCCAGCCAGCACATCCACATTTTGGATACTGTTCCCGTTGCTGGAAAGACCAGCACCAGTGCCGGGGAGGGGGAGGGTGCTGTGTCACTGGCTCTGCTCTGTGTCCAGAATTTTTGGGACATGTCTGCTAATTGCCCCAGCTGGAGTTGGGCAGGGTCTAAGCCTCAAGTGATGTGTCTGACCTTGCAGCCTTTGTTCACCAGCACACATGCCAGTGTGAGGATCTATATTTATGATCCCTGCTGCTGGGGGAGTGGGAAGAGGCTGCTCTTCTGGTTACACTGCCTCCTGGAGGTCCAGGCCACCCACCTTCAGATGTATGGATGCATGGATATCTCCAGTGTTCTGGTGTGCTGTGTAAGGAGTCCTTTGTTGGTCAATGGGTGTCTGACTGGTTGTAACTTAGAGAGGAGAGACAAAGGGAATAACTCACTCCACTATGGTGCTGACATCACTCCATTTTTTTTCCTTCTTTTTTCTTTTCTTTTTTTTTTTTGAGGAAGATTAGCCCTGAGCCAACATCTGTTGCCAATCCTCCTCTTTTTTCCCTGAGAAAGATTGGCCCTGGGTTAACTTCCATGCCCATCTTGCTCTACTTTATATGGGACGCAGCCACAGCATGGCTTGACAAGCAGCACACCGGGCTGCCCCTGGGATCCAAACCCACAAACCCTGGGCCACTGAAGCAGAGTGCACGAACTTAACCATTATGCCACCGGGCTGGCTCCTTTTTTCTTTTTAATTTACTATCATGCTTGACATGCCTCAAGCAGCTCATTTTTAATGTACATTTTTTCCTTATGTTGGATTTATAGTTTTAAAATCTTAAACATCTAGTAGAGTTAACATAGGCTTGTTTAAGTACTTTGCCTAAATAGGAAAAAATTTTATGTGTGTGTAGGGAGGAAGAAATTTTCCTCTACCCTTCTAGGTCCTTCTGGTTGCTCTAAAAATTAGATTGGCATGACATGGAATAACAGGAGAAAATTAAATGAAGTTTAATAACGCGTACAAATGGGAGAAACCCAGGAAAATTGAGTAACTCACCAAAATGTTTGAAGCCACCACCTTAAATACCATCTTCAGCTAAAGGCAAAAGAGTAGGTTAGGGATATTGGTTTGTTACCTCAAAGGGGTGGAAGGCAATTTGCATGGAGATGGAAAAGCAAATATTTGGTAAACAAATGTTTCCTGTGCCTTGAAGAGACAATGAGACATGGAGAGGACTTTGATCAAATGGGCCTTGCTAGCTCCCTGCTTGTCTACCACACCTAGTTTATATTATACTATAGTTATCTATGGTGCTAGCTCCTTCCTGAAACAGCCTTTCTATCTTAAATTCTTTTAGGCAGTTAGGGGGAAAGAGAAAGTTTCTTCCTGAGTCTTTTGTTCTTAAAAATAATAAGCCAAAGAGACACATTTTGGGGTGGCAAATTCTGCTCCTCTACATGTGCATTATATTTAATGCTGACAACTCTGAAGACATGCCTGTTTTTATTTCACTATCAATTTTTAAAAATAGCTTCATGGATCAAAGATATCCCAGGTAAAGAGAACTTTAAAAAAATTCAATTTGTTTCTACATGTCTGAGAGTTGTAGGAATACTTAATTTATAGAGGTGCTCATATACCTCTAAGCCAATTTGAATAGATTCCTTTAAGGGATTTTATAAATCAATTTAGGAATATCATTCAGAGGTAGAAAAATGTCACATATACAGGACATACATGCATACAAACAAAATCCAGAAACATAAACAAACACTCAAATGGCTGCAAACAGAGATCTTATAGCTTTCATTTCTAAAATGTTAACCCTGACTCAGTGAAACATAGTACTACAATCTCACTAGTTTATCACCCCTTTATATTTTTAACTAAATTGTGTTTCCAGCAAATGGGAAAGTTAAGATTAACTATTTACCAATATTTGAGGAGGAACTGTTAAGATTTTCTTTTGTCCTGATGTGTAATCTGATGGAGGCTGTGGAGTAGATTTTTGGCCAATGACAGAAGAGACATATAGCAGTTGTCTGGATGTCTCCAGATCCAAGTGGACAAAACATCCAGTTGTGTTTCAAAACAGTCTTTTAAAAAATATTTTCAGCCTCAAGTGGTTGCTTTTGGGGGTACTTGGCTCCTTAAGAGCTGTCATTAGAGGGTGGAGAGCCTGAATTTAAAGTGACTGTAGAGAGCCGAGGGGCTGAAGTGGGAAGAGAAATATCTGGCAAGGTGGACAGAGGGATTAAGGAGGGACAAGTTTGAAGGGGGACATAACAAAAGATTCAAGGGAACTAGAGGGAAGAACCAAAGAAAAGGAGGAAGGAAGAGCAGCTGTGACGGGAAGGGAGCTGTTTTGGGAGCCATTTGGGGAAGATTTTAAGGTTCCCAAAGAGGGCATTGAAGCTTCAAATTATCATTAGTAAAATCATGCTAACAAAAAAGGAAGCAGATAGAATTGGCAGAGCATATAGTCTTCAGGGATTCAAGAGGCAGGTTTTCAGTCCACTGAGAAGTTCCCATGTCCTAAACTGGTGGTGCCATGTACTTATGAACAGAGAAACTTGGGACTCTAACCCAGCTTGTGCTTGCCACAACTCTAAACTGGCTTCTTAGAGAGAAAGCTAGGACTCTAACCAGCCTCTGTTTGTCTGGGACTCTAACCCAGCTTCTAGAGTATACTCAAAATATTACGAATCAAAATCCGTCCCTAGCAGCATTGAGGGTCATTTATACGGACAATTGCTTAGGAGTCGGACTCACCAACGAGTTCTCGAACAGTCAGTCAGGAATGAAGATAGAGTTTTCAAAGGTGCACACTTAGGATCTTTTTTGTTGTTGTTGTTATTGCGGTAACACTGGTTACCTAATGTGCCTAATCATCCCTTTCGCCCTCTTCCCTCCCCTATTCCCCTCTGTTAGCCACCAATCCAATCTCTGTCTCTATGTGTTTGTTTGTTGTTGTTTTTATCTTCTACTTATGAGTGAGATCATATGGTATTTGACCTTCTCCCTCTGACTTATTTCACTTAGCATAATACCCTCAGTGTCTATCCCTGTTGTCAGAAATTGCTGGATTTCATCATTTCTTACGGCTGAGTAACAGTAATGTGTAAATATACATGCACCTCTGTGTTCATTGCAGCACAGTTCACAATAGCCAAGACTTGGAAGCAACCTAAGTGCCCATCAAGGGATTAATGCATGAAGAAGATGTGGTATATATACACAATTGAATACTAATCAGCCATAGGGTCTTGAGCAAAGGGTCCAGATCTCCAAAGATGTATCTGATCTATTCGAGTTGTGGTACATAACTGTCAAAGATAAAACAGCATTTTGAGGAGTTAAAACTAGATATTATTCAGGACTGTTGCAATAGGGGAAAAGAGATATCAGTATAGAAACAGGCTCAAAATGAATACAGTATGAGCAAGAGGGAATTTATAGCCAACAAGCCTGATGGGGTTCAGGGATGGCAAATTACTAGAGGCAACATCAATGACAAGGAGAATTCTGGCTAAACTTACCTAACAAGATTCTTACTAAAGACAGGCCAGACTGATCAGACTGATCAGATATCACCTGGTTGATGGTGAAGGATGAGAAACCTGATTAGATATTGAGGGGATCAGACATGGAAGATGAGAGACACTTGCTAAACTGAATTAGCAGAGTTCTTGCTAAGGATTTTACAAGAAAGTGCACAGATGGGCCTAGTAGAAGGTTCAGAAGCCTGACTAATATTTGTTGAAGCAAAGAATTTTTGTCTGTACCAAAGGGAAATCGGACAAGTACTCCACAATGGAGGTAAAGAAGAGGATGTCTGGAACACAGGATATATCTTATGGTTTCTCCTGTTAATACTATCTCCTGTGATTAAGCTTATCAAAATTGACTTTAGTGGAGCCATTCTAAAATGGAGTCAGAGCTGCCTGAACCTTGGACTGGGCCAAAATGGCAATTGTTTTATAAGCAAATGTTTGAGAAGTCAGTAGGAGAATGGACATTCTGATCACAAAGACTGATGATTGTGGACTTTGTGAAGATACAGTCAATAGTGAATCAATATAGCCGAGACTAGATCTCTTCCTCCAACTCCAATCAGACTTCTTTGTAACACAACCTTCCGTCTTTGCCTTTTAAAAGCCCTTGGCTTTTATGCTATTTGGATTTCTATCTGAATCTGTACTCCCCAACTTGCAATTCTTTGATCTCAAAGAACACTTTGCTTCTCAAACTGGTTTCTGTTTTAGCAGGTTGACAAGGTCAATGGAAATCTAAACAACTCTATCCAAGTAGGACTAGTTATGGCCCAGACACTTCAAGAATGAAGGTTTGAGTCGCTTCACCAGGTAAGAAACACCACCAGCTGAGGAGCATGCTGATGTAAGAGGAATACAAGTGTCCCTCGGTATTTGTGGGAAATTAGTTTCAGGACCCCCCCACCGCCCTCGTATACCAAAATCCTAGAATGCTGAAGTCTCTTAGTTGACCTTTTGTATCTGTGGGTTCCACATCCACAGATACAGAAGGCCTACTGTACATTAGGGTAGCAGAAGAAGGTACTTATACATACCAACTCCTACTGTGTGACCAGTTACAGAAAGGAGGACTGTAAATGCCATGAGTATTTCCACCTTATTTTGTAATAAATATGTTTGTGTGTATATATACATTAAGCAAATGTCTTTGTATTCTGTCCTCTCTTATTCCCTTATCATATAACATGAGGTATACTGACTTTATATCATAGTATTTAAGTATTATTAATTTTGCATCATACTATTTTTAAGTATGTAAGGAGAATAGTAAAAATCACTCAAGGACTTTACCTCCTATTTTGAGGAAGAGACTAGTGTGTTTTCAGTAGTATGCAGGCTACTTCTATCATGTTAGGCACAATTATGACCTCGTTATTGTCTTTATTTGAAGGTTAAGTATAGTCAAAGGTGATGTGTATTGGTTTCACATTGATAAGGGGTGGAAACTTGTGATGGTTAATTATATGTTTCAACCTGACTTGGCTAAGGGAAGTCCAGATGGTAAAATATTGAGGTATTTCTGTGAGGGTGTGTATAGAGGGATAACATTTGATTCAGTAGCCTGAGTAAAGAGATCTGCCCTTACCAATGTGGCAGAGCATCATCCAATCATAATAGAGGGCCACAATGGAAAAAAAGAGGCAAAAGAAGGGTAAATTTCTTCTCTTCCTCTATTGCTGGGATGTCCATCTTTTCCTGCCCTCAGACTTCAGAGCTCCTGCTTCTTGGGACATATACCAAAGGCCTTCTTGTTTCCAGGCCTTCACGTTGGAACAAGGAGTTATACCATGGATGTCCCTGTTTCTAAGGCCTTTGAACTCCAGAATGAGTTATACCACCAGCTTTCCTGCTTCTCCTGCTAGCAGATGGCATATTGTGGGACTTTTGTCCTACATAACTGCCTAAGTCAATTCCTATAATAAATGTCCTCTTTTATCTCTCTCTGTATCTATCTATTATGTATGTGTGTGTATAAGTTCTGTTTTTCTGAAGAACCCTGACTAATATAGATTTTGGAAGGAAAAATGGTTCTAGAAAACAGAATTTTTGATGAGTTTTTTTTAATTGATTCTGGCTATTCTTGATTTGCTGTTTAATTTGATTATTTTTAAAGATGCTAACGACTTTATTTCCAAAACAGCAAAGCACTATTGTTCATGGTTTGAACTGTTTATAAAGTTATGCAAAATATCTCTATTGAATATTCCTAATCAAACATTTATGAGAAGCAAAGAGCTAAGTAACTCAGTGTATAATGCAGTCAAATATTTTTGGAAAACTAAGGAAATAATAATATTGGCTAGTTCCTCCTAATGTTGCTGGAGAAAGTGGTGAAAGAAAAGTATGAGCTTAGGGAATTGAATTATTAGTGGAAGCATTACATCAATGATCTAAGAACCTCAAAGTCTGCCCTGAGGAAGAGCTTTTTCTCCTGTCTGGGCTGGAACTACTACAAATGATATTGCAATGGGTAAATTTCAGCAAGTTGAATACCAGACTGTTAAAATCAGGGCATTGACTGTGAAAGACAAGTATCTTGTTTATTGAAATTGAACATAAGGGAAGATCATGAGGAAGATGGGGACATCAAGCTGCTAAATTGTGATGAATCTTCCTTGTCAATGGAAGTGGTCTTGCCACTTGCAGTCAAAGGGACCTCCTTAACACCACTGGGGACATCATCCCCATCCCACATGGTAGCAGCCTTCCAATTCACAGTAGTATCAGCCTTTCTACCTCAGTCTAAGAGGATTAACCCTGCATTGCCTGGGAAAACAGTAAAGTCCTCTCATGAGGCAGTGGCACCTATTATTAGACTCAAGTCCCAATAGATACCTAGGTGTAAAGATGAGGTGCAAAGCGTGACACCTCATGAGAGGTGTGCTACACTGCAAAAGAACTAATTGAGTTTCCTAATGTATACAAGCAGAAATCTGGGGAATATGTGTGGGAATGGATATAAAGTATATGGGATAATGATGGAAGGAACGTAAAGTTGGATTAGTCCCAAATTATTGGTGAGGAGCCATAAACCACAGATCCTGAATTTAATGTTATAGTGTTGGGAGTTATAAAGGACTCTAACAGGTTTTTGGGTTGGTTGACCAATGTGGATCAAAAGATGGTTCACAATATGGAAACTGGACGTTTCTGTTCTCCCTTGATTTAATGTAGAGGAAGATATTGGAAAGCTTAAGCACGGTGGAACACTACAGTGGATTTGTCATTGAAGACCTACTAACCCACACTAGGAGGGCCCTGAAGACATACCTTTCATCAATGCTTCAAGTAATAAATTTGAGAGGGGAGCTCCAGCATCTTGAAGAGATCTGTGATTTCTTTTCTCCGTAATCTGCACCTTACAGTGGGAACTACAGCCATTCAATTGGGAAATCTAAACATAGTGGTAGTAATTGGATCTTGGGGTGGC
Organism: Ceratotherium simum simum; assembly: GCF_057802395.1. Lineage (NCBI taxonomy): Eukaryota > Metazoa > Chordata > Mammalia > Perissodactyla > Rhinocerotidae > Ceratotherium > Ceratotherium simum. Next base: position 76,152,245 of record NC_141902.1, on the reverse strand, counting down.
AGTGACCAATTGGCATTTTTTAACCACTAAAGGTGTGGTAGGAGTAGTTACTGAAATGAACAGCAGAGACAAAGCAGCAATGAAAATATTCTGACTGACAAAGACCTATGGCATTGGCTAGTTAATCATGATGTTTCTAGAAGTGAAAAAGATAGGAAGTCTACTTAAATCTTACTAGAGATGTACAAGCAGAACTTTTCTAGGCCAAATGAATAAAAGTCTAACTTGAATCATAAAAATAGATAGTCACAGCCCCTCAATGAAGTCCCCAATTTGAGCCAGTTTACAGACTTAGATACCCTTGAATAAAGGGGAAACAATGTCCCCTTAAGGAAGGACTCCATTTCACTAGCAAAAATGTATACTGTTAATCTTTCTCCCAGCCTTCCCAAAATGGAACTACTGCTATTTATCAGGGTAACTGTGCGTTAGGGGAAAGGATATAGTCAAACATTTCAGGGACTACTTGGATATTGGCTCTGTCTGACATTGTTTTCGGTAGACTCAAAACATCACTGTGACCCTATAGTCAGAAGAGGGTCTTATGGGGGTCAAGTGAATAATCAAGTTTTAGCTCAAATCCATCTCAGAGATGGTCTAAAGGTTCCCCTAACTCATCTGTGGTTATTCCCAGATGTAGAATACATAATTGGAATAGAGACACTTAGTAGCTGGCAGAATCCCCTCATTTGTTCCCCAATCTGCAGAGTAATGGCTATTATGTTGCAAAGGCCACATGAAAGTCATTTGAACGGCCTCTACCTAATAAAAAGAAAATCAAAAGCAGTACCCCATTCCTGGAGGAAATGCAAAGATTTGTGCCTCCATCAAGGACTTGAAAGATGCAGGGGTTGTGACTCCCACCACATTCCCTGAAATCTTCTGTTTGGTCTGTGCAGAAGACAGGTTGCTCTTGTAGAATAACAGTGGATTAAGAAAATCTTAACCAATGTTGATACTAACTGCAGCTGCTGTACTAGATGTGGTTTCATTGGTGAGCAAATTCATACACACCCTGGTAGTCAGTAAGCATCTGTTGGTCTGGCACATGCCTTTATCTCCAAGTTGTCCATAAGGCACACCAGAAGTAGTTTCCTCTAAGGTGGTAAGGCCAACAATACACCTTCACTGTCCTAGCTCAGGGGTATATCAGCTCTCCAGCCCTATCTCACAAGGTATTTAGGAGGAATGTTAATTGCCTTTCCCTTACACAAAATATCATATGTATCCATTATATTGATAACATTATGATGAGTGGATTCAGTAAGCACGAATAGCAACTACTCTAGCCTTATTGGTAAGACATGTATGTGTCAGAGGGTGTAGAGTAAATCCAATTAAAATTAAGAGCCTTCTACCTCAGTGAAATTTCTAGAGATCCATGGAGTAAGGCATGTTCAGATATTCCTTTCAAGGTAAGGAATAAGTTGTATTATCTGGCCCCTCCTACAACCAAGAAAGAGGCATAATGCTGATTGAGACTCTTTGGTTATTGGAGGCAACATGTTCCTCACTTGGGTGTATTTTTCTGGCTCATTTATTGAGTGATGTTAAACCTGCTAGTTTTGAGTAAGGCCCAGAATGAGAGATGGCTCTGCACTTGTCCAGGCTGTTGTTCAAACTGCTCTGCCACATGAGCCATAAATTCTAGCAGACCCAGTGGTTCTTGGAGTTTTACTGACAGATACAGATCCTGTTTGGAGCCGTAGCAGCCCCTATAGATGAATCGCAGCACAGGCATTTAGGATTTTGGAGCATGGCCCTGATATCATTCATAGATAACTACCCCCCTTTTGAGAATAAATATTGGCCTGCTGCTAGGCCTTAGCAGAGACTAAATGCTTGACCATAGGCCGCCAAGTTACCATGAGACCTGAGCTACCCATCAAGAACTGGATGTTATATGACCAGCCAAGCAATAAAGACGGGTGTGCACAGCAATACTCCATCATGAATTGGAATTGGTGTGTATGTGATCGGGCTCAGGAAGACCCTGAAAGCACAAGTAAGTTACATGAAGAAGTGACCCAAATGTCCATAGTTCCTACTCCTGCTGCTCTGCCTTCTCTTTCTCACCCTACACCAGTGGCCCATTTACAGCTTCCTAATATCAGTTGACAGAGAAAGACAAAATGTGGGCCTGGTTAACAGATGATTCTGCAGGATATGCAGGCAGTACCCAAAAGTGGGTAGCACTATACCCCGTTTGGGGCACATCTCTGAAGGATAGAGGTGAAGGGAAATCATCTCAGTGGGCAGAACTTCATGCAGTTCCCCTCATTGCTCACATTGCTTGGGAGGAGAAATGGTCAGTGTGGAGTAATATACTGATACATGGGCTGTGGCCAGTGGTTTGGCTTTATGGTCAGGGACTTGAATGTGATTGGAAAATTGGTGACAATGAAATTTGGGGAGATGTATGTGGATATACCTCTCTCATTGGGCAAAATTTCATGAAGATATTTGTGTCCCATGTGAATGATCACCAAAGGGTGACCTCAGTAAAAGAGGATTTCTTTACTGATTGGATTACTTTACTGAGAGGATTTCTTTACAAGTGGCTCAGATGACACATTCTGTGGATACTAGTTAACCTATTTGTCCAGCTGCCCCTGCTATCGATCATGGGCTCATCAAAAGGCTGACCATAGTGGCACGGTGGAGTTTGTGTATTGGATCAGAAACATGGACTTCGACTCACCAAGACCGAGTGCCCAATCTGCCAGCTGCTGACAGCAACACTGTGTCCCTGATATGGCCCCCTTCCCAGGGTGTTAAGCCAGCTACCAAGTGGCTGTTTTTTTTATACTGGACTACTTTCCATCATGGAATGGCAGCATTTTATCTTTACTAGAATACACACTTACTTTGAAGACAGATTTAACTTACTTGCATGCAATACTTCTGCCAAAACTACCATCTGTGGACTTACAGAAGGCCTAATCTATTTTCATGGTATTTCACACAGCATTGCTTGGTGTTAAGGACCTTCACTTCACAGCAAAAGATATGTGATGATGGGCCCATGTTCATGGATTTTACTGGTATTATTGTGTTCCCATCATCCTGGAGCAGCTGGCTTGACAGAATGGTGGAAGGGCCCATTGAAGACTTAATTATAGTCCCAGCTAGGTGGTAATATATTGTAGGACTGTGGCAAGGTTCTCCAGGAGGTCGTATGTGCTCCAAATCATCATCCAAATAATGGTGCTCTTTCTCTAATAGTGAGAAGTCATAAGTCCAGGAATTAAGGGGTGGAATTAGGAGGGGCACTGTTCAATATTGCCCCTAGTGATCCACTAGCAAGTTTTTTGCTTCCAGTTCCCATTACTTTATGGTCTGCTGACCTAGAGGACTTATTTCCAGATGAGGGAAAGTTTCTACCAGGAGACAAAATAATGATTCCCATGAACTGGAAATTAAGACTGTCACCTTCCCACTTTGGGCTCCTCATGCCTTTGAATCAACAGGCAAAGAGAGGAGTTACTGTGCTGGCTGGGGTGTTTATAACTACTGTAAAAGAAAAAACATAGCTGGAAAGTCTTTGAAACTGAAAAAAAAAATGTTTATTCAGGACTCTTGCAACAGGGAAGAAAGAGACCTCAGTATGGAACCTTGCACAATTCTGAATACCATTTGTTTATTGAGGACTTGCTGAATCATCCATAGAAAGCAGGTAGTAGAGGATATTTGCTGGATGGAGTTAGCCATCAAACATTTAATGAGGGGGAATTTCAATGACAGTAAAGAAAAAGAAAGATTAATGTTAAAAACCTATTTTCTGAACCCGTAGGGCAACCAGAGGAGAAGATTTCTATATGTTCTGCTCAAAGCCTCTTTAGATGGAGGAGTGAGCACAGCAGTGGCAATCCAATGGATTTCCGGCTTTGCAGTTTGAATCTCTGTGGTGATGGCATCAGGTCCTCTGGTGAACTTTCTAAGTGCCCCACCAAGCAGCAGTAACAAAGGTTTCCCATACATGATGTGTTGTGTTTATGTCCTTAAAGTTGTATCATGTCATCCAGCTTCAGCATGCAGCACCTGGGAAAAAGGCAGTTTTAGTTATCAATGATTCCAAGCCAGAATGCAGAAAAATTGGAAGTGTTAATTTGGTGAGTTGTAGCCAGATATTGGAGGATCCAGAAAAATTCAGCATTTGTCAAGGGCTGGCAAAACATGGTGACAGTACCAACAAGGGTGTATCATAGTTTTCCATAAAATATCATTTTTCTCTCTACAGTCACTTCTATTTCTATCAGAGAAAATCAAGTATGATTATTTTTTTTTTTTTTGCAAAATAAGTCCAATCTCATTAAAGTAGACCTGATTATTTACATAAGTGCCACAAGAATAATGAGGGGCCACATAGGTCTCTTGAGGTTGCTTTGCTGGAAATTTTCGTAAGGAATCTCAGATTGGACTTTTCAAAGGCTTTCAAGGTTAGGAAGTTCAGCCAAGAACTTTCCACCAGATTTTGCCTGCAGAATTCCTCTCTTTTCAACATCCCCAAATAACCTGAGTTTGCTGAACCTGGTGGAAATGACCTTTCTTAGTGATCTGTAAGGTGAAGTACCCTATATTCCTGATATAGGCTGTCTTTTTCAAGGAGGCTCTATGGGCATTACGTCCTTAAAGTCAACATTAATTCCATAAAGATATCTGGCCTTATCTGATTCAATACACCTTATTCTCAAATCTAATGTTCCAATTAAAGCCTTGGTAATATAATCAATATTTCCATTTGTCTCTTGTTACAGGAGAACAGAATCTAATTAAACTTAACACAAATAATATATTGCCATAAAATTAAGAAAACTCCCTAAGAGTTTTCAAATTCTTTAGGGATAAGTTAAGGAGAACAAGAAATTATTGCATCTTTGTTCACAAATGTATTCTTTACAAATTACTATAAGTTTTCTTGAATATGGAAACTGAAACATTAAAAATCAGAAATGTTTCAAACCATAAAAATCATAAAAATTATAATCATCCTCCCAGTTCATTCAGCCCCTTGGATTAATTTTTGCTCTGCTTAATCATGGGTTAGCAGTTAGGAATCCATCATCTTCTTCATTCACTCTAGAAATTCATACTCAGTGTAGAAGCATGGTCTCAGAGTTATTCAAGTGATGCTATCATGGATCAGTCCTGCCTGTAGCTGATTGTAAAGACTTTCAGACAAGATATGAAGCAAACAAATACTGTCTGTGAATGAAGAATGACTTAAAATGGCCATGGTTAAAGTTCTAATGAGAGCTCATTGAATAAGGAAAATTAATTATTTCTATGGCATACATTTTAACGTAATAACTGGACAACAAGAGTATTGACAGATTTCTATGATGTTACAAATTCTTGAATACCTGTATTAGTAATATATAATCACACACATATAACCTAAGAAGGTTTATCATACCTTCTTATTTAACAATGCTTCCCGTGTAATTTAGGATACCATATAATCCTCGTTAATTTAGCATCTCTCTTTTAAAAGGTGAGAGACAAATCCTTTGGGATTATCCAGGGTCACACTGGAAAATCTCAAAGCTAGTTTGAGGCAAAAAATATATTGTATTTCAATATTGATTTTGAGAAGTTGTCAAAAATTTCAAGTTTTGAATACTTGACTAAATAGAATCACAGGTAACTGTGAAACTATGCTTAGTTATCCATTTACCAATATGACAAACGATTTCAAAGGCAAATACAGAAAGTTACATAGTTGTAGAAAATGTAGCTCTTTTAATACTGAGAAAACTCTGATAAAGACAACATGAAAGGGAGGCAATTATTTTGAGACACAGATTCTTTGTTTTGCAGGCAGATTATTTAAAAGGTAGGGAAAAACCTCTTTTACAATTTCTTATTAGAACAACCCTATAATCAAAGAAAACTTTGTTTTTGTATCAGAGAGTGAGAATCAAATTCTAGTTTTGCATTAGTATGCTATTAATTCTAAGACTATTAAAAAAAACTTTATAAATAAATTCATCCAATCTTAGCCAGTTTTGACCATCCAAGATAAAATTTCTTTTTCAGGATCCACTTTCATAAACCTTCTACTTAAAAAAAAAATTATATCCATTCAGGTTTTGTCTTATTCTTTACCTCTTTCTCACTCTGGAACAACCAGTAATTATATTTTAGTCCAGTTTTCCTTATGTATATATTTAGTCACTGTTTTCCTTAAGAAAAACACAACCTTCCTCCCTTTTCTTATTAAAAACACATCTGAATTTCTTTCATACATACTTTTTATTTTTTCTTTATTGTTATTAGTCCTAGTAGTTTTATTTAAATATATTGATTTGTATTTTTAACCAATAGCCTCCTTCCTTTTACAGAGAAAACTAAGAAGTAAGCAATTCTTAACTGTCTGGCACATGGTATCGTTCCTATAGAAAATTTATGAATACATAATTTTTTTTATTATTATTATTTTTTTTGGTGAGGAAGATTGGTCCTGAGCTAACATCTGCCAATCCTCCTCTTTTTGCTGAGGAAGACTGGCCCTGGGCTAACATCTGTGCCCATCTTCCTCTGCTTTATATGGGACGCCACCACAGGCTGGCTTGACAAGTGGTGCGTTGGTGCGTGTCCGGGATCTGAACTGGCGACCCTGGGCCGCCGCAGCAGAGCGCGCGCACTTAACCGCTTGCGCCACCCAGCCGGCCACATGAATACATAATTTTATAATTTTCTAGAGGAATATGCCTTTTCATAGTACAATTTATCATGTTTATTAACAAACCCAAATATACTTAATTTCCTTATACAGTATAAAAACAAGATGCCAAAGTAGATCCATATTTTACCTTGTTTAGGACGATGTAGATATTCAATGAATATCCATTTTTTACCTTAACAGACAATCTCTTTAAGGTTTCAAGTTAACAAAAAGATTTGTGAAACTATTTTTATGTAGACATATATACAACATAATTTAAAAAAATATAATGATTAAAACATTATTATAAGACATTGAAATTATATAAAACACATATGAAACATTATTTTATTTATAAACTTTATCTCACATCTATTTAACTCACTTGTGCAAACTTAACCACTACACCACTGGGCCAGCCCCCAATCTCCACTTTACATTTTTATTTGAATTGTGCTATGGGCAAATGGAATAAGTTAAGGTTACCTGTTTGCCAATATTTATGAAGGTGATTTTTTTTTTTTTGCATTGACATGTAATCTTATGGAGGCTGTGGATTAAATTTTAGGCCAGTGACTGAAGGGACATCTAGCAGCTGTCTGGATGTCTCTAAAAATGATCTAGTAGACAAAACAGTCTGTTTCTAAACTGCTTTTTTCCTCCATTCAGACTCAGGTGGTTGCTTTTGAGTGTCCCTCAGTCCCTTGAGAGCCCTTGATGGAGGGTAGGGGGCCTAAAGTTCAAGTGACTGGGAGTTGAGAACCTGAAGTGGCAAAGGAAAAGTCTGGCAGGGTGTACAGAGGGATAGAGGAGGTTGGGGCTTGAAAGGGGGCATAGTAATGATTCAAGGGAACTGGAGGGAAGATCCAGAGTAGTAAAAGGGGGAAGCAGGAGCAGCACTAATGGGAAAAGAGAGAGGTTTAAGGAGCCAGTTTTGAAAACCTTAAATTTCCCAAAGAGACTTTTAAAGTTACAAATTATCTTAGGTAGAATATTGCCAACAGGAAAGGAAGCACACAAAATTAGTGGAGCACATTTTCAAAAGCATGTCAAGAAAGTGATTTTCAGTTCTCTGAGAAGCTTCCATGTTCAATTATTTTTATTTTACTGAGGACATAATAGCTTATAACATTGTGAAATTTCAGGTGTACATTATTATTTATCACTCACCATATATATGTGCCCCTTTACCTCTTTTTCCCACCCCCAATCTCCTTCCCCCCTGGTAACCATGAATATGTTCTCTTTTCCATATGTTTGTTTATCTTCCACATATAAGTGAAATCTTGCAGTGTTTGTCTTTGTCTGGCTTATTTCACTTAATATAATACATTCAAGGTCCATCCATGTTGTTGCAAATGGGACGATTTTCTCTTTTTTGTAGCTGAGTAGTATTCTGTTTTATATATATAACACATCTTCTTTATCCATTTATCAGTTGATGGGCACTTAGGTTGCTTCCACATCTTGGCTATTGTTAATAATGCTGCAATGGACATAGAGGTACATAAGTCTCTTTGAATTGTTGATTTCAAGTTCTTTGGATAAACACCTAGCAATGGGATAGCTGGGTCATATGGTATTTCTATTTTTAATTTTTTGAGAAATCCCCAAAAATCTCTGTTTTCCATAGTGGCTGCACCAGTTTTCATTCCCACTGGCACTCTATGAGGGTTCCCTTTTCTCAACATCCTATCCAACAATCTTATTTTTTGTCTTGGTAATTATAGCCATTCTAACAGGTATAAGATGATATCTCATTGTAGTTTTGATTTTCATTTCCCTAGTGATTAGTGATGTTGAACATCTTTTCATGTGCCTGTTGGCCATTGGTATATCTTCTTTGGAAAAAATGTCTGTTCAGATTCTCTGCCCATTTTTTGATTGAGTTGTACTTTTTTTGTTGTTGAGTTGTATGAGTTCTTTATATACTTTGGAGATTAATCTCTTGTCAGATATATGACTTGCAAATATTTTCTCCTAGTTGGTGGGTTGTCTTTTTGTTTTATTCCTGGTTTCCTTTGCCTTGCAGAAGTTCTTTAGTCTGATGTGCTCCCATTTGTTTATTTTTTCTTTTGTTTCCCTGGCCTGCGTAGACATGGTATTCGAAGAGATACTGCTAATGATCGATGTTAAAGAATGTACTGCCTATATTATCTTCTAGGAGTTTTATTGTTTCACATCTTACCTTCAAGTCTTTAATCCATTATGAGTTAATTTTTGTATATGGCATAAAATAATGGTCTACCTTCATTCTTTTGCATGCGGCTGTCCAGTTTTCCCAACACCATTTATTGAAGAGACTTTCTTTTCTCCATTGTATGTTCTTGGCTCTTTTGTTGAAGATTAGCTGTCCGTAGATGTGTGGTTTTATTTCTGGGCTTTCAATTCTGTTCCATTGATCTGTGTGTCTTTTTTTGTACCAGTACCATGCAGTTTTGATTACCAAAGCTTTGTAGTATATTTTGAAATCAGAAATTGTGATGCTTCCAGCTTTGTTCTTTTTACTCAGGATTGCTTTAGCTATTTTGGGTCTTTTGTTGTTCCATATGAATTTTAGGATTCTTTGTTCTATTTCCATGAAGAATGTCATTGGAATTCTGACTGGGATTGCACTGAATCTACATATTGCTTGGGGTAATATGGACATTTTAACTATGTTTATTATTCCAATTCATGAGCATGGAATATCTTTCTATTTCTTTATGTCATCATCTATTTCTTTCAATAGAGCCCTATAATTTTCATTGTATAAGTCTTTCACCTCCTTGGCTAAATTTATTCCTAGATATTTTATTCTTTTTGTTGTGATTCTAAATGGGATTGTATTCTTGAGTTCTCTTTTGGTTAGTTCGTTATTAGGGTATAGAAATGCCACTGATTTTGTAAGTGGATTTTGTACCCTGCAACTTTGCGGTAGTTTCTGATTGTTTCTAATAGTTTTCTGATGGATTCTTTAGGGTTTTCTATATCTAGAATCATGTCATCCTCAAACAGCAAGAATCTCACTTCTTCCTTTCCAATTTGGATACCTTTTATTTGTTTTTCCTGCCTAATTGCTCTGGCCAAAACCTTCAGTATAAACTGAATAGGAGTGGGAAGAGTGGGCAACCTTGTGTTGTTCCTTTTCTCAGAGGGTTGGCTTTCAGTCTTTCACCGTTAAGTGTGATGTTGACTGTGGGTTTGTCACGTATGGCCTTTATTATGTTGAGGTACTTCTATACCCATTTTATCGTGAGTTTTTATCATAAATGGATGTTGGATCTTTTCAAGTGCTTTCTCTGCATCTACTGATATGATAATGTGATTTTTATTCCTTATTTTGTTAATGTCGTGTATCACACTGATTTATTTGTGGATGTTGAACCACCCCTGCATCCCTGGTATAAATCTCACTTGATCATGGTGTATGATCCTTCTAATGTATAGCTGTGTTCAGTTTGCCAATATTTTCTTGAGGATTTTTACGTCTGTGTTCATCAGCAATATTGGCCTGTAATTTTTCTTCTTTGTGCTGTCTTTGTATGGCTTTGGGATCAGGGTAATGTTGGCCTCACAGAAGGAGTTAGGAAGTGATCCGTCTTCTTCAATTTTTTGGAATATTTTGAGAAGGATAAGTATTAAATCTTCTTTGAATGTTTGGTAGAATTTCCAGAGAAGCCATCTGGTCCTGGACTTTTATTTTTTGGGAGGTTTTTGATTAGTTTCAATCTCTTTACTTGTGATTGGTCTATTCACATTCTCTATTTCTTCTTGATTCAGTTTTGGAAGGTTGTATGAGTCTAAGAGTTTATCTGTTTCTTCCAGGTTGTCCAATTTGTTGGCATATATTTTTTCATGGTATTCTTTTCTAATCCTTTTTATTTCTGTGGTATCCATTTTCATTTCCCCTCTTTCATTTTTAACTGTATTTATTTGAGCCTTCTCTGTTTTTTTCTTAGTGAGTCTGGATAAGGGTTTGTTAGTTTTGTTCATCTTCTCAAAGAACCAGTTCTTAGTTTCGTTGATCCTTTCTACTGATTTTTTTGGTTTCAATTTCATTTATTTCTTCTCTCATTTTTATTATTTCCCTCCTTCTGCTGACTTTGGGCTTTGTTTGTTCTTCTTTTTCTAGTTCTGTTAGGTGTACTTTAAGATTTCTTATTTGAGATTTTTCTTATTTGTTAATGTGGGCCCTGCATTGCAATGGGTTTCCCTCTTAGGATCACTTTTGCTGCATCCCATATGAGTTGGTATGTCTTTTCATTTTCCTTTGTCTCCAGATATTTTTTGATTTCTCCTTTAGTTTCTTCATTGATCCGTTGGTTATTCAGTAGCATGTTGTTTAGTCTCCACATATTCATGACTTTCCCAGCTTTTTTCTTGTAGTCGATTTCTGGTTTCATAGTGTTATGATCAGAAAAGATGCTTGATATGATTTCAATCTTCTTGAATTTATTGAGGCTTGCCTTATTTCCAGACATATGGTCTATCTTTTAGAATGTTCCATATGAACTTTAGAAGAATGTGTATTCTGCTGTTTTTGGATGAAGTATTCTATATATATATATATAAACTCCATCTGGTCTAGATTTTCATTTAATTCCACTCTTTCCTTGTTGACTTTCTGTCTGGATGATCTATCCATTGATGAAAGTGAGGTATTGAGTTCCCTTACTATTATTGCATTGCTATTAAATTCTTTCGAGGTCTGTTATTAGTTGCTTTATGTACTTTGGTGCTCTTGTGTTAGGGTGCATATATATTCATAAGTGTTATGTCCTCTTGGTGGAGTGTCCCTTTTATCCTTTTGTACTGCCCCTTTTTGTCTCTCATTGCCTTTTTTGCTTGAAGTCTTCTTTGTCTGATATAAGTTTGGCAACACCTGCTCTCTTTTCTTTGCCATTTGCTTGGAGTATCATCTGTCATCCCTTTACTCTGAGCCTGTGTTTGTCTTTAGAGCTGAGATGTGTTTCCTGGAGGCAGCATATTGTTGGGTCTTGTTTGTTTAATCCATCCAGCCATTCTGTGTCTTTTTTTTTTTTAAAGATTTTATTTATTTATTTTTCCCCCCAAAGCCCCAGTAGATAGTTGTATGTCATAGCTGCACATCCTTCTAGCCGCTGTATGTGGGATGCGGCCTCAGCATGGCCGGAGAAGCGGTGCATCGGTGCACGCCCGGGATCCGAACCTGGGCCACCAGCAGCAGAGCATGTGCACTTAACCGCTAAGCCACGGGGCCGGCCCCATTCTGTGTCTTTTGATTGGAGAATTCAATCAATTTATATTTAGAGTGATTATTGATATATCCAGGCTTACTATTGCCATTTTATCTCTTGTTTTCTGGTTGTCCTCTGTTTCACTTGTTTCTTGTCCCGTGTATTTCTGACTCTCATTTCAGTTTTGTGATTTTCTACAATGGTTCTCTCTTTATTTATCATTTGTGTCTCTATTCTGTTTTTTTCTTTTGTGGTAATCATGAGGTTTGTGCAAAAGATCTCATAGATGAGATAGTCCATTTTCTGATAGCTTAAGCAGTTTCCATCGCTTTCCTCTTCCCTAAGTTATTGTTGTCACAACTTAGTCTGTTTCATGTTGTGAGTTTGTGATTAAAATGAAGTGCTTATAGTTATTTTTGATGCTTTCCTTTCCTTTATCTTTAATGTTAGAATTAAGTCTCTGCTAACCTGCTGTGATAGCTTCAATTTTCTGATTTTGTCTGTCTATTTATCTCCTTTCTCAAGGCTTTGTAAACCTTTTTTTTCCTAGTATGAGGGCCTTCTTGATCATTTCTTGTGGGGGGGGTCTTGTGGCAATGAACTCCCTCAGCTTTTGTTTATCTGGGAAAGTTTTTATTTCTCCATCTTATCTGAAGGATAGAGTATTCTTGGCTGAAAGTTTTCGTCTTTCAGAATTTTGAATATATCATTCCACTCTCCCCTAGCCCATAAGTTTTCTGCTGAGAAATCCACTGAAAGCCTGATAGAGGATCCTTTCTAGGTTATTTTCTTCTACCTTGCTGCCCTTAATATTTTTTCTTTGTCATTAACTTTTCCAGTTTTACTAATATATGACTTAGAGGGGGTCTTTTTACAAAAATTGATGTCGTTATTTCTATTGACTTCATTTACATGTAATTCCAGTTCCTTCCCCAGGTTTGGGAAGTTCTCAGCTATTATTTCTTTGAACAACCTCTCTCCTTTCTCCCTCTGGAATACCTATAATCATTATGTTTCATTTCCTGATTGAGTTGGATATTTCTCAGAGGATTTCTTCATTTCTTTTTAGTCTTAGTTCTCTCTCCTCTGCCACCTGAAGCATTTCTATATTTCTGTCCTCTGAATTACTAATTCAGTCCTCCATAATGTCAGCTCTGTTTTTTAAGGATTTTAGATTGTTTTTTATCTTATTCATTGTGTTCTCCATCTCCACCATTTCTGTTTGATTTTTTTCTAGAGTTTCAATGTCTTTTGTGAAGAATTCTCTCTGCTCATTAATTTTATTCCTGTGTTCACTGAACTGTATTTCTGTGTTTTCTTGTAATTCATTGAGTTTCTTTATGATAACTATTTTGAATTCTCTGTCATTTAGATTGTAAATTTCTGTGACTTCAGGATTGATTCCTGGATACTGGTCATTTTTCTTCTGGTCTGGAGTGTTAATGTATTTCTTCATGCTGTTTGATGGGGTGGACGTTTGCCAGCACAAAGTGGTAGTATCTGGTCACAGATTCCACCTGCTACCATTAGGAGGGGCAGGATCTGTATTTTCTGAGCCCACTATGTCCACTGGAAGTTGTTCCTGTCTGTTGGAAGTTGTATCATAGGGATCTCTTTGCCCACTAGCCACCACTGCTTCACACACACAGGTACAGACACTCTGGGAGGGACTCCCTTCCCTGGCCTACCAGCCGAGCTGGTGTGCCAGACAAGATGGAGGGAGGGGGGCTTTCTTTCCTGCCCATGCTCTTGCTCTACACTCACTGGTGGCCTGCCTGCGCTGCTTGGCTTGGTGGGGGTGCCCATGTAGTGTCTGAGCTGTCACAGTATGGGCCATTCCTGTGGGCTGGGAAGCACCTCCAAGAATGAAAGCATTCCCTAGAGGGCTGCCTTTTCCCCCATCTGCTCTCAGAGTCATGCACTGGCCACTGCGTGAACTTTCAGGGACTACTGGACACTGGTTCTGAACTGACTTTTTTGCAGAAAACCCAAAACATCACCATGACCCTTCAGTCAGAGTAGGAGCTTATGAGGGTCAGGCGCTCAATGTGATTTTAGCAGATGTGAGCAGGCGTCACCCAATCCAAATAGATGTACCCAATGGAACTAATGAAAGGCAAATTCTCTCTCCTCTCAAGTAGCTGGACATACATATTTTCCTGCCCTTAGACATCAGTGTTCTTGCTTTTTGGACTTTAAACTCTGGGACTTACACTGTGGCTCTTTAGTTCTTAGGCATTTGACTTGAGACAAGGAATTACACCATCAACACCTCTCATTCAGGCCTTTGGAAACGGGATGAATTATAGCACCTACATTCCTGTTAAACCAGCTTGTAATGGCATATTGTGGCACTTTTTGGCCTCTGTAACAGAATGACACATTTCCTATAATAAAGCCTCTCTTATATCTATCTATCTATCTATTTATCTGTCTATCTATCTATCATCTATCTATTTATCTCTTTATCCTATTGGTTGTTTTTCTGGAGAATGCTAATATAAATTTTGATACTGTGCGAGGATCTGGAGGAACATAATTTTAAACATGAGATTTCTAGATTGGTATGGTGTTTCTGTAATTGGTTTTCTAATCTAATCAGATTTAAAGATGCTAATGACTCTATTTCCAGTAATAAATAGAGCACTGGTATATAATGGTGAGAGCTGTTTATATGGATAAGCAAAATATCTGTATTTGACTCTCCTAATCAACCACTTGTAGAAGTAAGGCACTAAGTAACTTTATGTATTATAGTATGAACATTTTTCAAAACTAAGGAATACAGAGATGTTGGTTGATTCTTCCTAATATATCTGGTTGAAGTAGTGAATTAAAAAAAAAAGATGTGATTGGGGATTCAAATTCTCAGCTCTAGAATTGCATCAATGACCTAATAGTGTCTAGGTTTGCCCAGAGGGACAGCCTTATCTCCTGACAGGAATGAAGTTAATGAAAATTAAATTGTGATTGACTGAATTTCAAAGCAAGTTGAACTCCCAGGTTCAAAGGATGTCCACTGTTAAAGTGAGGGCATTGATTTTGAAAGAGTGAGATCCTAAAAATTGGGATATGACATCTGGGAAGACTGTAATGAAACTGGGATGGGTCTGCTAAAATCTGATGAGTTGTCTTTGCCAGTTGAAGTGTTCTCCCCATGCCAAGTCAATGTGGTCTTTCCACTCACAATAAAAATGCACACTCAAACACCAGTGGCAGCGGCATCCCACATGCCAAGTGGGAGCAGTCTCCTTATCCAGAGATATCAGCATTTCAACTGCCATGTGAGAAGATTAATCCTGCATTTCCTAAAAATATGGTAATGGCCTCCCTAGGGCAGTTGCCACCTGTGACTAGCCTCAAGTCCCAGCAAGTACTTGAACGAGAGATAGAAAGTGTGACCCATGACGAGGTGCACTATACTCCAAAGGAATAACCTGAGTTTTCTATATATATGAGCAGAAATCTGGGGGATATGTGTGAGAATGCATAATAAAGATGTGGAATAAGATGGAAGGACATAAATTTGGATCGGGCCAATTTATTGATATGGGCCCACAAAGTAAAGACTCTGCATTTAATGTTTCAGGTCAACAAGTTAGAAAGGGCTCTTAGATTTTGTTGGTCTGGTTAACTGAAACATGGATCAAAAGGTGACTCATCTTTAGTTAAATGGAAATGCCAAACCCCCTTGATTTAATGTAGAGAAAGGGATTAAAAAGCTTAGAGATATTGCGTTATTAGAGTGGATTTGTCATTCAAGACCTACTTACCCACACTGGAAAGGTCCAGGAGATATACCTTTCACCAATATTTTGAGAAAAATATTTGGGAATGGAATCCCACCATCTTGAAGAGCTCATGATTGGCCTTCTCTATGGACCAGACATTACAATGGGAACCAAGCCACTTAATTGGAAAATCTAAATGCAGTGGAAGTAATTGGATCATGTGGTGGAAGAGGCCAAGTGGCTTCACAAGGTAGATGCAGCTATTATAATGGAAGTCGGAGTCAAAGCAGCAATCAGAGTGGTCTGACTTGCACAGAACTTTGGCTTTGGGTAGTTAATCATGATATTCCTTAAAGTGAAAAAGACAGAAAGCCTCATAAATTCTTACTTGATCTATATAAGCAGAAAAGTTGTGGACAAGTGAAAAGAAGCCTAACTTGAATTACAAAAATAGTGAGTCACAGCCCCTCAATCAGTTCCCAGACTTGAGACAGTTTACAGACCTAGAACCCTTTGAATGAAGAAGAGAACAGGTTCCCCTGAGGAAGGGCCCCGTTACAGTAACAAAATTTTATAGTGTTAATCTTTCTCACAGCCTTCCCCAAGGGGACCTTCTGCTTTTTACCAGGGTAACTGTCCCTTGTAGGAAAGAAAATGATCAGAACTTTCAGGGACTACTGGACACTGGTTCTGAACTGACTTTTTTGCAGGAAACCCAAAACATCACCGTGACCCTGCAGTCAGAGTAGGAGCTTATGAGGGTCAGGCGCTCAATGTGATTTTAGCACAGGTCCATCTCACAAGCGGGTCCAGTGGGTCTCTGAACCCATCCTCTGGGTATTTCTTCAAGTTCTACAATGCGTAATTGGAGTAGAAATACTTAGCATCTGGCAGAATTCCCATATTGGTTCCCTGATCTGGAGTGATGGATATTATGGTGAGAAAGGCTAAATGGAAGCCATTAGAAGTACCACACTGGGCCAGCCCTGATGGCCTAGTGGTTAAAGTTTGGCGTACTCCACTTGTGCAGCCTGGGTTCAGTTCCCGGGTGCAGAACCACACCACTCATCTGTCAGGAGCCATGCTGTGGTGGCAGCTCACATAGAAGAACCTGAAGGACTTACAACTAGAATAAACAACTATGTACTGGGGCTTTGGGGAGGGAAAAAAAAGAGGAAGATTGGCAACAGATGTTATCTCAGGGTGAATCTTTCTCTGAAAAAGAAATAATAAAAAAAGAAGTACTACATCTACGAAATTGATCATTCAGAAGCACTACCTCACATTCCTGTACAGATTGTAGCAAGTCGTGCCATCAAGGACTTACTTGCAGGATGCAAGTGTGGTGATTCTCACCACAGCCATATTCACCTCTTCTGTTTGACCTCGGTAGTAGAGTGATGGATCTAGGATAAAGATTATTACAAGCTTGACCCAAATGGTGACTCCACCTGTAGCTGCTGCACCAGGTATGGTTTTATTGCTTGAGCAAATTTACATATCCCCTGGTACCTGGTATGCACCTATTGATCTGGGTATATGCTTTTTCTCTCTACCTGTCAATAAGGCCCATCAGAAACATTTTTCACTCGGCTGGCAAGGCCAGAAAATACCTTCATGGTTTTACTTCAGAGGCCTATTAACTCTCCAGCGTGTCACTATTCAATTTTTCAGGGATCTTGATCATCTTTCTGTTCTAAAACAGAAAATAAAACTACTCCATTACATTGATGGCATTATGTTGATTGGACCTAGTAAGCATGAACAGGAAGACATTTTAGACTCAGGACGACATTTGTGTGTCAGAGGGTATGGAATAAATCTGAGATTCAAGGACTTTCACCATCAGTGATTTTCTAGAAGTTCAGTGGTGTGGGGATTGTCCAGATATCCCTTTTAATGTGAAAGATAAGTTTCTGCAGCAAGCCCCTCCCTCAACCAAGAAATAGGCACAATGTCTAGTTGACCACTTTAGGTTTCTGAGGCAGCATATCCTCATTTGGGTGGTTACTCTGGCCCATTTATCCAGTAATGCAAAAAGCTGCTAGTTTTGAGAGGGGCCCAGAATAAGAGAACGGTCTGCAACAGGTCCAGCCTACTATGCAAGCTGCTCTGCCATTTAGGTCACATGTTCCAGCAGACCAAATGTTCTAGAAGCTTCATTGGCAAATAGGGATTTTTGTTTGAAGCCTTTGGAAGCCCCTATAGGTGAGGTGCAGGGCAGGCTATTAGGATGTTGGAGCAAAGTCAAACTATCATCTGCAGATATCTACTCTACTTTTGAGAAACAGTTCTTGGCCTGCTGCTGGGCCTACCAGAAAATGAATGCTTGACCATGGACCAAGTTACCATGCAACCAGTGCTGTTCATCATGAACTTGGTGTTGTCTGACCCAACAAATCATAAATTTGGGAGTGAACTGAAGAGCTGCATCTTGAAATGAAAGTGGTATGTAAGTGATCAGCCCAGGGCATGCCCTTAAGACACAAGTAAGTAACATGTAGATTTGGCCCAAATGTCCAGTGTCCTAACTCATGCTACACTGCCTTCTCTCTCCCAACTTGGGCTTATGACTTATGGAGAACTCCCTTATATCAGTTTACAAAGGAAGAAAAGACATGGTTATGATTTAATGATGGTTTTGTAAAATATGCCGGCAATGAATTTGGAGATCTGTAGCCATACACCCCACTCTGGGACATCTCTTAAGGATGGTGGAGAAGGGAAATACTCCCAGTAGGCAGAACTTCAGGCTGAGTACTTGGTGGCTCATTTACCTTGGAAAGAGAAATGACCAGCAGTGTGATTATATATTGGATTGTGGGCTGTGGCCAATGCTTTGGCTTGATGGTCAGGGTCTTAAAAGGAACTTGATTGTAAAATTAGTAGCAATAAAATTTGAGGAATAGGTATATGAATAGACTTCTCTCAGTGAACAAAAAAAAACCCCAAGAAGATATATGTTTCCCATGTGAATCCTCACCAAAGTGTGTCCTCAGCAGAGGAAATTTTAATAAAGTAGATAGGATGACAGTTTTTTAAGTGTCTGCTTCTTTCCCCAGCACCCCCTGTAATTGTCAAATGGACTCATGAACAAAGTGGCAATGGTGGCAAGGATGGAGGTTATGCATCAGCTCAACAACATTGACTTTCCTTCACCAAGGTCTAGTGCCCAGTCTGCCAGCTATGAACAGCAACACTGATTTTCTCATATGTTACAATTCCATATGGTGATCAGCTAGTTTCCTGGTGGCAGGTAGATTACATTTGACCCCCACCCCTGCCTTTTTTGTTTGTTTGTTTGTTTTACCAGAGTAAACATTAAATCTTGGTACAGCTTTGCCTTCCCTGCATGCAAAACTACTGCCAAAACTATGATCCATGGACTTAAAGAATGCCTTGTCTACTGTCCTGTTATACCACGTGGCATAGTTTTGGATCAAAGAACTCACTTCACAGCAAAAGAAGTGTAGCAATGGGTCCATGCTCATGAATTCCCTAGTCACGCCATGTTCCCCAACATTTCTGAAGCAGCTGGCTTGATAGAATGGTAGAAGGGCCTTTAGAAGACTCAATTACATAGCCAGTGAGGTGGCAATATGCTGCAGGGCTGTGGTAAGGTTCTCCAGGAGGCTGTATATGTTCTGAATCAGCAACCAACATATGATAATGTTTCTCTTATGTCCAGATTTCATGGGTCCAGGAGTTAAGGAATGAAGGTGGCACCCGTGACCTCAAGGAATGTGAGTGGCATCATTTTTTCTTCCTGTTCCCTTGACTTTATGTTCTGCTGACCTAGAGGTCTTAATTTCAGAGAAAGGAATGCTTGTACCAGGAGAAAAAACAATGATTCCCCTGAATGGAAGTTAAAACTGCCACCCAGCCATACTGGGCTCCTTAGGCCTCTGAATCATAATACAAGTAAGGCAATTTGATACCAGCTAGGGTGATTGTTGGTGACTACTGTCAGAGAAAACCCAGAGATGGACAATAGTCAAAACAGTAAAAACAGATTTATTCAGGACTGTTGCAATAGGGTAAAAGTATCCTCAGTACTGAACTGGGGTCAGTTCTGAAGACAGCATGTGCCGGTAAGAATTGATAGCCAAGGAGCCTGAGGGGGTCAGTGGAAGGAATATTACCAGGAAGAAACATGACCTGTAAGGGAGATTTGGCTAAACTCAGCTAACAGGATTCTTGCTGAAGACGGGCCAGGTCTACCAGGCATCAGCTGGTGGTTGATGGAGGATGAGAAACCTGATTAGATATTGAAAGTGATAAGATATGGAGGGTGAAGGATTCTTGCTAAACTGACTTTAGCAGAGTTCTCACTGAGAATTTTAGAAGGAAGTGCACAGATGGGCCTAGGAGAAAGTACAGGAGCCTGACTACGTAGCCAAGGGAAAAATCTTTGTCAGTTCGTTCTGTTGTTCAAAGGAATGAAGAGACTCTTTATTCCTTAGAACAATATAGATCCATTTCTAATTTAATCATCTTTTGTTCATTAAGGATCTGCTGGATCAACTGTCGATATTTGGTAGTAGAGGATATGCTTTATGGTGCTAGCCACCATGCATTTAAAGAGGAGGGTTTTCTATAAAAATAATAGAAAAACAAAGATTAATGTTAAAACCCAGTTTCTGATTTCAGAGGGTAGCACGTCAAGAAGATTTCTAGATGTTGCACTCAAAGCATCTTTACATGGAGACAGAGGAAAGCAGTAGCAATCAAATGAATTTCCTGGTTTGTGGTTTGAATGTCTGTGCTGATGGAACTGGGTGTTCTGGTGGATTTTCTGAGCGGCCCATATAGCAATGAGCACAAAGTTTGTCCATAAGTGATTGTGGTGATTTACTTGAGGTCTTTATCAAGTCATCCAGCTTTGACTTGTAGAGTTTTAGGAAAAAGACAGTTTTCGTTCCCAATGATTTCAACTGAGGTGGGAGATAAACTGAAAACATTAATTTGGAGAGTTGTAACCAAATATTGGTGGAAACTAGAAGAATTTATGATTTGGGCATTGATGGGCAAAATGTATAACATGGAATTCAAGAGGGTACATAATAGTTTGCCTTAAAACATAATTTTTTTCTCCACAGTCACCACCATTCAATCAGAGATAATCAAAGACAAACTTGTTTGCAAAATATGTCTAGTGTCATTAAACTTGGGCAGCTTATTTACATAAGTGCAGTAGGAATAGTGATTGGCCACATAGAGCTCTAGAGTTTGCTTTGATGGAACTTATCATAAGGAATCTCAGATTGGGCTTTTCAAGCCTCTCGAAGCTAAGAAGCCAAGCCAAGGACTTATTGCCAGAATTTGCCTGCAATATCTACAGAATTGGGTGAATTCCTCTCTTATGGGGATCCTGAAAATATCCTGAGATTCCTGGGCCTGCCAGGAAGTGACCTTCTTTACTGACCTGTACGGCTGGAAACTATAAGACAGGGGAAAGCTAATTTTTCCAAAGAGGTTTTATAAGAATTGACTCCTTAAGGTTAACCTTCCTCTAAGCTGTCTGACCATATTTGATTCAATGCACATTATTCTGTAATATGACATTTCATCATAGCCTTGGTAATATATCCAATGTTTCCAATTGTGTCCTAAGAGAAGGAGAACAGATTCTTATTGAATCTATGCAAATAATTATATTGCCATAAAAATAAGAATACTAGCTAAGAGTTTTCCAATTATAGAGGGATTAGGTAGAGAGAAAAAGTGATTTTTTCATTTTAGTTCACAAAGACATAGCTTAAAAAATTGCTATAAGTTACATGTAGCTTGAGAAAAAAATTTCTTCTATATGAAAAACAAAATATTAAAAAAGCCATATTTAAACAAAAAGTTATGAAAATTATAATTATCCTCATCCGTTCATTCAACCCCATGTAATTAATTTTTCCTCTGCTAGATCTGGAGTTATTAGTTTATGAAACCATCAGCTTCTGCATTACTTCTGGAAATTCTTACTCAGTCCAGGGGCATGGTCTCAAAGTTTGTCAAGTGTTACCATTATGGAGCAATCTTGCCTGTAGATGATTGTAAACACTTTCAGAGAAGAATCAAAGCAAAACAATAACTTTCCATGAATGACAAATGACTTAAAAGGCCATAGAAAACTTCGGATGAGAGTTCATTTGATAAGAAAAATTAGTTATTTTTGTTGCATACAACATTTAAACATAATAACTGGACAATGAGGATTAACAAATTTCTATGAACTTCATACAATTTCTGGAATATCTATGTTAATAACATATCCACACACATACAACCTAAGAAGGTTTATCATTACATCTTATTTGGCAATACTTCCCATGTTATTTAACATAACAAATAAATCTAATTAATTTAGCATCTCTCTTACACAAGGTGACAGAAAAATCCTTTGAGATTTTTCCAGAGGCTCTCTGGGAAATCTCAAAGTTAATCTGAGGTCACAAATACTCCAATTAGAATTTAATTTGGGGAAGTTGTCAAAATGTCAACAGGTTTGAACACTTGGTTAAATAGGATCACAAGTCACTGAGAAAGTATATTTAGTTATCAATTCAACCAAAGTGGCAATTTAAAGATGTCAAAGGAAATTCAGAAAGTTACATCATTGTAAAATATCTAACTCTTTTAATATTGAGAAGACTATGTCTTCTTAAGTAATCAATGACTTGATAGAGACAACATGAAGCGTAGGAAATTTTTTTAAGACACAAAATATTGATTTCCCAGGAAGAATACTTAGAAGGCAAAGGAATGTTTTTTTTTTAAACAATTTCTTATTAGGACCAATAATCTAAGAAAACGTCTTAGAGCAGAGAGAGAGGGCCAAATTCTAGTTTTGCATCAGTGTATTATTAATTCAAAGGCTAAATTTAAAAAATCTTATAAATAAATACATCTGAATCTTAGCCAGGTTTATAACACAAGATAATATTCTTTTTCCAAATTCCTTCCCCACAATCCTTTACTACTCTTTTTTTTTTTTCTTATATCCATTCAGTTTTTGTCTTATCCCTTTTTTTCTCATCCTGGAATGACCACTCATTCTATATTAGGACAAAAGTACTTTTTTTTCTTAAGAAAAACACACCCTTCATTCCTTTATTATTTAAAAATAGCATGCGTTACTTTCCATCAATAGAGGTTTTTTTATTTACCCTTATTAGTCCTAGTAGTTTTATTTATACATGTCAATTAATATTTTTAACCAATAGTCTCTTTTCTTTCACAGAGAAAACCAGGGGGTAAGCAAATGTTAACTGTCTGGCGCATAGTATCATTTGTTCACGTATTTATGAATACAACATTTTGTAATTTTCTAGAGGCATATGCCTTTTTCATAGTACAATTTCTTATGTTTGAAAACAGACACCATATAGCTTTTTAAACCATATAAAAACAAAGTGCCAAAATTAGATAAACTTATATTCATCAATAATGTTTTCATATTTTATCTTAATGATCTAGATATTCAATGATTACTTGTTCTTTACCTTATCCTAGTACAGCTGTAAAGTTTCAGGTTGCAAAAAAGGTTTGTGAACCTATTTTTAAGTAGACATATTTTAAAACATAATTATTATAAAATATATAAAATATTACAAAACAATTATTTTAAGGTTCATTTATGAATTTTATAAATTGATTTGATTTGAACATAATACCTGAAACCACAAAACTCCAAGAAGAGAATGTATTGGATAAGGTCCATGACTTCAGTCCTTGCAATGATTTTTTGTATTGACATCAAAAGCAGAGGGAACAAAAGCAAAAATAATCAAGTGGGACTACATCAATCAAAAAGCTTCTGCATAGCAAAGAAAAGCATCAATAAAATGAAAAAGCAACTGAAGGAATGGGAGAAAATATTTACAAATAGTATATTTGATAAGGGGTTAATATCCAAAATATATAAAGAACTTGTACAGTGCAGTAGCCAAAAAATCACACAATCTGGGGCCGGCCCGGTGGCGTAGTGGTGAAGTTCACACACTCTGCTCTGGTGGCCCAGGATTCGCAGGTTCAGATCCCAGGCACGGACCTATACACTGCTCATCAAGCCATGCTGTGGCAGCATCCCATATATAAAATGGAGGAAGGTGGGCACAGATGTTAGCTCAAGACCACCTTCCTCAGCAAAAAGAGGATAATTGGCGATGGATGTTAGCTCATGGCCAATCTCCCTCACCAAAAAAAAAAAAAACAAAAAAAGTCAAACAATCTGATTAAAAAGTAGTGAGAGGAACTCAATAGACTTATTTCCTAAGAAGACATACAAACGGCCAACAGGTACATGAAAAGGTGTTCAATATAACTGATTATAAGGGAAATGCAAGTGAAACCCACAAAGATATATCATCTCATGCCTCCTAGAATTGCTGTCAAAAAGACAAGAGATAACAATTGTTAGCAAGGATTTGTAGAAAAGGGAACTCTTGTGCCCTATTGTAGGAATGTAATTTGGTGTAACCACTATGGAAAATAGTATGGAGGTTCCTCAGGAAATTACAAATAGAATTATTATATGAACCAATAATTCCACTTCTGGGTATATATCCAAAGGAAACAAAATCAGTATCTTGAAGAGATATACCCCCATGTTCATTCAAGCATTAATTACAATAGGCAAGACACGGAAACAACTTAAGTATCCATTGATGGATAAATATATAAATATATATATATATATAATGGAATATCAAATATATATGATATGAAATATATATGTAGGGATATCACTCAGCCATAAAGAAGGAAACCCTGCCGTTTGCAACAACATGATTGATTAAACCTTGAGAGCATTATTCTAAGTGAAATAAGTCAGACAGAGAAACAAAAATACAGTATTATCCCACTTATATGTGATATCTAAAGGAACCAAAGTCATAGAAACAGAGAACAGATTGGTTGTTATCAAATGCTTGGAGTAGGGGTTGGGAGAAATGGGTGAAGGTGATCAAAAGGTACAAACTTCCAGTTATAAAATGGATGAGTTCTGGAGATGTAATGTACAGCATGGTGACTATAATTAAGAATAATGGGGGCCGGCCCCGTGGCTTGGTGGTTAAGTGAGCGCGCTCCACTGCTGGCGACCCGGGTTCGGATCCCGGGCTCGCACTGACGCGCTGCTTCTCCGGCCATGCTGAGGCCGCGTCCCACATACAGCAACTAGAAGGATGTGCAGCTATGACACACAACTATCTACTGGGCCTTTGGGGGGAAAAAATAAATAAATAAAATCTTTAAAAAAAAAAAAAAAGAATAATGTATTGTACACTGAAAGTTGCTAAGACAGTAGATCTTAAAAATTCTTATCACAAGGTAAAAAACTCTGTCACTATGTGAGGTGATCAATGTAGACTAAACTTATTGTGGTGATCATTTCAAAATATATACATATATCAAACCACTTTGCTTAAACTAATACAATGTCACATGTCAATTATACCTCAATAAAATTTTGGTAAAAAAAGAAATAGCAATGGAAAAGTATAAAAAAAAACATATTATAAAACATAATTATTAAAAAGTTAATTTATAAATTTTCCCACTAACGTCTATTTAATTCACTGTGCTTATCATTCATGTTTCAAATGATTGCAAAACTTTCATGAGCCAAATCAACAATATAGCCATCATCCTAAATTATTTTTCTTGTTCAAAATTAAGCAAATATCAAGAAATCTCAGAAGAAAAGAACCTAAAAACTGAAACATATATTTCTTCCTTTTTCTTTTTTTTTGGTAAGGAAGATTAGCCCTGAGCTAACATCTGTTGCCAATCCTCCTCTTTTTTGCTAAGGAAGATTGGCCCTGGGCTAACATCCATGCACATCTTCCTCCACTTTTTTTTTTTATATGTGGATGCCTGCCACAGCATGGCTTGATAAGTGGTGTGTAGGTCTGTGCCCAGGATCTGCACCTAGGAACCACGGGCTCCCGAAATGGAGCATGCGAACTTAAACACTAGGCCACTGGGCCGGCCCTATAGTTCTTCCTTTTTAAAAAAATTCTACCATACATGATGTGCATCAAGCAATGTATTTTTATTGTATATTTTGATATTAGATTGGATTTACAGTTTTATAACCTTAAACATCTCATAGAGATAAATAAGCTTGTTTGACTAGTAAGCCTAGGTAGAAAAAAATTATATGTCTGCATTGTATTTAATGCTGACAACTCTGAAGACATGCCTGCTTTTATTTGAACAAAAAAAATTTAAAACTAGCTTTATTTACCAAAGATTATCCCAGATCATGTGAACTTAAAAAAAAAGAATTTGTTTCTATATTTCTGAGAGTTTTAGGAATACTCAATTTATAGAAGTGCTCATTTATCTTTAATCAATATAACTTCTTTAAGGGATTTTTTTAATTAATTTGATAATATCGTCCATAAGTAGAACAGTGTTATGTACATAACATACAGGCATAGATACATACATACATAAACATATATAAACATACATACAGATGCAAACAGATCTTATAGCTTTCAACATAAAATTTTAGACCTGACTCAGTAAAATTTAATAAACAATCTCACTGGTTTATCTCCACTTTATTTTCATGTGAATTGTGTTTCTGGCTAAAAGGAAAAGTTAACGTTAGGTGTTACCAGTATTTCTGGAGGAGACTTTTAAGGTTTTCTTTTGCCCTTATATGTACTGATGGAGGCTCTGGAATAAATTTTAGGCCAGTGACTGAGAAGACATCTAGCAGCTGTCTGGAAGTCTCCAAAACCCAATTGAATGGAATAAACATCCAGTTCTGTTTCCTAATAGTTTTTTTCTATTTTCAGCCTGAGGTAATTGCTTTTGGGTTCCATCAGCCCCTTGAGCACCCCTGATGGAGAGGAGAGAGGCTAAAGTTCAAGTGATTGCAAGGAGCTAAGGGGCTGAAGTGGAGGGAAAAGTCTGTCAGGGTGGACAGAGGCAAAGAGGAGGTAGAGGCTTGAAGGGGAACATATCAAGGGATTCGATGGAACTGGAAGGATATAAGTAAAAGGAGGAAGCAGAAGCACTGTGATAGGAAAGGAGAGATTTAAGGATCCAATTTGAGAAGACCTTAAATTTCGCAAAGAGACTATTGAAGTTCCAAATTGTTCTTCATAAAATCATGCCAAAAAGAAAGGAAGAAGATGGAGTTGGTGGAGCATAGTTTCAGCAGCTGTTCTAGAAGGGGGTCTCAGTTGACTAAGAAACTCTCAATTTCTGAACTATTGGTAACTATATACTTATGAACAGAGAAACTTGGGACTCTAACCCAGGTTCTTACACACAGAGAAACCTAGGACTCTAACCCATCCTCTGTTTTCTGGGACTAACCAAGCTTCTAGAATATATTTAAAATCTTAAGAATCAGAATCTGTCCCTACCAGCTAAAAGGAACATTTTTCTTGATCAATGGTTTAGGAGTCAGATTCACCAATGGATCCCTGATCAGTTAGTCAGGAGTAAAGATAAAGTCTTCAATGATGCACACTTAGAGTCCTGGATGAGGTGTACTGGGCTCCAATAATGAATCTGATTTTATATCAGTCACAGCACATTAACTGTCAAAAATAAACTAGAGATGGACAGTAGTTAAAGCAGTAAAAACAGGTATTTTTCAGGACTATTACAATAGGGGAAAAGAGACCAGTATAAAATGGGGCTCAATTCAGAATACAACATGAGCAATTGAGAATTTATAGCCAAGGAGCCTAGAGTACATCAGTGAATGGAAAATTACTAAGATGAAACATCAATGGTAAGGGCAATTCTGGCTAATTTGACCTAACAGGATTCTTGCTGAAGACAGGCTAGGCTGATCAGACCTCACCTGTTGTAGGGTAGAAGATGTGAAACATGATTAGATATCAAGGGTGATCAGATATGGAAGATGAAAGATTTGCTACACTTACCGAGCAGGGTTTTTGTTGAGGAATTTACAAGGAAGTGCACAGATGATCCTAGGATAATTTCAGGAGACTCACTAATATTTGGTGAAGCAAAGAATCTGTGTCACTTCCAAAGTGATATTAGATAACTACTGCAATGGAGATAAAGAAGAGTAGTCTGGAATACAAAATAACCCTTAGGGTTTCTCTTAGTATTACAATGCCCTATTAAAGTCAGTGGGAAACTACAACAACCCAATCCAAGCAACACTAATAATGGCCCAGACCCAGCAAAAAGGAAGATTTTGGTCTCTCAACCTGAAAAAGAACCACAACCAGAGGAGGTTATTGCTGAGAGAAAGGGAATACAGAATGGGTAGTAGAAGAAATTAGGTGTAAATACCAGCTTTAATGTTGTGACCCATTACTTGAATGAGGACTGTAATTGTCACGAATATTTCTCCTTATTTTGTGTTGAATAAATTTGTGTGTATACATACATATATTAAGCAAATATTTTTGTTTTCTGTCCTCTCTCATTCCCTTATCATGTGACATAGGATGCATTGACTTCATATCATATATTTAAGTATTGTTAATTTTACATCATACTATTTGTTATGGGATATAAAGAAAAAGAGTAAACATCACTCAAAGGCTTTCTATCCTCTTCTGGGGAACAAGTTAGTGTGTTTTGATTGTTTACAACATAAATATATTATGTTAGGAAGAATTACAACCTCATTATTGTTTTTATTTGGAGATTACCATGATTTAATGTAATTCATATCAGTGCCATTTTGACAAAGGGTGGACTTGTGATGGTTAATTTTATTTGTCAACTTGACTGGGCTAAGGGAATTACAAATGGATGTTAAAACATTATTTTGAGTGTGTCTGTGAGGGGGTCTAAAGGGATTAACATTTGAGTCAGTAGACTGAGTAAATAGGTTCTCCTTCACCAATATGGTCAGCCATTATCTAATCTGAATAGAGGGGCTGAATAAAACCAAAAAACGAAGGGCAAATCCCTATTTGTCTTCTTAAGCTGGATGTCCATCTTCTCCAGCCCTAGGATATCAGTGCTTCTGGTTCTTGGGGCTTTGGATTCTGGGACTTAAACCTGTTGCCCTCTTGTTCTCAGGCCTTTTGTCTGGGAATAAATGTTATACAATCATCTCCCCTGGTAATCAGGCCTCTAGGCTTGAACTGAATTATACCTCCAGCTTTCCCAGTTCTGCAGCTTGCAGATGGCAGATAGTGAAATTTCTGGGCCTTCATAACCACCTGAGATAATTACTATAATAAATCTCCTTTTATATGTATCTATCTATCTACCTGTCTATTTATCTATATATCTATCATCTATGTGTATCCTATTAGTTCTGTTTTGGAAGAACCCTGACTAATATAGCTTTTGGTACCAAGAGTGGTTCTAGAGGAACAGAATTTTAAGGATGAGTTTTCTGAATTGGTTCTGAGGTTTCTGGAATTTTCTCTCTAATTTGATTAGATGTAAAGACACTAACAACTTGTCCAGTAGTAAATACGGCACCGACAGTCCAAGGTGGGAAATATTTGTAGTCATAAGAATGATACCTACATTAGATACTCTTAATTAACCACTTATAAGAAGCAAGGAACTAAATAACTCTGTATATGATACTTTCAAACATTTCTGGGAAACAAATGCAATTATGCTGGTTGGTTCCTCCTAATATCTTTGGACAAAGTGGTGAAAGAAAATGATGAGCTCAGGGATTCATATTATCAGCTCAAGCTTGCTTCGATGACATAAGAGCTTTTAGGTGTGCCTGAGGGAGAGCCTTCTCTTCTGGCAGGGCTGAAATGGCTGATTATCAAACTGTAATCGGCTTAATTTCAAGGCAAGTTGTACTCCCATGCTCCTAGAGTGTCTATTGTTAAAGTGAGGGCACTGATTGGAAACAATGGGATCCTGTAATGTGGTATCAGAACTTGTTGGATGACCCTGATGAAGGTGGGGATATTGAACCCCTAAATTCTGAAAGCCGCCTTTGCCAGTGGAAGTGGTCTCACCACCCCCAACACAAGTAGCCTCTTTAACCTCAGTGCAGAGGAATTTCCTTCCCAAGTGGTAGCAGTCTCTGAATCCATAGAGGTATCCATCTTTTCACCTTGATCTGTGAGAATTAACTCTGCATTGCCTTAGAAAACAGTAATGGTTGTCCCTGAGATAGTTGCCACCTATGACCACACTCAGGTCCCAGCAGGCCCCTAAAGGTGAGGTACAAGGTGTGACCCAGGAGGAGGTGTGCTACGGTCCGAAAGAACTACTTGAATTTTCCAATTTATACAAGTAGAAACCTGGGGAATATGTACGGGAATGCATATTAATGGTGTGAGATAATAGTGGAAGTAATATAAATTTGGATCAGGCTGAATTTATTGATTCTGGCCCACTAAGCAGAGATTTTACATTTAGTGGTGCTTCCCAGTGAATAGAATGGGCTCCAATACATTGTTGAGTTGGTTGGCTGAAATATAGGTCAAAACATGGCCAACCCTATGTGAAATAGAAATGCCTGATCCCGTTGGTTTAATGTAAAGGAAGAGATTCAAAGCTTAGGAAGATTGGAATGTTTGACTGGATTTGTCATTTAAAACCTACTCATGCAAACTGAGAACGTCCAGAAACACACATTTTACCAATACTTTGAGAATAAAATTAGAGAATGGAGCTCCAGCATCTTGGAAGGGCTCAAGTTCTTGCTCTTCTTTATAGGCAAGACCTTACATTAGGAAGTGCCACCACTCAATTGGAAAATCTGAATGCAGTGGGTATCAGTGGGTCTCAGGGTGACATGGGCTAAGTGGTTTTGCCTATCTGCCAAAGTCAAAGAAGGCATATTTACTACAATGGACAGCAGAGTTAAAGCAGCTTTCTGAATAGTCTGACTAGCTCAAATATATGGCTGTGGCTAGTTAATCGCAGTTTTCCTGGAAGTGAAAAAGATAGGAAGCTTACTAATTTCTCACTTGATGTGTTTAAGCAGTGAAGTTCTAAGACAAGTGAACAAAAGCCTAATGTGAATTATAAAAATAGAGTCACAGCCCCTCATTCAATTCTCAAACCTGAGACAATTTACAGACGCAGAACTGAACTCCTTGAATTAAGGGGAAACCAGTTCCCCTTGATGCAGGACCCCAACACATGGACAGAAGTTTTTGCTGTTAATCTTTCTTCCAGCCTTACACAAAGGAACCTACAGCCTTTTAAGAGAGAAATTGGGCATTGGGGGAAAGGAAATAATCAGAATTTTCAGGGACAACTGGACAATGCTTCTGAACTCACATTGTCTCCAGAAGACCCAAAATTTCACTATAGGCCTATAGTCAGAGTAAGTGCTTTTGGAGATCAGGTGATCTATGGTTTTAAGCTCCGTCTGTCTCACAGTAGGTCCGGTGGTCCATGGACCCATCTTGTGGTTATTTCTCTGGCTTTAATATGCATAATTGGAATAGGGATACTTAGCTGCCAACAGGATCCCTCCGTTAGTCCCTTGACCTGAGGGATGAGGGCTCTTATGGTGGGAAAGGCCATATGGAGCCATTAGAACTCACTCTACCTATGAAAATAGTAATTCAAAAACAAAACATACCACATTCCTTGAGGTATTGCAGATATTTGTGTCACCATTTATAAGACTTAAAAGATGCAGAGGTGGTGATTCCCACCACATCCCCATTTATCACTTCTGTTTGGCCTGTGCAGAAGACAGATAGATCTTAGAGAATAACAGTGGATTATATCAAGCTTAACCTAGTGGTGACTCTAACTACCAGATGTGGTTTCCTTGCTATATGTCTGACTTACACAGACCTATGGTGTTGGCTAGTTAGTCATGATTGTTCTATAAGTGAAAGAGATTAGAAGCCTACTAAATTATCATTTATTTGCATAAGCAGAAATGTTCTAGGTCAAATGATCAAAAGACTAACTTGAATCTTAAAAGTAGAGAGTCACAGCCCCTCAATCAATCCCTAGTCTTGAGCCAGTTTACAGACTTGGAACCCCTTGAATGAAGGGGGGACCAGATATCCTTGAGGAAGGACCCTGGTACACTAACAAAATTTTATACTGTTAGCTTTTCCCCAGCCTTCCCCAGAGGGACTTATGGCCCTTTATTAAGTTAACTGTACATTGAAGGAAAGGAAATAATCAGATCTTTTAGGAACTACTGGGCACTGGTTCTGAACTCACATTGTTTCCAGGGGACCCAAAACATCACTGTGGACTCCAGTCATAGGAGGGGATTGGGGGTCAATTGATTAATAGAGTTTTATCTCAGGTCCATCTCTCAGTAGGTCCAGTGGATCCCCAGATGTGTCTTGTGGTTATTTCCTCAGTTCTAGAATGTGTCATTGGAATAGACATACTTAGCAGCTGACAGAATTCCCATATTGGTTTCCTGACCTGAGTAGTGAGGGCTGTTAAGGTGGCAAAGGCCAGAGGGGAGCCATTAGAACCACTGATATCTAGTAATACAGTAAATCTAAAGTAATACCTCATCTCTGGAGGGATTGAGAAGATTTGTGCCATGATCAAGGATTTGAAAGATGCAGAGGTGATGATTTCCACAAATCCCCATTCAACTCTTCTCTTTAGCCTTTGTAGAAGAAAGATGGATCTTGGAGAATGATAGTTCATTATTGCCTTCTTAATGAAGTGGTGACTCCAGTTGCAGCTAATGTACCAGATGTGGTTTTATTACTTGAACAAATTTACACATCCCCTGGTACTAGGTATGCAGCTAGAGATCTCACAAATGCATTTTTCTTCATACCTCTCCATAAGGCCCACAAGAAGCAGATTTCTTTCACCTGGTAAGGCCAGAAATACATTTTCACTGTCCTACTTCAACTCTCCAGTCCTGTGTCAAAATTTAGTCTTGATCACTTATCCCTTCCACAAGATATCATATAAGTCCATTAAATTGATGACATACTGATTGTACGCAGTGAGTAGAAATAACAATTACTCTATACTTACTGGTAATATATTGTATGGCAGGAGGTGGGGAGTAAATCCAACTAAAGTTCAGGGGCTATCTACGTCAGTGAAATATCTAGGGGTCCAGTGGTGTGGGACATGTCTAGATATCATTTTCAAAGTGAAAGACAAGTTGTTGCGTCTGGCTTCTCATACAGCCAAGAAAAAGGAACAATGCCTGGTGCACCTCAATGGATTTTAGGTGCGACGTATTCCTCATTTGGGTATGTTTCCCCTATTCATTTATCAACTAACCTGAAAAGGTGCTAGTTTTAAGTGGGCCAAAGGAGAAGGCTCTGTGACAGTTCTAGCCTGCTGTGCAAACTGCTATGCTACTTGGGCCTTATATTCCAGCAAATTCAATGGTACTTGAAGTTTCATTGGAAATAGTGATGCTCTTTGATGAATCACAGCACAGGTGTTCAGGATTTTGGAGCAAGATCCTGCTGTCATCCACAGATAAATACTCTCCTTAGGAAAAACAACTCTTGGCCTGCTACTGTGCCTTAGTTGAGACTGAATACTTGACCGTTAGCCACCAAATTTGCATGCAGCCAGAGATGCCCATTATGAACTGGATGTTATCTGAACCAACAAGTCTTAACGTTGGACATGCACAGCAAGACTGCATCATAAATAGAAGTGGTATATACATGACATGTGACCTGGGCAGGCCAGGAAGGCAAAGTAAGTTACATGAAGCAGTGCCTCAAATGCCTGTGTCCCTACTCCTGCTACATTGCCTTCTCTCTCCTAGTCTACGTCAATGGCCTTATGCGGAGCTCCCTACAATTAGTTGATAGAGGAAGAAAACATGAGGGCCTGGTTTACTAATGGTGCTGCACAATATGCAGGCACAACCTGAAAATGGACAGCATCGCCAATACAGCCCCTTTCTGGAATGTCTCTGAGGGACAGAGGCAAAGGGAAATATTCTCGGTTGGCAGAACGTTGGCCAGTGCACCTGGTTGTTGACTTTGCTTGGAAGAAGAAATGGCCAGATGTGTGATTTTATACCAATCATGGGTTGTGACCAAAGGTTTGGCTTGATGGTCAGGGAATTGAAAGGAATATTATTGGAAAATTGATGGCAATGATATTTGAGAAAGAGGTATGTGGATAGATTTCTCTCAATGAGGAAAAACACGAAGGTATTGGCAAAATGTGCAAGATAGAAGCCACACGTGTAGAGTTTTCCATTGAAACATTATTTTTATCTCTCTAGTCACCACCATTTCTAACAAAGATAATCAAAGTCAGACAATTGTTTGCAAAATAAGTATAGTCTCATTAAACTTGCCTGATTATTTACATAAGTGCAGCAAGAATAGTCATTGACCACATAGGTCTTTTGAGTGTGCTTTGCTGGAACTTCCATAGGAATCTTTAATTGGACTATTCAAAGACTCTTGAGACTAGGAAGACAAGCCAAGAACATGCCACCAGATTTTGCCACCATACATTTAGATTTGAGTGATTTGACCTCTTCTCAAGGTCCCTAAAATATCCTGAGGTTCCTGGGCATGAGGTTCTTGAGTAAGTCCTTTGATTACTCACCTGTAAGGCAGGGTACCCTATAAGCCAGGTTGCAGGCTGGATTTTCCAAGGGTAGCTTTATAAACGTTGGGTCCTTAACATCAACCTAAGTTCTTTAAAACTGCCTGGTCGTATCTAATTCAATGCACACCATTCTCAAATATGGCATTCCAGTCAAAGCCTTGGTAATATACCCAACACAGGGATACCTCATTTTATTGCACTTTGCTTCATTGCGCTTTGGAGATAGTGCAAATTATACAAATTGAAGGTTTGTGGCAACCCTGTGTTGAGCAAGTCTATTGGTGCCATTTTTCCAACAGCATTTGTTCCCTCTGTGTCTCTATGTCACATTTTGGTAATTCTCACAATATTTCAAACTTTTTCATTATTATTATATTTCTTATGGTGATCTGTGATTAGTGATCTTTGATGTTACTGTTGTAATTGTTTTGGGGTGCCACAAACCATGCCCATATAAGACAGCAAACTTAGTAAACATTGTACGTGTTCTGACAGCTCCACCCACTAGCCATTCCACCATCTCTCTCCTTCTCCTTGGACCTCCCTATTCTATGCAATATTGAAATTAGGACAATTAATAACCCTACAATGGCCTCTAAGTGTTCACATGAAAGGAAGAGTCACACATCTGTCACTTTAAATCTAAAGCTAGAAATGATTAAGCTTAGTGACAAAGGCACGTCAAAAGCAGAGATAGGCTGAAAGGTAGACCTCTTGACCCAGTTAGCCAAGCTGTAAATGCAAAGAAAAAGTTCTTGAAGGAAATTAGAAGTGCTACTCCAGTGAACACATGAATGATAAAGTGAAACAGCCTTATTTCTGATATAGAGAAAGTTTAAGTGATCTGGATAAAAGGTCAAACCAGCCACAGCATTCCCTTAAGCCAAAGCCTAATCCATAGCAAGGCCCTAGCTCTCTTCAATTCTATGAGGGCTGAGAGAGGTGAAGAAGCTGCAGAAAAATGTTTGAAGCTAGTAGAGATTGGTTCATGAGGTTTATGGAAAGAAACTGTCTCCATAACATAAAAGTACGAGGTGAAGCAGCAAGTGCTGATGTAGCAGCTGCAGCAAGTTATCCAGAAGATCTAGCTGGGATAATTAATTAAGGTGACTAAACTAAACAGATTTTCAATGTGGATGAAGCAGCCTTATATTGGAAGAAAATCTAGGGCTTTTATAGCTAAAGAAGAGAAGTCAATGCCTGGCTTCAAAGGACAGGCTGACTTTCTTATTAGCGGCTAATACAGCTGGTGACTTTAAGTTGAAGCCAATGCTCATTTACCATTTTGAAAATTCTAGGGCCCTTAAGAATTATGCTAAATCTACTCTGCTTGTTCTCTATAATTGGAACAAATGGATCCCCAATCAGTCAGGAGTGAATAAAAGGCTTCAAAGGTGCATATTTAGGGTGCTAGATGAGGGGTCTTGGTGTCTAATGATAAATCTTATCCTTTCCAAGTTGTGGCACTGTAACTGTCAAATATAAATTAGAGCTAGATAGTAGTTAAAACAGTAAAAACTGATTTTTTTCAGGGTATTGAGTAAGGGAAAAAAGACCTCATTATAGACCCAGGATGAATTCCAAATACAACATGGGCAAATGGAATTTGTAGCCAAGGAACCTGACGGGAGTCGGTGAGTAGAAAATTACTAAGAGGAAACATCAAGGTTACGGGACATTCTGGCTAAATCCAACTGACAGGATTCTTGCTGAATTCAGGATAGGCTGACAGATATTACCTATAGATGGTGGAGGATGAGAACCCTGATTAGATATTGAGAGTGATCAGATATAGAGGATGAGAGATTCTTGGTAAACTGACTTAGCAGGATTCTTACTAAGGATTTTACAAGGAAGTGCATGAGTGATCCTAGGGGAAGGTTCAGGATTCTGACTAAAGTTTGATCAAACAAAGCATCTTTGTCACCACCAAGGGGGAATTACACTACTACTCCAAAATGGAGGTAAGGAAGAGTATACTGGTATACAGGTTGTCCCTTAGGATTTCTCTTAGTATTACCACGCTCTGTGATTAAGATCAATGGAAAATTACAACAACCCAATCCAGGCAAGACTAGCAACTGATGAACCTGGAGTTATACCCTGGGATCCTCTGATTTCAGGCCTTCAGATTTCAACTGAAATATTCTACCTTCTTTGCTGGTTCTCAAGCTTACAGATGACTTTATTGTGGGACTTCTTGGTCTCCATAAATGCCTTAGATGATTTCTATAATAAACCTCCTCTGTTTGCTCTCTATCTCTCTCTCTCTCTGTTTCTCTCTCTGTCTCTCTCTCTTTCTCTCTCTCTCTCTCTCTTTCAAATCTATCTATAGCTATTCTATTGGTTTTGTTTATCAGGAGACTCTAACTAATATAGATATTGGTACTAAGAGGGGTTCTAGAGGTACAGAATTTAAAGATGAGTTTTCTGAATTGCTTCCTTGCTTCCTTATAATGGGCCCTATAATATGATTAGATATAAGGGCTAATGACTCTATTTACAGTAGTAAACAGAACAATGATACTCTGTGTCCCTTTTTTCCTTGGCAGAGACAGTTCGAATGGCTTGCATTTGGCCTTTCCTCAAGGGGACCTTGTCTCCCCTTCATTCAGGGGGTTCTGGGTGTATAAACTGGCTCAAGTTGAGATTGATTGAGGGGCTGTGACTCACTCTTTTTATTATCAAGTTAGACCTGTTCATTTGACCTAGAACTTTTCTGCTTATAGAAATCAAGTATAAGCAGTAAGAATTTAAGAATTTAGTAGGTAAGAATTTAGTAGGTTTCCTATCTCTTTCACTGCTAGTAACACCATGATTAACTTGCCAACACCATAAGTCTGTGCAAGTGAGACTATTCTGATTGCTGATTTGACTCTGCTGTCCGTTATAGTAACTACACCTACCTTATTTTTCTGGTTGAGTGAGTACACTTAGCGCCTACACCCCAGCTTCCAATTATTCCCAGTGCATTTAGATTTTCCCATTGAGTGACTGTGGTTCATGCTCTATGACCTCAGAAGAAGAGCAATCACGAAGCTCTTCAAGGATGCTGGGGTTCCAATTCCAAATTTATTCTTAAAGTATTAATTAAAGATGTGTTTTCTGGACACTCCCACAGTGGATGAGTAGGTTTTAAATGACAAATTCGTTTTAGCATTCCTATCTCGCTAAGCTTTTGAACCCTTCCTCTACATTAAACCAAGGGAGATTGGGCATTTCCATTTCACTTATGGTGGACATCTTTTGATCCATGTTTAAGCCAACCATTCTTGGAAAGTGATAGTGTACTTTCTAACTTCCTGTGCTGCAACATTAAATGCAGAATCTATGAGTAGTGAGTCTATATCAAGAAATTAGGCCTGATAAAACTTTGTGTTTTTTCTACCATTATCACATCCTTAATATCCATTCCCACACATATTCCCCAGATTTCTGCTTGTATGAATTAGAAAACTCAAGTAGTTATTTTGGAGTGGAATGTACCACCTCATGGGTCACGCTTTGTCACCTTTTGAGGCCTACCTTGAGTTGAGTCTAGTCATAGGTGACAACTGTCTCAGGGGAAACTATTATTATTTTTATTCTTGTAGGTTTCATTCTGTATGTTTTACCAATTCTTGCCAAACGCTGATTTCTTCCAGTTTCCTCCAATGTCTGGCTACAACTCTCCAAATTAACTTTTCCACATTTTCTCACATCTGGCTTGGAATCATTGAGAAATAACACTGCTCTTTTCCCAAAGCCCTGCAAAAAGCTGGACAAAATAGTATAAACTTCAAGAAGATCACCACAAAAGATATAGTTTGGGCAACCTTCCTGCGTGATGCTGTGTGAGCCACTTAGAAAGTTCACTAGTGTATCTGATGCCATCACCACATTCAAACTGCAAACTAGGAAATCCATTGGGTTGCCACTGCTATCCTCACTCCACCATCTTAACATCCTTTAAGCCCAACATCTATAACACCTCTTGTCTGTCTGCCCTCTGGAATCAGAAATGAGGTTTTTAACCATTAATCTTTTTTTATTTTATTTTTATAGAAACTCCCCTTCATTAAATACCTGACTGCTAGCACCACCCAGCAAATACCCACTGCTACCAAGTCTCAACAGATGATTCAGCAGGTCCTTAAGAAACAAAAGGTGAAGAAGAAGTGGACCTGTATTGTTCAAAGGCAAGAAGAATGTCTTTTTTTATTGAACAGGAGGTGAGCTGGCAAAGATTCTTTGCTTGACCAAACTTTAGTCAGGCTCCCGAAACTTTTCTATGCCCATCTGTGCACTTCCTTGTAAAAACCTTAGAAAGAACCACGCTAAGTCAGTTTAGCAAGAGTCCCTCATCATCCATATCTGATAACCCTCCATGTCTAATCAGGTTTCTTTCTCTAACACCCACCAGGTGAAATCTGATGAGCCTGGTCTGTCATCAGCAAGAATCTTTTTCAGTTAGATTAGCCAGAAACCACCTTATCCTTGATGTTCCCTATTAGTAATTTTCCAAACAGTGTCCTCCACCAGATTCCTTCACTGTTACTTCCTACTTATCCATGCTGTATTTGGAATTAAGTCTTGTTCTATACTGAGTTCTCTTTTCTCCTATTTCAAAAGTCCTGAATAAACCTGTTTTTACCACTTTAACTAGTGTACAACTATGGATTGTCTCTAAAAGTAGTCAGAATCAATCACCCCAGCCAGCACAGTCAATCTTTTGCTTACATGTTGATTCAGAGGCGTGAGAGGTAAAAGTGGCCAGGTGGACATCTTATCTTCCAGTTAGGGGAATTATTGGTTTGTCTGCCAGTGGAAGCATTCCCTCCTCTAGAACTAATACCTCTAGGTCAGCAGAACATAAAGTCATGGGAACAGGAAGCAAAAATGTGACTAGTGGAAGACAGGATAATATTGAGTGGTGCTGCTCCCATTTCTACCCCTTGATTTCTGGATTTGTGAATCACAGCTATAAGAGAAACAGCACAACATTGGTCACTAATTCTGAGCTTATACAGACTTCTAGAGAACCTTGCCACAGCCCTGCAACATATTGCCACATAACTGGCACTGTAATTGTGTCTTTAAAAGGTCATCCCACCATTCTATCAAGTCAGCTGTTATAGGATGGTGTGGAACATGGTAAGATAATAAATTCCACAAGCATGGGACAATCACCACACTGCTTTTTCTGTGAAGCAAGCTCATTGATCTGAAGCAACACTGTGTAGGATACTATGAGAGTGCATAAGGCATTCTGTAAATCTATAGTGTCAGTTTTCTCAAAAGCGTTGTATTCAGGAAATGCAAACCCTTATCCAGAATAAAAATCTATTGCAGTATGGACAAAACATTGACTCTTCCGTGATGGAAGCAGTCTTATGTAATCAATCTGCCACTGGGGAGTTGCCTGAACCCCTCAGGAATGTTGCCATATCAGAGATTCAGGGTTGTTCTTCACCACTGGCGGATTGTTAACAGGGAATTGGTAAGTGGAAGCCCATGGTGCTGAGCCCATGTATAACTTCACCTGCTACCATCACCACTTTTTCATGATCCTGTTGGGAAATGACAGGAGAAGCTGGGGAAAGGGAAAGACTGGGATCAACAGACGTGTGCTTCTATCCATTTGATTATTGAAATTCTCCTCTGCTAAAATCAGCCTTTAGTGAGCATTGACATGGAACACGAAGATGTTCATGTGGGGTTTTTTGCCCATTGAAAGAGGTCTGTCCACATACATCTTCCCTAAATTTTACTGTTACCAATTTGCCAATCCTGTTCCTTTCAAGTCCCTACTATTAGCAAAACTATTGGCCATAGACCATGAATCATTATATAATCACAATCTGGCCATTTAAGTGAGCAACCAAGTGCACTACCCGAA
Source organism: Ceratotherium simum simum (assembly GCF_057802395.1). Classification (NCBI taxonomy): domain Eukaryota; kingdom Metazoa; phylum Chordata; class Mammalia; order Perissodactyla; family Rhinocerotidae; genus Ceratotherium; species Ceratotherium simum. The sequence goes on along the minus strand of NC_141902.1, from coordinate 76,112,294 downwards.
TTCCTGCCCAGTGAGAGGATTTCCTTTCACCACCATCCTTCAGGGATATCCCAGAGAGGGGCTGTAGTGCTGTGTCTGTCCCTATTTGGGTTGTGCATGCATATCATGCAGAACCATCTGTAAAACAGGAAAGAGTCATTTCTTCCTCTGTCAATTAACTCCCCATTGTGGGATTGGTGTAGGCTGGGAGAGACAGGTAGTGTAGCAGGAGTATGGATCATGGGCATTTGTACCAATTCTTCATGTAACTTGCTTGTGCCTTCATTGCATGCTTGGTCCCAATCACACATATACCACATTTATTTAATGATGGAGATTTGCTGTGCATGCCCAACTTTATGATTTAGTGAGCCAGATAAAACTCGGTTCATGATGGCAGCTCAGGTCACATGGTAACTTGGTGGCCCATTGTCAAGCATCAGTCTCTCTAAACCCAGTAGCAGGCCTAGAGCTGTTTTTCAAAAGGAGAGTAGATATCTTTGGATGATGGCAAGACCTAGCTCCAAAATTCTAAATGTCTGTACATCCATTCATCTATAGGGGCTGCCAAAGTCTCCAAAGAGCATTCCTGTTTGTCTATAAAACTTTAGGAAACATTGAGTCTGCTGGGATAAATGACCCAAGTGAGAGATCAGGTTGCATAGCATCATGAACCTGTTGCAGAGCCCTCTCTTGTTCCAGGCCCCACTCAAAACTATGAGCTTTTTGGGTTACTCTAGGAATGAGGCAGAGTAACAACTCCAAATGAGCAATATTTTGCCTCCAAATCCAAAGTGAGCCACCAGGTATTGTGCTTCTTTCTTGACTTTAGGGGTCCAAAAGCAGCAAATTATCCTTCACTTTAAAAGAGATATCTGAACAAGCCCCATAACTGTGGCTCCTGGGTAAAAGGCCCCTGAATTTTAGCTGGAATTCTTCCCCACCCTCTGCCATGCAAATGTCTTACCAATAAGTTGGAGTAGTTGCTATTCCTGCTCTCTAGGTCCACTCAGCATAGGGTCATCAATGTAATAAACCAGTGTGATATCTTGTGGAAGGGAAATGCAATCAAGATACCTGCAAACTAGATTGTGACAGGGTTGCAGAGTTGATATACCCCTGAGGTAGGACAATAAAAGTGTATTGCTTGTATTTTATATCATATAAATTTAATATATCTCGTGTTGCATGATAAGGAAATCAGAGAAGATTGAAAACAAAGATATTTGCTTAATATATGTATGTATACACACAAATGTATTTTCAATGAAATGAGGAGAAAATACTCATGACAATTACAGTCCTCATTTCAGTCACTGGTCGTGATGTCAACAATGGTATTTATATCTACCTTCTTATGCTACCCATTCTGTATTGTCTTTGCCTCAGCAAGCACCTCATCTGGTTGTGTTTCTTTATCTGATTGGGACCCCAACTTTTATTCCTGAAGGTTCTGGGCCATACCAGTTTTTCTGGGAATTGATTGTTGCAGGGTCACATTGAACTTAATCACAGGGCATTGTAATACCAAGAGACACCTTAAGGGATGTTCTGTATTCCAGATATAATATTTCCTTACCTCTATTGTAGTCATTGTCCATTTCCCTTTTGTAGTTACCAAGATTCTTTGTTTCATCAAACATGAGTCAGGCTCCATAACCTTATCCTAGGACTATCTATGCACCTCCTTGTAATATCCTTAGCAAGAACCTATTAAGTCAATGTAGCAAGTGTCTCTCATCCTCCATGTCTGATGACCCTTGATATCTAATCAGGTTTCTCATCTTCCACCATCCAACAGATGATTACTGATCAGCCAGGCCTGTCTTCATCAAGAATCCTCTTAGATCAGTTTAGCCAGAATCCTCCTTACCATCAATTATTCCTCTTAGTAATATTCCATCCACTGACATGCACGAGTCCCCTTGGTTGTAAATTCCCAATTTCCCATTATGTATGCAGAATTAAGCCCCATTCTACACTGAGTTCTTTGTTCTGCTGTTGCAATAGTCTTGAGTGATATCCATTTTTATGACTTTAACCACTGTTCATTTCTGGTTTATTTTTGACAGTTAAGGTACTGTGACGCAGAAAGGAAAAGATTCATCACTGGATCCTGGGAGTTCTCACCTAGGACCCTAAGTATACAGCTTTAAAGACTTTGTTTTCATTCTTGACTGATTCATCGGGATTCTTTGGTGAGTCCAACTCCTAAACCATTGATCCGGACAAATATCCTTTGTAACTGGTAGGGACAGATTCTGACATTTAAGATATTTTAATATTCTTTAGAATCTAGCTTAGAGTCCCAGACAAACAGATACTGGGTCAGAGTGCTAGGTTTCTCTGTTTATAAGAAACTAGGTTAGAGTCCTAGGCAAGCACAAGCTGGGTTAAAGGCTCAAGTTTCTCTGTTCATAAATTTAAAGATATCATTAGTTATGAAATAGGAGCTTCTCAGTGGACTGAAAACCCCTTCTTTGAGTGAGAGCAGGCAGTGAGAATCTGACAAATTTTCCTGGTTTAATTTTAAATGTCTCTAGTGATCTTTCTGAGTGGATAACAACAAGTGTGAAGATTGCCCATACCCTAGATATTGTGTTGATTTCTCTGAAGTTTATATCTAGTTGTCTAACTTTAGCTTGCATGGTTTCAGGAAGAGGGCAGATTTAGTTGTCAATGGTTACAATTCAGAAAAGTGGGGGACTAATTGGAAACATTAGTTTGGAGATTTGTAGCCAGATATTGGAATAACTTAAAAGAGTTCAGGATCCAATCTAGCTTATAGGTAGAAAACAAAACCTCAAAGACAATTAACAGGACTAGAATCTGATGTCCACAATGATTTACTATAGTTTTCCTTTGAAACACAATTTTTTCTCTCTACAGTTACCCCCATTTCTATCAGAGTTAATCAGTTTAAGACTAATTTGTTTACAAAGTAAAGTCTCATTAAACTTGGCCTGATTTTTTGCATAAGTGCAGTAAGAATAGTGATTGAGTATTACAGGCTCTTTAAAGTCTGCTTTGCTGGGACTTTTTGTAAGTAATCTCAGATTGGACTTTTAAAAGCCTCTGGAGGCTAGGAAGCCCTGCCAAGGACTCCCATCAGACTTCTCCTGTAATGCCTATAGAATTGGGTAAATTCCTCTCTTCTTGAGGTCTCCAAAGTACGCTGAGGTTCCTAAGCCTGCCAGGAAATGAACTTTTTTCTCACCTGGTAAGCAATTTATCAGGCTTGTTTTCCAATGCACTTTATTGGATGCATAAAGTCAACTTTAGTTCCTTAAAGCTGTTTGGTCATATCTGAGTCTATGCACATCTCTCTCACATATGACACTCCAGTCACAGCCTTGGTAATATACCCAATGTTTCCAATTGTGTTCTGTAACAAGGAGAACAGATTTTTGTTATACTTATACAAATAATTATATTGCCATGAAAATAAGAATACTCACTGTTCCCAAATTTTGCAGGGATCAGTTTGAGAGAAAAAGGAATTGTTTCATCTCTGTTCACAAAGTTACACTTTACCAAATTGCTGTAATTCGTAGATCTCTTGAGAGAAAAGGTTTCCTTAAGTCTGGAAAAAACAAAATATTGAAGAACCAACAATTTTTTTTAAAAAAAGTCATAAAAATTATAATCCTCCTCATCAGTTCATTTGGTCCCATGTAATTTATTCTTGTTGCTCTTAATCTTTTGTTAGCAGTTTCATGCATCCCATTCTTTTCAGTGTTCTGTAAATTCTTACCCAGCTCAGTGCTATGAGCTGAATGTTATCAGACTCCTGTACTTGTGAAAGTCCTTTCCATAAGTCTCCTTGAAGATGAAGCACATTTGCAGAAACACTTTTGCAAAAGCATCAGAGTAAAACTAACTGTCTGTAAATGACAAAAGATTTAATGGCCATGGTTAAAGATCTTATGAGAGGTCATTGTAATGCAATTGACAAGGAAATTTGTTGTTTCTGTGATGTACAACATTTTAAAATGATAACTGGAATTATGACTGGTGAAATTACATATCAGATTTTTAAGAATTTTGTACAATTTCTGTAGCATTTATATTAATAAAATATGCCTGGACAAATACAACCTAAAGAAAGTTTAGCATCACTTCTTATTTGACAATGCTTCCTATGTAATTTAACATATTAAATAAGCCTAATTAGTTTCTCATTTCTCTTTTTATAAGGAGAGAGAACAAATCTTTTGAGATGTTCCAGGAACCCTCTGGAATATCTCAAAGTTAGTTTGAGGTCAAAAGGCTTCATTTAGAATTTTATTTTTGGGAAGTTTGTCAAAAATATCAGAAGGTTTTAAAACACTTGATTAAAAAGAATCATAGGTCACTGTGAAACAATACTTAGTTATCCATTTAACCAAAATGACAATTAAAGACTTCACAGACAAATACAGAAAGTTACATAGTTTTAAAAAGCTTTAGCTCTTTTAATAGAGAAAACTATTTTAATTATCAAAGACCTGATAAATACAACATGAAGCACAGAAAACTATTTTGATAAAACACAGAATCTTTTTTTTTCTAGGCTGATTACTTAAAAGGTAAAGAAATACCTTTCACAGTCTTATCAAGAGAATACCAATGGTTCAAGAAAACTTTGTCCTTTTATCAGGTGAAAAAGATTATACATTATATATTTAAGTTCTAGTTTTACGTAAGTCCACTCTTTTTTTTTTTGTGAAGAAGATCAGCCCTGAGCTAACATCCATGATAATCCTCCTCTTTTTGCTGAGGAAGACCGGCTCTGAGCTAACATCTATTGCCAATCCTCCTCCTTTTTTCTTTCCCCCCTAAAGCCCCAATAGATAGTTGTATGTCATAGTTGCACATCCTTCTAGTTGCTGTGTGTGGGACGCGGCCTCAGCATGGGCAGAGAAGCGGTGCATCAGTGTGTGCCCGGGATCCGAACTCGGACCGCCAGTAGCAGAGTGCGTGCACTTAACTGCTAAGCCACGGGGCCAGCCCAAGTCCACTCTTTGTTAAAGCTTTCTTTAAAAAAAAAAAAACCTTGTAATAAATTTATTCCATTTTTAGCCATCTTAACTCCACAAGGTAAAGTTCTCTCTCTCTCTCCTCAACTTTCTATCTCCATTTAGTTTGCCCATCATTCCCCTCTTTCTATTCTGAAACAACCAGTTCTACTGTAGGATAAAATTGCTTTAATATCCCTTAACAAAAATACATATCCATAACTCATACCTTTTCTTAGCCAAAACACATCCTACTTTTCTTGCATAGAGATGTTCCCCTTTTTATTTTTAGTAGTTTTAATTGCTTATATTAATTAGAATTCTTAACCCTTAGAATGCCTAACTTCTAGTGAAAACTAAGAAGTAAGCAATTGTGAACTGTTACACCAGCTTGCTCTAGAGTGGCAAATCTATGAGTACAGTTTATTTCTAAAACCATATGCTTTCTCATAGTATGTTTTTTTAATGTGGTACAAGACGTGTTTACTGATTGACCCAAATATCTTTATTTTCTCTATAATAAGAAACCACAAGTGGGTAAACCTATGTTCAGTAATTAATGTTTTAGTACTTTATATTATTTGGAAATTATCTGAATATTCAATGAATTTCCACCAGTTAACTTAGCAAAACTGTAAGGTTTTAAGTTACCAAAAAGATTTGGGTAACTATTTTGTTAAGTGGGCATATCATTAAACATAATTATTGTTGAAAAGTTTACTTATAAACTTTTATCCCACTTATATCTACTTAGTTCACTTGTCCTTAACAATCACATTTAGATTACTCATGAGAATTTCATGAAATATTAAAGCAGCTAGCCGGCATCTTAAGTTATTTTCTTGCTTAAAATTTTGTAACAGATAACACGAGCTTATTTGACTAATAAAACCAGGTAGAATAAAATGTATATGTTTGCATTATATTCAATGCCGGTAACTCTGAAGACATGACTGTTTTAATTAAACCAACAAATTTAAACTAGCTTTAATTTACCAAAGATTATTTCAGATCACATGAACTTGAAAAGCATTTGGGTTAGTTTCAATTATATTTTTGAGAGTTTAGAAATATTTAATTTGATAAGTACTTATTTTTTCATAAGCAAATTAAATAGAGCTTTTTTACAAATTAATTTTGACAATATCATCCAGACATAGAAAAATATCACATATACATAAGATATATCCATAGACATACATAAACATACAGATAAATGTAGAGACCTTACAGCTTTTGTTCTAAAATTTTAGCCATGAATCAGGTATAATAATACAAAACTCACTAGTTTAAAATTAACATTTGTATCTAAATTGTGTTTATGACACAGATAAGTTTGTCTGCCCAGAAGGTTAAAGCTTTTTACTAATATTGGTGAAAAAAATTTTTTATCTTTTTACAGGGAAAGATTCACCCTGAGCTAACATCTGTTGCCAATCTTCCTCTTTTTCTTTTCCTCCCCAAAGCCCCAGGGCATGGCTGTATATCCTAGTTATAAGTCCTTCTAGTCCTTCTTTGTGACCCACCACCACCTCATGGCAACTGACAGATTGCTGGTGTGGTTCCACAACTGGGAAATGACCCTGGTCCACCGAAGTGGTGAGAGTGCCGAACTTTAAGCACTAGGCCATCAGGGCTGGCTCGGACAAGACTTTTAAGATTTGTATTTGTTCTTGACAAGTAATCTTATGGAAGCTGTGGACCAGATTTTGGGCAAGGGAGCTTGTATAGCAGTTTGTATTTTAAAAAGTGTCTCCCCCTTTCCTTTTTTTCAGCCTCAGGTAAATCCGGGGTGCTTACGTTTCAAGGACGGGGTAATATTTACATCTTCCAAGGACGGAGAAAGAATGCAAGTCGTCTCCTAGGCATTTTGGGATATATTTGTCTATTATTAGAAGTCTAGGGTAATTAATATTTAAATTTTTTATTCTTTTTATAATAATTTTGTTCCAATGTCCTGGTTTTAGTTTCAGGTGTACAGCATAATGATTTGATATTTGTGTATATTGCAAAATGTTCACCACAATGAGTCTCATTAAAGTTCATCACCAGGGCGGGCCCCGTGGCTTAGCGGTTGGGTGCGCGCGCTCCGCTACTGGCAGCCTGGGTTCAGATCCCGGGCGTGCACCGATGCACTGCTTCTTTGGCCATGCTGGGGCCACGTCCCACGTGCAGAAACTGGGAGGATGTGCAACTATGACATACAACTATCTACTTGGGCTTTGGGGGAAAAATAAATAAAATTATAAAAAAAAAAAAAAGTTCATCACCATACATAATTACAGAATTTTTTTCTTGTGATGAAAACTTTTAAGATTTACTCCCTTAGCAACTTTCAAATATGCAATAGAGTTTTATTAACTGTAGTTGCCATTTTGTACATTATATTCCCATGACTTATTTATTTTATAACTAGAAGTTTGTACTTTTAGACTCCATCTTGTTTTTATTGGTATAGAGAAGCTAGATATTTGGGTCTATTTCTAAACATGAGAAACTATACTCTGTAAAAGGCATATGCCTCTAGAAAATTATGATGTATTCATAAATTTGCTCCAGAATGATAGTATGTGCCAGAGAGTTAACAATTACTTACTTCCTAGTTTCCTTTGTAAAATAAAGGAGACTATTAGAATTCTAATCAATATATGTAAATGAAACTACAAGAACTAATAAGGGTAAAGAAAAAACATCTAACATAGGGAAAGTAGGAGATCTTTTTGATAAGGAAAGGTATGAAGAGAAAAGGAATAATTGTATCCTAACATAGAATGAGTGGTTGTTCCAGAATGAGAAAGAGGACAAAAATAAGACAAAAACTGAATGTATAAAAGAAAAGAAGTTGTATAAGGAATATGGGGAAGGAGTCTTGGAAAAGGAATCTTATCTTGTGTAGTGAAAGCTGGCTAAAATTGGGATGGATTTATGTATAATTTTTTTAATTAGCCTTAAAATTATTAGTATAGTGATGCAAAACTAGAATCGGATTCTCTCTTTCTGCTACAAAAACAAACTTTTCTTAAATTATTGGTGCAGTCTTTATAAGAAATTGTAAAAAATATTTTCCTTTTCCTATTATGGGAAAACAGGATTTTGTGTCTTAAAATAATTTCTTCTACTTCATATTATCTTTAACAGGTCACTGATTACAAAAGAAAACCAAGTCTTATCAATACTAAAACAGCTAGATGTTAAAAACTATGTGACTTTCTGTATTTGCCTCTGAAATATTTTAATTGCCACTTTGGTTAATTGGATAATTATGTATCATTTCACAGTGACCTGTGATCCTAGTTAGTCATGTTCAAATCTCTGATATTTTAAACCACTTCCCAAAATCAAATTCTAAATGAAGTCTTTTTGATCCCAAATTAACTTTGAGATTTCCCAGAGTGCCCCTGGAAAATTTCAAAGTATTTGTCTCTCACCTTGTAAAAGGAAAATACTAAACTATTGAGATTTTTTTGGTATATGAAATTATATAGCATTGTAAAGCATTGTAAAATAAGAAGTGATGATAAACATTCTTAGGTTATATATATATATATATATGTGAATATATGCTACTAAATACAGGTGTTCCAGAAATTGTATCAAGTTCACAGAAATGTGTCAGTATAGTTCAATGTATAGTTATGTTTAAATTGTATACCATAGAAATAAGATTTTTTTTCTTATTCCATGAACACTCATCAGAAGTTTAACTATGGCCGTTTAAGTCATCTGTCATTCACAGACAGTTATTGTTTTGCTTTGAGTCTTCTCTGAAAGTTTACAATCAGCTACAGGGAAGAATGCTCCATGATGGTAACAGTTGAATAACTTTTATACCATGATTTAGACTAAGTATTTCCAGAAATAATGAAAAAGCTGACAGATTCATAAAATCACTAAGCCAATTTCTAGCAGAACAAGAATTAATTACATTGTGCTGAATGAACAGATAGGATTATTATAATTTTTATTACTTTTTGTTTAAGCATTGCTGGTTTTTAAATATTTTGCTTTCCATATAGAAGGATTTTTTTCTCTTAAGCATTATGTAACTTATAGCAATTTGATAAAGTATACCTTTATGAACAAAAATTAAACAATTCCTTTTTCTCCCTAACTGATCTTTCCAGAATTCAAAAACTCTTACTGAGTATTCTTATTTTTATATCAGTATAATTATTTACATAAGTTCAATAAGAATCTGTTCCCTTGTAGCAGGGCACAATTGGAAACATTGGTTATATTACCAAGGCTTTGACTGGAATGGTGTATTTGAGAATTATATGCATAGAATCAGATATGACCAGATAGCTTAAATGAACTAGAGTTGACTTTAAAGAGCCAATGCTTATAAACTCTACTTGGAAAAACCAGCCTGTACCTGTCTTATAGAGTTTCCCACCTTACCGGTTAGTAAGGAAGGTCACCTCCTGACAGGCACAGGAATCACAGCATATTTTTGGCATTCCAAAAAGAGAGGTATTTACCAAAATCTGTAGGTATTGCAGGCACAATCTGGTCGCAAAGACTTGGCTTGTCTTCCTAGCCTCAAGAGGCTTTGAAAACTAAAATCTGAGGTTCCTTATGAAAAGTTTTAGCAAAGGAAACTCAAGAGATCTATATGGCCAATCACTATATTTGCTGCACTTATGTAAATAATCAGACCAAGACTAATGAGATTAGAATTATTTTGCAAACAAATTAGCTTTACTTTGATTATATATGATTGAATGGAGGTGACTGTAGAGAGAAAAATTATGTTTCAATCCAATCTGTAATGTGCCCTGTTCGTTTCCATCTTGCACATTTTACCAGTCAATGCCAAAGACTGAATTCTTCTAGTTTCCTCCAATACCTGGCTATACCTCTCCAAATTAACATTTCAAATTTTTATCCCTTCTGACTTGGAAACATTGAGAAATAAAACCACCCTTTTCTCAAAGCTCTGCAAGTTGAAGCTATATGACTTAATATGAGCGTCAGGGAAATCACCACAACAGATCACATATGGGCAAACTTCATGCCTGTTACTGTGTGGGTCATTCAGAAAGTTCACTGGGACACCCAATGCCATCACCACAGACATGAAACTGCAAACCAGGAAATCCATTGGATTGTCACTGCTGCCCTCACTTCTCCATCTAAAAAGACACTTTGAACCCAACAGCTAGAAATCGTCTCACCATACTGCCCTCTGGAATTAGAAATTGGGTTTTTAAAATTAATTTTTATTTTTATGTTATTTTCATAGAAACTCCCTTTCATTAAATGCTTGATGGCTAGCACCATAAAGCATACTCTCTAGTATTAAATATCACCAAAAGATTCAGCAAGTCCTTAATGAACAAAATGTGACCAAATGAGAAATGGACTGATATTGTTCTATGGAAAAAAGAATGTCTCTTCATTTTTTTGAACAGTATTGTGGTAAATACTTTTCTTTACCAAACATTGGTCAGGCTCATGAAACTTCTCCAAGGACCGTCTGTGCATTTCCTTGTAAAATCTTTAGCAGGGACTCTGTGAAGTCAGTTTAGCAAGAGTGTCTCATCCTCCATGTCTGACCACTCTTGACATTTAATCAAGTTTCTCATCCTCCAACAAGGTGATATCTGGTAAGCCTGGCTTCTCTTTAGCAAAAATCCTGTTAGGATGTTTAGCAAAAGTCCCCATATGCTTCATGTTTTGTCCTAGTAATTTTCCTTCCATTGATCCCCTTAGGCTTCTTGTCTATAAATTTCTACTTTCCCGTGCTGTCTTCAGAATTGACCCCTGTTCAATAATGAGGACTCTTTTACCCTATTAAAATAGACCTGAATAAATCTGTTTTTACTATTTTAACTATTGTCCAGCTATAGGTTTTCTCTGACAGTGGTCAAAATCAATCACTATAGTCAACACCCAAACTCCCTTCCTTGCATGTTTATTCAGATGTATGAGCAACATCGATGTGGTCAGGTGGCAGTTGTAATTTCCATTCAGGGTAATCATTGTTTTGTCTCCTGGTGGAAACATTGCTTCCTCTGGAACTAAGACCTCTAGATTAGCAGCACATAAAGTCAAAGGAATAAAAAGAAAAAAACATGTCACTCCCATTTCCACCCCTTGATTCCTGGACACATGAATTCTGGATACATAAAAAAATAGCATATATTGATTGCTGATTCAGAACATATACAGCCTACTGGAGAATCTTGCTACAGCCCTGTAACATATGTTCACCAACTGGCTATGTAGTTGAGTCTTCTTAAGGCCCTTCTACAGTTCTATCAAGCCAGCTGCTTCAGAATGATGGGCAACTTGGGGAATATTACCAGGGAATTCCATGTGCATAGGCACATTCCCACACTTCTTTTGCTATGAAATGAGTTCCTTGAACTGAAACAATTCTGAATGGTATACCATGACAGTGGATAAGACATTCTGTAAGTGTACATTTGGTACTTTTGCAAGAATAATTGCATGCAGAGAAGGCAAATTCATATCCAGAATAAGTGTATATTCCAGTAAGGACAAAATGCACCCCCTTCCATGATAGAAGCTGGAAGTTCAGTGTTATCAACCTGCCACCAGGAAGCTGGCTGATCACCCTATGGGATGGTGCCATATGAGGATAAGTGTTGCTGTCTGTTGCTGGTAGATTGGGCACTCAGCCTTGGTGAGTGGAAGTCAGTGTTGTTGAACCCATGTATAACCTCCATCCCTGACACCATGGCCACATTGTTCATAAGTCCATTGGTCAATGGGGTAGTTGGGGAAAGAGGCTGACCTTTATCCACAGAACATGTTATCCTACCCACTTTATTACTGAACTCCTCTGCTGAGGCCACCCTTTGGTGACCATTCATATTGACACAAATATCTTTAGGTTATTTTGTCAGTTGAGAGTGGTCTACCCACATAACTCTTCCTCGAATTTCATTGTCACCAATTTTACAATCATGTTCCTTTCAAGTCCCTATCAAGCCATACCGTTGGCTGCAGCACATAAATCCATACATAATTGAATGTCTGGCCATTTCTACATCCAAGCAAAGAGAACAATCAGATGCCCTGCCCAATGTTCTTTTCCTGGGAGGAATTCCCTTTACTGCTGTCTCCAAGATGTCCCAGAGATGGGGTATAGTGTTGCAGCCCTCCACTTTCAGATGGTGTCTGCATGTGGTACAAAACTGCCTATAAACCAGCCCTGAATCTTTTCACGCTCTGTTAACCGATCATAGGAAACCCCCCATTATGGGATAGGTGTAAGCTGGGAGAGATGAATTATGTGTAGCTGGATTAAGGACCATAGGCGTTTGGTCCACTTTATGTAATTACTTGTATGCTCAGTGCATGCCTTGATGTGATACCACTTTCATTGCATGTGCAGTATTTCAATGTACTCCCAACTTAATGACTTTCTTGCTCACATAAAACCCAGTTCATGATAGGTGGCTCAGGTTGCATGATAACTTGCTTACCTAAGATCAAGTATTCAGTCTTTGGTAGGCCCAGTAACAGATCAAAGTTGTTTCTCATTAGTAGTATAGATGTGTGTGGATGATACCAGTGCCTCTTCCAAATCCTAAAACCCAGCCCTGTGATAAACCTTTAAGGATAGATGAAGGCTCTAAACAAAATACCTATCTGTCAGTGAAACTTTTAGGTTTCACTGGTTTAGCTTTCACTGGTTTAGGTTTCAATGGTTTAGCAGAACCGTTAGGTCTGCTGGAATATGTGGCCCAAGTGGCAGAACAGTTTGCACACCATGCTGGACCTATTGCAGAGCTTTCTCTTGTTCTAGCCCCTAATCAAAACTAGCGGTTTTTTGGGTCACTGGTTTTAAAAACAACCTTCTCCTATTACAAATTCTATATTCACTTTGCCTCAACAAGCACCTCAGCTAGTCATGGTTCTTTATCTGGTGAGGTAACAAACTTTTATTGCTGAATAGTCTAGGCCATTATTAGTCCTGCTTGGATAGGGTTGTTGTAGCTTTCAATTGACCTTAATCACAAGGAATGTATAGTAAAAGAAACCATAAGGTATATCCTATGTTCCAGATGTACTCTTTAGTTGTCCAGTATCCCTTGGGTAGTGACACAGATTCTTTGCTTCACCAAACGTTAAAAAGGCTCCTGAAACTTCTCCAAGGCCCATTGGTGCACTTCCTTGTAAAGTCCTTAACTAGAATCTTGCTAAGTCAGTTTAGTAGGGCTCTCTCATCCTCCATGTCTAATCACCCTCGATATCTAATCAGGTTTCTCATCCTGTACCATCAACCAGGTGATGTCTGGCCTGGTAAGCCTGGCCTGCTTTCAGCAAGAATTCTTCAGCAAGAATCTTGGTAGGTGTTTTAGCGAAAATCCTCTTACACTTCATGTTTCCACCTGGTAATTTTCCATCCACTGACCCCCTCAGGCTTCCTTGTGGCAATTTTCCATCCAATGACCCCCTCAGGCTTCATGCTGTTCATAGCTATAAATTCCTACTTGTCCATGCTTTCTTCAGAATTGACCCCTGTACAATACTGAGAACTCTTTTACCCTACTAAAATTGTCCCGAATAAATCTATCCTTACTTGTTCTAACTATTGTACAGCTATGGGTTTTCTCTGACAGTAGTCAGAATCAATCACTCTAGCCAGCACCCTAACTCCCTTTCTTACATGTTGATTTAGAGGCATGAGCCCGATGTGACTGGGTGGCATTCTTAATTTCCATTCACGGGAACTCAGGGGAATCATTGTTTTGTCTCCAGGTGGAAGCACGCCTTCCTCTGGAACTAAGACTTCTGTGTCAAAGAAGAGCATAAAGTCGAAGGACAGGAAGCAAATATGGTGCCACTCTGATTTCCATCCGTTTATTCCTGGACCCATGATTCTAGATATAAGAGAAATAACAGCATATGTTGGAAACTGACTCAGAGTAAATACAACCACCTGGAGAACCTTGCCACAGCCCTGCACCATATTGCCACCTAGCTGGCACTGTAATTGAGTCTTCTAAAGGCCCCTCTACCCTTCTGTCAATCAGCTGCTTCAGAGTGGTGGGGAACATGTTATGATGAATGAATTCCATGTGCATAGACCTATTGCTGCACTTCTTTTGCTGAGAAGTGAGTTCCTTGTCTGAAACAATGCTGTGTGGAGTATCATGACAGTGGATAAAGCATTCTATAAGTACATAGATGGTTGTTTTGGTTGAAGCATTGCCTGCAGGCAAAGAAAATATGTATCCAAGGAAGTGTGTATTCCAATAAGGAAAAAACACTGCTCCTTTGACAAGCAAAGAAGTCTAATGTAATCAACCTGCCAGGGAACTCAGGGAAAGGTGCCATATCAGGAACTTAGTCTTGCTCTCTGTTGCTGGCACATTGGGAAATTGGCTTTGGTGAGAGGAAGTCAGTGTTGTTGAGCCTATGCCTAACCTCCATCCCTATCACCATGGCCACTTTGTTAATGAGACCTTTGGTCTATGACAGAGGTATCTCTGGAAGGAGCTGAATGGTTTCCAAAGAATGTGTCATCTTTTCCACTTGATTATTAAAATCTTGCTTTTCTGAGGTTGCCCTTTGGTGATCAAACACAATGGACACAAATATCTTTATGTTATTTTGCTCATTGAGAGAGTTGTAGTCACATACTTCCTTCCCAAATATCACCGTCAGCAACTTTCCAATCGTATTCCTTTCAGGTACCTGACCATCAAGCCATCCAATTGGCCACAACCCATGAACAGATATATAATTGCACCTCTGGCCATTTCTCCTTCTAAGCAAAGTGAACAGCCAGGTGTACTGCCTGAAGTTCTGCCAACTAAAGGACTTCCCTTAAATGCTGTCCTTCAGAAATATTCCAGAAAGGGGGTGTATGGCCATAATTCTCCAAATTCATTGCCTGCGTATGGTAGAACCATCATTAAACCAGGCCCACATCTTTTATTTTTTCTTTTTTTAATGTTTTGTTTATTGCAGTAACATTGGTTTATAACATTGTATGAATTTCAAGTGTACATCATTATACTTCTATTTCTGCATGGATTACATCATGTTCTCATGTTCACCACCCAAATACTAATTACAATCCATCACCACACACATGTGCATAATTATCCCTTTTGCCCTCCTCCCTCCCCCCTTCCCCTCTGGTAACCACCAATCCAATCTCTCTTTCTATGTGTTTGTTTGTTGTTGTTATTATCTACTACTTAATGAGTGAGATCATACAGTATTTGACCATCTCCCTCTGACTTATTTCACTTTGCATAATACCCTCAATGTCCATCAATGTTGGCACAAATGGCTGGATTTCATCATTTCTTATGGCTGCGGAGTATTCCATTGTGTATATATACCACATCTTCTTTATCCATGCATCCCTTGATGGGCACTTAGGTTGCTTCCAAGTCTTGGCTATTGTGAATAATGCTGCAATGAACACAGGGGTGCATGTATCTTTACATATTGGTGTTTTCACGTTCTTTGGATAAATACCCAGCAGTGGAATAGCTGGATCGTATGGTAGTCCTATCCTTAATTTTTTGAGGAATCTCCATACTGTTTTCCATAGTGGCTGCACCAGTTTGCACTCCCACCAGCAGTGTATGAGAGTTCCCTTCACTCCACATCCTCTCCAACACTTGTTGTTTCCTATCTTGTTAATTATACCCATTCTGATGGGCGTGAGGTGATATCTCATTGTAGTTTTGATTTGCATTTCCCTGATAGTTAATGACGTTGAACATCTTTTGGAGAAATGCCTGTACAGTTGTTTTGCCCATTTTTTAATAGGGTTGTTAGTTTTTCTGTTGTTGACATGCATGAGTTCTTTATATATTTTGGAGATTAACCCCTTTTCAGATGTATGGTTTGCAAATATCTTCTTCCAATTGTTAGGTTGTCTTTTCGTTTTGTTGATGGTTTCCTTTGCTGTGCAGAAGGTTTTTAGTTTGATGTAGTCCCATTTGTTTATTTTTTCTGTTGTTTCTCTTGCCCAGTCAGACATGGTATTTGAAAATATGTTGCTAAGACCGATGTCGAAGAGCGTACTGCCTATGTTTTCTTCTAAAAATTTCATATTTTCAGGTCTTACATTCAAGTCTTTAATTCATTTGGAGTTAATTTTTGTGTATGGTGTAAGGTAATGGTCTATTTTCATTATTTTCGTGTGGTTATCCAGTTTTCCCAACTCCATTTGTTGAAGAGACTTTCCTTTCTCCATTGTATTTTCTTGGCTCCTTTGTCAAAGATTAGCTGTCCATAGATGTGTGGGTTTATTTCTGGTGTTTCAATTCTATTCCATTGATCTCTGTGTCTGTTTTTTTGCCAGTACCGTGCTGTTTTGGTTACTATAGCTTTGTAGTATATTTTGAAATCAGGGAGTTTGATACCTCCAGCTTTGTTCTTTTTTCTTTTTCTTTAGCTATTCAGAGTCTTTGTTGTTGCATGTAAATTTTAGGATTCTTTGTTCTATTTCTGTAAAAAATATTGTTGGAACTTTGATAGGGATTGCATTGAATCTATAGATTGCTTTAGGAAGTATGGACATCTTAACTATGTTAATTCTTCCAATTCAAGAGCTTAGAGTATCTTTCCATTTCTTTCTGTCTTCTTCAATTTCTTTTTTTTTTCTTTTTCTTTTTTTTTTTTGTCATCTTCAATTTCTTTCAGCAATGTTTTATAGTTTTCAGTGTACAGATCCTTTACCTCTTTGGTTAAATTTATTCCTAGGTATTTTATTCTTTTTTTCTGATTGTATTCTTAATTTCTCTTTCTGCTACTTTGTTGTTAGTGTATAGAAATGCAACTGATTTTTGTATGTTGATTTTTTGTCCTGCAACTTTATCATATTCGTTTATTACTTCTAAAAGTTTTTTGGTGGATTCTTTAGGGTTTTCTATATATAAAATCATGTCATCTGCAAGTAATGACAGTTTGACTTCTTCCTTTCCAATTTGGATCCCTTTTCTTTCTTTCTCTTGCCTGATTGCTCTGGCTAGGACTTCCAATACTGTGTTAAATTGGAGTGGTGAGAGCAGCCATCCTTGTCTGGTTCCTGTTCTTAGAGGGATAGCTTTCAGTTTTTCACCATTGAGGATGATATTAGCTGTGGGTTTGTCATATATGGCCTTTATTATGTTGAGGTACTTTCCTTCTATACCCATTTTATTCAGAGTTTTTATCATAAATGGATGCTGTATCTTATCAAAGGCTTTCTCTCCATCTGTGGAGATCAACATGTGATTTTATTCTTCATTTTATTAATGTGGTGTATCACATTGATTGATTTGGGAATGTTGAACCATCCCTGCATACCTGTAATAAACTCCACTTGATCGTGGTGTATAATCTTTTTAAAGTATTGTTGAATGCGGTTTCCTAATATTTTGTTGAGGATTTTTGCATCAATGTTCATCAGTGATATTGGCCTGTAATTTTCTTTTATTGTGTTGTCCTTATCTGGTTTTGGTATCAGGGTAATGTTGCCTTCGTAGAATAAGTTAGGGAGCTTCCACCACTCGTCAAATCTTTGGAAGAGTTTAAGAAGGATAGGTATTAAGTCTTCTTTGAATGTTTAGTAGAATTCACCAAGAAAGCCTTCTGGTCCTGGATTTTTATTTTTGGGGAAGTTTTTGATTACTGTTTCGATCTCATTACTGGTGATTGGTCTATTCAAATTCTCTATTTCTTCTTGATCCAATTTTGGAATGTTGTATGATTCTACGAGTTTATCCATTTCTTCCTGATTGTCAAATTGGTTGGCATATAGCTTTTCATAGTAGTCTCTTATAATCTTTTGTATTTCTGAGGTGTCTGTTGTAATTTCTCCTCTTTCAAATCTGATTTTACTTATTTGAGCCTTCTCTCTTTTTTTCTTGGTGAGTCTAGCTAAAGGTTTGTCAATTTTCTTTATCTTTTCAAAGAACCAGCTCTTGGTTTTATTAACTTTTTCTATTGATTTTTAGTCTCTATTTCATTTATTTCTGCTCTGATTTTTATTATTTCCTTTCTTCTACTGATTTTGGGCTTTGTTTGTTCTTCTTTTTCCAGTTCCTTTAGGTGCATTGTTACATTGTTTATTTGAGATTTTTCTGGTTTGTTGAGATAAGCCTGTATTGCTATAAACTTCCCTCTTAGAACCACTTTTGCTGTATCCCATAAATTCTGGCATGTCGTATTTTCATTTTCATTTGTGTCCAGGTATTTTTTGATTTCTCCTTTGGTTTCTTCATTGACCCAGTCGTTGTTTAGTAGCATTTTGTTTAATCTGCACATATTTGTGGCTTTTCTGAATTTCTTCCTATAGTTGATTTCTAGTTTCATACCATTGTGGTCAGAAAAGATCCTTTGTATTATTTCAATCTTCTTAAATTTATGGAGACTTGTTTCGTGGCCTAATATGTGAGCAATCCTGGAGAATGTTCCATGTGCATTTGAAAAGAACGTGTATTCTTTGGTTTCTTGATGGAATGTTCTGTATATATTTACTAGGTCCATCTGTTCTAGTGTGTTATTAAGGCCAACGTTTCCTTATTGATCTTCTGTTTGAATGATCTAACCATTGGTGTAAGTGGAGTGTTAAAGTCCCCTACTATTATTGTGTTACTGTCTGTTTCTCTTTTTTATGTCTGTTAAGAATTGCTTTATATATTTAGGTGCCCCTACATTGGGTGTATAGATATTTACAAGAGTTATATCCTCTTGTTGGACTGTTCCCTTGATCATTATATAATGCCCTTCTTTGTCTCTTTGTGCAGTTTTTGTTTTAAAATCTATTTTGTCTAATATGAGTATTCCTACCCCAGCTTTCTTTTCATTGCCATTTGCATGGAGTATCATTTTCCATCCCTTCAGTTTCAGTTTGTGAGTGTCTTTAGGTCTGAAGTGTGTTTCTTGTATGCAGCATATATATGGGTCTTGTTTTTTTATCCACTCAGCCACACTATGCCTTTTAATTTGAGCATTTAGTCCATTGATGTTTAAAGTAGCTATTGATAAGTATGTACTTACTGCCATTTTTTAACTTTATTTTTTCTTAGTGTTTTAGTAGTCCTTCTCTGTTCCTTTCTTCTTCTCTTGCACTCTTCCCTGGGGGTTTGATGGCTTTCTTTAGTATTATGTTTGTGTTAATTTCTCTTAGTTTCTTGTGTATTTATTATAGGTATCTGGTTTGTGATTACCATGGGGTCCATATACAGTAACCTATGTATATAGGAATCTCTATTAAGTTGGTGGTCTCTTTAGTTAGACCTCTGTCTGAAAGCTCTACTCTTTAACTCCCCTCCTCCCTCCTTTATGTTTTTGATATCATATCTAACTTCTTTTTTGTGCATTTGTATCCATTACCCTCTTATCATGGAAATAGATAATTTTTCCTATTTGTGGTCTTCCTTTCCCGCATTTAAATAAGTCCCTTTATCATTTCATGTAGTACTTGTTTCTTGGTGACAAACTCCTTTAATTTTTGCTTGTCTGAGAAACATTTTACCTCTCCTTCCATTTTGAATGATAACCTTGCGGGGTATATTATTCTTGGCTGTAAGTTTTTTCCTTCTTGCATGTTAAAAATATCATGGAACTCTCTTATAACCTGTAAAGTTTCTGCTGAGAAGTCAGCTGATAGCCTTATTGGGTTTCCTTTGTATGTAACTTGTCTTTCCCTTGCAGCTTTTAGGATTCTTTCTTTATCTTTAATTCTGGACATTTTAATTATGACGTGTCGTGGTGTGGGCCTCTTTGGGTTTATCTTGTTTGTTGCTCTCTGTGCTTCCTGTACCTGGATGTCTGTTTCCTTCCTTAGGTTAGGAAAATTTTCGGCTATTATTACTTCAAATAGATTCTATGCCCCTTTGTCTCTCTCTTCTCCTTTTGGGAAACCTATAACACGGATGTTAGTGCACCTGATGTTGTCCCAGAGTCCCTTAGATTGTCCTCACTCTTTTAATTCTTTTTTCTTTTACCTGTTCAGCTTGGGTGATTTCTTCTAGTCTTTCATCCAGCTCACAGATCCATTCTTCTGTATCCTCTACTCTGCTTTTGAGTCCTTCTAGTGAATTTTTCATTTCCAATATTGTATTCTTCATTTCTGATTGGTTCTTTTTTATATCTTCCATTTCTTTGTTGACATTCTCACTGAGTTTATCCATTCTTCTCCCAAGATCAGTGAGCATCCTTAACACTCTTTGCTTGAACTCTCTTTCGGGTAGGTTGCTCATTTCTGTGTTTCTGAGTTCCTTTTCTGGGGTTTTGTCCTGTTCCTTTATTTGGAATGTATTCCTTTGCCTCCGCATTTTGCCTCTTTCCCTGTGCTTGTGTCTATGTATTAGGTAGGTCAGCTACGTCTCCTGCTCTTGGATAGGGGACCTTATATAAGTGATCCCTTATGAGTCCCTCAGTATGCTTCCCTAAGTTCTGAATGTTCCAGGAGTGACCCCTATGTGGGCTACATGTGTCCTTCCGTTGTGGCATGTTTGCTCTCCCTGTAGGTGCCCAGGGAGGCTTAGCTATGCTCCTGGCCAGCTGTTGTAATGCTCCGCTGCTTATAGTTGTTATGGGAACTTCAGTCTCTTTATCGTGTGTAGGGTGCCCTAACACGGTTGGCTGCAAGTTCTAATAGCACATTTGTGTTGCAGTATTTCTTTTAAGTGAGTAGGCCCCCAGCATGGCAGGTTGTTAGGCTCAGGGGCTTACAATGGCTATAAGCCTCCAGCCTTTATGTCAGCTCTCTAAGGATTGCAGCTGGGTGGGGCTGGCCTCAGGCCCGGGAGCACCCAATTGTTTCAGGCTTTGGAAGGTTGGGCAAACCCCCTATGTGGGTCTTTGAGAAGCACAAGTTTTCTGCAGCTGACAAGCCCCGCCTCTCACAGGTCCACACACGCAGTCAACATAGTCCTGCCCCGTATGCACACCCTGACCTCCTTAAGTGGACCCAGTCTCTCCACGGCGGGAGCCCCACACACTCCACCACTGCCCCCACACTCTCCACCCACTTCTTGTGCATGCCCTGCCGCGCTGAATTGGGCCGAGTTGCCAGGCTGCAGAGAATCCAGTCACCAATCTATGCAGGCCCACAAGTTGCCTGAGGGCTTGTTGTTGGGTGGGGCTAGTCCCTAGTGTTGACTGCCTTCCCTGACTGAGCTGGATTAAATGGGTGCTCTAGTGGGTGGGGCAGACTCTGGGCTAGCAGGCCCCAGGGAGAACTCCAATGGCAATTGCCAGCGTCTGTGTCAGCACGCCCACATCAGGCCACAACAATGGCCGCTGCCAATGTCCCAGTCCCTGGAGAGGTCTCACCTCTCACTCAGATGCACTCAGAGCCTATCAGGTGAGTCTCTTTTCACCAAAGCACTGTGCATTTTTCTTTCTGGGGATTTTAGGTTGCTTTCTGAAATGGGTGGATTTGTGCGCAGGCCCTTTAGGAGCCGGTTTTAATTTCTTTGTGAGACAGCTTTTCTGGGGGTACTCCTCAATGTTTTAGTAGCAGGCAAAGTCAGATATTATGCCACTTGTCTCGATTGTGCTGGGTCCACAAAGTGCCTACAGCGGGAGCACTCCTGGCTCAGGGCCCTCCTTCTCCAGGGAGGGCTGTGTACCTTTGGGCTACTCCTGGGCAGCCGTGAAGCGCTGCGGCTTGTGAAGGTGGCATTTTTTCTCTCCAGAAGGGAATTTCTGCCTCTTCCACCTCAATTAGGATTGTCGTTTGTTGCAGGCATTCCTCTTATCCAGTTTTCAGTTCTCTCTCAGGGGTAATTTTTCCATGAGTAGCTGTAAATTGACTGTGTCCATGGGAGGAGGTAAGTTCAGAGTCTGCTTATGCCGCCATCTTGACTTCTCTCCCCACATCTTTTCGTCCTTTGTCAACTTATCTAAGGGAATTCTGGATGAGGCTGTAAGTGCCTTGGGAGAGAGAAGACATTGTAGCAAAAGTAAGGTTCATGTGCATTTGGGCCTCTTTGTATAACTTACATACCTATAGGGCATGCCCTCGCCCAATCATGTATATACCACTTTTATTTCAACATGCAGTATTTCAGTGCACTCCCAACTTTATGACATGCTGGGTCAGATAACATCCAGTTCTGATGAACAGCACCAGTTACGTAATAACTTGGTGACCCATGGCCGAGCATTTAGTCTCTGGTAGGCCTAGTAGTAGGCCAAGACTTATTTGTCAAAAATAGACTAGGAATCTGAGGATTATAGCAGGACTTTGCTCCACATCCTAAAAGCCTTCCCTGCACTTCACTTATAGGGACAGCCAAAGCCTCAAAATATAATATCTATCTGCCAGTGGCTCTTCTAGAATCACTGGGTTTGCTGGAATACATGGCCCAAGTGGCAAAGCAACAGTAGGCTTGACCTGTTCCAAAGCCTTCTCTCATATGGGCCCCTTCCTGATATGGGTCCCACTGAAAACTAATATATTTTTGGGTTGCTCAATGAATAGGCCAGAGTAACACACCCAAATGAGGAATATGTTGCCTCATAAATCCAAAGCGGCCCACTAGACATTGTGCCTCTTTCTTGGTTACAGGAGAGGCCACATGAAAAAAACTTATACTTCACCTTAATAGGTATATTTAGACAATCTTCACACCAATGGACTCCTAGAAATTTCACTGAGGTAGCAAGTTATTGAATTTCAGTCAGATTTATTCCATACCCTGCGACACACAAATGTCTTACCAATGAGTCTAGACAAGTTGCTATTACTGCTCATGAGGTCCAATCAACATAACGTCATCAATGCAATGTATGCACACTTCCAAAAATGTGATATTTTTTGGAAGGGAAAGGCAATTAAGGTCCCTGAAAAACTAAATGGTGACATATGGCTGGAGAGGTAATATGCCTCTGAAGTAGTAATGTGAAGGTATTTGATGGCCTTGCTAACTGAAAGAAAAAATTTTTGGTGTGCCTTATGGACAGTTATGAGGATAAAGGATATAGCCAGATCAACAACTAAATACCAGGTATCAGGGCATGTGTGAATTTGCTCGAGAAATGAAACCACATCTGGTATAGGAGCTGCAGTAAGAGTTACCACTTGGTTATGCTTGTGATAATACACTGTCTTTCTCTTAAATCTATCTGTCTACTACACAGGCCAAGTGGAAGAGGTGAATGTGAATTTGGTGGGAGTCACACACTTACATCATGTAAGTCCTTGTTGGTATCAAGAATCTCTGCAGTCTATATAGGAATGCAAGGTATTCCTTTTGATTTACCATTTTCCTAGGTAGAGGTAATTCTATTGGCTTCCATTTGGCCTTTTCTGACATAATAGCCATCACTCTAAAGGTTAGGGAACCAACATGGGTATTCTACTAGCTGCTAAGTGTTTCTATCTTATTATGAATTATAGAATGGGAGAAATAGCAAAAGTATGGGTATGCAGACCCACTGGACCCACTTTGAGAAGCACCTTTGCTAAAATTCCAGTGATTACCAGACTGCTGCAACTGCTACTCTGACTGGAGGGTCATAATTAAATTTTAGGTTTCCTGGAAAAAAAGTTAGTTCAGAAGCAGTGTCCAGTAGTCTCTGAAAGTTCTGATTATTTTCTTTCCCCCAATGCACAGTGACCCTGGTAAGAGGCAATAGGTCCTTTTGGGGGAAGGCTGGGAGAAAGATTAACAATATATTTTTAATGTAACAGGGTCCTTACTTAAGGGAACCTAGTCTCTCATTCATTCAAGGGGTTCTGAGTCTGTAAACTGGATCAAGTCAGGGAGACGATGGAGGGGCTAAGAGTAACTATTTTTATGATTTAAGTTAGACTTTTGTTCACTTGACCTAGAACTTTTATGCTTATACAGATCAAGTAAGAATTTAGTAAGCTTCCTATCTTTTTCACTTCTAAGAACAACATGATTAACTAATCAATACCATAGGTCTGTGAGACTCTGCTTTCCATTACAATAATTACACGTTCCTTGCTTTTGGTAGTTGAGTGAAGCCACTTGGCCTCTGCCACATGATCCAATTAATCCAGCTGCATTTAGATTTTCCAACTGAGTGGATGTGGTTCCCACTGTAAAGTGTGGCCTACAGAGTTGAGTAATACTGGAGCTCTTCAAAGATAATGAGGCTCCATTCCCAATATTATTTATCAAAATATTGGTGAAAGGTATGTCTTGTGAACCTTCCCAAGGTGGATGAGTAGGTCTTCAATGACAAATCCTCTCTAACATGTCAATCTCCCTAAGCTTTTGAATCCTTTCATCTACCTTAAACCAAGGGAGATCTGGCATTTCAGCTTTACTTAAGGTGGCTCATCTTTTGATCTGTGTTTCAGTTAACCAACCCAACAAATTACTCTTAGTTTTATTGATCTTTTATCCTGTCATTTTAGTCACTATTTCATTTATTTCCACTCTAATCTTTATTATTTCTTTCCATCTACTGACTTTGGGCTTCATTTTTTCTTTTTCTAGTTCCTTTAAGTGTAAAGTCAGATTGTTTATTTGAGATTTTTCTTGTTTCTTGAAGCAGGCCTGTATTGCTATGAATTCCCTCTTAGAACCACTTTTGCTGCATCCCATACATTTTGTTATGTCATATTTCTGTTTTAATTTGTCTCCAGATATTTTTTGATTTCTCCTTTGATTTCTTCTATGGCCCATGAGGTGTTTAGTAACATGTTTAATCTCCACATATTGGTAGTTTTTCCAACTTTCTTCTTATAATTGATTTCTAGTTTCATACCATTGTGGTCAGAAAGGATGCTTGATATGATTTCAGTCTTCTTGAATTTATTGACCCTTATTTTGTGGCCAGACTTGTGATTTAGTCTGGAGAATGTTCCATATACACTTGAGAAGAATGTGTATTCTGATGCTTTTGGATGGCACGTTCTGTATATATCTGTTAAGTCCATCAGGTCTAATGTGTCATTTAAGGCTAATAATTGCTTATTGATTTTCTCTCTGGATGATCTATCTATGAATATAAGTGGGGTATTCAAGTATCCTACTATTATGGCATTGCTGTGAATTTCTCCCTTTAGATCTGTTAATATTTGCTTGATATATTTTGGTGCTTCTATGTTGGGTCCATATATTTATAAATGTTATATCTTCTTGCTGGACTGACCCCTTTATTATTATGCAATGCCTCTCTTTGTCTTTCATTACGGTCTCTGTTTTAAAGTGGACTTTGTCTGATATAAGTGTAGCCATAACAGCTTTCTTTTTGTTTCCATTTGCATGGAATATCCTTCTCCATCTCTTCACTTTCAGTCCTTACTTCTGAAGTCAGTCTCTTGTAGGCAGTTATAGATGAGGCTTGTTTTTGTTTATTGTTTGTTTGTTTGTTTGTTTATCCATTCAGCTATTCTGTGTCTTTTGATTGGAGAATTTAGTCCTTTTACATTTAAAGTAATTTTTTATGATTATGTACTTATTGCCATTTTGTTAATTGTTTTCTGGCTGTTTTGGTAGTTCCTCTCTGTTCCTTTCTTCTTTGCTTTCTCTCTTCCTTGTGGTTTGATGGCTTTCTTTAGTGTTATGTTTAGATTCCTTTCTCATTTTCTTGTGTGTATTTACTATAAGTTTTTGCTTTGTGGTTCACGTATAACATCCGCTGTGTATAATGGTCTGTTTTAAGTTGATGTGCTCTTAGATTTGAACACATTCCAAAATTTTAAATTTTTACTCCACCTCCTCCATGTTTTACATTTTTGGTGTCACGTTTTACATCTTTTTCTTTTATGCACCCCTTAACTAAGTCATATAGCTTTAGTTAAATTTACTGCTTTCGTCTTTTAACCTTCATAATTGATTTATAAGTGGTTGATCCACTATCCTTACTATGTATTTACCTTTTCCAGTGAGATTTTACTTTCGTATGTTTTCTTGTTATTAATTAGTGCCATTTCTTTTCAGCTTAAAGAAGATCCTTTAAAATTTCTTGTAAGACTAGTTAGTAGTGATGAACTCCTTTAGTTTTTGCTTATCTAGAAAACTCTTAATCTCTCCTTCAATTCTGAATGATAGCTTTGCTGGGTAGAGAATTCTTGGTTGGAAGGTATTTTCTCTTTCAGCACTTTAAATATGTCATGCCACTCCCTTCTGGCCTGCAAAATTTCTGCTTAAAAATTTGCTGATAGCCTTATGGGGTTTCCCTTGTATGTAACAAATTGTTTTTCTCTTGCTCTTTTTAATATTCTCTCTTCGTCTTTAACTTTTATCATTTTAATTATAACATGTCTTGGTGTGGATGTCTTTGAAATCCTTTTATTTGGAACTCTCTGGACTTCCTGGACCTGCATATCTGTTTCCTTTTTCCAGAATGGAAAGTTTTCAGCCATTGTTTCTTCAAATAAGTTTTCTTGCCCTTTCTGTCTCTCTTCTCTTTCTGGGACCACTATAATGAGAATCTTATTCTGCTTGATGTTGTTCCATAAGTCTCTTAAGGCATCTTAACTTTTTTCAATTCATTTTTTTGGGTTCTCTCTCTGGGTGGTTTTCATTGCTTTGTCTTCCAGCTTGCTGACCCGTTCTTCTGTTTCATCCAGTCTGCTGTTGAAACTCTTTAGTGTATTTTTCATTTCAGTTGTTGTATTCTTCAGCTCTGTAACTTCTGTTTGGTAGTTTCTTATATTTTCTATCTCTTTGTTGAAGTTCTCACTGTGTTTATCCATTCTTCTCCCAAGATTGGTGAGCATCTTTGTGACCATTACTTTGAACTCTTTCTCAGGTAGATTACTTATCTCTTTCCTTAACGTCTTTTTCTGGGGTTTTGTCTTATTCTTTCATTTAGAAAAAATTTTCTAACTGTTCATTTTGCCTGACTCTCTGTGTTTGTTTCTATGTATTAGGTAAATTAATTACCTCTCCCAGTCTTGAAGGAATGGTCTTGTGTAGATGTCCTATGGGACCCAGAAGCACAATCGCCCCTGGCCACCAAAGCCAGGTGCTCATTGTGCATCCACTGTGTGACCTGCATATGCCCTCATTCTGTCATGGGGTTGTGGCTGCATTGCAGGGATGGGAAATTTTTACTCATTCCTGAAACATGGTCTCAAAATTATTCAAGTGATGCCATCATTGAGCATTCAAGCTAGTAACTCATTATAAACACTTTCAGCCAAGAATCAAAGCAAACAATAACTGTGAATGATACATGACTTAAAATGTTTATAGTTAAAGTTCTGATTTATACATGTTGGGATCAAAGCATTATTAAATAGTAGTGTTAGGAGAGCAGAGGCAATATATGGTATTACTTATTTGCAGATTGAATGTCTGTGGTTATGGCACTGGGCATTCCAGTGAACTTTCTGAGTGACCCACATAGCAGCAGGCATGAAGGTTACCCTTATGTGACCTGCTGTGGGGATTTCCTTGAAGTTTATATCACATTGTCGAGCTTCAGCCTGCGGGGCTTGGGAAAAAGGAAGTTAAGTTCTCAATGATTCCAAGTTAGAACTGAGAAAAATTGGTATGTTCATTTGGAGCAAGTAGCCAATATTAGAGGACCTAGAAGAACTCAGGATTTTTCAAGGACTGGCAAAACTTGCAGATGGAACCCACAAGGGTAAATTATTGTTTTCTATGAAACATCTTTTTTCCCTCTATAGTCACCACAATTTCTGTAAGAGAAAAAGTAAGATTAATTGTTTGCAGAATAAATCTAGCCTCCTGAAACTAGGCCTGAATATTCACACAAGCATCACAAGAATAATAGGGGGCAACATAGGTCTCTTGAGTTTGATTTGCTGGAACTTTTAATAAGGAATCCCAGATTGGTCATTTAAAATTCTCTCAAGGTTAGGAAGTCAAGCCAAGAACTTGCCACCAGATTTTGCCTGCTAAACCTATAGATATGGGTGAATTCCTTTTTCTCATGTTTCACAAAATATCCTGAGGTCCTGGGCCTGCCAGGAAATGACTTCCCGTACTTATCTGATAGGTGAGTTTCCCTATATTCTAGATATAGACTGATTTTTCAAAAGGAGTCTTTACAAGTATTGGGTTCTTAAAGTCAACCTTATTTCTCTAAAGCTATTTTGTCATATCTGATTCAATGCACATCATTCTCAAATATAACATTCAAGTCAAAGCCACGGTAATAAAACCAATGTTTCTAATTGTGCCTTGTTAGAACAGATTCTATTGAGCTTATGCAAATAATTATATATCTTTAAAATTTAGAAAACTCAGTAAGAGTTATCAAATTCTGGAGGGATCAATTAGGGGGATAAAGGGATTGCTGCATCTTTGTTCAGAAAAGTATACTTTACTAAATTGGTATAAGTTATAATTAGCTATAAAAGAAAATGGTTTCCTTAAATCTGGAAATAAAAACATTAAAAAACTAGTAATATTTCACCCAGAAATCATAACCTGCTGCTATGTGGGCCACTCAGAAAGTTCACTGGAATGCCCAGTGCTATAACCACAGACATTTAATCTACAAACAAGTAATACCATGTATTTCCCCTGCTCTCCTAACACTACCTTTTAATGATGCTTTGATCCCAGCAGGTATAAATCTTATTGATTGATTGCCCTGTGGAACTTGAAACTAGAAATTTTAACTTTTTTTCTGTTATATTCATAGAATCTCCCCTCATTAAATGTTTGAAGGCTAGCACCATATAGCATACTCTCTACTACCAAGAGTCAAGAGATTATTCAGCTGATTCTTAATAAGTAAAAGGCAACTGAATAAGAAAAAGAATTATATTGTTCTAAGGAAAAAATGTTTCATCTTTTCTTTGAACAAGAGGGAAGACTGACAAAAATTCTATGCTTGATCAGTCTTTAGTCAGAATCATAAACCTTCTCCTAGCCCTACCTATGCACTTTCTTATAAAGCCTTTAGCAAGAACCCTGCTAAGTCAGTTTAGCAAGAGTCTTTCATGGTCCATATCTGATCACCCTCAATTTCTAATCGGGTTTATCGTTGTCCACCATCCTGCAGAGGATGTCTGATCAGCCTGGCCTGTCTTAAGCAAGAATATTGTCAAGTCTGTTTAGCCAAAATCATTTTACACTTGATGTTTCCTTGTAGTAATTTTTCATCCACTGACCCTCACCAGGCTCTGTGGCTATAAATTCACACTTTCCCATGCTGTATTCAGAATTGAACTTGGTTCTATACTGAGATGTCTTTCCCTTATAGCAATAGTACTGAAAAAAATTGTTTCTCTACTTTAACTCACGTCCTGCTACGTTTTCTCTTTGACAATTGTCAATATAAAAAACCTATCCAGCACAGTACTCTCTTCTTATCTGTTGATTCAGAGGCATGATGAGCTAAAACTTGCCATTTGGCAGTCTTAACTTCCCATTCAAGGGAATCATTTTTGTCTCCTTGTAGAAACAGTCTTTTCTCTGGAATTAAGACTTCTACGTCATCCAAGCATAAAGTTTCAGGAACAAGAAGCAAAAATGTTGCTATTGGGTCACTAGAGGTAACAGTGAGTGGTGTCACTCCCATTTCCACTTCTTGATTCCTGGGGAAGCAAATGCTGGCTTTTAGAAAAACAACACCATACATTCATTGCTGATTCAAAGCATTAACAGACTCCTGGTAAACCTTGCCCCAGAACTGCAAAATACTGCAACCTAGCTGGCACTGTAACTGAGTCTTAAAAAAGCCCCTCCATCTTTTTATCAAGCTATCTGTTTTAGGGTGGTGGGGAACATGGTAAGACCAGTGATTTCCATGACCATACTCCTGTTTCCACACTTCTTTTGCTGTGAATTGGGTTCCTCGATTGGAACCAATGCTGTGTGGGATACTGTGACAATGGATAAGGCATTTTGTAATTCCTGGATGTTAGTTTTGGCAGAAAATTGCATTCAGGGAAGGCAAATCCTTACCCATAGCAAATGTTTATTCAAGGATGGACAAAATGCAGACACTTGCATGATGGAAGTGGTCCATTGCAATCAACCTGCAACCAGGTAGTGGCCTGAACACCTCAGGAAAGGTGTCATATCAGGGACTCAGTGTTGCTGTCCACTGCTGACAGACTGAGCATGGGAAATGATGACTGTAAGTTCATGATGCTGAGCCCATGCATAACTTCATTGCTGCCACCATGACCACTCTGTCACATGAGCCCATTGGGCGTTGACAGAGTGTGCTGGGAAAAGAGGCTGATTGGTATCAACAGATGTGTCTTCCTAGCCACTTGATTATTGAAATTTGCCTTGCTGATATCATCCTTTAGTAAGCATTCTCATGGGACATAAATATCTTCATGTCTTTTGCCCATTGGGAGAGGTCTCTCCACATATATCTTCCCCAAATTTTATTGTCACCGATTTTCCAATCATGTTCTGTTCAAGTCCCTGTCATTAACCCAAAGCATTAGCCGCAGCCTATGAATCAATATATAATCACAATCTGGCCATTTAAATGAACAACCAGGTTCAATGCCCAAAGTCCTTCCCATTGGGTGGATTTCTCTTCCTCACTGCCCTTCAGAATTGTCCTAGGGAAGGGCTGTAGTGCTGCTGTTATCCACAGTTGGGTTACACCTGCATATTGAGCAGAACCATCTGGAAACTGTGTCTGAATTTTTTTCTTCTTCCATCAACTGATCATAGGGAACTCTCCATTATGGAATAGGTATAGGCTGGAGAGACAAGGCAATGTAGCAGAAGTGGGGACTATGGGCATTTGGAGCACTAATTCATATAACTTTATTGGGACTGCAATGCCTGTCTGATCCCAACATGTATAAATCACATCCATGATGCAAATTTCCTGTGCGTGCCCAACTTTATGACTTGGTGGGTCAGATAACACCCAGTTCATGATTGCAGCTCAGATACACGGTAACTTGGTGGCCCATTTTCAAGCATTTAGTTTCTCTAAACAAAGTAGCTGACCTAGATCTGTTTCTCAAAGGGAAAGTATTTCTCTTTCGATGAGAGCAGGACCTAGCTCCAAAATCCTAAATGTGCATGATGTAATTCACCTATAGGGGCTGCCAAAGTCTCCAAGCAGAATTCCTAGCTGCTGATGAAACTTCAAAAACCATTGGATCTGGTGGAGTATATGTCCCAAGTGGCAGAGCAACTTGCAAAACAGCCTGGACCTGTTTCAGACCCTTCTCTCAATCTACGCCCCACTGAAAACTAGTAGCTTTTCAGGTCACTCAATAAATAAGCTGGAATACACTCAAATAAGGAATATGTTGCCCCCCAAACCCAAGGGACCCAACAGGTATTGTGCTCTTTCTTGGTTATAGGAAAGGACATACAACAAGTTATCCTTTATCTGAAAAGGGATAGCTGGACAAGTCCCATTTATATGGCCCCTTAAAATTTTACTGAGGTAGAAGGGCCCTGAATTTTAGCTGGATTTATTCCCCACCCTCTAGATTCAGATGTCTTACCAATAAGTCTAGAGTAGTTGTTGTTCCCTCTCTCTAGGTCTAATCAGCATAATGTCATCAATGTAGTGGACTGATATGATGTCTTGTGGAAGGGAAGGTCCCTCAAGATTCCCACAAACTAAATTGTGACATAGGGTTGTGTAGTTGATATACTCCTGAGATAGGACAGTAAAGGTGTATTGCTGGACTTGTCATCTGAGAGAAAACACTTCTGGTGGGTAGTATGGACAGGTATTGAGAAAAAAGGATTTGCTAGATCAATAGCTACATGCTGGGTACCAGGGGATGTGTTAATTTGCTCAAGCAATGAAACCACATTTGGTACAGCAACTGCAGTTTGAGTTACCACTTCGTTAAGCTTGTGATAATCCACTGTCATTCTCCAAGATCTATCTGTCTTCCACAGAGGCCAAATAGAAGAGATGAGTGGGGATGTGGTGGGAATCATCACTCCTGTATCTTTGAGTCCTTGATGGTGGCATGAAGATCTGCAATACTTCCAAGAATGTGGTATTACTTTTGAATTACTATTTTCATAGGTAGAGGGAATTCTAGTGGCTTCCATTTGGCCTTTCCCACCACGGTAGCCCTCACTCTGCAAGTCAAGAGACCAATGAGGGGATTCCATCAGCTGCTAAGCATCCATATTCCATTTTTACATTCCAGAACTAGTGAAATAATCACATGATGGGTCTGGGGACCACTGGAAGCACTGTGAGATGTACTTGAGCTAGAAACCATAGATCACTTGACCCCCTAAAGCCTCTACTCTGACTGGAGGGCTACAGTGACATTTTGGGTTTCCTGGAAACAAAGTGAGTTCAGAGCCAGTGTCCAGTTATCCATCAAAGGTCTTAATATTTCTTTGCAGCAATGCAAAATTACCCAGTTAAAAGTTTGTAGGTACCTTTGAGGAAGGCTGGAAGAAAGACTAACAGTATAAACTTTTGGTCAAGTGAAGGGGTCCTGCCTTGTGGGATCTGGTTTCTCCTTCATTCAAAGGGTTCTGGGTTTATAAGTTGTCTCAAGTCTGTGAATTGATTGAGAGCTGAGAGTCTCTGTATTTATGATTCAAGTTAACATTTGTTTAATTGACCTAAAACTTTACAGCTTATATATATCAAGTAAGAATTTAATAGGCTTCCTATGTCTTTCATTTATAGAAATGATTTGATTAACTAGACAAAGTAGCAGTTTGTGCTAATTAGACTATGTGCAATGCTGCTTTCACCCTACTACTGTGCATTACAGTAAGTACACCTACTTCGCCTTTGGCAATTGAGCAAACCACTTGGCCTCTGTCTCCCAAAGGGTAGGCTTCCACCCACTTCATTTAGATCACCCAACTGAGGGGCTGGCCCTGTGGCTTAGCGGTTGAGTGCGCATGCTCTGCTGCTGGCGGCCCGGGTTCAGATCCCGGGTGCACAGCGACGCACCGCTTCTCAGGCCATGCTGAGGCCACGTCCCACATACAGGAACTAGAAGGATGTGCAGCTATGACATACAACTATCTACTGGGGCTTTGGGGAAAAAAGATAAATAAATAGATCACCCAACTGAGAGGCTGCAGTTCCCACTGTAAGGTCTGGCCTACAGAGAAGAGCAGTCACAGAGCTCTTCAAGGATGCTGGGGCCTACTTTCTAATTTATTTCTCAAAGTATTTGTCAAAAGTGTGTCCTCTGGGGCTGGCCCAGTGGCATAGTGGTTAAGTTCACACACTCTGCTTCTGTGGCCTAGGGTTCGTGAGTTTGGATCCCAGGCATGGGCCTGCACACCGTTCATAAAGCCATGCTGTGGCAGCATGCCATACACAAAGTGGAGGAAGACTGGCACAGGTGTTAGCTCAAGGACAATCTTCCTCAAGCAAAAAGAGGAAGATTGGAAACAGATGTTAACTCAGGGCGAATTTTCCTAACAAAAAAAAAAAATGTGTGTCCTCTGGACCATCCCAGCATTATTGAGTAGGTCTTAAATCACAAATCCCCTCTAAAGTTCCAATCTCCCTGTGCTTTGAATTCCTTCCTCTACAACAAACCAAGGGAGATCCAGCATTTCCATACTGCTTATGGTGGTCCATCTTTTGATCAGCCAACCAACCCAAACAACTCTTAGAGCCCTTTTTTATCTCCCAAGGTTGCAACATTAAATTCAGAATCTTGGCTAGTGGGCCCATATCAATAAATTTGGCCTGATCCAACTTTGTGTGCCTTCCACCATTATCTCATATCCGTAATATCCATTCCCACACATATTTTCCAGATTTTGTTTTCATAAATTACAAAATCAAGTAGTTCTTGTGGAGAGAAGAGCACCTTGTCATGAGCCACACTTTGTACCTCACCTTTAGGGGCTTGCTGGGACTTGAGTCTAGTCGTATGTGGCTAATCTCTCAGGGGAGGCCATTACTGTTTTCTAAAGGAATATAAGGTTAATCCCCACAGACAGAGGTGGAAAGATGGATACCTCTTTGGATTCAGAGGCTGCTACCACTTGGGGAGGAGAATACCACTGCACTGATGTTGAGGAGGCCACTTCCACTGGCAAAGAAGACTCATCAGAATTTATGAGCTCGATATCCCACTTTATCAGGGTCATTCTACAAGTTCCCATCCCACATTAGAACATCCCGTTCTTTCCCAGTAAATGTCCTCACTTTAATAGTATACACTCTAGGAGCGTGGGAGTACAACTTGCCTTAAAATATAACCAATCACACTTTGATTTTCAGCCATTTCAGCCCTGCCAGGTGATACAACTCTTCCTCAGGTACACCTAGAAGCTTTTAAAGGCATTGATGCAAGCCTAAACTGGTTATATGAATTTTTGTGCTCATCCATTTTTTTTCATCAGTTTGTCCAAGGTCATTAGGAGGAACCAGTCAACACCTTTATATTCCTTAGTTTCCAAATGTGTTCAAAAGTATTATATACAGAGTTACTTAGTTCCTTGCTTCTTATAAGCGGTTGATTAGCAGTATCTAATGAATATATTTTGTTTATATCTAGAAACACTTCAAACCCTGAACTATCAGTGCTCTGATAGAGTTATTAGGGTGTTTAAATCTAATCAGATTAGAGAGGCAATTCCAGAAACCTCAGAACTAATTCAGAAAACTCATCCTTAAAATTCTGTTCCTCTAGAGCCACTTTCAGTACAAAGAGCTATGTTAGTCAGGATTCTCCTGAAAAACAGAAACAATAGGACAGATATAGATAGAGAAATAGGTACATACATGTCTACATACATATAAAAGGAGATTTATTATAGGAATTAGTTCAGTAGTTTATGGAGGCTGGGAAATCTATCTGCCCTCTGCAAGCTAGAGAACCAGGAAAACCCAAGGTATAATTCAGTCCAACTCTGAAGGCCTGGGAACCAGGAGAGTTGATACTGTAAATTCTAGTTCTAGGCAAAGGGTCTGAGAATAAGGGGGCCAGTGTTGCAAGTCACAGAGTTAAAAGCCCCAAGAACCAAAAGCACTGATATTCTAGGAAAAAAAGGACATCCAGCTCAGGACAAAAGATAAGGATTTGCCCTTCCATAAGTTTTTGTTCTATTTGGGCCCTCTTTCATATTGGATGATGCCTTCCCACATGGAGGAGGGTGGATTTCTTTACTCAGTCTACTGATTCAAATGCTAATCCCTTTCAGACACTCTCACAGACACACTCAGGTGTAATGTTTTGCCAACTACCTGGACAATCCCTAACCCAGTCAAGTTGACAAAATAATATTAACTCTAAGTCCACCCCTTGTCAACTGGACACCTAACACATTGCAATAAATCATATTAATCTCCAAATAAAGACAATAATGTCTTTCTTAATTCTGCCTAAAATGATACTTGTATAATACATATAACAGAAAACAGACTAATTCCTTCTCCAGAAGAGGAGGGAAAGTCCTTAAGTCATGTTTACTCTTCTTATATCTTGTAACAAATAGTATGATGTAAAATTAATAATACTTATATGTATGAAATAAAGTCAATACATGTCATGTTGCATGGTAAGGGAATAAGATAGAATTAAAAACAAAGATATTTGCTTAATATATGTATATATATATATACACAAACGTGTTCATAACAAAATAATGAAGAAAGTCTCATGAAAATTACAGTTCTCCTTTCTGTAACTGGTCATGAAGTCAGAGCTTATATTTATACCTACCTTCTTTCACTACCCATTCTGCATTCTTTTTGCTTCATGAAGCATGTCAAATAGTTGAGGTTCTTTATCTGGTTGAGGGACCCAAAACTTCGTTCCTGAAGAGTCTGGGCCATTGCTAGTATTGCTTGGATTGGGTTGTTGCTGTTTCCCGTTGACCTTCATCACAGGGCATTGTAAAGTAAGATACTCTGTAAGGCATGGTCTGCACTCCAAACACTCTTTTTTACACCCATTTTAGTAATTGTCCAATTTCCCTTTGGTATTGACAGATTCTTTGCTTCACCAAACATGAATCAGGATCCTGAACCTTCTCCTAGGACCATCTGTGCACTTTCTTGTAAAATCCTTAACAAGAATGCTGCTAAGTCTATGTAGCAAGAGTCATGAATAATAGCTGATAACAGATAAGGTGCTATGACTCATTGGATCAGATTCAACATTGGAGCCCCAGACCATGCAAGCAACTCTGTAAGTGTGCACCTTTGAAGACTTTGTTTTCATTCCTGACTGATTGATTGGGGATCCATTGGTGAATCCAACTTCTAAACCAGTGGTCAAGACAAAAATCCCTTGTAGCTGGTAGAGAAAGATTTTTATTTTTAAGATTTTGAATACAATCTAGAAGCTTGATTAGAGTCTCAGACAAACAGAGGTTGGGTTACAATGCTAGGTTTCTCTGTTTGTAAGAAGCTGAATGATAGTCCCAGACAAACACAAGTTGAGCTAGAGTCCAAAGTAAGCACCTGTGTGTGAGAAACTGGGTTAGGGTCCCAAGTTTCTTTCTTCTTAAGTATAAAGGTCCCGTTACTTATGAACATGGGAGCTTCTCAGTGGATTGAAAACCTCCTTGTTGAGCCCTTGCTGAAAATGTGCCCTTCCAACTCTGTCTGCTTCCTTTCTTCTTGACATGATTGTACTAATGATAATCTGGAACTTCAGTGGCCCCTTGGAAAACTAAAAACTTCCCTACTGGATCCTTAAACCGCTTCCTTGCCATCACAGCTGCTCCTGCTTCCTCCTTTATTGCTTTGGATCTTCCCTACAGTTCCCTTGAATCATTTTGTATGCCCTCCTGCAAGCCCATACCTCCTCCATCCCTCTGACCACCCTCCTAGACATTTTCCTTCCCACTTCAGCCCCTCAGCTCCCTAAAGCCACTTGAACTTTAGGCCCCCTACCCTCTACTGAAAGCTCTTGAGGGACTGAGGGACCCCCAAAGCAACCACCTCAGGCTGAAAAGAAAAATAATCCCATTAGGAAACAGCACTGATGTATCCACCCAGTTGGGTGAGGGAGACATCCAGCCAGCTGCTAAATGTTTCTTGAGTAACTGGCCTAAAATTTTCTCCGCAGACTCCACCAGATTATGTGTGAGGACAAAAGAAAATCTTAAAGGTCTCTTCCACCAATATTGGTAACCACATAATCAAAACTTGTCTCACTTGCCAGAATACTATTTAGATGAAAATATAAAGTGGAGATAAAACAATGAGATAGTCTTACTATGTTTTACTGAGTCAGGCTTAAATTTTAGAATAAAAGCCATAAGATCGCTATTTGCAACTGTCTTTAAGTTTATGTTGTTTCTTTGTGTATGTATATATGCATCTATGTTATGTATACATGAAATTTTTCTACCTAAGGATGATATTACCAAATTAATTTATAAAATCCCATAGACGAGTCCAATTCGAATTGGGTTAAAGATAAATGAGCACTTCTATAAATTAAGTATTCAAAAAATTCTCAGAAATGTAGAAACTAATCCATTTTTTTTAATTCACATGGTTGAAGATAATCTTTGGTAAATAAAGCTAGTTTTTCAAATTGTTGGTAAAATAGAAACAGGCCTTTCTTCAGAGTTGTCAGCAGTTAGTACAGTACAGACATAAAATTTTTTTCTACCTATATTTAGTAGTCAAATAAGCTTCTACTATCTCTACTAGATACTTAAGATTATAAAACCATAAATCCAACCAAGGGCAAAATTTACAATAAAAATAAATTGCTTGATGGATGTCAAGTACAGTCGAAAATTTTTGAAAAGGAAAAAAAAAAGGAAGAATCATACGTTTAACTTTGGGGCTCTTTGCTTCTGAGATTTTTTCCATACTTGCCTAATTTGTCAACAATGAAAATGACTTAAGATGATGGCTAGATTTTTTTATTTAGCTCATGAAATTTTCATTATCAGTTCCAACATAATTGATAAGCACAAGTGAATTAAATAGATGTTAGCGAGATAAAATTTATAAGTGATCTTATCAATAATATTGCTTTATAATATTTTGCTTCTTTACTTTTCCATTTACATTTTTAACCTCAGTTTTATTGAGATATAATTGATGTGTAAAATTATATTATTTTATTGTAACATTGTATTAGTACAATAAAATGATTTGTAAATGATTACCACAATAAGTTTGGTTAACATCCATCAGCTCACATAGTTACAAAATTTGTTTATCTTGTGATGAGAACTTTTAAGATCTACTCTCTTAGCAACTTTTAATATAAAATATATTACTGTTAACTACAGTCACTATGCTCTGCATTGCATCCCTAGAACTTATTTATCTTATAACTGGAAGTTTGTACATTTTAATCACCTTCACCCATTTTTCCCATCTTCTACCCATTGCCTCTGGCAACCACCTATCCGTTCTCTGTTTCTATGAGTTTGGTTTCTTTAGGTATCACATATAAGTGAGATCATACTGTATTTTTGTTTCTCTGTCTGACTTATTTCACTTAGAATAGTGCTCTCAAGGTTTAATCATCTTGTTTCAAATGGCAGGATTTGCTTCTTTTTTATAATTGATTAATATTCCATTGTATACATATACCTAATTTTCTTTATACATTTATCTGTTGATGGACACTTAGGTTGTTTCCAAGTCTTGGCTGTTGTAAATTACGCTTCAGTGAACATGAGTATGCATATGTCTTTTCAAATTAGTATTTTCATTTTCTTCAGATAAGTACCCAGAAGTGGAAATGCTGAATCATATGGTAGTTCTATTTTTAAATATTTGGTGGAACCTCCATGTTGTTTTCCATAGTGGCTACTCCAATTTACATTCCTACAAGCAGTGCACAAGGGATCCTTTTTCTCCACATCCTCACCAACACTTATTAATTCTTGTCATTTTTTTTTTATGGTCATGCATTTTATTTTATTTATTTGTTTATTTTGGTTATTGCAGTAACATTGGTTTATAACATTGTATAAATTTCAGGTGTACATCATTATACTTCTATTTCTGCATAGATTACATCAAGTTCACCACCCAAATACTAATTACAACCCATCACCACACACATGGGCCGAATTATCCCTTTCACCCTCCTCCCTCCTGACCCTTCCCCTCTGGTAACCATCAATCCAATCTCTGTCTCTATGTGTTTGTTTATTGTTGTTATTATCTACTACTTAATGAAGGAAATCATACAGTATTTGACCTTCTCCCTCTAACTTATTTCACTTTGCATAATACCCTCAATGTCCATCCATGTTGTCACAAATGCCTGGATTTCATCGTTTCTTATGGCTGAGTAGTATTCCATTGTGTATATATACCACATCTTCTTTATCCATTCATCCCTTGATGAACACTTAGGCTGCTTCCAAGTCTTGGCTATTGTGAATAATGCTGCAATGAACACAGGGGTGCAGGTATCTTTACACATTGGTGTTTTCAAGTTCTTTGGATAAATACCCATCACTGGAATAGCTGGATCATATGGTAGTTCTATCCTTAATTTTTTGAGGACTCTCCATACTGTTTTCCATAGTGGCTGCACCAGTTTGCACTCCCACCAGCAGTATATGAGAGTTCCCTTCTCTCCACATCCTCTCCAACATATGTTGTTTCCTGTCTTGTTAATTATAGCCATTCTGACGGGCGTGAGGTGATATCTCATTGTAGTTTTGATTTGCATTTCCCTGATAATTAATGATTTTGAACATCTTTTCATGTGTCTGCTGGCCATCTGTATATCTTCTTTGGAGAAATGTCTGTTCAGGTCTTTTGCCCATTTTTTAATTGGGTTGTTAGTTTTTTTGTTGTTGAGGTGCATGAGTTCTTTATATATTTTGGAGATTAACCCCTTATCAGATGTATGGTTTGCAAATATCTTCTCCCAATTGTTAGGTTGTCTTTTCATTTTGTTGATGGTTTCCTTTGCTGTGCAGAAGGTTTTTAGTTTGATGTAGTCCCATTTGTTTATTTTTTCTATTGTTTCTCTTTCCCAGTCAGACATGGTGCTTGAAAATATCTTGCTAAGACCGATGTCAAAGAGCGTACTGCCTATATTTTCTTCTAGAAGTTTCATAGTTTCAGGTCTTACATTCAAGTCTTTCATCCATTTGGAGTTAATTTTTGTGTATGGTGTAAGGTAAGAGTCTACTTTCATTTTTTTGCATATGGCTATCCGGTTTTCCCAACACCATTTGTTGAAGAGACTTTCTTTTCCCCATTGTATGTTCTTGGCTCCTTTGTCGAAGATTAGCTGTGCATAGATGTGTGGGTTTATTTCTGGGCTTTCGATTCTATTCCATTGATGTGTGTATCTGTTTTTGTGCCAGTACCATGCTCTTTTGGTTACCATAGCTTTGTAGTATATTTTGAAATCAGAGAGTGTGATACCTCCAGCTTTGTTCTTTTTTCTCAGGATTCCTTTAGCTATTCGGGGTCTTTTGTTGTTCCATATAAATTTTAGGATTCTTTGTTCTATTTCCGTGAAAAATGTTGTTGGAACTTTGATAGGGATTGCATTGAATCTATAGATTGCTTTAGGAATATGGACATCTTAACTATGATAATTCTTCCAATCCAAGAGCACGGAATATCTTTCCATTTCTTTGTGTCTTCTTCAATTTCTTTCAGCAATGTTTTATAGTTTTCAGTGTACAGATCTTTCACCTCTTTGGTTAAGTTTATTCCTAGGTATTTTATTCTTTTTGTTGCAATTGTAAATGGGATTGTATTCTTAATTTCTCTTTCTGCTACTTCGTTGTTAGTGTATAGAAATGCAACTGATTTTTGTATGTTGATTTTGTATCCTGCAACTTTACACACAGTCAACACAGTCCTGCCCCGTGTGTGCGCCCTGACCTCCCAACGTAGACCCAGTCTCTCCATGGCAGGAGCCCCACACACTCCACCACCACCCCACATTCTCCACCCCCTCCTTGTACACGCCCTGCCCCACTGAAGTGAGGCTCAGTTGCCAGGCTGCAGGGAATCCAGTCACCAGTGTATGTGGGCCCACAAGTTGCCTGAGGGCTAGTTGCTGGGTGGGGCCAGTCTCTAGGGTGGGCTGCCCGCCCTGGCTGAGCTGGATTAAATCAATGCTCTAGTGGGTGGGGCAGACCTGGGCTAGCAAGCCCCAGGCAGAACTCCAATGTCTTCTGTGTCAGCACACCCACACCAGGCCACAACAGTGGCCGCCGCCAATGTCCCAGTCCCCGGAGAGGTCTCACTTCTCAATGAGATGCACTCAGGGCCTATCAGGTGAGTCTCTTTCCACCAAAGCACTGTGCACCTTTCTTTCTGGTGATTTTAGGATGCTTTCTGAGGCAGGTGAGTTTGCGCACGGGCCCTTTAAGAGCCAGTTTTAGTTTCTTTGTGAACCAGCTTTTCTGGGGGTACTCCCCAATGTTTTAGTAGCAGGCAAAGTCAGATATTATGCGGCTGGTCTCGATTGTTCTGGGGCCACAAAATGCCCACAGCAGGGGTGCTCCCCTGCTCAGGGCCCTGTTCCTCCAGGGAGGCTATATACCTGTGGGCTGCTCCCAGGCTGCTGCGAAGCTGGCGGCTTGTGAAGGTGGCATTTTTTCTCTCCAGAAGGGAGTTTCTGCCTCTTCCACCTCAATTAGGATTGTCCGTTGTTGCAGAAGTTCCTCTTACACATTTTTCAGTTCTGTCTCAGGGGTAATTTTTCCACGAGTAGTTGTAAATTGGCTGTGTCCGCGGGAGGAGGTGAGTTCAGAGTCTGCCTACGCCACCATCTTGACTCCCCAATTCTTGTCATTTTGATAATAGCCATTCTAACAGATGTGAGGTGATATCTCATTGTGGTTTTGATTCTCATTTCCCTGATGATTTGTGATGTTGAGTATATTTTTATGTATTCATTGGGCATTTGTATGTCTTAGAAAAATGTCTATTCAGATCCTTTGCCCATTTTTTTAATCAGATTGTTTCCTTGTTTGGTTTTGCTATTGAGTTGTATGGTTCTTTATATAATTTAGATATTAAGCCCTTATCAGATGTATCATTTGCAAGTATTTCCTTCCATTCCTTAGGTTTCTTCTTTATTTTTTTT
This sequence comes from Ceratotherium simum simum, assembly GCF_057802395.1. Classification (NCBI taxonomy): domain Eukaryota; kingdom Metazoa; phylum Chordata; class Mammalia; order Perissodactyla; family Rhinocerotidae; genus Ceratotherium; species Ceratotherium simum. Next base: position 76,070,480 of record NC_141902.1, on the reverse strand, counting down.
TGATGATTTTCTTTCATGTGCATAAGCTTTTCAGTTTGATTTAGTACCACTTGTTTATTTTTTTATTAATTCATTTATTTATTGGTGAGGAAGATTGGCCCTGAGCTAACATCTGTTGCCAATCTTCCTCTTTTTCCTTGAGGAAGATGGTCCCTGAGCTAACATCCATGCCAATCTTCCTCTATTTTGTGTGTGGGAGGCCACCACAGCATGACTTGAGGAGCAGTGTGTAGGTATGAGCCTGAGATCCGAGCCCACAAACCCCAAGCCACCGAAGCAGAGCGTGCAAACTTAACCACTACACCACCAGGCTGGCCCCCCACTTGTTTATTTATGCTTTTGTTGCCTTTGCTTTTGGAATAAGATCCAAAAAGTCATTACCAAGAACAATGTTAAGAAGCTTACTATCTATGTTTTCATTTATCATTTTTATGGTTTCAGGTGTTATGTTCAAGTCTTTAATCCATTTTGAGTTAATTTTTGTGTAAGGTGTAAGATAACAGTGGATTTCATTCTTTCGCATGTGGCTGTCCAGTTTTCCATCTCATGTATGACATCCCTTCTAATAGGTGTGAGGTTATTTCTCACTGTGGTTTTGATTTGTATTTTCCTAATGATTTGTGGTGTTGAGCACCTTTTCATCTATCTGTTAGCCACTTGTATATCTTCCTTGGAAATAAGTCTATTGAATTTCTCTGACTATTTTTTAATCAGATTATTTGATTTTTTTTTTTGCTACTGAGTTGTATCAGTTATTTATATATTTTGGATATTAACCCCCGTCAGATATACGATTTGCAAATATTTTGTCCAATTACTTTCCACTTTGTTGATGGTTTTCTTTCTTGTGCAGAAGCTTTTTAGTTGGAAGGAGTTTTGCTTGATTATTTTTCTTTTGTTCTCTTTGCTTTCAGTGTCAGTACAAAATGTCATTGCCAAGATTGATGTCATGGACCTTACTCATTATGCTGACTTGGAGGAGTTTTATGGTTTCAAGTTTTGTGTCCAAATCAAGTCAGTTTATAAAATTTATAACATTTCAATAATTGTTTTATAATGTTTTCATTTGTTTTATAATATGTTTTACGATAATTCTATTTAATAATATGTCTATTTAAAAATAATTTCACAAACCTTTTTGGTAGCTTAAAACTATAAAGCTATACTAACTTAAGGTAAAGAAGGATAATCTTTGAATATAAAGATTATTTCAAAATAAGATAAAATATTGAAACATTAGCTGCTGAATATGTTTATCTACTTTTGGTACCTTAATTTTAATGGTATAGAAAAGTCAAATATATTTTTTTCTATTTTAAATGTGAGAAAGTGTACTATGAAAAAGTCATATGCCTCTAGAAAATTATTAAATAATGTATTCACAGATTTGCTACAGAATGATAGTATGTGTCATCGAGTTAACAGCTGCTTGCTTTCTAGTTTTCTCTGTAAAAGAAAGGAGACCATTGGCTAAAAACTCTAATTATATATTTAAATGAAATTACTAGACTTAATACAGGTAAAGAAAAAAACCTCTAATACAGGAAGATAAGGCATCTTTTTGATAAGGAAAGGTATGAAGGGATGTTTTTCTAGAGGGAAAAGGAGAATTTTTTCCTAAAGTATAATGAATGATTCTTCCAGATTGAGAAAGAGGACAAGAGTAAGAAAAAAACTGAATGGATATTAGAAAAAAAGTTGTATAGGGATTGTGGGAGAGGAATCATGGAAAAGAAATCTTATCTTGTGTGGTCAAACCTGATCAAGATTGGGATGAATTTATTTATAAGATAACTTTTATAAGTTAGCCTAGAATTAATAGTAGAGTGATGCAAAATTAGAATTAGGCTCTCCCTCTCTTCTACAAAAGCAAAGTTTTTACGAGATTATTGGTATGCTCTTAATAAAAAATTAAGTTTTCCTTTTCCTATTTGGTATTCTGCCTGGGAAATCAATATTTTGTGTCTTAAAATAATTTCCTGTGCTTTATGTTTTGTCAAGTCACTGATTACTTAAGAAAACTGAGTCCTCTCAATATTAAAGTAACTAGAAGTTTTACAGCTGTGTAAATTCTTTATTTGCCTTTGAAATATTTCAGTTGTCACTTTAGTTAAATGGATGTTCTGTGAGCCTGTTTAGTCAAGTGTTCAAATATTTTGAAATTTTAGACACCTTCCCCAAATCAAATTCTAAATGGAGCCTTTTTGTCCTCAAACTAACTTTGAGATTTGCCAGAGGACCCCTGGATATTCTCAAAGGACTGGCCTCTCACTTTGTAAAATGGAGCTGCTAAACTAATTATATGTATTTGATCTGTTAGATTACATGAGAAGCATTGACAAATAGAAAATTATAATAAACCTTTTTAGATTATGTGTGTGTGGATATATGTTACTCATACAGGTATTCTGGAAATTGTATGAATTTCACAGAAATGTGTCAATACCCTCATTGTGCAGTTATGTTTATATGTTGTATATGACAAAAATAACTACTTTATCTTATTAAATGAACTCTCATCTGAACTTTCACCATGGCCTTTTTACGTCATTAGTCATTAACATTAACAGACAGTTATTGTTTTGTTTTGATTCTTCTCCAAAAGTGTTTACAAACACCTACAGGCAAGAATGCTACATGATGGTAACACTTGTAAAACTGTGAGACCACACCTCTGGACTGTGTAAGAATTTCCAGAAGTAATGAAGAAGCTCATGGATTCATGAAAATACTAACCCAAGATCTAGTAGAACAAATTAGTACAGGGGGATGAATGAACTGATAGGACAATTATAATTTTTATAAATTTTATTTAAACTTCAGTGTTTTTAAAAGTACTTTTATTTCCATATAGAAGGGAGTTTTTTCGCCTAAGCTACATGTAAGTTATAGTGTTTTGGTAAAATATACCTTTGTGAACAACGATGAAACAATTCCTATTTTCTCCGTAACTGATTCCTCCAGAATTCAAAAACTGTTAGTGAGTATTCTTACTTTATGGCAATATTTTTATTTTCATAATTTCAATAAGAATCTGCTCTCCTTGTTACAGAACACAATTGGAAACATTGGTTATATTACCAAGGCTTTAACTGGAATGTCATATTTGAGAATGATGTGCATGGAATCATATATGATCAGACAGATTAAAGGAACTAAGTTTGACTTTAATGAGCCAGTGCTTATAACACTCCCCTCTTGGAAAAATCAGCCTGTAGCTGTCTCATTGGGTTTCCCACCTTACAGGTCAGTAAGGAAGGTCACTACCTGGCAAGCTCAGGAATCTCAGGATATTCTTGGAACCTCTAGAAGAGAGAAATTCACCCAGTCTATAGGTATTATAGGTTAAATTGGGTGTCAGGCCTTTGCTTGGCTTCCTAGCTGCGAGAGGCTTTGAAAAGTCCAATCTGAGAGTCCTTATGAAAAGTTCCAGCAAAGCTGGAACTAAAGAGACCTACATTACCAATCACTCTTCTTGCTGTACATATGTAAATAATCAGACCACATTTAATGATATTAAACATTTTACAACCAAAATTAGTCTTACTTTGCTTATCTCTGATTGAATGGTGGCAACTGTAGGGAAAGAAATTATGTTTCAGTGGAAACTGTAATATACACTTTTGGAATCTGCCTTGCACCTTTTGCCAGTCCAAGCCAAAGCCTGAATTCTTCTAGTTTCTGTCAATATATGACTAGAACTCTCCAAATTAGCATTTCAAATTTTTCTTCCTTCTGACTTGGAATCATTGAGAACTATAACTGCCCTTCTTTCATGGCTCTGCAAGTTGAAGATAATTGGCTTGATAGAAACCTCAGAGAAATCACCACAACAGATTACATATGTAATCTGTAAGGCCAATTTATGTAATTCTTTGTGCCTTTGGGTCGTGCACTGGCCGAATCACATATATACCACTTTTATTTCATGATGCGGTATTTCAGTGCACTCCCAAATTTATGACTTGGTCAGTCACATAACACCCAGTTAATGATGGGAAGCTCTAGTTGCATGGTAACATGGTGGCCCATGGTCAAGTATTCAGTCTCTAGTAGGCACAGTAGCAGGTCAAGAGGCTGACAAATGCTCCAAACAAAATCCCTATCTGTCAGTGACACTTTCAGAACCACAGTTTTTCCTGAAATATGTGGCTCAAATGGCAAAACAGCTTGCACATCATGCTGGACCTGTTGTAGGGCCTTCTCTTATGCTCAGCCCAAAACTACCAGCTTTTCTTTCCTTTTTTTTTTTTTTCGTGAGGAAGAGCAGCCCTGAGCTAACATCCACGCTAATACTCCTCTTTTGCTGAGGAAGAACAGCTCTGAGCTAACATCTATTGCCAATCCTCCTCCTTTTTTTTCCCCAAAGCCCCAGTGGATAGTTGTGTGTCATAGTTGCACATCCTTCTAGTTGCTGTATGTGGGACGCGGCCTCAGCATGGCCGGAGAAGCAGTGCATTGGTGCGCGCCCGGGATCCGAACCCGGGCCACCAGTAGCGGAGCGCGCACACTTAACCTCTAAGCCATGGGGCCAGCCCACTAGCAGCTTTTCTGGTCACTGGTATTTATAACCACCTTGTTCTGCTACAAATTCTGTATTCCCTTTGCCTCAGCAAGCACCTCAGCTAGTCTTGGTTTCTTAGCTGGTTGAGTGACTCAAACTTTTATTCCTGAAGGGTATAGGTCATTACTAGTCCTGCTTGGATTGCTTTGTTGTAGTTTTCCATTGACCTTAATCACAGGGCATTGTAATACTAAGAGAAACAGTAAGGAATCTCCTGTATGCCAGCTTTACTCTTCCTTGCCTCCATTGTAGAGTAGTTCTCTAATTTACCTTTAGTTGTGACAAAGATTTTTTTACTTCATCCAACTTCAGCCAGTCTCCTGAAACTTCTCCTAGGCACATCTGTGCAATTTCTTGTAAAATTCTTAGCAAGAACCATGCTAACCAGTATAGCAAGTGTCCATCATCGTCTATATTTTATCACCCTCAATATCCAGTCGGGTTTCTCATTTTTCACCATACACCAAGTGATGTCTGGTAACTGTGCACTGTCTTCAGCAAGAATCTTGTTAGCTCAGTTTAGCCAAAATTGTCTTACACTTCATGTTACTGCCTAGTAATTTTCCATCCACTGACCACCAACAGGCTCCTTAGCTATAAAATACAACTTGTCCATGCTGTATTTGGAACTGAGCCCTGTTCTATATGAGGTCTCTTTTCCCCTATTGCAATAATCTTGAAAAAAACCCTGGTTTTTTCCTGCTTTAACTGTTGTGTATCTCTGGTTTATCTTTGACAGTTATGGTGCTGCAACTTGGATGGGATCAGATTCATCATTAGAACCCCAGATGCCTCACTCAGGATCCTAAGCATGCACCTTTCAAGACTTTTGTCTTCAATTCTGACTGATTGATTGAGGATCCTTTGGTGAGTCTGACTCCAAAACCATTGTATGACACAAATGTCCCTTGAAGCTGGTATTGGCAGATTTTAATTCCTAAAATGTTGATTATACTCTAGAATATAGGTTAGAGTCCCAAACAGAGAGATGCTAGGTTAGAGTGCTAGGGTTCTCAGTTTTTAAGAGGCTGGGTTAGAGTCTCAGGCAAGCAGAAGCTGGGTTAGAATCCCAAGATTTTCTGTTCATAATTATAAAGGTACCATTAGTTAAGAAAATGGGAGCTTCTCAGTGGACTGAAAACTTCCTTCTTGAACACCTGCTGACTATATGCTCTACCAACTCTTGCTTCTTCCTTCTTTTCAGTATGATTTTTCTAAGGATAATTTAGAACTTCAGTGGCCTCTTGGGAGACTGAAAATCTTCCCAAACTGGCTCTTTAATCCTCTTCCCTGGCATCACAGCTGCTCCTGCTTCCTCCTTTACTGCTTTGGATCTTCCCTTCAGTTCCCTTGAATCCTTTGATATGTTTCCCTTCAAATCCTTACCTCTTCCGTCCCTCTGTCTACCATGCCAGAATTTTCCCTTTCCAATTCAGTCCCTTAGCTTCCTACAGTCACTTGAGCTTTATGCCCCCTACCCTCCAGTGAGGGCTTTCAAGAGACTAAGGGACTCCCGAAGGCAATCACCTCAAGCTGAAAAGAGAAGTAAAAACCATTTGGAAAAAGAATTGGATGTTTTGACCACTCAGATGGGTTTTGGAGACATCAAGACAGCTTCTTGATATATCCTCAGTTACTGGCTTAGAATTTAGTCTGCAGCCTCCATCAGATTACATGCCAGGGCAAAAGAAAATGTTAACAGTCTCCTCCATAGATATCGGTAAACAGGTAACCTTAACTTGTCCCATGTCCCAGAACAGTCCACATGAAAATGTAAGTGGAGATAAATCAGTGAGATTGTATCACTATGTTTGATTGTTTAATGGCCAAATTTTAGAATGAAAGCTATAAAATCTCTGCTGGCATCTGTCTGTATGTTTTTGTATGTGTATACATATATATGCTTGTATGTTATGTACACATGACATTTTCTACACCTGGGTGATATTACCAAATTAATTTATAAAATCTCTTAAAAGCACTATATTCAAATTGGCTTATAGATAAATGGGCACATCTATAAATTAAGTATTTCTAAACTCTTTTTTTTCCCAGTAACTTTATTGAGGTCATAATGGTTTATAACATTGTGTAATCTCTTGGAAATATAGAAATATATTTATTATTTTAAGTTCACAATACCTGGGATAAACTTTACTAAATAAAGCTGGGTTTTAAAGTTGTTGGTAAATAAAAACAGGCATTTCTTCTAAGTTGTCAGCATTAAATTTAATTCGGACGTATAAATTTTTTCTAATCTAGGTTTAGTAGACAAACAACCTTATGTTATCTCTGTAGAAGTTTAAGATTACAAAACTATAAATTCAACCTAAGAACAAAAATATACAATAATAATGAATTGCTTACTTCATGCGAAACACAATAGTGGTAGAGAATCTTTACATGGTGGGGTTACTGAATCATTCATTCCTCAAGGGTCTAGGTCATTACTACTGCTTGGTTGAGGTGATGTAATTTTCTGTTAACTTTAATCACAGGGAATGGTAATACTAAAAGAAACCCTAAGGGATATCCTGTGTTCCAGACATACTCTCCCTTACCTCAATTGTAGAGTAGTTGTACAATTCCCCTTTGGTAGTGATATAGATCCTTGGCTTCACCAAATGTTAGGCTCATGAACTTTCTCCAAGGGCCATCTGTGCACTTCCTTCTAAAATTCTTAGCAAGAATCCTGATAAATCAGTTTAACAAAGGTATCTCATCCTCCATGTCTGATTACCCTCAATGTTTAATTAAGTTTCTCATTTTCTACCATCCACCAGGTGATGTCTGGTAAGCGTGGCCTGTCTTCAGCAACGATGTTTAGCCAAAATTCCCTTATATTTCGTGTTTATAGCTAGTAATTTTCCATCCACTGAGCCCCTCAGGCTTCTTGGCTCTAAATTTTGACTTGCACATGCTGTCTTCAGAATTGATCCTGGTTCAGTAAGGAAGATTCTTTTACCATAATAAAATAGTCTTGAATAAATCTGCTTTTACCACTTTAACTATTTTTCATCTATGAATTTTCTCTTACAATAGTCAGAAACAATCATCCTAGCCAGCACCCAAATGTCCTTCCTAGTATGTTGATTCACAGGCATGAGGAGCCCAATGTGGCCAGGTAGACATCTTAACTTCCATTCAGGGGACTCATTGTTTTCTGTTATGGTAGAAACATTTCTTCCTCTGGAACAAGAACTCTAGGTCATCAGAACCTAAAGTCAAAGAAATAGGAAGAAAAAATGATCCCACTCCCATTCCCATCCCTTGATTCTTGGACCCATGAATCCTGGATATAACATAAGAGCACCATATATTGGATGCTGATTCAGAGCGTATATAGCCTCCTGGAACCTTATTACAGCCCTGCAACACCTTGCCACCTAGCTGGCTCTGTAATTGAGTCTTATGGGCCCATCTACCATTCTGTGGAGCTAGTTTCTTCAGAATGATGAGGAACATGCTAACATAGTGAATTACATGTGCATAGGCCCTTGATCTGAAACAATGCTGTATGGTATTGTTTGACAATGGATAAGGCATTCTGTAGGTAAATAGATGGTTGTTTTGTTGACACATTGTCTGCTGGGAAGGCAAATTGGTATCCAGAGGCAAGGTGTATTCCAGCAAGGAGAAAACACTGCTGCTTCCATGATGGAAGCAATCTGATGTAGTCAACCCGCCCCCAGGTAGATGGCTGAACACTTAGTGCCATATCAGGAACTTAGTGTTGCTGTCTGCTGCTGGTTGATTGGGATCTCAGCTTTGGTAGTGGAAGTCAATGTTGTTGGGCCCATGCATGACCTCCATCCCTGCCACCATGGTCATTTAGTTCATGAGCTCTTTGGGAAATAACAGGGATGGCTTGGAAAAGATGCTGACTGGTATCCTCTGACATCTCATCCTATCCACTTGATTTTTGAATTCTTCTGCTGAGTAACCTTTTGTGGCCATTCACCTGGGACAAACATCTTCATGTTATTTTGCCCATTGAGAGAGATCTTTCCACATACTTTTCCCCCAAATTTCATTTTCAACAATTTTATGATCATGTTTCTTTCAAGTCTCTGACCAACAAATCATACCAATGGCCACAGCCCATGTATTGGTATATAATCACTTATATGATCATTTCAAACAATTAGTGATGATAAACCTTCTTAGGTTATAAGTGTGTAGATATATGTCACTAACACAGGTATTACAGAAATTGTATGAATTTCCTAAAAATCTGTCAATATCTACGTTGTCTGGTTATTATGTTAAAATATTGTATGCCACAGTAATACCTATGTTTTTATTCAATGTATTATCTTCAGAACTTTAACAATGGCCATGTTAAGTCATTTATCATTCATAGACAAATACTGTTTTGCTTTGATTCTCTTCTGAAAGTGTTTACAATCAGCAGCAGACAGGAATGCTCCGTGATGGCCTCACTTGAATAACTTTCAGACAATCCTTCAGGAATTAGTTAGAATTTCCAGAGGGAATCAGAAGCTGATGAGTTACTAAAGCTGCTAAACCCAGATCAAGTAGAGCGAGGGTTAGCTCTAAGGGGCTATATGAACTGATGTGGATGATAATGATTTTTTATAATTTTTGGTTTGAAACATTCTTGTTTTTTTTTTCTAAATTTAAGGAAAACTTATTCTCATATAGCTAGTAACTTCTAGCAATTTAGTAAAGTATACCTTTGTGAACAAAGATGCAACAATTGCTTTTTCTCCCAATCTGGTTCTTCCAGAATTCAAAAACTCTTAGTGAGTATTCTCATATTTTGGCAATACAGTTATTTGCATAAGTTCATAAGAATCTCTTCTTCTTGTAACAGAACACAATTAGAAACATTCGGTATATTACCAAGGCTTTTATTGGGAATGTTATATTAGACAATGATGTGGATGGAATCAGATGACCAGACAGCTTTAAGGAGCTAAGGGTGATTTTAAGGAGCCAATTCTCCTGGAAAACCAGCCCACATCTGGCTTATAGGATTGACTGCCTTACAGGTAAGTGAGGAGGGTTACTTCCTGGCATGCCAGGAACGTCAGGACCTTATAAGATCTTTGAGAAGAGAAAAATTCACCCAAATCTATAGATTTTGCAGTAAAAAATCTGGAGGCAAGTTCTTGACTTCCTAGCCTTGAGCAGCTTTGAAAGGTCCAATATGAGATTCCTTTTGAAAAGTTCTAGCAAAGCAAACTCAGAGACCTATGTGGTCAATGACTATTCTTGCTACAGCAATGTAAGTAATAAGACCAGTTTTGTGAGACTATGCATATTTTGCAAACAAATTAATCTTACTTTGATTATCTCTGATAGGAATGATGGAGGCTTTAGAGAGAAAAAAATCATGTTTCAATGGAAAATTATAATGGACTGTTTAGTCCCACCTTGAACATTTTGCCAATCCTTGACAAATCCTCAATTATTCCAGTTTCTTCTGATGTCTCCAAATTACCGTTTCCAATTTTTCTCTCTTCTGACTTGGAATTATTGGATTTTAAAATGGCCCTTTTCCCAAACTCCTGTAAGCTGATATAAAGGTCAAGGAAATCACTACACTAGATCATGTATGAGAAACCTCATGTCTTTTGTTGAAGGGGAAACTCAGAAAGTTAATCTGAACTCCTGATGTCATCACCACATTCATTGAAACTACAAACCAGGAAATCCATTAGACAGGCACTGCTGTTGTCATTCCTCTACTTAAAATGCTGTAAGCACAACATCTTGAAATCTTGACTGACTGCCCTCTGGAATAGGAAACTGGGTTTTTAACATTAATCTTTGTCTTTCTTTTAATTTCATAGAAACTCCCCTTCATTAAACACTGATGGCTGGCATCATCCAGCAAATATGCTCTACCCCCTGGTCTCAACGGATGATTCAGCAGGTCTTTAATGAATAAAAGGTAACTAAACAAAAAATGGAATTGTATTTTTAAACTTAATTTTAATTATATTTAAGATAAGAATGTTTCCTTTTGTCTTGAACAACATGGGGGACTGTCAAAGATCCATGCTTGACCAAACTTTATTCAGGCTCCTGAACCTTCCCCTAGGCCTACCTGTGCACTTCGTTGTAAAGCCTTTAGCAAGAACCCTACTAAGTCAGTTTATGCGAGTTCCTCCACAGACGTGAGGAACTCAGTATGGCCAAGTGGCAGTCTTAACTTCCTCTGGAACTAAGACCTCTAGGGCATCAGGAGATAAAGTCTAGGGAAGAGGAAGCCATATCAGGAACTCAGTGTTGCTGCTATCTGCTGGCAGATTGGGCGTTTGGCCTTGGTGAGTAGACGTCAATGTTGTTGAGCCCATGTATAATATGTAACACACAGACACCAGTGGATATATATATGAGGATATATACATGTGTGTGTATATATATGTATATATATATATATGTGTGTATGTAGGATATACATATGTATATATAGAAGGTAGATAAATAGATATATAGATATATAGCTAAATATAAGAGATTTATTACAGGAATTGTATGAAGGACAAAAGACCAACCTTATGCCATCTGCTAACTGGAGAACCAGGAAAGCCAGTAGTATAATTCAATCTGAGTCCAAAGGTTTGAGAACCAGGAAAGACCATGTGTAACTCCTAGTCCCAAGCCAAAGGCCTGAAAATGAGGGGCCCTTGGTGTAAGTCTCAGAGTTCAAAGGCCCGAGATCAGGATCTCTGATGTCAAGGACAGGAAAAGACGGACATCCAAGCTCTAGGAGAGGAGAAGGAATTTGGCCTTCCTTTGCTTTTTTGTTCCATGGTGGCCCTTTATTTCAAGTGGATGATGCTCTCCCACATTGCTAAGGGTGGATCTCTTTACTCAGTTTACTGAATTAAAGGTTAATCCCTTCCAGATAATCCTCGCAGACACACTCAGACATAATGTTTGGCCAGCTATCTGGACTTCTCTTAATCCTGTCAAGTAGACACATAAAATTAACCATCAAATGTCCACCCCTTGTCAACTTTATACCTATACTCATCCCTTTCAACCATACTTCATCTTCAACTAAAGACAATGACAAGGTCCTAATTCTGCCTAACATGATAAAATGGTCCTGCATACTACCAAAAACACACTAACCAATTCCCAGAAGAGGAGGTAAATTCCTTGAGGGATAATGTAAAATTAGAAATACTTAAATACTATGATATAAAGTCAGCACATCTCAATTGAACAGTTAAGGAAATAAGAAAGGATAGGATAAAAGGCTGTTTTATATATACATACACACATGTGTGTATACACACACATACAAACACAAATGTCTTCATAACAAAACAAGGAGAAAATATTTATGACAATTATACTCCTTTCTATAAACCATGGTCACATGGTTGTGGGTGGTATTTATAACTATATTCTGCTACTAACCATTCTGTATTCCTTTAGCTCAGCAAGCACCTCAGGGGTTCTTGGTTCTTTACTTGGTGTGGTGACTTAAACCTTCATTTCTGAAGGATCTGGCCATTACCAGTGTTGCTTGTATCAGGTTGTTATAGTTTCCCATTGGTGTTAATCACAGAGTATGTTTATACTAAGACACCCTAAGGAAAACTCTGTATTCCAAACATACACTTAAATACCTTGGATTTTGAGTAGTTGTCCAATTTCTCTTTGGTTGTGACAGAGATTCTTTGATTCACCAAACATTAGTCAATATCCTGAACCTTCTCCTAGGAACATCTGTGCATGTGCCTATAAAGTCCTTAGCATGTACCCACTTAGTTAGTTTAACAAGGGTCTCTCATCCTCCATGTCTGATCACACTCAATATTTAGTCAGGATTCTCATCCTTCACCACCCACCAGGTGATGTCTGATCAGCTGGCCTGTCTTCAGCAAGAATCCTGTTTGTCACTTTAGCTAGAGTACCTCTTACTCTTGATGTTTCCTTTTAGCAATTTTCCATCCACTCAAATTCACCAGGCTCTCTGGCTATAAATTCCCAGTTGCCCACGTTGTGTTCAGAATTAAGCCTGTTTCCATACTGAGATATATTTTCCCCTATTGTTGTAGTATTGAATAAAATCTGGTTTTACCCCTTTCAAACTCTGGTTTTTCTTTGACAGTTATAATGCCCTAACTCAGATAGATCAGATTCAATATTGGACCCCCAGACCCCAAACCCAGGACCCTAAGTGTGCACCTTGAAGACTCTGTCTTCACACCTTAGTGATTGATTGGGGATCTTTTGGTAAATTTGACTCCTAAACTGTTGGTCCAGACAAACGTCCCTTGAAGCTGATAGGACTTGATTTTGATTAATAGGAATTTGAGTATCCTCTAGAAGCTGGGTTACAGTCCCAGACAAAGAGAAGCTACTGGAGTGATAGGTTTCTCAACTATAAAGGTACAATTAATTAAGGACATTGGAGATAATCCGTGGACTGAAAATCCCCTTCTTGAACCCCTGCTGACTATATGTTCTGCCACCTTTTCTTTTTTTTCTTGTTGGCATGATTTTACTAAGAATCATTTGGAATTTCAAAGTACTCTTTGAGAAACATGAGATGCCAAAGGGCTCCTCTAAAACCTCTCCCTTCACATCACCTCTGCTCCTCCTACCTCCACTTACTGCTTTGGATCTTCCCTCTAGTTCCCTTGAATACTTTGGTATGTCCCCCTTCAAACCCTTAAATCCTCCATCTCTGTCAACCCTGCCAGCCTTTCTCCTTCTCACTGAAGCCCCTTAGCTCCCTACTGTCACTTGAACTTTAGAGCCCCTGGCCTCCATTGAGGTCTCACAAGGAACTATGAGATCCAAAAAGCAAAAATCATAGCCTCCATCAGATTACCTGTCAGGGCGAAAGAAAAGATTAACAGTCTCCTCCACAAATATTGCTAAATAGGTGTCTTTAACTTGTCCCATTTGCCAGAAACACAATTTAGATGAAAATATAAAGTGAAGATAAACCTGTGAGATTGTATTACTATGTTTTATTGAATCGGGACTAAAATTTTAGAATGAAAGCTTTAATATCTCTGTTTGCAGCTGTCTCTAAATATGTATGTTTCGTTATGTATATATGTACGTGTGTTATTAATATGTGACAGTTCCTACCTGCAGATGATAAAGTCCCCTTTACACTGGATATCTTTGGCAAATAAAGCTAATTTTTAAAATTGTTAACAAAATAAAAACAGGCATGTTTTCCTCATAGTTGTCAGTGTTGAATATAACCTAATAGCTTTTTCTACTTAGATTTTGTACTCAAACACTCTTCTGCTGTCTCTACTAGGTGTTTCAAATTATAAAACTATAAACCCAACCTAAGAAATAAAGGTACATTAAAAATGAGTTGCTTAACTAGAAGGATGTTCAGCTATGATGTACAACTATCTACTGGGGCTTTGGGGGAAAAAATAAATTAAAAAAAATGAGTTGCTTAATGTATGTCAAGTACAGGACTAAATTTAAAAGAAAGTAGAAGGAAGAGTCATATGTTATAACATTTTATGTTCTTGGCTTCTGAGAGTTTTTTGGTACTTGCCTAATTTCCAACAAGAAAAAATAGCTTAGGATAATTGCTAGATTTGAAATTATCATGACTAATTTACATGTAATTGTTAAGAACAAGTGAATTAAATAGATGCCAGTGGCGTAAAAATTTAGAACTAAACTTTTCAACAATGATTATGTTTAATATATCCTTGAAAATGGTTCCACAGAACTTTTTGTTGACTTTAAACATTGAAGCTATACTAAATAAAGTTAAATAATGGTAATTCATTGAATATTTATATATTTTCCTAATAAGATAAACTATTGAAACATTAATAACTGAAAAAGCATATGCCTCTAGAAAATTGTTAAATTATGTGTTCATCAATTTGCTACAGAATGATAGTATGTGCCAGTTAACAATTTCTTACATCCTAGTTTTCCCTGTAAAACACTGACACTATTGGTTAAAAATTCTGATCAATATATGTAAATGAACCTACTAGGCTAGTAAGTGTAAAGAAAAATAATTTCTAATATGGGGAATGTAAGGATAAAGAAAAAATCCTATGTATGCAAGGAAAGTAAGACTTGTTTTTAATAAAGAAATATATGAAAGATGTATTTGTGTAAAGAGAAGAAGACAATAATTTTGTCCTAATGTGGAAGGATTGCTTATTCCTGAATGAAAAAGAGGGAAAGGTAAGACCGATATAGAATAGATATTAAATTTAAAAAGTTATAGAAGGTTTGTGGGGGAAAAGTAATCTTGGAAAATTAATGTTACCTTGTGTGGTCAAAGCTGGCAAAAACTGGATAAATTTGTTTACAAGAAAGACAAAAGCAGAAGAAAGTTGTCTGCTTACTAAAACAACAAAGTTTTCTTAGATTATTAGTTTGCCATTAAGAAATTGTAAAAAAGTTTTTTTCTTTACTGTTTAAGTATTCTGCCTGAAATACCAAGATTGTGTGTCTTAAAATAATTTTCTGTGCTTCCTGTTGTCTTTATCAGGTCTTTGCTTACTTAAGGTAAGCGAGTCTTTTTCAATATTAAAAGAGCTAGATGTTTTACAACTATGTAACTTTCTATATTTGCCTTTGAAATCTTTTAATTGTCACTTTGGTTAAATGAATGACTAAGTATTGTTCTACAGTGATCTTATTTATTCAAATGTTCAAACTTTTTTCTATTTTTGACAACTTCCCAAAATCAAATTATAAATGTAGGTTTTTGACCTCAAACTAGCATAGAGATTTTTCCAAAGGACCCCTGGAAAATCGCAAAGGATTTGTCTCTCCTTGTAAAAAGGAGATGCTAAATTCATTAGATTTATTTAGCGTGTTGAATTATATGAGATGTATTATCAAATAAAATGTGATGATAAACCTTCATAGGTTATGTGAGTGGGAATATGTGTTACTAATATAGGTATTGCAGAAATAGTATGAAGTTCATAAAAATTTGCTGATACTTTTGTTGTCCAGTTATTTTATTAAAATGTTAACATGGTGCATAAATAACTGATTTTCCTTATCAAATAAACTTTCATCAGACTTTAACCAAGGCCATTTTAAGTCATTTGCCATTCACACGTAGTTATTGTTAGACTTTGATTCTTGTCTGAAAGCGTTTACAATCAGCAAAGAGCATGAAAGATCTATGATCATATTACTTGAAACTTTGAGAATGTGCCTCTGGCTTGAGTAAGAATTTTAAGAAGTAATGAAAAAACGGATGGATTCATAAAACTGCTAGCCCAAGATCAAGTAGAACAAGAATTAGATCCATGGGGCTGAGTAAACTGAGAAAGATAACTTCTTGTCAGGCCGAGGAAGCTCAGGATATTTGTGGGACATTGAGAACAGAGGAATTCACCTGAATTTATAAGTATTGCAGGAAAAGTCTGCTGGCAAGCTCTTGGCTTGGCTCCCTAGCCTCAAAAGGCTTTGAAAAGTCCAATCTGAGATTCTTTATGTAAAGTCCCAGCAAAGAAAACTCAAGAGAATTATGTGGCCTATCACTAATCTTGCTGCACTTATGTAAATAATCAGGTCAAGTTTAATGGCACTAGACTTATTTTGCAAACAAATTAATCTGATTTGATTCTCTTTGATAGAAATGATGGAGACTAGAGAGAAAAATTATTTCAATGGAAAACTGTGGCATACCCTTGTGGTTTCCTCCCTATATGTGTTGCTAGTTTTTGACAAGTTCTGAATTTTTCCAGATCCTGCAATATCTGGCTAAAACTTTCCAAATTAACATCTCTAATTTTTCTCCCTTCTGATATGGAATTACTGAAACTAAATCTACTCTGTTCCTGAAGGCTTACAGGTTGAAGCTAGATGACTTGATATAAACATCAAGGAAACAACCACAACAGGTCATGTATGGTCAACCACCTTCTCAGTTGTTCTGTGGGCCGCTCAGCAAGTTCGCCAGAACACCTGATGCCATCACCACAGACATTCAAACTTCAAACCAAGAAAGAAATTGGATGCCACTGCTATCCCCACTCCACCCTCTAAAGATATTTTGAGCCCAATATCTAGAAATATTCTTCACTGACTGCCCTCTGGAATAAAAAACTGGGTTTTTTAAATTAATCTTTTGTTTTTATTTCACTTTCATAGAAACTCCCCCTTCTTAAATACCTGACAGCTAGCACCATCCAGCACATACCCTCTACTACCTGGTCTCAACAGATGATTCAGCTGGTCTTTAACAAACAAAGAATGACTGAAGAAGAAATGGACTTATATTATTCAAAGGAAAGAATATTGTCTCTTATTTCCCTGAAAAAGCAGAGATACTGACAATGATTCTTTGTTTGACCAAACTAGTCAGTCTCCTGAACCTTATTCTAGGCCCATCTGTGCATTTCTTGTAAATCCTTAGCAAGAACTATGCTAAGTCAGTTCGGCAAGAGTCACTCATTGTCCTTATATGATCACCCTTGATATCTAATTGGCTTTCTAATCCTCCACCATCCTCCAGGTGATGACTGATAAGCCTGGCCTGTCTTCACCAAGAATCCTTGTAGATTGATTTACCCAGATATCCCCTTAAGCTTGATGTTTCCTGTTAGTAATTTTCCAAACAATGACCCCTACCAGGCTCCTTGGCTATAAATTCCCACTTGCCCATGCTGTATTTGAGGTATATACTGAGGTCTCTTTTCTCCTATAACATTATTCCTGAATAAATCCATTTTTTCTGCTTTAACTACTATTCAGCTATGGGTTCTCTGACCTTAGAATCAGTCACTCCAGGTAGCACAGTAAATCCCTTCCTTGCCTGTTGATTCAGAGGCATGAGGAGCCCAATGTGGTGAGGTGGCAGTCTTAACTTCCAGTTCGGGGGAATCACTGTTTCATCTCCTGATGAAAGCATTCCTTCCTTCGCAACTAAGACCTATGTCAACAGAGCATAAATTCACAGGAATAGGAAGCAAAAAATATTGCTAGTAGGCACTAGGAACAATAATGAGTGGTGCCCCTCCTATTTCCACCCCTGCTTCCTGAACTCATGAATCCTGGATATCAGAGAAACAGTACCATATATATCACGCTAATTCCAAGCATTTACAGCTTCTTGAAAAACGTTGCCATATCACTGCAACATATTACCATCTATCTGGCACTGTAATTGAGCCATCAGAAGGCCCTTCCACCATTATATCAAGCCATCCGCTTCAGGATGTTGAGTAACATGGTATGATAGTGAATTCCATGAGCATGGGCCCAGTGTCATACAGGCTTTGCTCTGAAGTGAGTTCTTTAATCCAAGGCAATGCTGAGTGGAATGTCATGGCAGTGCATAAGGCATTCTTTAAGTTCATGGGTGGTAGGTTTGGCAGTATTATTGCATGCAGGCAAGGTAAAATGTACCAAGCTTAAGTGTCTATTCCAGTAAGGACAGAACACATGCCCTTCCATGATATGAGGGGTCTATTGTTATCAACCTGCAACCAGGTGGCTGGCTGGTGCCACACCCTATTGATGGTGCCATATGGTGTAATCAGTTTTACTGTCAGTTGCTGGCAGATTTGGCACTCAGCCTTGGTGAGTAAAAGTCGATATTGCTACCCCATGGGGTTTCCATCCCTGCAACCATAGCCTCTTTGATCATGAGCCTGTTGGGCTATGACAGGGGCGGCTTGGGAAAGAGGCTGATTAGTATCCACAGAATGTGTCATCCTATCCACTTGATTATTTAAATCTTCCTCTGCTCAGGTCAGCCTTTGGTGAACATTCACATGAGACACAAATATCTCCATGTGTTTTTTCACATTGAGAGAGGTTTATCCATGTACCTTTTCCAAAAATTTTGTCACTAATTTCCCAATCACGTTCCTTTCAAGTCCCTGACTATCAAGCCAAAGCATTGTCCACAGCCCATGAATGATATATAATCACATTTCTGGCCATTTCTCCTTCCAAACAAAGTGAACAACCAGGTGAACTGCCTGATATTCTGCCACTGAGGTGATTTATCTTCACCACTATCCTTCAGAAATGTCCCAGAGAGAAGCTTTAGGGCGACAGCTCTCCTCTTTTGGGTAGTGACTGCATGTCATGCAAAACTATCATTAAACTAGGCTTGCACCTTTTCTTCCTTTGCCAAGTTATGTAAGAGAGTTTCGCATTAGGCTGTAAATGTAAGTAAGGAGTGAGAAGGCAGTGTCACAGGAGTAAGGTCCATGGGCTTTGGGCCACTTCTTCATCTAACTTACTTGTGTCTTCAGGGTGTGCCCTGGCCATATCACATATATACCACTTTTATTTCAACATGCAATACTTCAGAGCACTCCAAATATTATACCCTGCTTGGTTAGATAACACCCAGTTCATGATAAGCAGTGCTGGTCACATGGTAGCTTGGTGGCATGTGGTCAAGCATTTAGTTTCCAGTAGGCTCAGTAGCAGGCCAAGAGTTGTTTCTCAAAAGTAGATTAAGTATCTGCAGAAAATAGGAGAATTTTTCTCCAACATCCTAAAAGCCTGCCTTGTGCTTCTCCTAGAGGGGCTGCCAAAAGACCCCCCAAAAAATCCATATTTGCCATTGAAACTTCTAGAACATTGGGTCTACTGGAAATATGGCCCAAGTGGCAGAGCAGCTTGCATAGAAGGCTGGACTTGATGCAGAGCCTTCTCTTATTGTGAGTCCCACTGAAAACGAGCAGTTTTTTCAATGACTGGATAAATGGGCCAGAGTAACACACCCAAATGAGGAATATGTTGCCTCAGAAATCCAAAGAAGACCACTATGCATTGTTCCTCTTTCTTGGTTGTAGGAGGGACCAGATGCAAAATATTATCCTACACTATATTTGTGTGTGTGTGAGATGTTCTTCAGTTTTACTTATTTTTTCCACTGTTGTTGAGATATAACTGACATATGTCATTGTGTAAGTTTAAGGTGTACAGCATAATGATTTGACTTACATGTATTGTGAAATGATTACTGCAATAAGTTTAGTTAACATTCGTCATCTTATATAGATACAAAGAAAAGAAAAAAAATATTTCTCTTCGTGATGAGAATTCTGAGGATTTACTCTCTTCATAGCTTTCATATATATCATACGGCAATGTTAACTATGGTCATTCTATTGTTACATTATATACCTAGTACTTATTTATCTTATAACTAGAAGTTTATACCTTTTGACTACCTTCATATAATTCCCCCATCCACCATCCCCTGCCTCTGGTAACCACAAATCTGATCTCTTTTTCTATGATTTTTGTTTCTTTTTTTTTTTAGATTTCACATTTAAGTGAGATTATACAGTATTTGTCTTTCTCTCTCTCTCTCTTGCTTATTTCACTTAATTCCCTCAAGGTCCATGCATGTTGTCACAAATGGTAGTATTTCCTTGTTTTACGGCTGGATAATATTCATTGTATATATATATATATATATAAATATATATATACCACCGCTTCTTTATCTGTTTATCCATCGATTGGCACTTAGGATGTTTCCACAACTTGGTTATTGTAAATAATGCTGCTATGAACATGAAGGTGCAGATATCTCTTGAACATAGTGTTTTCATTTCCTTTGCATATATTCCCAGAAGTGGAATTGCTGGATCACATGGTAGTTCTATTTTTAATTTTTTGAGGATCCTCTGTACTGTTTTCCACAGTGGCTTGTACCAATTGACATTTCCACTAACAATGCACAAGGGTTTTCTTTTCTCCATATACTTGCCAACACTTCTTATTTCTTGTCTTTTAGATGATAGCTATTCTAACCAGTGTGAGGTAATATCTCATTGTGGCTTTGATTTGCATTTTTGTAATGACTAATGATGTTGAGCATCTTTTCATGAACCTGTTGGCCATTTGTATATCTTCTTTGGAAAAGTGTCTATTCAGATCCTTTTCCCCTTTTTTATTTGGATGATTATTATTATTATTTTTCTCTTGAGTTGTATGAATTCTTTATATATTTTGATAATTAACACCTTATCAGATATATGGTTTGCAAATATTTTTACCATTCCATAGGTTGTCTCTTCACTCAAAAGAATTTTTTTTTTTTTGCTGTCCAGAAACTTTTTAGTTTCATTAGCTCCCACTTGTTTATTTTTTATTTTGTTGCTTGTGCTTTAGGTGTCGTATCCAAAAACATTATTGCCAAGACCCATATCAAAGAGATTTTTTTCCTATATTTTCTTCTAGGAGTTTTGTTGTTTCAGGTCTTACATTTATGTCTTTAATCCATTTCAAGTTAATTTTTGTGAGTGGTGTAAGATAGATGTCTAGATTCATTTTTTTTACATGTCAATATCCAAATTTCCCAGCACCATTTATTGTCTTTTCTCCATTGAGTATTCTTGGCTCTCTTGTATTTGTTAACCATATATGCTTGGATTTATTTCTGGGCTCTCGATTCTTTTCTCCATTGAGTATTCTTGGCTCTCTTGTATTTGTTAACCATATATGCCTGGATGTTTTTCTGGGCTTTCGATTCTGTTCCATTGATCCATTTGTCTGTTTCTGTGATAGTACTGTACTGTATTGGTTATTATAGCAATATAGTATGGCTTGATGTCAGGAAGTTTGAGGCATCCTGCTTTGTTCTTTCTCAGGATTGCTTTGACTATTCAGGGTTTTTTGTGGTTCAACATAAATTTTAGAATTGTTTTTGCTACTCTGTAAAAAGTGCCATTGGAATATTGATAGAGATTGTACTGAATCTATCAATGACCTTTGGTAGTATTGCCATTTTTAACAATATTAATTCCTTCAGTCTATGGGCATAGGATGCCTTTCCATTTATTTCTATCTTCTTTGATTTCTTTCATTAATGTTTTGTAGCTTTCAGAGTAGAGATCTTTCACCTTCTTGGTTAAGTTTATTCTTAGGTAATTTATTATTTTGGGGGGTTTTTTTGTTTGTTTATTGCAGTAACATTGGTTTATAACATTGTATAAGTTTCAGGTGTACATACTTCTATTTCTGCATAGATTACATCATTTTCACCATCCAAATACTAATTACAACCCATCACCACACACATGTGCCAAATTATCCTTTTTGCCCTCCTCCCTCCCACCTTCCCCTCTGGTAACCATCAATCCAATCTCTGTCTCCATGTGTTTGATTGTTTTTGTTATTATCTACTATTTAATGAGGGAGATCATACGGTATTTGACCTTCTCACTCTGACTTATTTCACTTTGCATAATACCCTCAATGTCCATCCATGTTGTCACAAAGGATGGATTTCATTGTTTCTTATGGCTGAGTATTATTCCATTGTGTATATATACCACATCTTCTTTATCCATTCGTCCCTTGATGGGCACTTAGTTTGTTTCCAAGTCTTGGCTATTGTGAATAACGCTGCAATGAACACAGGGGTGCATGTATCTTTACGCATTGGTGTTTTCAAGTTCTTTGGATAAATACCCAGCAGTGGAATAGCTGGATCGT
The DNA here is from genome assembly GCF_057802395.1 of Ceratotherium simum simum. Classification (NCBI taxonomy): domain Eukaryota; kingdom Metazoa; phylum Chordata; class Mammalia; order Perissodactyla; family Rhinocerotidae; genus Ceratotherium; species Ceratotherium simum. Next base: position 76,048,492 of record NC_141902.1, on the reverse strand, counting down.
ATGGTAGTTCTATCATTAATTTTTTGACGAATCTCCATACTGTTTTCCATAGTGGCTGCACCAGTTTGCACTCCCACCAGCAGTGTGTGAGAGTTCCTTCTCTCCACATCCTCTCCAACACTTGTTGTTTCCTGTCTTGTTAATTATAGCCATTCTGATGGGCATGAGGTGATATCTCATTGTAGTTTTGATTTGCATTTCCCTGATAATTAATGATGTTGAACATCTTTTCGTGTGCCTGTTGGCCATCTGTGTATCTTCTTTGGAGAAATGTCTGTTCAGGTCTTTTGCCCATTTATTAATTGGGTTGGTAGTTTTTTGTTGTTGAGATGCATGAGTTCTTCACATATTTTGGAGAATAACCCTTTATCAGATGTATGGTTTGCAAGTATCGTCTCCCAATTGTTAGGTTGTCTTTTCATTTTGTTGATGGTTTCCTTTGCTGTGCAGAAGATTTTTAGTATGATTAAGTCCCATTTGTTTATTTTTTCTATTGTTTTTCTTGACCGGTCAGACATGGTGCTTGAAAATATGTTGCTAAGACCGATGTCAAAGAGCATACTGCCTATGTTTTCTTCTAGAAATTTCATAGTTTCAGGTCTTACATTCAAGTCTTTAATCCATTTGGAGTTAATTTTTGTGTATGGTGTAAGGTAAGGTTCTACTTTCATGTTTTTTGCATGTGGCTATCCAGGTTTCCCAACACCATTTGTTGAAGAGACTTTCTTTTCTCCATTGTATGTTCTTGGCTCCTTTGTTGAAGATTAGCTGTCCATAGATGTGTGGGTTTATTTCTGGGCTTTTGATTCTATTCCATTGATCTGTGTGTCTGTTTTTGTGCCAGTACCATGCTGTTTTAGTTACTATGGCTTTGTAGTATATTTTGAAATCAGGGAGTGTGATACCTCCAGTTTTGTTCTTTTTTCTCAGGATTACTTTAGCTATTTGGGGTCTTTTGTTGTTCCATATAAATTTTAGGACTCCTTGTTCTATTTCTGTGAAAATTGTTGTTGGAACTTTGATAGGGATTGCATTGAATCTACAGATTGCTTTAGGAAGTATGGACATCTTAACTATGTTAATTGTTCCAATCCAAGAGCACGGAATATCTTTCCATTTCTTTGTGTCTTCACTTTCTTTCACCAATATTTTATAGTTTTCGGTGTACAGATGCTTCACTTCTTTGGTCAAGTTTATTCCTAGGTATTTTATTCTTTTTGTTGCAATTGTAAATGAGGTTGTATTCTTAATTACTCTTTCTGCTACTTCATTGTTAGTGTATAGAAATGCAACTGATTTTTGTATGTTGATTTTGTATCCTGCAACTTTACCGTTATCGTTTATTACTTCTAAAAGTTTTTTGGTGGATTCTTTAGGATTTTCTATATATAAAATCATGTCATCTGCAAATAGTGACAGTTTCGCTTCTTCCTTTCTAATTTGGATCCCTTTTATCTCTTTTTCTTGCCTATTGCTCTGGCTAGGACTTCCAATACTGTGTTAAATAAGAGTGGTGAGAGTGGGCATCCTTGTCTGGTTCCTCTTCTTAGAGGGATAGCTTTCAGTTTTTCACCATTGAGGATGATATTAGCTGTGGGTTTCTCATATATGGTCTTTATTATGTTGAGTTACTTTCCTTCTATACCATTTTATTCAGAGTTGTTATCATAAATGGATGCTGTATCTTGTCAAATGCTTTCTCTGCATCTATTGAGATGATCATGTGATTTTTATTCTTCATTTTATTAATGTGGTGTATGACGTTGATTGATTTGCGAATGTTGATCCACTCCTGCATACCTGGAATAAATCCCACTTCATCATGGTATATAATCTTTCTAATGTACTGTTGTATGAGATTTGCTAGTATTTTGTTGAGGATATTTGCATCGATGTTCATCAGTGATATTGACCTGTAATTTTCTTTTTTTTGTGTTGGCCTTGCCTGGTTTTGGTATCAGGGTAATGTTGGCTTCGTAGAATGAGTTAGGGAGCTTACCGCTCTCTTCAATTTTTTGGAAGAGTTTGAGAAGAATAGGTATTAAGTCCTCTTTGAATGTTTGGTAGAGATCACCAGGGAAGCCGTCTGGTCCTGGACTTTTATTTTTGGGGAGGTTTTTGATTACTGTTTCGATCTCCCTACTGGTGATTGGTCTACGCAAATTCTCTGTTTCTTCTTGATCCAGTTTTGGAAGGTTGTATGATTCTAAGAATTTATCCATTTCTTCCAGATTGTCAAATTTGTTGGCATATAGCTTTTCATAGTATTCTCTTATAATCTTTTGTATTTCTGAGGTGTCTGTTGTAATTTCTCCTCTTTCATTTCTGATTTTACTTATTTGATCCTTCTCTCTTTTTTTCTTGGTGAGTCTAGCTAAAGGTTTGTCAATTTTGTTTTAGTCTCTATTTCATTTATTTCTGCTCTGATTTTTAATATTTCCCTTCTTCTACTGGTTTTGGGCTTTGTTTATTCTTCTTTTTCCTGTTCCTTTAGGTGCATTTTTAGATTGTTTATTTGAGATTTTTCTTATTTGTTGAGATAGGCCTGTGTTGCTGTAAACTTCCCTCTTAGAACGGCTTTGGCTATATCCCATTAATTATGGCATGTCGTATTTTCATTTTCATTTGTCTCCAGGTGTTTTTTGATTTCTCCTTTGATTTCTTCGTTGACCCAATCGTTGTTCAATAGCATTTTGTTTAATCTCCATGTGTTTGTGGCTTTTCTGATTTTCTTCCTATAGTTGATTTCTAGTTTCATATTGTTGTGGTGAGAAAAGATGCTTGATATTATTTCAATCTTCTTAAATTCATGGAGACTTGTTTTGTGGCCTAATATGTGATCGATCAGTCCTGGAGAATGTTCCATGTGTATTTGAAAAGAAGCTGTATTCTTCGGTTTTTGGATGGAATGCTCTTTGTATATCTACTAGTTCCATCTGTTCTAGTGTGTCATTTAACGCCAATGTTTCTTTATTGATCTTCTATTTGGATGATCTATCTGTTGGTGTAAGTGGAGTATTAAAGTCCCCTACTATTGTTGTTTTACCATCTATTTCTGTTTTTATGTCTGTTAATAATTGCTTTATATATTTAGGTGCTCCTACATTGGGTGCGTAGATATTTACAAGTGTTATATCCTCTTGTTGGATTGTTCCCTTGATCATTATGTAATGCCCTTCTTTGTCTCTTTTTACAGATTTTGTTGTTTTTGTTATTTTTTAATGTTTTATTTATTGCAGTAACATTGGTTTATAACATTGTATAAATTTCAGGTGTACATCATTATACTTCTATTTCTGCAGAGATTACATCATGTTCACCACCCAAATACTAATTACAACCCATCACCACTCACATGTGCCAAATTATCCCTTTCACCCTACCCCCTACCCCCATCACCTCTGGTAACCACCAATCCAAGGACTGTCTCTATGTGTTTGTTTATTGTTGTTATTACACATGAAAAGATGTTCAAAATCATTAACTATCAGGGAAATGCAAATCAAAACTACAGTGAGATATCACCTCATGCCTGTAAGAATGGCTATAATTTACAGTTTTTGTTTTAAAGTCTATTTGTCTGATATGAATATTGCTACCCCAGCTTTCTTTTCATTGCTGTTTGTGTGGAGTATCTTTTTCCATCCCTTCACCTTCAGTTTGTTAGTGTCTTTAGGTCTGAAGTGTGTCTCTTGTATGCAGCATATATATGGGTCTTGATCTTTTGTCCAATCAGCCACCGTATGCCTTTTAATTGGAGCATTTAGTCCGTTGACGTTTAAAGTAGCTATTGATAAGTATGTACTTACTGCCATTTTTAAACTTTTTTTTCCTCAGTGTTTTAGTAGTCCTTCTCTGTTCCTTTCTCCTTCAATACAGAATTGATGTTCTCTTTAGTTTTACCTCTGTTTGAAAGCTCTACTCTTTAACTCCCCTCCTCCCTCATTTTATATTTTTGCTGTCATATCTAACCTCTTTTTTGTGCAATTGTATCCATTACCTTCTTATCATGGAAGTAGATAATTTTTCCTATCTGTGTTCTTCTTTTTTCCCCTTAAATCAGTCCCTTTAACATTTCTTGTAGCACTGCTTTCTTGGTGACAAACTCCTTAATTTTGGCTCGTCTGGGAAGCTTTTTTTTTTTTTTTTTTTTTTTAAAGATTTTATTTATTTAATTTTTTTCCCCCAAAGCCCCAGTAGATAGTTGTATGTCATAGCTGCACATCCTTCTAGTTGCTGTACGTGGGACTCGGCCTCAGGATGGACGGAGAAGTGGTGCCTCGATGCGCACCCGGGATCCGAACCCGGGCCACCAGCATTGCAGCGCGCGCACTTAACCACCAAGCCACAGGGCCGGCCCTCATCTGGGAAGCTTTTGATCTCTCCTTCCATTTTGAATGATGACCTTGCCAGGTAGAGTATTCTTGGCTGTAAGTTTTTTCCTTTTAGCACTTTAAATATATCGTGCCACTCTCTTCTAGCCTTTAAGGTTTCTGCTGAGAAGTCAGCTGATAGACTTATGGGATTTCCTTTGTATGTAACTTTTCTTTCTCTTGCGGCTTTTAGGATTCTCTCTTTATCTTTAATTCTGGACATTTTGATTATGATGTGTCTTGGTGTGGGCCTCTTTGGGTTTATCTTGTTTGGGGCTCTCTGTGATTCCTGTACCTGAATGTCTGTTTCTTTCCTTAGGTTAGGGAAGTTTTCATCTATTATTTCTTGAAATAGATTCTGTGCCCCTTTGTCTCGCTCTTCTCCTTCCGGGACACCTATAACATGCATGTGAGTGCGCTTGATGTTGTCCTGGAGGTCCCTTACACTGTCCTCACTCTTTTTAATTCTTTTCTCTTTTACCTGTTCAGCTTGGGTAATTTCTTCTAGTCTTTCATCCAGTTCACAGGTCCTTTCTTCTGTATCCTCTACTCTGTTTTTGAGTCCCTCTAGTGAATTTTTCATTTCCAGTATTGTAGTCTTCAGTTCTGATTGGTTCTTTTTTATATCTTCCATTTCTTTGTTGACTTTCTCACTGAGTTCATCCATTCTTCTCCCAAGATCAGTGAGCATCCTTAACACTCTTTGTTGGAACTCTCTGTCAGGGTGGTTGCTCATTTCTGTTTCCCTTAGTTCCTTTTCTGGTATTTTGTCCTGTTCCCTTACTTGGATCGTATTCTTTTGTCTCCTCATTTTATCTCTTTCCCTGTGCTTGTTTCTATGTATTAGCTAGGTCAGCTACATCTCCTGCTATCAGAGAGGTGACCTTATATAAGTGATGTTTAGGAGGCCTGGAAGTGTGCTTCCCTCAGTTCTCACTGTTCCAGGGGTGACCCCTATGTGTGCTATGTGTGTCCTTCTGTTGTGGCCTTTTTGCTCTCCCAGTAGGTGCCCGGGGAGGCCGAGTTATGCTCCTGGCCAGCAGTTGTAATGCTCAGCTGCCTGTAGTTGTTGTGGGCCCTTCAGTCTCTTTATCGTGTGTGGGGAGCCCCAGCACAGTTGGCTGCAGGTTCTAATACCACCTTTGTGTTTCAGTATTTCTTTTAAGTGAGTAGGCCCCCAGTGTGGCAGGTTGTTAGGCTCAGAGGCTTACAAATGCTATAAGCCTCCAGCCTTTAGGTCTCTTGTCAGCCCTCTGAGGATTGCAGCTGGGTGGGGCTGGCCTCAGGCACGGGAGCACCCAATTGTTTCCGGCTTTGGAAGGTGAGGCAAACCCCCTATGTGGGTCTTTGAGAAGCACAAGTCTTCTGCAGCTGACAAGGCCTGCCGCCCACAGGTCCACACACATAGTCAACACAGTCCTGCCCCATGTGGGTGCCCCGACCTCCTGAAGTGGACCCAGTCTCTCCACGGTGGGAGCCCCACACACTTCCAGTCACCAATCTACACAGGCCCACATGTTGCCTGAGGGCTTGTTGTTGGGTGGGGCCAGTCCCTAGGGTGGGCTGCCTGCCCTGACTGAGCTGGATTAAATAGGTGCTCTAGTGGGTGGGGCATACCTGGGCTAGCAGGCCCCAGGGAGAACTCCAATGGTGTCTGTGTCAGCACGCCCACATCAGGCCACAAAGATGGCCGCCGCCAATGTCCCAGTCCCTAGAGAGGTCTCACCTCTCACTGCAATGCGCTCAGAGCCTATCAGGTGAGTCTCTTTTCACTAAAGCACTGTGCACCTTTCTTTCTTGTGATTTTACGTTGCTTTCTGAAAGGGACGAGTTTGCACATGGGCCCTTTAAGAGCCGGTTTTAATTTCTTTGTGAACCAGCTTTTCTGGGAGTACTTCCCAATGTTTTAGTAGCAGGCAAAGTCAGATATTTTGCCACTCATCTTGATTGTGCTGGGTCCACAAAATGCCCACAGCGGGAGCGCTCCCCGGCTCAGGGCCCCGCTCCTCCAGGAAGGGCTGCGTACCTTTGGGCTGCTCCTGGGCGGCCATGCAGCTTGTGGCTTGTGAAGGTGACGTTTTTTCTCTCCAGAAGGGAGTTTCTGCCTCTTCCACCTCAATTAGGATTGTCCTTTGTTCCAGGAGTTCCTCTTATCCAGTTTTCAGTTCTGTCTAAGGGGTAATTTTTCCACTAGTAGTTGTAAATTGGCTGTGTCTGCGGGAGGAGGTGAGTTCAGAGTCTTCTTACGCCGCCATCTTGACTTCTCCTTGGTATTTTATTATTTTTGATGCTATCATAATTGGGATTGTTTTCTTTATTTCTTTTTCAGATGATCATTGTTAGCGTATAGAGACTCTACTAACTTTTATATGTTAATTGTGTATCCTGCCACTTTACTGAATTCGTTGCTTAGATCTAAAAGTTTTTTGGTGGAATCTTTAGGCTTAAAATATATATAAAATTCTATCATCTTCAAGTAGAGACAATTTTACTTCTTTCTTTCCAATTCTGATACCTTTTACTTCTTTGTCTTTCCTGACTGCTTTAGATAAGACTTCCAGTACAGGCATACCTCAGATATATTGCAGGTTCAGTTCCAGACCACTGCAATAAATCTAACATCACAATAAAGTGAGTCATGTGACTTTTTTGGTTTCTTAGTGCACATAAAGATTATCTTTACACTATACTGTAGTCCTTTAAGTGTGCAGTAGCATTATGTATAAAAACAATGTAAATAATTTAAAAATACTTTATTGCTAAAAATTTGTACTATCATCTGAGCCTTCAGGAAGTTATAATATTTTTTCTCGTGGAGTGCCTTGCTTCAATGTTGATAGCTGCTGACTGATCAGGGTAGAGCTTGCTGAAGGTTAGGGTGACTGTGGCAATTTCTTAAAATAAGATGACAATGAAGTTTGCCACATTGATTGACTCTTCCTTTCATGATTGATTTTTCTGTAGCATGTGATGCTGTTGGATAACATTTTACCCATAGTAGCATTTCTTTCAAAATTGAAGTCAATCCTCTCAAACCCTGCCACTTCATCAATTAAGTTTATGTAATATTCTGAATCCCTTGTTGTCATTTCAACAATCTCTGCAGCATCTTCACCAGGAGTAGATTCCATCTCAAGAAACCATTTTCTTTCCTCATCCATAAGAAGCACCTCCTCATCCTTTAAAGTTTTATCCTGAGATTGCAATGATTTAGTCTCATCTTCAGGCTCCACTTCCAATTGCAGTTCTCTTGCTATTTCCACCCCATCTGCAGTTACTTCCTCCACTGAAGTTTTGAACCCCTCAGAGTCATCCATGAGGGCTGGAATCAACTTCTTCCAAACTCCTGTTAATGTTAATATTTTGACCTCTTCCCATGAATCGCAAATGTTCTTAATGGTATCTAGAATGGTGAATCCTTTCCTGAAAGTTTTTAATTTACTTTGCCCGGATCCATTAGAGGAATAATTATCTATGGCAGTTATGGCTTTATCAAATGTATTTCTTAAATAAGACGAAAGTTAAAATCACTCTTTGATCCATGGGCTACAGAATGGATGTTCTGTTAGCAGGCATAAAAACAACATTAATCTTGTTGTACATTTTCATCAGAGATCTTTGGTGAACAGGTCCATTGTTAATGAGCAGTAATATTTTGAAAGAAATCTTTTTTTTCTGAGCAATAGTCCTCAACAGTGGGCTTAAAATATTCAGTGAGCCATGTTGTAAACAGATGTGCTGTCATCCAGGCTTTCTTGTTCCATTTATAGAACTTAGGCAGAGTAGATTTGGCATAATTCTTAAGGGCCTTAGAATTTTCAGAATGATAAATGAACATTGGCTTCAACTTAAAACCACCAGCTGCATTAGCCCCTAACAAGAGTGTTAGCCTTTCCTTGGAAGCTTTGAAGCCAGGCGTTGACTTCTCCTCTCTGGCTATGAAAGTCTCAGATGACATATTCTTTCAATATAATGCTATTTTGTCTACATTGAAACTCTGTTGTTTAGTGTAGCCACTTTCATTAATTATCTTAGCTAGGTCTTCTAGATAATTGGCTGCAGCTTCCGCATCAGCGCTTGCTCCTTCACCTTGCACTTTTATATTATGGAGAGAGTTTCTTTCCTTAAACCTATGAGCCAACCTCTGCTAGCTTTAAACTTTTCCTCCACAGCTTCCTCACCTCTCTCAGCCTTCAGAGAATTAAAGACAGTTAGGCCTTTGCTCTGAATTAGGCTTTGGCTTTAGGGAATGATGTGGCTGGTTTCATCTTCTGTCCAGAACACTCAGATTTTCTCTATATCAGCAATAATGCTGTTCTGCTTTCTTATCATTCGTGTGTTCACTGGAGTAGCACTTTTATATTTCCTTCAAGAACTTTTCCTCTGCATTCACAGCCTGGCTAACTGTTTGGTGCAAGAGGCCTGGCTTTCAGACTATCTTGGCTTTCGACATGCCTTCCTCACTACCTTAATCGTTTCTAGCTTTTGATTCAAAGTGAGAGATGTGTGACTCTTCCTTTCCCTTGAATACTTAGAGGCCATTGTAGCGTTATTAATTGGCCTGTTTTCAATATTGTTGTGTCTCAGGGAATAGGGAGGCCTTAAGAGAAGGAGAGAGATGGGGGAATGCCCAGTCAGTGGAGCAGTCAGAACACACACAACATTTATCAATTAAGTTTGCCATCTTGTATGGGCATGGTTTGTGGTGTCCCAAAACAATTACAACAGTAACATCAAAGATCCATGATCACAGATCACCATAACAAATACAATAACAGGGCTGGCCCTATGGCTTAGTGGTTAAGTGTGCGTGCTCCCCTACTGGTGGCCCGGGTTTGGATCCCGGGCGCGCACTGAGGCACCACTTGTCTGGCCACGCTGAGGTGCCGTCCCACATACAGCAACTAGAAGGATGTGCAACTATGACATACAACTATCTACTGGGGCTTTGGGGAGAAAAAAATAGGAGGAGGATTGGCAATAGATGTTAGCTCAGGGCCGGTCTTCCTCAGCAAAAAAAGAGGAGGATTGGCATGGATGTTAGCTCAGGGCTGATCTGCCTCACAAAAAAAAAAAAATTACAATAACAATGAAAAAATTTGAAATATTGCGAGAATTACCAAAATGTGACACAGAGACACAAAATGAGAAAAAGCTGTTGGAAAAATGGCACTGATAGACTTGCTTGACACAGGGTTACCACAAACCTTCAATTTTTAAAAACACAATATCTGCAAAGCACAATAAAGCAAAGTGCAGTAAAATGAGGTATGCCTATTCTATGTTGTATAAGAGTGGTTGTTCCTCTTTCTTGGTTGTAGGAGGGGCCAAATGCAACAACTAATTTTTTATCTTAAAATGGATATCTGGGGCTGGCCTGATGGCATAGTGGTTAAGTGCACGCACTCTGCTGCTGGTGGCCCGGGTTCGGATCCCGGGCGCACACCGGCACACCGCTTGTCAGGCCATGCTGTGGCGGCATCCCACATAAAGTGGAGGAAGATGGGCACAGATGTTAGCTCAGGGCCAGTCTTCCTCTGCAAAAAGAGGAGGAGTGGCATGGATGTTAGCTCAGGGCTGATCTTCCTCACAAAACAAAATAAGGATGTCTGGACATGCCCTAAACCTGTGGACTCCTAGAAATGTTACAGAAGTAGAAAGTCCTTAAATTATAGTTGGATTTGTTTCCTACCATCTCACACGTAAATGACTTAACAATAAGTCTGGAAAGTTGCAATTCCTGCTCAGTAGCTTCCTTCAGTATAATGTCCTCAGTATAATGGACCAGTAAGATATCTTGTGGAAGAGAAAGGTGATCAGATTCCCTGCAAATTAAATTATGACATGGAGCTGAAGAGTTGATATACCCCTGATGTAGGATAGTGAAGGTATGTGTTGGCTTTGCCAGATGAATGGAAACTGCAAAAGGCATAGGACCCTTTTGGGAAGGCTGGAGAAAGATTAAGAGTATAAATTTTGTTGGCATAATGGGGTCCTTCCTCAAAAGGACATGGTCTCCCCTTTGTTAATGGGGTTCTGAGTCTGTAAACTGGTTTAATTCAGGGAATTGATTGAAGAGCTATGACTCTATTTATATGATTGAAGTTACACTCTTGTTTACTTGACCAAGAATTATTCTGCTTATATAGATCAAGTAAGATTGTAGTAAGATTTGTATCTCTTTGACTTCTAGGAACACCTAGATAATCTAGCCAAATTTAGCCAAAGCGACAGGTCTGAGCAGTCAGAATATTCTGATTGCTGCTGTGTCTCTGCTGTTCGTTACTAACTATGCTTACCTTTCCTTTGGTGGTTGAGTGATGCAATTTGGCCATTGCTACCCCAGATCCAATTACTCCCACTGCATTTAGATTTTTCAAATAAATAACTGTGGTTCTCACTCTAAGGTCTGGGATACAGAGAAGGGAAATCACAAAGTTTATCAATAGTACTGGGTTCCACTGCAAATTTATTCCTCAAAGTATTGGTGAAAGCTATGTCTTCTGGACACTCTCAGTGTGGGTAAGTAGGTCTTAAATGACAAATCCACTGTTACACTTCAATCTCCTTAGGGTTTTAATACCTTCCTCTACATTAAACAGAGGGAGATCTGGCATTTCTGTTCCATTCATATGGACCATCTTTTGATCCATGTTTAAGCCACCCATGCCAACAAACTGTTGAAGCTCTTTCTAACTTTCCACATTGCAACATAAAATGCAGAATCTCTGCTGAATGGGCCCATATATCAATATATTCAGCTTACCCAACTTTATATTTCTTCCACCATTATCTCACACCCTTAAAATCCATCCCTATACATTTTCCCCAGATTTCTGCTATATTAATTGGAAAATTCAAGTAGTTCTATTGGAATGTAGTGTCTCTCCTCAAGGGCCACACTATGCACCTCACCGTTAAGGGCTTGCTCTTTGTTGAGTCTAGTCATAGATAGCTGTTAGCACACATAATAGCTTCTCAGGGGAAGCTATTATTGTTTTAGCAGGGTTATTCTCCTCAGATGGAGTTAGAAAGGCTGATACCACCTTGGATAGGGAGATGGCTACCACTTAGGCCATGGATGCTGCTACCAGTTGTGTTGGGAGGTCACATCCACTGGCAAAGAAACTCATTACTTTTTAGCTGCTTGATGTCCCTAGCTTCATTTAAATCTTTCCACATGTTCCATCCCAATATACAGGATATTATCTTTCAGAATCAATGCTATAGCTTTAACTGTACACAGTCTAGGAGTCAGGAGTTCAACTTGTTGAAATTAATCCAGTCGCAGTTTGATTTGTAGCAGTTTCAGCCATGACGGGAGATAGGGCACACCTTGAAGTTCTCATGACATTGGTGCAATACATAAGCTGAGAATTCAAATCCCTAAGCTCATCTTTTTCTTTCATCACTTTCTCCAGTGACGTTAGGAGAAAAAAATCAAAGTCATTATATTTCTTAGTTTTCTAAAAGTGTTTGAAAGTATAATATACAGAGTTATTTAGCCCCATCCTCTTATAAGTGGCTGGTTAGGAATATCCAGTTCAAATAATTTGAATATGTATAAACAGTTAATGCCCTGGAAATATATTGCTCTTCTTACTCCTGGAAAGAGTCATTAGCATCATTAAATTTAATCAAATGGTAGAGCAATTTGAGAAACCCCAGAGCCAACTCAGAAAACTCATCTTTAAAATTCTATTCTCTAGAATCAGTCTTCACTCCAAAGCTATTTTAGTAAGCATTCTCCAGAAAAACAGAACTTATAGATTAGATAGATAGGCATATAGATAGATGACAGATAGATAGATAGATAGATAGATAGATAGATAGATAGATGAGGACATTTATCATAGGAATTGGCTCAGGTGGTTATAGATGACAAAGTCCCACTCTTTGTCATCTGCTAGCTAGATAACCAGAAAAGCAAGTGGCAAATTGTGTTTAGATCCAAAAACCTGAGAACCATGAGAGCCCATGTTGTAACTTCTAGTTCCATGCTTAAGACATGAGAATGCAGCGCGCCCTTGGAGTAAGTCCCAGAGTCCAAATACTGAGAACCAAAATGTTCTAATGTTTGAAGGCAGGAAAAGATGGACATTTCAGCTCTAAGAGAGGAGAGGGAATTGGTCCTCCTTTGCCTATTTTTCTTTTGTGGCTCTCTATTGCGATTGGATGATGCTTTCGCACATTGGTGAAAGTGGATCTCTTTACTCTGTATAGGGAATCAAATGCTAATCTTTTCCAGAAGCACACTCAGATATACTACAAGTAATATTTATCAGCTATGTGGACTTCTCTTAGCCCAATAAAATTAACTCTAAAATTAACCATCACAAGTTCACCGCTTGTTGACTTGACTACTATACCCATCACCTTCAACAATACTTAATCTTCAAATAAAGACAATAATGAGGTTATTATACTGCCTACCATGATGGAAGTATCCTGCATACTATCAAAAACACACTAACACCTTCCCTAGAAGAGGAGGTAAAGTCCTTGAGGGATGTTTACTCTTTTCCTAGATATCCTATAAAAACTAGTATGATATAAAATTAGCAATGCTTAAATGCTATGATATGAAATCAGTATGTCTCATATTACATGCTAGGAGAATAAAAGAGGATAGAAAACAAAGATATTTGCTTAATATATGTATATCTATACGCAAACATATTCATAACAAAATGAGAAAATATTCATGACAATTATAATCCTTGTTTCTGTAACTGTTCACTTGGTAATAGGTGGATTTACAACTATATTCTTCTACAACTCATTCTATATTCACCTTGCATCAGCTAGTACTTCAACAAGTGGTTGTTCTTTACCTGACAAAGTAAAAACTTTCAATCCTGAAGGGTCTGGGCCATTACTAGTGCTACTTGGATTTTGTCTTTGTAGTTTTCCATTGACCTTAATAACAGGGCATTGGTTGTACTGAGATACCCTAAGGGATATTCTGTATACCAGGCATACTGTTCCTTAACTCCATTGTGAAGTAGTTGTACAATTTCCCATTTGTAGTGACACAGATTATTTAGTTTCCCAAACTTTACTCAAACTCTTGAACCCTCTCCTAGGACTATGTATGCACTTCCTTATAATATCCTTACTGTGAATGCTGCTAAGACAGTTTAACAAGGGTCTCTTACACTCCAGTCTGATCATCCTCAATATCTAACCAGGTTTCTTATTGTCTGTCATCCAGCGGGTGATAACTGACCAATCTGGCCTGTCTTCATCAAGAATCCTGTTAGGTCAGTTTAGCCAAAATCTCCCTTACTCTTCATATTTGCTTTTAGTAATTTTCCATCTACTGAACCTCACGAGGTTCCCTGGCTATAACTTCCCATTTGCCTGTGCTAATTTAGGATTTGATTCTGTTTCTATACTAAGATCTTTTTTCCTTTATTGCAATAGTCCTGAATAAAATTTATTTTTATCCCTTTAAAACTCTGATTTTTCTTTTACAGTAATAATGTTTCAACTTGGAAAGATCAGATTCAACTTTGGAGCTCCAGACCCCTCACCCAGGATGCAAAGCATGCACGATGGAAGAATTTGTCCTCACTCCTGACTGTTTGATGGGAGATCCTTGGGTAAGTCCAACTCCTAAACCATTGGCCCAGACAGATGCCACTTGAAACTGGTAGGGACAGATTTTGAGTCATAGGATTTTGAATCTACAATTTTGGTTAGAGTCCTAGACAAACAGGGATGGGTAAGAGTCCTAGGATCCTGTCTAAGAAGTTGTGTTAGAGTCCCAGGCAAGCACAGGCTCTATTAGAGTCCCAGGTTTCTCTGTTCATAGGTATATAGTACCACTAGTTACAAATATGGAAGCTTCTAGTGGACTGAAAACACACCTCTTGAACCCCTGTTGTATGCTCAACCAACTCAGTCTACTTTCTTTCTTAGTGGTACGATTTTACTAAGAATAATTTGGAACTTCAGTGGCTTCTTTGGGAAACTTATAACTCCCAAATGGGCTCCACTAAAACCTTTCCCCCTTCCCGTCAAAGTTGCTCCCCTTTCCTCCACTTACTGCTTTGAATCTTCCCTCCAGTTTCCTTGAGTCCCTTCGTATCTTCCCCTTCATACCCGTGATTCCTCTGTTTCTCTGTCCACCCTGTATGACTTTTCCTTTTCCTCTTCAGCCCCATAGCTCCCACAGTCACTTGAACCATACACCTTCTAAATTAAATCATGGCATCACAAGAGACTAATGGACCCCCAAAAGCAAACACCTGTGGCTGAAAAGAGAAAAAATAAAAAAGGCTAATTGGAAACATAACTTGATGTTTTGTCCCCTCATATGGATTTGAAGACATCCAGACAGCTGCTACAGCTGCTAAGTATTTCCTCAGTCACTGGCCTAAAATTTACTCCATAGCCTCCATCAGATTACATGTCAGGGCAAAAGAAAATCTTAACAGTCTGCTTCACATTATTTGTATACAGATAACTTTAACTGGCCCACTGGCAGAAATACAATCCAGATTAAAATATTAGATGGTGATAAACAAGTGAGCTTCTATTACCATATTTTATTGAGTCGGGGCTAAAATTTTAGAATGAAAGCTCTAAGATGTCTATTTGCATCTCTCTGTAAATTTCTGTATGTATGTGTGCATGTATGTTATGTATGTGTGACATTTTCTACCTCTGGATGATATTGCTAAATTAATTCATAAAATCTCTTAACGGAGATATACTCAAATTGACTTAGAGATAAGTAAGTGCTCCTATAAATTAAATATTCCTAAAATATAGAAATAAATAAATATAGAAATAAATCTAATTTTTTAAAGTTCCTTTGAGATAATTTTGTTAAAGCTAGTTTTAAAAATTGTTGTCACATGAAAACAGGCATGTCTTCAGAGTTGTCAGCATTAAATGCAATGCAGACATAATTTCTTTAATCTATGTTTAGTAGTCAAACAAGCTTATGTTATCTCCATTAGGTATTTAAGATTATAAACCTAAAAATACAACCAGTGGTAAAATGTAATTTAAAAATGAGTTGCTTGATATATGTCAATCACTGCAGAAAATTAAGAAGAAAAAAAGGAAGAATCATATGTTTAAGTTTTTATGTTATTTACTCTTAGATTTTTTAAATACTTGCTAAATTTGTCAGCTAGAAAAATAACTTAGGATGGTGGGTATATTTGTTTGTTTAGCTCATGTAATGTTCATGATCAATTCAAATATAATTGTTAAGAAGAAGTGAATTAAATAGATGTTAGTGGGATAAAATTTTATAAATGAACTTTTTACAATGATTTTTTTATTATATGTCAACTTAAAAATAATTCCACAAAGCTTTTTGGTAACTTGAAATCTTAAAGCTATACTAAGTTAAGGTAAATAATTGATATTTGTTGAATATCTAAGTCACTTACAAATGAGATGAAATATTGAAATATTAATTGCTGAAGATAATTTTATCAACTTTAGGTATTTTATTTTTATAAAGTATAGAGAAAGTAAATATATTTGGGTCTGTTAATAAACATGATATTTGTACTATGAAAAGTCAATACCTCTAAAAATTATAAAATGATATATTCATAAATTTGCCTCAGAATGATAATATGTGGCAGTCAGTTAAAAATTGCTCAAGTCCTAGTTTTCCCTAAAAAGAAAGATGAATAAGGGTTAAAAATTCTAATCAACATTTGCAAAAATGACACTACTGTGACTAACAAGGACAAATTTAAAAAAACCCCTCAGTATGCAAGGAAATAAGATGTGTTTTTGAAAAGAAAATAGATGAAGAACGCATTTTTGTTAACAGTCAAGAAGAGTAACTTTGTCCTAAACCAGAATGACTGGTTATTGCAGAATGAAAAAGTTGAAAACAGTAAGACAAAAAAATGAATGGATATTTAAAAAGAAAAAAAAAGTTTTGGAATGTTTGGAAAAGGAATGTTATCTTGTGTGCTCAATGCTGGAAGATTGGATGAGTTTATTTCTTTGGGTGAGATTTTTTTTAATTAGCCTTAAAATGAATAATGCACTGATGCATATTCAGAATTTGGTTTTCTCTCTACTAAAATAAAGTTTTCTTAGATTAATAGTTTGCTATTAATACGAAACTGTAAAAACGTTTTTCTTTATCTTTTAAATATTCTACCTAGAAAACCAAGACTTTGTGTCTAAATAATGTCTTGTGCTTCACGTTGTCTTCATCAGGTCTTTGATTACTTAAAAACAGAGTCTTCCCAATATTAAAAGAGCTAGATTTTTTTACAACTATGTAACTTTATGTGTTTGCCTTTGAAATCTTTTTTATTGTCTCTTTGGTAAAATGGTAACTTTTGTTTCACAGTGATACTATTTAGTCAAGTGTCAGACTCTTTTGACATTTTTGTCAACTTCCCAAAACAGATTATAAATGGAGTCTTTTAATTCAAACAACATTGAGATTTCCCAGAAGGCCAGTGGAATATTTCAAAGGATTTGTCTCTCACCTTGTAAAAGGGAGTTGATAAACAAAATTTGCGGGAGAGTTGTCATATAAGCAGTGATAATAAAGCTTTGTAGGTTAAATGTATATGGATATATTTTACTAATATAGGTATCACAGAAATTATATGAAGTTCATAGAAATTTATCAATACACTCATTGCCTCCTCTTCTGAGGCCCCTCTCTGATAAACATGTACTTGCATACATATATCTTCTTGTTTTTTGTTCATTGAAAGTGGTCCATTCATTGTCACCAGTTTTCCAATTATGTTCCTTTCAAGTTACTGACCATCAAGCTAAAGCATTGGCCACAGCCCACGAATCAGTATATAAGCAACTTCTGTCCATTTCTTCTTCCAAACAAAGTAAACAACCAGGTGCAATGCCCAAATTTCTGCCAACTAGGAGGATTCCCCTTTGTCACTGTCCTTCAGAGATGTCACTGTCCTTCAGAGATGTCCCAGAGAGGGGCTGTAGTGCTGCAGCTCTCCACTGTCAGGTGCTGACTGCATATTGTGCAGAACCATCTGTAAACCAGGCCCTCTTTTTTCTTCTTTTGTGAACTGATCTAAGAGAGTTATCCATAAGGTCATAAGTGCAGGTTGGGAAGGAGAAGGCAGTGTAGCAGGTGTAAGGAACATGGGCATTTGAGCCACTCAAATGTAACTTACACATGCTTTCAGGAAGTGCCCAGGCTTGATCACCTATACACCACTTTCATTTCCACACAGTATTTCAGTGCACTCTCAGCTTGATGACTTGCTAGATCAGGTAACACCCATTTCATGAGGGACAGCTGCAGTCAAATGGTAACTTGGTGGCCCATGGTCAAATATTCAGTGTCTGGTAGACTCGGGTCAAGAGTTGTTTCTCAAAAGTATAGTTATTTCTAAAAAATATAGTAGATAACTGCAGATAATAGCACAACCTTGCTCCAAATTTTTAAATACCTGACCAGTGATTCACCTACTGGGGCTGCAAAAGGCACCAAACAAAAATTCTCTGTCAATAAAACTGCTAGAACCATTGAGTCTGCCTGAATATATGGATCAAGTGAAAAAGCAGCTTGCATTAAACTTAGACCAGTCGCAGAGTCATTTCTTGTTTTGGCCCCACTCAAAACTAGCAGCTTTTCAGGTAATTCCATAAATGGACAGAAATCACACACTGAAATGTAGAATGTTTTCTCAAAAATCCCACAAGACATTGTTCCTCTTTCTTGGTTGTAGGAGGGGCCAGATGCAAAAACTTAGAAGGAATATGTGGACAATCCTCACACCACTGGACTCCTAGAAATTTTACTAAGATAGAAGTCCTTGATTTTAATCAGAATTACTCCATATCCTCTGACACACAAATGTCTTACCAATGTGTCTAGAGAAGTTGCTCTTCCTGCTCACTCGATGCAATCAGCATAATGTCGTAAATGTAATAGACCGACGTGATATCTTTTGGAAGGGAAAGATAATCAAGGTCTCTGAAAATTTAAGTTGTGGCATAGTGCTGGAGAATTAATATGCCTCTGAAGTAGGACCATGAAAGTATACTGCTTCCTTTACCAACTGAAATAAAATTGTTTCAGATGGAGATTAAGGAAAGAGTGAAGAAAAAAGAATTTTCCAGATCAATAGCTGCATACATGGTACTAGGGGTGTATGAATTTGCTCAAGCAATTAAACAACATTTGGTACAGCAGCTGCAGTTCAAGTCACCACTTGGTTAAGCTTGTGATACTCCATTGTCTTTCTCCAAGTTCATCTGTTTTATGGACAGGCAAAATACAAGAGTTGAATGGGGATTGGTGGGAATCAATACCTCTGCATTTCAAAGATTTGACGGTGGCACAAATCTCTGCAATCCCTGTAGGAATGTGGTATTGCTTTTGATTAACTACTTTCCTTGGTATAGGTAGTTTTAATAGCTTACATTTGGCCTTTCTCATCATGATAGCACTCACCCCTCAGGTCACTGAACCAATGTGTGGAGACTGTCACCTGTGGAATATTCTATTCCAATTATGCATTCTAGAATTGGGGAAATAGCCACAGGATAGGTCCAGGGATCCACTGGACTTACTGAGAGATGGAACTGAGCTCAAATTCTATTCGTCAGCTACCTTTCAAAAGTCCCTGCTCTGACAGGAAGGCCACAGTGAAGTTTTGGTCTGCCAGAAACCAAGTAAGTTCAGAGCCAGTGTCCAGTATCCCCTAATTTTCTGCGTTTCCTTTCTCCCGATACACAATTACTTTAGTAAAAGGCAGTAGGTCCCTTTGGGGAAGGCTGTGAGAAAGAGAAATGGTATATTTTTTTTGGTAATGTACTGGTGTCCTTCGTGCAGGGGATCTTGTCACCTCTTCGTTCAAGCGGTTCTGGTTCTATAAACTAGCTCATGTCTGCAAATCAATTGAGGGACTTAGACTGTCTATTTTTATGATCAATATAAACTTTTTTTCAGTTGACCTAAAAATTTTCTGCTTATACTGATGAAGTAAGTATTTAGTAGACTTTGTATGTCTTTTCTTATAGAAACACCATGATTAACTAGTCATTGCCATATATCTGTGCTAGTCAGACTATTCTGATTGCTGCTTTGACTCTGAAGTTCATTATAGTAACCACAACACCTTGCCTTTGGATGTTGAGTAAAGCCTCTTGGCCCTTGCCACTCTGGAATCCAATTACTCTAACTTTTAGATTTTCTAAGTGAGTTGATGCAATTTTCATTTTAACATCTGGCCTACAGAAAACAGCAATCACTGAGTTCTTCAAGGATTCTGGGGTTTCACTCCCAAATTTCTTCATTAAAGTATCGGTGAAAGTTGTGTCTCTTGGAGACTCCTAGTTTGGTTGAGTAGGTCTTAAATGACAAATCCACTCTAACATTTCATTGTCCCTAAGCTTTTGCGTCCCTTCCTCTACATTGAACTAAGGGAGATCCAGCATTTCCATTGCTCATCATAGGCCATCCTTTGATCCACACTTCAGCCAACCAACTCAATAAATTGTTAAACTACCATATGATCCAGCTATTCCACTGTTGGGTATTTATCCAAAGAACTTGAAAACACCAATTTGCAAAGGTACATGCACCCCTGTGTTCATTGCAGCCTTATTCACAATAGCCAAGACTTGGAAGCAACCTAAGTGCCCATCAAGGGACGAATGGATAAAGAAGCTGTGGTATATATACACAATGGAATACTACTCAGCCATAAGAAACGACGAAATCCAGCCATTTGTGACAACATGGATGGACATTGAGGGTATAATGCAAAGTGAAATAAGTCAGAGGGAGAAGGCCAAATACCGTATGATTTCCTTCATTAAGTAGTAGATAATAACAACAATAAACAAACACATAGGGACAGAGATTGGATTGGTGGTTACCAGAGGGGAAGGGGGGAGGGTGGAGGGTGAAGGGGATAATTCGGTACATGTGTGTGGTGATGGGTTGTGGTTGGTATTTTGGTGGTGAACATGATGTAGTCCATGCGGGAATGGAAGTACAATGATGTACACCTGAAATTTTTGCAATGTTATAAACCAATGTTACTGCAATAAAAAAAAATAAAATAAAATAAAATAAATTAAAAAAAAAAAAAAAGCTCTTTGTAAGTCTCCATGCTGCACATTAAATGCAGAATCTCTGCTTAGGGTGCCCATATCAAAAAATTCGTCATGTTCCAACTTTATATCCCATCCACCATTACCCCACACTCTTGATATCTATTGCCTCACATATTACCAGATTTCTGCTTGTATAATTTAGAACATTCAAGTAATTCTTTAAGACTATAGTGCATCTTATCATGGGCCACACTTTGTATCTCACCTTTATGTCCCTGATAAAACTTGAGACTAGTCATAAGTGGCAGCTGCCTAAGGAGAGTCCATTGCTGTTTCCTCAAGCAGTGCAGAGTTAATGCCCTGAGATGGAGGTGTAAAGTCTGATACTACTGTGGATTGGGTGTCTGCTACCATTTGGGTGGGAGGCCACTTCCACTTGCAAAGAAGACTCCTCAGGAATTAGGGGTTCAATGTCATCTACTTCATCAGGGTCTTCCCACACAGCTTCATTCCACATTACAGGATCCCATTCTTTTTCAATCAGTGCCCTCACTTTAATAGTAACACTCTAGGAGTCTTGGATTCCAAGTTGAATTGAAATTCAGGAAATCACAGTTTGATTTTCAGCAATTTTAGCCCTGACAGGAGATAAGTCTCTCCCTTAGTGGACACCTAGAAGTTCTTATCATTTATGCAACTTTTTAGCTGAGAATTCAAATCTTAGAGCTCATTTTTTTCTTCTAGAAAATTTCCAGCAACATATGGAAGAAGTAACTAGCATCATTAAATTCCTTAGTTTTTCAAAAATGTTTGAAAGTATCATAAACAGAGTTACTTAGTTTCTTGCTTCTTATAAGAGTTTAATTAGGAATATCCAAAGCAGATATGTTGTGTATCTCTAAAGTTCTCACCATGAACTATCAGTGCTCTCTTTATTACTGAAAGTAATAAACCTCCTTTAATAATATTAGAGAGCCAATTCCAGGACCCCAGAAGTAATTTAAAAAACATATCTTTAAAATTCTGTTCAACTAGAACCTCTCTCAATGTCAAAATATGTAGAAGTCAAGTTTCTGGGAAAAAAAACTGAACAAGTAAGATATATATATATATATACTTAGATAAATTGGTAGATATATAGATAGATATATAGATGTTAGATGATAGATAAATAGGTATATAGATAGTTGGTAGATATAGATAGATGGGTGGGTAGATAGATAGATAGATAGATAGATAGATAGATAGATAGATAATAGATAGAAGAGATTTATTATAGGAATTAGCTCAGGCATTTATGGAGGCTGAGAAGTCCCACAATGTGACATCTGTAAGCTGGAGAATGAGGAAATCCTGCGAAGTTAATTCAGTCTAAGTCTGAAAAACTAAGAACCGTGGCACCCAGGGACTCCTAGTCCCAGGCCCAAGGCCTAAGAACCAGGGGGATTCTGGTTAAGTTTCATCGCCCCCACACCCAAAAATCAGAAACTCTTACATGAGAGAGCAAGAAAAGATGGATGTCCCAGCTCAAAAGAGGAGAAGGAATTGGCCCTCTCTTCACCTTTTTGTTCTCTCCTGGCCCTCAATTGATTAGATGCTGCCTGTCAGCATTGGTGAGGGCAGATGTCTTTACTGAGTCTTCTGATCAAAGCTTCCAGAAACACCCCTCGACACAGGGACACCCAAAAATAATGTTTTACCAGCTATATGGACATCCCTTAGTCACGTCAAGTTGACACAAAATTAACCATCACATGTGCACCACTCATCAACTTGACACCTATACACATTGCCTTAAAACATACTTAAGCTCCAAATAAAAACAATAACAAAGTCATAATTCTGCCTAATATGATACAGCTATCTGATTATAACCAAAAACACAATAACCCCTTCCTCAGAAGAGGAAGTAAAGTCCTTGAATGATGTTTGCTCCTCTCCTAGATATCCCATAACATATAGTATGATGTAAAATTCATGATATTTAAATACCATAATATAAAGCCATACATCCCATGTGCATGATAAGGGAATAAGAGAGGATAGAAAAATATATTTGCTTAATATATGTGTGTATACATGCAAACATATTTATAACAAAATAAGGGGGAAATACTCATGACAATTATAGTCCTTTTTTCTTGAACTGGTCATGAGTTTGTAGCTGGATTCATAACTACTTTCTTCTGCTACCCATTCTGTATTTCCTTTGCCTCAACAAGCAACTCAACTGGTTCTGGGTCATTACTGGTGATGTGACCCAAACTTTCATTCCTGAAGAGTCTGGGCCATTGCTAGTCCTGCTTGGATTAGGTTGTGGTAGTGTTCCATTGACCTTAATAATAGGGCATTGTAATACTAAGAGACTCTAAGGAATCTCCTGTGTTTCAAACATACTCTCCCCTACCTGCATTGTAGAGTAGCACTCCAATTTCACCTTGATAGTGACAAAGATTCTTTGCTTGACTGAATGTTAATCAGGATCCTGAACCATCCCGTAATCGTATTTGTGCACTTCCTTATAATATCCTTAGTCAAAACTCTGCTAAGTCAGTATATCAAGAGTCTCTTATCATCCATCCTCCATGTCTGATCACCCTTGATATCTAATCAGGTTTCTTATCTTTCATCATCCACCAGATGATGGCTAATCAACCTGGCCTATCTTCAGCAAGAATCCTGTTAGGTCAGTTTAGATAGAATTCCCCCTTACTCTTTTTTTTTTTTTTTTTTTTTTTTTTTTTTTTAAAGATTTTATTTATTCATTTTTTTCCCCCCCAAAGCCCCAGTAGATAGTTGTATGTCATAGGTTCACATCCTTCTAGTTGCTGTACGTGGGACTCGGCCTCGGGTTGGACGGAGAAGTGGTGCCCTGGGGCGTGCCCGGGATCCGAACCCGGGCCGCCAGCATCAGAGCGCGCGCACTTAACCGCTAAGCCACGGAGCCGGCCCACCCCTTACTCTTAATGCTTCCTTTTATTAATTTTCCATCCACTGAACCCAAGAGGCTCTTTGGCTATAAGTTCACACTTGCCCATGCTGTATTCAAAATTGAGCCTGGTTCTATATTGAGGTCTTTTTTACCCTATTGCAATGGTCCTGAATAAAATCTGTTTTTATCTATTTAACTACTACCCAGCTATGATTTTTCTTTGACAGTTATGGCACCACTACTTGGATAAGATCATATTCATCACTCAAACCCCGGACCCTTCACCCAAGACTCAAAATATGCACCTTTGGAGCCTCTGTCTTCACTGCTGACTGATTGATCAAGGATCTATTGGTGAGTCTTACTGCTAAACCATTTCTATAGGAATGTCCTTTGAAACTGATAGGGAAATATTTTGATTCTTAAGATTTTGAGTGTACTCTGGAACCTGGGTTAAAGTCCCAGACAAACGGAGTCTGGGTTAGACTCCTGGGTTTCACAGGTGCAAAAAATATTATATGCCATATAAATAAATAATTTTCCTTATCAAATGAATTCTCATCAGAACTATAGCAAAGGCCATTTTAAGTCATTTGTCATTCACAGACTGTGATTGTTTGACTTTGATATTTCTCTCAAAGTATTTATAATCAGCTACAGTAAAGAATACTCCATGGTGGTGTCGGGGGAAGAGGGAGAATCTCCCTCTGCCCTTTCCCTTAAGGTTCTTCTGGCTGGCCAAATAATCAACAAGACGGGTTAGCAGGAGAAAATAATACCAAGTTTAATAACATGTATACATGGGAGAAACTCAGAAATGAGCAACTCGTCCCTCTGTCTAAGCTGCTTGCTTAAGTATTGCAGCTAAAGGCGAAGGAACGTGTTGGGGGTGGGTAGTGGCCTGGGACTTCAGAGGGCAGAAGGACAATTCTTTTCAGGGTCATCTATTGATAATTTGGTCAGGGAGAGAGAGAGTTTTTTGATAAAAGGGGCTTGGTGCCCCTCCCATTGCAACATCTATTTTACATTATCTTTATAGCCATCATGATAGAAGATCTGTTCCAGGAATGAGCCACCATGCCAGATTCTCTAGGCAGTTAGTGGGGGAGATCAAATATCATTATTGTCTTCAGCTCGAAATAATCCGCATACCAGAGTGGTGCTTCCTGGGGCAGCTTGCCCTGAGCACCATCAGTGGCATCATGGGAATGACTTTGAGACATGCCTCTAGGCTGAGTAAGAATTTGCAAAAGTAATGAAGAAGCTGATGGATTCATAAAACTGCTAACCCAAGGTCTAGCAGAATAAGAATTAATTATACGGGCCTGAAAGAACTTATGAGAACCATTGTGATTTTTAATGAATTTGTTTGAAACATTGCTGGTTTTAAATGTTTATTCAAGATTAAAGGAAATCTTATCCTCAAGCTATGTGTAACTGACAGCAATTTGATAAAGTATACCTTTGTGAACAAAGATGCCATAATTACTTTCTCTTCCTACATGATCTCCCGGAATTTGAAAACTCTTAGTGTGCATTCTTATTTTTGTGTAAATATAATTACTTTTATAAATTCAATAAGAATCTGTTCTCCTTGTAACAGGACACTATTGGAAACTCTGGTTATATTACAAAGGTCTTGACTAGAATATCATTTTGAGAATAATGTGTATCAAATAAAATATGACCAGACAGCTATAAGGAAATAAGGTTGACTTTAAGGAGCCAATGCTTATAAACATCATTATGGAAAAACCAGCCTGAACATTTCTTGTAAGATTTCCCACCTTACATGTCAATAAGGAAGGTCACTTTCTGGAATGCCCAGGTCTCAGGATATTTTCAGGATCCCTAGAGGAGGAGAGGAATTTACTCAAATCTATAGGTTTTGCAGGTGAAATCTGATGGCAAGCTCTTGGCATGCTTTTCAATCCTGGAGAGGCTTTGAAAAGTCCAAATCTGAGATTCCTTATGAATAGTTCCAGCAGAGCAAACTCAAGAGACCTAGGTGATCAATCATTATTCTTGCTGCACTTATGTAAATAACCAGGGTTTAATGGGACTAGACTTATTGGCAAACAAATTAGTCTTATTTTAATTATCTCTGATTGAATGATGGTGACTGTAGAGAGAAAAATTGTGTTTCAATGGAAAATTGTAATATACCCTTTTGGGTTCCATCTTGCAAATTTTGCCAATCCATGCCAAAGCCTGAATTTTTCTACTTCCCCATGCCTACCTTGTCTTGGTGGTTGTGATAACATTTTGTCACTGCCACCTGGAATCAAATTACTCCTACTCATTTATATTATCCAAAAATGTAGCTGTGGTGCCACTATTAAATGCTGTCCTATACACAAGAGAAATCACAAAGCTCATCAATGATATGGGGCCCCCCCCTTAAAAGTATTGCTGAAAGGTATGTGTTCTGGATCTACCCTGTGTGGGTGTGTAGGCTTTAAATGACAAATCTACTGTAGCATTACCTTGTCCCTGAGCATTGGAATACTTTCCTCTATATTAAACACAGATCTGGCATTTCCGTTTTGCTCACAGTGGGCCATCTTTTGATCCATTTTTCAGCCACCATCCCAACAAACTGTTAGAACTCTTTCTAACTTCCCACCCTGCAACATCAAATGCAAAATCTTTGCTTCATAAGCCCACATAAATGAATTTGGTTGATCCAATTTTATGTTTCTTTCACCATTATCCTATACCCTTAATATCCATTCTCATACATAGTCCCCAGATTTCTGCTTGTATAAATTAGAAAACTCAGTTTTTTCTTTTGGAGCGTAGTGCAGCTCCTAATGGATCACATTTATGCACCTCACTCTTTGAGGCTTGCTGTTAGTTGAGTCTGTTCATAAGTGGCAACTGCCTCAGGAGGCCATTGACATTACTCAGATGATGCAGGGCTAATCCCCTCAGATGGAGGTAGAAAGGCTGATTCCTCTGTGGATTGGGAGGCTGCTCCAGCTAGGGATGGGAAGACCACTTTTGCTTGTGGTAAGGAGACCACATAATCTGGGAGTGTGAGTCCACCTAAGTTGGCAAAAAAGACTCCTCAGAATTTAGGAGATTAATATCTCCAGCTTCATCAGGATCCTCCACATTTTTTTATGCCACTTTATAGGATAATAGTCTTTAACAATCCGTGCCCTGGCTTTACGTGGACACGCTAGGTATATGGGAGTTTAACTTACTTGAAATGTATCCAATCACAGAACCGTACCAATTTCAACCCTGACAGAGATAAAGATCTCCCTCAAGATACTACACGGTTTCTAGGTCACTGATGCAAGCTTGTTCCGAGAATCAGAATATCTGAGCTTGTCCTTTTCTTTTACCACTTTGTCCAGCAACATTAGAAGGAACAAACCAATATCATTATATTTCTTAGTTTTTCAAAAGTAACATAAGCAAAGTTACTTCACTACTTGCTGCTTATAAGTGGTTGATTAGGAACATCCATTGCAGATATTTTAAATTTCTCTATAAATAGGCAAGACCATGGAAAATAGTGCTTTGTTTACTACTGGAAATAGAGTCACTAATGTCTTTAAATCTAATCAAATTAGAAAGCAGTTCCAGAAACCCTAGAACCAATTCAGAAAACTCATCTTTAACATATTTTTCTCTAGAACTTCTGTCCATACCAAAATCTGTTTCAGGGTTCTCCACACAAAAAAAAAAAAAAACAGAACTTATAGGATAGATACCTAATAGGCAGAAGATAAGCAGGTAGATATACAAGGACACATACTATAGAAATTGGCTCAAGTGGTTATGGAGGACAGATGTCCCACAACATTCCACATGCTAGCTAGAGAACCAGGAAAGCCAGTGGTATAATTCAGTTTGAGTCCAAAGGCCTGAAAAACAGGGGAGCTGATGGTGTAAGTCTTACTCCTAACACAAAAGCCATTGAATGAGGGGGCCCTAGGTGTAAGTCCCAGAGTTCAAAGAAAGGCCTGATGAGCAAGAGCTCTGATGTCTGGGGGCAGGAAAAGATAGACATCCAATCTCAAGGAGAAAAGAAAGAATTTTCCCTTCTTTTGCCTTTTTGTTCTATCGTGGCCCTTTATTTGATTGAATGATACTCTCCCACATTGTTGAGGGAAGATCTCTTTACTGAGTCACTGAATCAAATGCTAATCCCATCCAGAAACATCCTCACAGATGCACTCAGAAGTACTGTTTTACCATCGTGTACTTCTGTTAGCCTTGTCAAGTTGACACATAAAATTAACCATCATAATTCCATCACATCAACTTGACACCTATACACATCACCTTTGACTGTACTTAATCTTCAAATAAATACAATAACAAGGTCATAATTCTTCCTACCATGATACAAGTAACTTGTGTACTACCAAAAACACACTAACGTCTTCCCCAGAAGAGGAGGTGAAGTCCTTGAGTGACGTATACTCTTCTCCTTGATATCCCATAAAAAAGACAATTGCTGTGTATGTATATATTCACATAAACACACACACACACACACGTAAACATAGCAAAATTAGGAGGAAATACTCATGACAATTACAGTTCTCATTTTTGTAAATGGCCACTTAGTCATAGCTAGATTTATAACTCCTTTCTTCTGCTAACCATTTTGTGTTCCCTTTTCATCAGAAGCACCTCAGCTGGTGGTAGTTTTTTAGCTGGTGGGGTGACTCAAAACTTAATCCCTGAAGGGTCTGGGTCCTTAGTAGTCCTGCTTGGACTGGGTTGTAATTTAGTTGTAAAATAGTAAGAGAAACCCTAAGGGATACCCTGTATTCCAGACACACTCTTCCTTCACTCCATTGTGGAGTAGTTTGTTTCAATTTCTCCTTGGTAGTGACATAGACTCTTTGCTTCACCAAACTGTGGTCAGGCTCCTGAAGGTTCTCCTAGGCCAATCAGTGTACTTCCTTTTAAAATCCTTAGTATAAACCCTGCTAAATTAGCTTAGCAACAGTCTCTTATATGATCCTCCATATTTGATCACCCTTAATATCTAATCTCGTTTCTCATCTTCCACTATCCACCTAGTAATGACTGGTCAACCTGGCCTGACTTTAGTAAGAATCCCATTAGGTTTGTTTAGCCAGAATCCCCCTTACCCTTGACATTTGCTCTTAGTAATTTTCCATCCACTGAACCCCACCAGGCTCCCTGACTATAAAATCCAACTTGCCCATGCTGTATTTAGAATTGAGCTGTTTCCATACTGAGATATCTCTTCACCTATTGTAATAGTCCTGAATAAAATTTTGTTTTACCCCTTTAAAACTCTGGTTCTTCTTTGACAGTTATAATGCTGCAACTATGAGAGTACAGATTCATCACTGGATCCCTGGAGTCCTCACTCAGGATGCTGGGTGTGAAACTTTGAAGACTTTGTCTTCATTCCTGACTAATTTATTGAGGATCTTTTGGTGAGCACACTCCTAAATGATTGGTTCAGACAAATATCCCTTGAATATGGTAGGATAAGTTTTGGAGTATGTTTTAGAATATGTGTTAGAGTCTTAGAAAAACAGAGACTGGGTAAGAGTCCTAGGTTTCTCTCTAAGTAGCTGGGTTACCATCACAAGCAAGCATAAGCTGTGATAGAATCCCAGGCAAACAGGAGTTGGGTTAGAGAGCCAAACTTCTCTGTTCATAACTATAGTGTTACCATTATTTAAGAACTTGAGAGTGTCTCAGTAGACTAAAAACTCCATTCGTGAACCCTTGATGAGTATATGCTCCACCAACACTGTTCACTTCCTTTCTTGTTGGCATGATTTTACTAAGAATAATTTTGAACTCCAATGGCCTCTTGGAGAAACTTAAGATCTTCCAATATGGCTCCTTAAACCTCTCTCTTTCTATCACGGATGCTCCTGCTTCCTCCTTTTACTGCTTTGGATCTTCTCTCCAATTCACTTGAATCCTCTAATATGTCCCATTCAAACTCCTACATTCTCCATCCTTCTGTCCATCCTGCCAGACTTTTCCTCTCACATATCAGCCCCTTCGCACCCTACTCTCACTTGAGCTTTATGCCCCTACCCTCCAGCAAGGGCTCAAAGGACTAAGGACTCCCACATGCAATCACTAGAGGCTGGTAAGAGAAAAAAGCCTATTAGAAAACAGAACTGAATGCTCTGTCCCCTCAGCTGGGCTTTGGAGACATCCAGACAGCTACTAGATATTTCTTTAGTCAAATTTACTCCACAGCCTCCATCAGGTCAAAAGAATATTTTAGAAGTCTCCTCCAATTTATTGATAAACAGCTAACCTTAACTTGTCCCATTTGTCAGAAACACAATTCAGATGAAAATATAAAGTAGATATAAACCTGTGATATTGTATTACTATGTTTTAGTTTCACGGCTAAAAAATTTTTAATGAAAGCTGTAAGATGTCTTTTTCCCTCTGTAATTTTATGTATGCTTATGTATGTATGTAGTATTCATGTGTTTCATGGATATGGGTTTTTTCTATGTCTGGATCATATTATAAATTAATTTATAAAATCTTTTAATGGAGTTGTATTCAAATTGGCTTAGAGATAAACAAGTGCTTCTATAAATTAGGTATTCCTATAACACTCAGAAATAAAGAAACATCATTTTTTTAATGTTTCCTTGATCTGGGACAAGGTTTTGTAAATAAAGCTAGTTTGAAAAATTGTTGGTAAAATAAAAACAGGCGTGTCTTCATAGTTAACAGCTTTAAATATAATGCAAACATACTTTTTTTTCTACCTAGGTTTACTAGTCAAACAAGCTTAAGCTATCTTTCTAGATGGTTAAATTATAAAACTATAAATCTAACCAAGAAAAAAAAAGTATAGAATAAAAGTAAGTTGCTTGATCCATTTCAAGCCTGGTATTCAAGAAAAAAAAAAGAAAAACAAAGAGGAAAGAACTATACATCTAACTCTAAGTTCTTTGCTTCTGTAATTTTTTTGATAGTTGCTTAATTTGTCAACAAGAAAAATAACATCATAAGATATCTAGATTTGTTTGGTTACCTCATGAAATTTTTATGGTCACTTCAAGCATAATTATTAAGGACAAGTGAATTAAATAAATGTAAGTGGGATAAAATATTAAAAATTAGACTTTAAAAATAGATGTTTTATAATATGTTTACTTAAAAATAGTTCCACAGACCTTTTGATAACTTTAAACTTTATCACCAAACTAAGTAATGGTAAATAATACTGTTTTTTTTAATGTTTGTTTTCAAGATTTAAGTAAACCTTTTTCTCTTACTCTATGTGTAACTTACAGATTTGGTAAAGTAATCCTTTGTGAACAAAGATGTAACATTTACTTTTTTCCTGCCTGATCTGCTACAATTTGGAAATTCTTAGTGAGTATTCTTATTTTTATTGCAATAAAGTTATTTACATAAATTCAATCTGAATCTCATCTCCTCATAACAGGACACAATTGAAAATATTGGTTATAATACCAAGGCTTTGACTGTAATGTCATATTTGATAACAATGTGCATTGAATCACATATGACCCAAGAGCTTTAAGGACTAATTGACTTTAGGGAGCTAACATTTTTAAAGCTTCATTTGGAAAAACTGGCCCACATCTTGCTAATAGTGTTCCCTTCCTTGCAGGGGAGTAAGGCTGGTCTCTTTCTGGCAGGCCAAAGGACCTCAGGGTATTTTGGAGAACATGAGGAAAAGGAGTTCAGCCAAATCTAGGTATCGCAGGCAAAAGCTTGTGGCAATTTCTTAGCTTCTCTTCCTAGCCTGAGAGGCTTTGAAACGTCTAATCTGAGATCCTTATGAAAAGTCCCAGCAAAGCAAACTCAAAAGACCTATGTGGCCAATCACTATTCTTGCTGCACTCATTTAGTAATCAGGCCAAAGTTAATGAGACTACATGTTTAGCAAAAAAATTAATCTGACATTGATTCTTTCTGGTAGAACAGGTGGTGACTATAGAAAGGACAATTATGTTTCAATGGAAAACTATACAGTACAACTTGTTAGTTCAGTCTTGTACATTTTGCCAGTCCTTGACAAACCTTCAGTTCTTTTAGTTTCCTCAAGTATCTGGCTACACCTCTCCAAATTAATGTTTCCAATTTTTCTCCCTTCTGACTTGGAATCATTGAGAACAAAACGGCCCTTTTCTCTAAGCCCTGCAAGCTGAAACTGGGCAACATGAAATAAATTTCAAGGAAATCACCACAACAGACCATGGATGGGCAATCTTCATGCCCGCTGCTGTGTGGACCACTCAGGAAGTTCACTGGAACACCTCATGTCACCACCACAACATTCAACTAAAATCAGTATTACCATGTATTGCCTCTTCTGTCCTCACACTATCATCTAACGATGCTTGGGGCTTAACATCTGCAATTCTTCTCCACTGACTTCCCTCTGGAATCAGAAGCTGGGTTTTTAACATTTATTCTTTCTATTCCTTTAATTTTCATAGTTTCATAGAAACCTCCCCTCAGTAAATGCCTGAGGGCTAGCACCATATAGCATATTCTCTACTACCAAGTGTCAACAGATGATTCAGCAGGTCTTCAATAAACAAAACAACTGAAAAAAAATGGGCTTATATTTTTCTAATGAAAGAAAAATGTCTCTTTTTTTTCTTTGAACAACGGGGGACTGACAAAGTTTCTATGCTCATTCAAACTTTAGTCAAACTCCTAAACCTTCTCCTAGGACCATCTGTGTACTTCTTGTAAAATCCTTAGCAAAGGATTCTCATCCTCTATATTTGATCACCCTTAATATATAATGGGATTTCTTATCTTCCACCATCCACCACATGATATCTGATCAGTCTGGCCTGTCTTGAGCAAGTTCCTGTTAGGTTGGTTTAGCCCAACCTAAATACTTATGTTTTATACTTAATGTTTCCCCTTAGTAATTTTCCATCCACCAGCCTCCTTGCTATAAATTCCAACCTGCCCGTGCTGTATTTAGAAATGACCCCACTTCTATACTGAGTTATCTTTTCCCCATTGCAATAGGATTGAAAAAAATTATTTCCCGCCTTAACTCAGGTCCTCCTTTGACAGTTTTCAGAATCAAAACACCCATCCAACACAGTAACTTTCTTCCTTGCCTGTTGATTCAGAGCCATGAAGAGCCAAAAGTAGCCGTTGGGTAGTTTTAATGACCCTTTCAAGGGAATTATTGTTTTGTGTCCTGGTGGGAGCATTCCTTCCTCTGGAACTAAGACCTCTAGGTCACCCTGGCATAACATCATGGGAACAAAAAGCAAAAAAGTTGCTATTGGGTCACTAGAGGTAACAGTGAATGGTGCCACTCCCATTTGCACTCCTTGATTCCTGGACCCTTGAATGCTGGCTATTAGAACAATAGCACCATATATTGATCACTGATTCAGAGCATTAACAGCCTCTTGGTAAACTTTGTCCCAGCCCTGCAACATATTGCTTCAAGTAAAACTATTGTTCAATTGTCCTAGAACTTTAATATTTATACGTATCAAGCAAGATTTTAGTAGGCTTTCTATCTTTTTCACTTATAGGAACACCATGAGTAACTAGCCAAAGCAAAGGTCTGTACAAGTCAGACTATGCTGTTTGCTGCTTTGACACTGCTGTTCATTACAGTAACTATGCCTCTTTTGCCCTTGGTTGATGATCAAAAGAACTTAGGCCCTGCCATCCTAGGATGCACTTAGTCCACTGCATTTAGATTTTCCAGTGGAGTGACTGGGGTTCCTACTGTAAAGTCATATGAATAGAGAAGAGCAATCACGTGATTCTTTAAGGATGCTGGGACTCCACTCCCTAATTTTTTTGTAGAAAATTGGTGAAAGTTCTGTTCTGGACCTCCCAGTGTTGATGAGTAGGTCTTCAATGACAAATCCACTATAACATTCTAATCTCCCTAAGACTTGAATTTCTTTCTCCACGTTAAACCAAGGGAGGATGTGGCCTTTCAATTTCACTGATGATTGGTGGGCCATGTTTCAGCCAACCAATCATTAGAGCTGTTAGAGCTCTTTTTATCTCCCCTGGCTCTACCATTAAATGTAGAATCTGTTTAGTAGGCCCAATAAATCTGGCTGCTCCAACTGTATATTCCTTCCACCATTATTCCACACACTTGATATGCATTGTCATGCATATTCCCCAGATCTGCTTGTATAAGTTAGAAAACTCAAGTAGTTTTTTTGGAGCATAGCACACCCTCTCATGGCTCACAATTTGTGCCTCACCATTAGGGGCCTGCTGGGACATGAGTCTAATCATAGGTGGTGACTGTTTCGAGGGATTCTATTACCTTTTTCTCATGCAGTGCAGGATTAATGCTCTCAGACTGAGGTGGAAAGGCTGATAGCACTGTGGATTCAGAGGTTGCTACAACTTGGGGAGGGGATGCCACTGACACTGGGCTGGGGGTGTGTAGGCCACTTCCACTGGGCTTGGGAGACAATTCCCACTTCCAAAGAAGACTCGTCAGAATTTAGGGGTTCGATGTCCCCAACTTTATCAAAGTCATGGCACACATTCCCATCTCATATTAAAAGATCACATTTTTTCCCAATCAATGTGAGACCAAGTTAACATGACAGACTCCATCTTATTCTCACTGTGTGCTTTGGAGACACATTTACAATTGCACATAGGCAAGCTAACCAGTGACCAGTCAGTAATCAGCAGAGAGAATGGCTTGTTAGCAGAAGATTTAAGTCCTCTACCCAAACTGTTCCCTCTCTCCCTGATAAGAAAATAACTGTTTTCTTAGATTCCTCAGGAATGTCACATTCAGCAGATCTGAAACTTTTGTCTATGGAGAGGCACCCAATAGTCTGTGGTCATCCAACACCTGGCACGCCTGAGCCCCTTCCCCAACCCCATTTGCCTTATGTAAGTTGTTTCCAATCAGTTCCCTTTTAAGATGGTTTTTTGGGGGGCGATAGCCCACGATCTTCCAATCAGCTAGCTCATCACTTAAATAAAAGTGTCTCTCTATCCACCACCTTGCCTCTTAATGGACTGGCTTTGTCCTGTGGTGAGCAGATTAAGCCCTTGCTCGATATCAAATGTCCTTACTTTAACAGTAGGGTCTTTGGGACCCTGGGAGTTCAACTTGCCTTAAAGTTCAGCCAATCACAGTTTGATTTTCAGCCATTTCAGCCCTACCAGGAGATAAGGCTCTCCCTCAGGCTCACTTAGAAGCTCTTAGGCCATTGATGCAAGCCTGCATTAATAATCAGAATCCTGCTGAGGTGGATTAAGTGGATTAAGGTGGATTAAGTACCTTTTCAATACTTAAATATATGATATAAATAGAACATCTTATGTTATAAGGGAATAAGACAGGATAGAAAAGAAAGATATTTGCTTAGTATATGCATGTATACACATAAGCATATTCATAATGAAATAAGGATAAAATGCTCATGACAATTACAGTCCTCGTTTCTGTAACTGGTCACTAGGTCATAGCTGGTATTTACACATACCTTCTTCTACTACCCATATCTATTCCCTTTGCCTCAGCAAGCACCTCATCTGGTTGTGGTTCTTTATCTGGTTATGGGACCAAAACCTTCATTCCTGAAGGGTCTGGGCCATTACTTCTATTAGTTGGATTGAGTTGTTGTAGGTTCCCATTGACCATAATCACAGTACATGGTAATATTAAGAGAAACACTGAGTACTAACAAATACTCTTTGCCTGACCAAACTTTAGTCAGATTACTGAACCAGCCCCTAAGTCTGTCTTGTAATAGTCTTAGTAAGAACCATGATAAGTCAGTGTATCAAGAGTCTCTCATCCTCCATTTCTGATCACCCTTGACATCTAATTGGGTTTCTTATCTTCCATCATCCACCAGGTGATGTCAAATCAGAATGGCTTGTCTTCAGCAAAAAAATTTTTAGGTGATTTTAGCCAAAATTCTTCTTACCCTTGATATTTCCTCTTAGTAATTTTCCACTTACTGACCCACACTAGGTTCCTTGGCTGTAAATTCCCAATAGCTTATGCTGTATTTGGAATTAAGCCCCATTCTATATTGAAGTCTCTTTTCCCCTATTGCAATAGTCCTGAATAATACCTGTTTTTACCACTTTACTAATGTTCATCTTGGAATTATCTTTGACAGTTAAGATGCTGTGACTCAGGTAGGATCAGATTCATCTTTGGAGCCCTGGGCTCCTCACCCAAGACCGTAAGTTTTTATCTTTGAAGACACTGTCTTCACTTCTGACTGATTAATCAGGTATCCACTGGTGAATCTGACTCTTAAACCTTTGGACCAGACAAATTTTCCGAATGTAGCTGATGAGGACAGATTTTGCTTCTTAAGATTATAATTATACTCTAGAAGCAGGGTAAGAGTTCCAGACAAAGAGAGGCTGGGTTGGAGTGCTAGGTTTCTCCGTTTTTAAGCTGGATTAGAGTCCCAGGCAAGCACTAGTGGAGTTTGAGTCCAAAGCAAGCACCTGTGTGTTAGAAGCTGGGTTCGAGTGCCAGGCCAAAACTAGTGCTAGTGCTAGGCAGAAACTGGGTTAAGAGTTTCAAGTTTCTCTGTTCATAAGTATTAAGGTACCATTAGTTAAGAACTTTGGAGCTTATCAGTGAACTGACACCTCCCCCCTCTCCTTCTTTAACCATTACTGAAATTGTGCTCACCCAACTCTATCTGCTTCCTTTCTTCTTGGCATGATTTTCCCAAGAATAATTTGGAACTTCAATGGACTCTTTGGACAATTTAAGGTCTTCCCAAACTTGCTCCTAAAACCTCTCCATTTCCATCACAAGTGTTCGTGGTCCTCCTATACTGATTTGGATTTTCTCTCCAGTTCTCTTGATCCTTTGATATGTCCCCCTTCAAACCCCTACACCTTCCATCTCTGTCCACCAGCCAGACTCTTCCCTTTCCACTTCAGCTCCTTGCCTCCCTACAATCACTAGAACTTTATGCCCTGTACCCTCCATCCAAGGCTCTCAAGGGACTGAGGAACCCACCAATCAGAAACCTGAGGCTGAAAAGAGAAAAAAACAAATTAGGAAACAGAACTAGATGTTCTGTTCATTCAGCTGAGTTTTGTAGACATCCAGATAGCTGCTAGATGTCTCTTCGGTCACTGGCCTAAAATTTACTCCACAGCCTCCATCAGATTACATGTCAGGACAAAAGAAAATTTTAAAAGTTTCCTGCACAAATATTGGTAAACTGGTAACCTCAACTTGTTGCATTTGCCCATAACAATGTTCAGATAAAAATATAAAGTAGAGATAAACTAGTGACATTGTATTACTGTGTTTTACTGACTCAAGGCTAAAATTTTAAATGAAACCTCTGAGATGTCTGCTTACATCTGTCTGCATGTTTATAAATGTATGTATGCATACATGCATGAATGTATGTTATGTATATGTGCCATTTTTGTACCTCTGGATGATAATACCAAATTAATTTGCAAAATCACTTAAAGTGGTTTTATTCAAATTGGCTTAGAAATGAATAAGTCCTTCTATAAATTAAGCATCCCT
This sequence comes from Ceratotherium simum simum, assembly GCF_057802395.1. Taxonomy (NCBI): domain Eukaryota; kingdom Metazoa; phylum Chordata; class Mammalia; order Perissodactyla; family Rhinocerotidae; genus Ceratotherium; species Ceratotherium simum. The sequence continues at coordinate 76,011,621 of NC_141902.1, read as the reverse complement.
AAAATTCTCAGAAATATGCAAACTAATCCAATGTTTTTTAAGTTCACATACTCAGGAATAATCTATGGTAAAAATTGTTGATAAAATAAAAACAAGCATGTCTTCAGAGTTGTCAGCATTAAATACAATGCAGACATACAATTTTTTTCTACCTAGATTTAGTAGTCAAACAAGCTTCTGTTATCTCTACTAGATATTTAAGATTATAAAATCATGAATTCTAACAAACTAATAATAAAATGTAAAATAAAATAAATTGCTTGATGCATGTCAGATATGGTGGAATTTAAAAAACACAGCAACAGAAAAATGAAGAACAATATGTTTAACTTTTTAGGTTTTTTGCTTCTGAGATTTTTTTGATACTTGTCTAATTTTTCAACATGGGAAATAACTTAGTTTTATGATTATATCTGTTTATTTAGCTCATGAAGTTTTCAATTCAAACAACTGATAAGCACAAATGAATTAAATATATGTTAGTGGGAAAACTTTATACATACACTTTTCAATAGTTATCTTTTATAACGATTCTTTTTTATATTTTTTTATTTCATTTTTTAACCGCAGTTTTATTGAGTTATAATTGACATGTAACATTGTATGCATTTAAGATGTACAACAAAATGGTTTAGATATATGTATATATTTCAAAATAATTGCCACGATAAGTTTAATTAACATCCATCACCTCACATACGTATAAACTTTTTTATCTGTGATAACAACTTTTAAGATCTACTATGTTAGCAATGTTTAACATACAATACGGTATTGTTAAATATAGTTACCATGCTGTACATAACATCCCCAGAACTTATTTATCTTGTTACTTATAACTGGAACTTTGTACTTTTGAACACCTTCACCCATGTCCCCCATCTCCTTCCCCCCACATCTGGCAACCATCTATCTATTCTCTGTTTCTATGAGTTCAGGTATTTTACATATCACATATAAGTGAGATATACAGTATTTGTGTTTTTCTGATTTATTTCACTTAGAATAATGCCATCAAGTTTCATCCACATTGTCGCAAATGATAGGATTTCCTTTTTTTATGGCTCAATAACAATCTGTTGTATATATATTTAAAGCATTCATCTGTTGATGGACACTTAAGCTATTTCCATGTCTTGGCTATTGTAAATAATGCTTCTCTGAACTTGAGGTTACAGGTATCTCTTTGATATATTGATTTTGTTTCATTCATATATACCCAGAAGTGGAATTACTGGATCGTATTATAATTCTATTTGTAATTTCTTGAGGAACCTCCATACTCTTTTCCATAGTGACTGCAGCAATTTGCATTCCTACCAACGGTGCACAAATGTTCCCTGTCCTCCATATCCTTGGCAACACTTGTAATTCCTGTCTTTTTTGTTGTTGTTCATTGTGGTAACATTGGTTTATAACATCATATAAATTTCAGGTGTACATCATTATACTTCTGTTTCTGCATGGATTACATCATGTTCTCATGTTCATCACCCAAATACTAATTACAATCCATCACCACACACATGTGCCTAATTATCCCTTTGGCCCTCCTCCCTCCCCCCTTCCCCTCTGGAAACTGCCAATCCAATCTCTGTCTCTATGTGTTTGTTTGTTGTTGTTATTATCTACTACTTAATGAGTGAGAGCATATGGTATTTGACCATCTCCCTCTGACTTATTTCACTTTGCGTAATACCCTCAATGTCCATCCGTGTTGTCACAAATGGCTGGATTTCATCGTTTCTTATGGCTGAGTAGTATTCCATTGTGTATATATACCACATCTTCTTTATCCATCCGTCCCTTGATGGGCGCTTAGGTTGCCTCCAAGCCTTGGCTATTGTGAATAACACTGCAATAAACACAAGGGTGGATGTATCTTTACACATTGGTGTTTTCAAGTTCTTTGGATAAATGCCCAGCAGTGGAATAGCTGGATCATATGGTAGTTCTATCTTTAATTTTTTGAGGATTCCTGTCTTTTTATGACAGTAATTCTAACAGGCATGAGGTGATATCTTAATGTGTTTTTTGTTTGCATTTCCCTGATGATAAGTGATGTTGAGCTCCTTTTCGTGCACATATCGGTCATTTTTATGTCTTTTTATAAATAAGTCTATTGTGTTCCTCTGATCCTTTTTTTGTCAGATTGCTTGATTTTTTTTTTTTTTTTTTTTGCTAATGAGTTGTATGAGTCCTTTATATATTTTGGATATTAACCCCTTATCAGAAATGTATTTGCTAATATTTTATCCAATTACTTAGGTTGCCTTTCCATTTTATTGACGGTTTTCTTTGCTGTGCAGAGGCTTTTTAGTTTGATGTTTAGTTTAGTAGTCCCACTTGATTTATTTGCTTTTATTCTTTTTGCTTTTGGTATCAATATAGAAAAATCATTGTCAAGTGTGATGTCATGAACCTTACCCACTATGTTTTCTTGTAAGAGTTTTATGGTTTCAGGTTTTACTTTCAAATCAAGTAAAATAAAACTAATAAGTGAACTTTAAAATAATTATGGTTTATAAAATTTTATAATATGATTTGTAATAATTATGTTTTAAAATATGCCTACTTAAAAGTACTTTCACAAACCTTTTTGTAACTGGAAACCTTAAAACTATGATAAGTTTAGTTAAAGAATAGATAATCATTGAATATCAGATCGTTTCCAAATAAGATAAAATATGGAAACATTAATTATGGAATATGTTTTTGACTTTTGTTATCTTATTTTTTTATACAGTATAGAGAAGCTAATATAATTGGGTCTGTTTTTAAATATGACAAATTGTACTATGAAAAAGGCATATGCCTCTATATAATTATGAAATGATGGATTTAAATTTGCTACAGAATGATACTATATGCTAGAGAGTTAACAATTGCTTACTTCCTAGTTTTCTCTATAAAAGAAAGGAGACCATTGGTGAAAATTTTTAATTAATCTATGTCAATGAAACTACTAGTACCTATAAGGGTAAAGAAAAAACCTCTTTGCAAGGAAAGTAAGGCATGTTTTTGATAAGGAAAGGTAGGAAGGTTGTATTTTCCTTAATGTAAAAGCAGTACTTTTATCCTAATATAGAATGATTGGTTGTCCCACAATGAGAAAGAAAAAAAAAAGCAAGAAAAAAACTGAATGGATATGAAAAAAGCTGTGTAAGAATTGTGGGGAAGAAACTGTGGAAAAGCAATGTTATCTTGTATGCTTCACCTGGGTAAGATTAGGGTGGGTTTATTATAAGATTTTTAAAAATTAATCTTTGAATTAGTAGTACAGTGTTGCAAACCTAGGATTGAGTTCTCGCTCTGCTACAAAAACAAAGATTTCTTAGATTCTTGGTCTGTTCTTAATGAGAAATTGTAAAAAAAAAAATTCCTATACCTATTAAGTATTCTGCCTGGGAAACCAAGATTTTGTGTCTTAAAATAACTTCCTGTGTTTTATGTTGTCTTTATCAGGTCATTTATTATTTAAGAAAACAGGATCTTCTCATTGTTAAAATAGCTAGATGTTTTACAACTATGTAATTTTTGTATTTGCCTTTGAAATCTTTTAATTGTACTTTAGTTATGTGGATAACTAAGTATAGTTTCACAGTGACTTGTAATTCTATTAGTCAAGTGTTCAAACATTTTGACATTTTGACAACTTCTCAAAATTAAATTCTAAATGGAATCTTTTTACCTCAAAATAACATTGAGACAGCCCCTGGAAAATCTCAAAGGAGTTGTCTCTCACCTTGTAAAAAGAGATGCTAAACTAATTATATTTAACTGGTATGTTGTATTATGTGTGGAACTTGTCAAGTAAGAAGTGATGATAAACCTCCTTAGGTTATATGTGTGTGGATATATGTTATTAACACAGGTATTCATAGAAATCCGTCAATACTCATGTTATCTGGAATTATGTTAAAATGTTGTATGCCACAGAAATAATTAATTTTCCTTAACAAATGAACTCTCATCAGAAATTTAACCATGGCCTTTTCAAGTCACTTGTCATTCACAGAGAGTTATTCCTTTGTTTTGACTCTTCCCCAAAAGTGTTTACATCAACTACAGGCAAGACTGCTACGTGATGGTAACACTTGGATAACTTTGAAACCTTTCCTCCGGACTGTGTAAAAATTTCCAGAAGTAATACAAAAGCTGATATATTCTTAAAACTACTAAGTCAAGATCTAGCAGAACAAGAATTAATTACAAGGTGCTGAATGAAATGATGACAGTGAGTATAACTTTTTCTTAAACATCGCTGCTTTTTTAATATTTATTTTTCCATTTAGAAGGAAAATGTTTTTCTCTTAAGCTACATGTATATACAGCAATTTGGTAAAGTATAACTTTGTAAACAAAGATGAAACATTTCCTATTTACCCCTACCTGATTCCACCGGAATTGGAAAACTCTTAGTGAATATTCTTCTTTTTATGGCAATATAGTTATCTGCATAAATTCGATAAGAATCTGTTCCCCTTGTAACAAGACAGAATTGAAAACATTGGTTATATTACCAGCCTTTGATTGGAATATCATATTAGACAATGACGTGCATGGCATCAGACATGACCTGAAGGATTTACGGAACTAAGGTTGACTAAGGAGCCAATGTTTTAAAACCTCCTTTGGAAAAACCAGTCTGTACCTGTCTTAATGGGTTTTCCACCTTAAGGGTTAGAAAAGAAGATCGCTTCCACAGTCTCAGAAATCTCAGGATATCTTAGGGATCCCAAAAAAAAGAAACTCATCCAAATGTGTAAGTATTGTAGGCAAAAACTAGTGTAAGTTCTTGACTTGGCCTCTTAGCCTTGAGAGGCTTTGAAAAATCCAAAGGAATCCTGAGGTTCCTTATGAAAAGTTTCAGCAAAACAAACTCAAGAGACCTATGTGGCCAAACATTATTTTTGCTGCACTTATGTAAGTAAGCAGAACAAGTTTAATGATACGAGACTTATTTTACAAACAGATTAGTTGTACTTTGATTATCTCTGGTTGAATGGCAGTGACTGTAGAGAGAAAAATTCTAATGTACCCTCCTGGGTTCCATGCTGCCAGTCCATACCAAAGTCTGATTCTTCTAGTTTCCTTCAGATGTGGCTATAGATTTCTAAATTAATATTTCAAGTTTTTCTCCCATCTAACTTGTAACCACTTAGAACTAACACCGCCTATTTCATGAAGTTCTGGAACTTGATGCTGGATGACTTGATATAATCCTCAAGGAAATTACTACCGATGATCATGTATGAGAAAATGACATGCCTGTTGTTATGTGGGCCACACAGAAAGTTCAGTGGGATACCTGATGGCATCACTGCAGGCATTCAAACTGCAAACCAGGAAATCCATTGGACTGCCACTGGTGTTCACACCCACCATCTAAAAATGCTTTGAGCACAAGATCAAGAAATATTCTCAATTGGATGCCCTCTGAAATCAGAAACTGGGTTTCTAACATTAATCTTTTATTTTCTGTTATTTTAATAGAAACTCCCCCTCTTAAATGCCTGATGTCTAGCACCATAAAGTGTACTCTCTACTACCAAATATCAACAGATGATTTATCAGGTCTTTAGTGGAAAAATTGCAACCCAACAAGAAATGGACTTATATTTTTCTAAGGAATGAAGAATGTCTCTTCATTACATTTAACAATAGGGTAGACTGACAAAGATTCTTTCCTTGAGCAAACTTTAGTCAGACTCCTGAATCTTCTTGTGGGACCATCCATGCACTTTCTTGTAATATCCTTAGCAAGAACCTACTAAGTCAATATAGCAAGTGTCTCTCATCTTCCATGCCTGATCACCTTTGATATCTAATCAGGTTTCTCATCTTCCACCATCAAGTGATGTCTAGTAAGCCTGGCCTGTCTTCATCAAGAATACTGGTGAGGCCAGCCCCCTGGCATAGCAGTTAAGTATGCCCACTCCGCTGCTGGTGGCCTGGGTTCAGATCCTGGGTGCACACCGACGCACTGCTTGTCAAGCCATGCTGTGGCGGCATCCCATATAAAAGTGGAGGAAGATGGGCACAGATGTTAGCCCAGGGCCAGTCTTCCTCAGCAAAAAGAGGAGGATTGGCATGGATGTTAGCTCAGTGCTGATCTTCCTCACACACACACAAAAAAAAGAATACTGTTAATTCAGTTTAGCCAAAATTCCCTTACACTTCAGGTTTTCTCCTAGTTATATTTCATCCATTTACTCCCTCATACTCCTTTGGCTATAAATTCCTACTTGTCCTTGCTATCTTCAGAATTGTTATATCAGGTACTCTTTTACCCTATTACAGTAGTCCTGAATAAATCTGTGTTTACCACTTTAACTATTGTCTAATTATTGGTTTTTCTCTGGCAGTTGTTGCAATCACCCCAGCCTGTACCCAAACTCCCTTCATTCAATGTTGATTCAGAGGCATGAGGAACCCAGTGAGGCCACGTGGAAGTCTTAATTGCCATTCAGGGGAATTGTTTTGTCTCCTGGTGGAAGCATTCATTTGTCTGGAACTAAAACCTCTAGGTCAGTAGAGCATGAAGTCAAGGGAACAGGAGACAAAAAGTGTCATTTCCACCCCTTGATTCCTGAACCCATGAATACTGGATATAAGATAAATCTACATATTGGATGCTGATTCAGAACAGCATCAGAAAGCCTACCAGAGAACCTTGTTACAGCAATGCAACATATTGCCACCTAACTGGCTTTGTAACTGAGTCTTCTAAAGCCCCTTCTACAATTCTATCAAGCCAGCTGCTTCAAATGGTGGGCAACATGGTATGACCGGGGAATTGCATGTGCATAGGCCCATTGCCATACTTCTGTTACTGTGAAGTGAGTTCCTTGATCTGAAATAATGCTGTGTACTGTACAGAAATAGTAACGTAACACTGAATAAGGCATTTATTCAATCCACTGATAATAGTTTTGCCAGTAGCATTGCATGCAGACAAGGCAAATCTCTACCAAGGTTAAGCGTCTATTTCAGTAAGGCAAAAATATTGACCCTTCCATGAAAGCAGGGGTCAAATGTAATCAATCAGCACCAGGAAACTGGCTGATCACCATGTGGAGTGGTGCTGTGTGAGAGAATCATTGTTCTTCACATCTGACAGATTGGGCACTTAGCCATGTGAGAGAAAGTCAGTGTTGCAGAACCCATGCATAAATTCCATCCCTGCCATCATAGCGACTTTATTCATGAGCCCATTGGGCAATGGCATGGGTGGCTGGGGAAAGAAATGGACTGTTGTCCACAGAGAGTGTCATCCTATCCACGTGATTATTAACATCTTGCCCTGCTGAGGTCAACCTTTGTTTAGTATTCACACAAGACACAAATATTTTCATGTTCTTTTGCCCATTGAGAGAGGTCTGTCTACATACTTATTCCACAAATTATATTGTCACCAATTTTCTAATCCTGTTCCATTCAAGTCCTTGACCATCAAGCCAAAGCCTTAGCCACAACTCTTGAGTCAATATATAATCACATTTCTGGTTATTTCTCCCTCAAAGCTAAGTGATGCAGGGGCACTGTCCAAAGTTCTTCCTGCTGAGAGAGTTGCTCTTGACCATTTTCCTTAAGAGATGTCCCATAGAAGTTCTATATGCCTACAGTTATCCACTTTTGATGCCTCTGTATTGTGCAGAACCATCATTAAACCAGGCGCGAATCTCTGTTCCTTCGTCAATTAATCTAAGGGAGTTTTCCATGAGGCCATAGACACAGACTGGAAGAGAGACAGCAGTGTACCAGGAGGAAGGACCACAGGTATTTGGGCCACTTCTTTATGTAACTTACTTTTGCCTTAAGTCCGTATCCTAACCCTAACCCTAACATATATACCACTTTCAGTTCAAAATGCCATATTTGAGTGCACTCTCAACTGTATGACTTACGTTGTGAGATAACACCCAGTTCATGATGAACAGTGCTAGTTAGATGGTAACTTCGTGGCCCATAGTCAAGCATTTACTCTCTAGTACGCCCAGTAGCAGGCCAAGAATTGTTTTTCAAAAGTAGATTAGATATCGGCAGATAATAGCAGGATTTTGCATCAACATTGTAAAGGCTTGTCCTGCGCCTCACCTATGGGGGCTGATAAAGGCTTTCACAATATTTCTATCTGCTCATGAAACATGTAGAACCATTGGGTCTTCTGGAATATATGGCCCAAGTGGCAGAAAAGCTTGCACAGCATGCTGGACCTGTTGCAGCACCTTCTTTTTTCTGGGATCCACTCAAAACTAGGAGCTTTTCAGGTCATTGGTAAATGTGCCATAGTAACACACTCAAACGAGGAATATATTGCCTCAGAAATTCAAAGTGGCCCACCAGGCATTGTACTTCTTTATAAGTTGTAGGAGGGGCCAGATGCAAAAACTTATCCTTCATCTTAAAAGGGATATCTTCACAATCCCAACACAACTGGACTCCTAGAAATTTCACTGATGTGGAAAATCCTTGAATTTTAGTCAGATTTATTCCATACCCCCTGATACACAAATTTCTTACTAATGAGTCTAGGGAACTTGCTATTCTTGATCACTAGGTCCAATCAAAATAATGTCATCATTGTAATGGACCAGGGTGATATCATTTGGAAGGGGAAGGAATTCAAGATCCCTGAAAACTAAATGGTGATATAATGGCTGGAGAGCTAATGTACCTCTGAAGTAGAACCATGAAGGTGTATTGCTGCTCTTGCCATCTGACAGAAAAATGTTTCTGTTGGCCCTTATGGACATGTATGAAGAAAAAGGAATTTGCCAGATCAATAGGTGCATACGAGGGGATGAACGAATTTGTTCAAGTAATGAAAACATATCTGTTACAGCAGCTGCACTTGGAGTCACCACTTTATACAGCTTTCAATAATCCACTGTTATTCTGAATGTTGTATCTATCTTCTACACAGGTCAAATAGAAGAGTCGAATGTGGATTTGGAGACAATCACCACCCTGCATCTTGCAAATCCTCTATGGTGGCAGGATTCTCTGCATTCCCTATGGGAATCCTAGGTATTGTTTTTGACTTACTATTGTCCTAGGTAGAGTTATTTCCAGTAGCTTCCATTTTCCCTTTCCCACTCTACTAGTCATCGCTCCTCAGGTCAAGGAACAAATGTGGGGATTCTGCCAGATTCTAAGTATTTCTACTTCAATTATGCATTCTAGATCTTAGGAAATAACCATAGGATGTGTTTGTAGATGCACTGGACCCACTGTGAGGTGGACCTGTGCTAAAACTTCATTGATCACTTGACCCCTTAAGCTCCTACTTTGACTTTAGGATCATAGTGATGTCTTAAGTACCCTGAAACCAATGTCAATTTGGAACTATGTCCAGTAGTCCCGGAAATGTCTGAGTATATTCTTTACTCCCAGTGTACTGTTACATTGGTAAAAAGCAGTAGGTCCCTTTGAGGAAGGCTGGAAGAAAGATTAAAGGATAAATTTTTTTTAGCCTCCAAGGATTATTCCTCAAGAGGACCTGATCTCCCCTTCATTTAAGGAGTTCTGGGTCTGTATACTGGCTAAAGTTGGGAAATGGATTGAGTGGCTGTGACTCATTATTTTTACGATTTAAGTTAGTCTTTTGTTCATTGACCTAGAACTTTTCTGGTTATACAAGTCAAGTAAGAATTTACTGGACTTCCTATGTTTTATACTCTTAGGAACATCATGATAAACTAGCCAACTTCATAGGTTTGTGAGTCAGACTATTCTGATTACTGCTTTGAATCTACTTTCTATTACAGCAAATACACCTACCTTGCTTTTCAAATGAATGAAGCCACTTGGCTCTGCCACCTCAGCATCCAAATATTCCCACTGCATTTATATTTTCCAATTGAGTGGCTATGGTTCTCTGTATAAGTTCTGGCCTACAGAGAGAGAAATAATGGAGCATTTCAAGGATGCTGAGGCTCCATTATTTAATTTATTTCTCAAAGTATTGGTGGAAGGTATATCTTCTAGACCCTGCCAGTGTGGGTGAGTAAGTCTTCAATGACAAATTAAGCTAATATTTTAATGTCCTTGAGCTTTTGAATTCCTTTCTCTGCATTAAGCCAAGAGAAACAGGGCATTTCTATTTCACTTGAGGTGGGCCATATTTTCATCCATGTTTCAGAAAACCAACCCAGCAAACTGAGATACCCCCTTCTAACCTCTCAAGATACAACATTAAATGCAGAATCTCTGCCTCATGCCCATATCAATAAATTCACCTAATCCAACTTTATGTTCCTCCCATCATTATTACCCACTGTTAATATCTACTTGAACCATATTATCCAGATTTCTTCTTGTATAAATTTAAAAAGAAAAACTTAGTAGTTTTTTGGAGTACAGTGCATCTCCTCATGGGTCACACTTTGTGCCTCACCTTAAAGATCCTGCTGAGATTTGAGTCTAGCCATAGGTGGTCACTACTGCAGGAGAGGCCATTACCATTTACTCAGGAAGTACAGGCTTAATCCCTTCAAATGGAGGTTCAAAGGCTGACACCACTGTGAATTAAGAGGCTGCTCCCACTTGGCCTGGAGATGCCACTGCCACTGGCATTTGGGAGGCCACTTTTGCTGGGGGATGGAGATGCTACTTTCACTGAGGCTGGGGAGAACACTTCCACTAGCAGTGAAGAATCTTCAGAATTTAGGGGCTTCTGGTCCTCAGTTTCATCAGGGTCTTCCCACATGTCTCCATCACAAGTTTTAGAATCTTACTTTTTTGCAAATAGTGGCCTCCTTTAATAGTAGGAAACCTTCCATCTCGGGAGTTCAACTGGCTTTGAAATTCAGCCTATCACAGTTTACTTTTTATTAATTTCAGCCCTGCCAAAAGATAATTCTCTCCATCAAGGTACAACTAAACCCCATTAGGTCATTGATGCAACTCTTGAGCTGAGAATTTGAATACCTCAGCTCGTCCTTTTCTTTCACCAATTTGTCCAGAGATATTAGGAATAGACAACCAATGTTGTATTACTTAAATGCAAAAATGTTCAAAGGTATAATATATATAGTTACTTTTCTCCTCACTTCTGCAAGTGCTTGATTAGGAGAATCCAATGCAGATATTTTGCTTATCTCTATAAAAAGCTTTCACCATTGTCAACAAGTGCTGTTTACTACTGGAAAAAGAGTCATTAGCATCTTTACACCTAATAAAATTAGAGTTCCAATTCCAGAAACCTCAGAACCAAACCAGAAGTATCTTGATTAAAATTTTGTTCCTCTAGAACTGCTGTAAGTACCAAAATTAATATTAGTCAGTGTTATCTAGAAAAAAACAAAGACAATAAGATAGATACATAGATAGATATATAGATTCATAGATAGATAGATTAGATAGATAGATAGATAGATAGATAGATAGATAGATAGATAGATCGACAGATAGATAGATAGATAGATAGATAGATAGATAGATAGATAGATAGATAGATAGATAGATAGATAGATAAATAGATAGATCGACAGATAGATAGATAGATAGATAGATAGATAGATAGATAGATAGATAGATAGACAGATAGATAGATGATTTATTACAGAAATCATATCAGGTATTTATGGAGGTACAACAAAGATATTTACAACAGTTAAAAATGTTACCTCTTAAATATCTGGAGGTTTGATTGGTTAGGCAAGGAGTTCTAGACGCTTAGCACAATGAATTAGGAGAGGAATATCAGAGACAGAACAAGGCTTCTGATGACAAATCCAACAATCAGAAAGGTTTCCCCCTTTTGTAGTAGATTGGGAGAACATTGTCTTTCCAAGAAAGACAGGGATAAAATAAGATAAGAAGCAACAGTGAGTAAAAGGTGTGCAGGCCTGGTCCAGCCGTTTTGGGAAAGCTGTCTGCCTCAGATGTCAGCTATTTCTCTTCCTAGTCAGTTTGATTTGGAGGTCTCTGGCATTTGTACGGGACCAGATGTCAGGTGGAGCCTTTTTTCACTGTGGGATGTATCTCCAAGTTTCAATGCATTCTAGTTCTGCAGCAATGTCAGTGGTCAGGAGCACTTGGTAGGGTTCTTACCAATAGGGCTCAAGGGCTGTCTTCCTCTGATTATGATTCCAGAATACCTAGTCACCAGGCTCTAGACTATGACCAACAGGATTCTTTAAATTGGAATCTGGGAAAGCTTCTTTAACCTGTTGCTGATAGGCTTAAGCATAAGATATTAGAGACTTATAGTAGCTGGTCATACTAGCTTAAGACAACAAGGTATCAGCAGAAGGTTATATACCAATAGACATTGATCTGATGGTGACTATCTCATTTGGAGAGTTTATGTTTTCCAGAGAGGATACTGTGGACAGTCAGTGAGACCAAAGGCAATACCTTAGGCCACAGAAGTCCAGTTTACAGGTATATATAAAAAACAAACAAACAAAAATTCAAAGACAATTAATAGGACTAGAATCTAATATCTACAAAAGTGCAAACATAATTTTTCTCTCTACAGTTACTCTCATTTTTTTACCAAACTAATTTCCGTAAAACTAATTTGTTTATATTAAAACTAGACCTGATTACTTATATAACTGAAAATAAGAATACACACTGAGAGTTTCTGAATTCTGGAGGGATCAGGTATGAATAAAAAGTAAATGTTTCATCTTTGTTTACAAAGGAATAGCTTACCTAGTTGCTAAGAGCTTAAGAAAAAGGATTTCTTAAAATCTGAAAAAACAAAACATTAGACCGTCCTCCTCAGTTCACGTAGCCCCGTGTAATTAATACTTGTTCTTGACCTTTTGTTGACAGTTACATGAAACCATCAGTCTTTTCATTAAAGTTCTGTAATTCCTTCCCAAGTTTAGTTTCATGATCTGAAAGTTTATCAGAAAACTGAATTCTAGAGTAAGTGTCAGAATTCTTTCTGTGAATCTCTCTCAAGATAAAATATATTTGCAAAAGCATCAGAGTAAAACAATAACTGTCAGCAAATGACAAAAGACTTAAAATGGCATGGTTAAAAATCTGATTACAATTCAATTGGCAAGAAAATTTGGTTATTTATGTAACAAACATTTTAAGATAGTGACTACAATTGTGACTGATAAAATTATACCAGGACATGTCAAAATTTTAGAAATTTTATATAATTTTTAGAAGACATATTATGACATTTACCCATGCAATATAACCTATGAAGGTTTATCATTTTTTATTTGACAATGCTTGCCTTGTGATTTAACATACAAAATAAGCCTAACTAGTTTAATATCTTCCTTTTTATAGGAAGAGAAAACAAATTCTTTGAGAAGTCCCGGGGTCACTATGGAAATTCTCAAGGTTACTTTCAGGTCAAAAAAATAATTTATTTAAGATTTGAATTTTGCAGGTCTGTCAAAAATACTGAAAGGTTTGAAAACACTTGGTCAAATAGGATCATATGTCACTGTGAAATGATATTCAGTTATCCATTTAACCATAGTGACAATTAAAGACTTTCAAGCAAATACAAAAATTTACATGTTTGTATAGTTTTTGGCCCTTCAGTCTCCCAGATCTCTGCCTGTTGCAAGGTCTATTGGAAGTGAGATGGTAAGAGTCTTTCCTTCTCCTTCCTAAATTTGGATTAGCAGGATAAAATATTTGTGAAGTTAGTTTCTTGAGCAAAAGTGACTCTGGTAAAGATTTTGGATGAGTATTCTTGTTTTCTATTGATCTTGTTCCTCCCAGGGATAGTCATTGTTTTCTTTTGTCTCTGCCAGCCAGAAGATGCATATGCATCTGGTGGGTAGCTGAATGGCTGTGTATCCAAGCTTACAGAATATAGAAAAAAAATTAGGTGATCTTTTAGCTTGGCAAGTCACCTATCCTGTTAAAAAGGGGGGAACTTGTGATCCCCTGTGTTTTGGAATGGCTGTTTAAAAACAGAGCCCCTCAGAGTTATCACCTTTACTTTCTTAGGCTAACTATGGAAGTGAACTTTTTGGATCTTGTGAGGGCTGCATCCTTTGCCCTTTCCTTTTGCGATTCCTCTTGCATCTATGGTTTAGCCATAAAATGGCTTATTGGTTTGAGTTGATAGTATGATCCTGCTCATCAATGACCAGATAATAGATCCTTTTAACTAAAAAAAATTTCCAAGTTGGAAAAAATTTTTAGAGAGGTCTCATATTGGTACAATTGCTAGCAATTGAGACTCCATTAATAAGATGGAAGGACAGAAATTAGAACAAAAATTAAAGTCCACTCAGACCCCTTCTTATTTGCCTACAGATATTTGCAGATATTAAAAAAAAATCAGGACTATTGCCCGGCACTTAAGAATAATTATTAAAACAATAATAATAATAATAATAATAATAATAAGGAGGAGGAGGAGGAGGAGAAGAAGAATATAATAGTTAGACTTAGGGACTCCCTTACAAGGTGAAAGAGCAAAAATTTAGACTTAAATAAAAAATCCAATGTAAAAATCCTTCTTAAAATCTGACCCCATCTGCCTGTTTTAGCTTTTCTTTCCCTACAAGATTTACAGAAAGCACTCCAGCCTAATCTCTAAGAGTATAGATGTTATTCACATTAAGTGCTGAAAGCTAGAAAATGAATTGAGCAGAAGCACCTGGGACAGGCAGTAGGATCACTTTGCTGGGCTTTATAATCAGGCTTTGCCCACTTCAGGCCTTCCTGTGCGATATTCCTTGCAGATATCCCAGAACCCCCTCCCAGGAAGTTTGTGTTCACTGGACAACAACCCTTTCACCTCTACACAATGGCCATTCTATAATGCCCAATCAAGAGTGGAAAATAAAATTTCACATTATCCCTTCCTTTCCAAATCCAGACCCATTGGTTATTGACCCTTTCTTCACTAGGGATAGCTGTTGCTTTGTTGCATGTCTTATTTTGTGCCCTAAAGGCTTGCCTTGGCTTTCTTCCTGCCTGGGACATTCAGGCTGTTGGTTCTTATTTTTAGCTATCTGTGGGAGTGACTCTGGATCTTGGGAAGGTGGTAACCTTTGAAGATGCATTTTGGGTCCATGAAGTTGTTTAATAATGCCAGAAATACTGTTTGTCCAACCTGAAAACTGGCAAGATATTTAAAAGGATTTTTGTTTGTTTGTTTTAGTAGCTCTATGGTCAGAACTTGGAAGCTGATATTCAGAGCCTAAAAGGAACTTTTTACAGGCTTTCTTCCCTAAGTTAAAATAAAATTATGTACCCAGCAGGAAGGAAGCAAATTATGGATAATGTAGTTGGATGAGTAGATCAACCTATGATATCATTTAAGTTACAAACCAATTTATGAGGAATTTAGAGAAACTCAATTCCTTATCTTACAAACCTTTCCAAAACTGGAAATGCAGCTCTAAAGATAGTCTATATTCCACCCATTTCCTTTCATCAATCCCAAAACCTCCCTTTATTTATCTCAAAAGACTTGTAACCTCTCCCCGAACTCTTACCTAGACCATCCCCAGCTCCTTAGACTCAAGGGAAACAATAATGGTGAACAACTATGGAAGTGCCCTTGCCCCAAATCTACCAACTTAAGTCTCTTATCCACAAATATGAGTAGAAAAAAGCTTTAGCCATCTAAGCAGGTAACCTTAATTTATTCCATCTGCCAGAAATAAAGTTTGGATCCAACTGTTCTTTTATAAACTAGTGAGTTTTGTATTATTATACTCATCTTCTGGGTAAAATTTTAAAATGAAAACTATTTAAGGCCTCTGCTTGCATCTGTCTGTGTATCTGTGTATGTCTATGGATGGACGTTGTATATATGTGATATGTTTCTATCTCCAGATGGTATTAACAAAATTAATTTCTAAAAGAGCTCTACTTGATTGGCTTAAAGTAAGCACTTATATAAATTATTTCTAAATATGATAGAAACTAACCCAAATGTTTTTCAAGTTAACATGATACAAAATAATCTTTGGTAAATAAAACTTGTTTAAATTTGTTGGTTTAATTAAAATAGGCATATCCTCAGAGTTAACAGCATTGGATATAATGCAGATATGCAAATTTATTCTACCTGGGTTATTAGTGAAATAAGTTAATATTATCTCTGTAACAAAATTTCCACCGAGAAAAGAATAGCTTAAGATGATGTCTAACTGCTTTAATGTCTCATGAAATTATTATGACTTATCTAAGTAGGATTTTTTAAGAATAAATTAAATGTATAGATGTTAATGAAATAAAAGTTTTTGGGTGTGATAATTATATTTTATAGTAGGAGTACTTAAAATTAGCTTCCAAAATCTTTTGGGTAGCTTGAAACCTTAGAGTTTTGCAAAGTTAGGTTAAATGATGAGAACTCATTGAATGTCCAGATCATTTCCAAATAAGATAAAATACTGAAATATTAATTGCTAAACAATCTAAGCCTACCTACTTTTGACCACTTATTACAGAGAAACTAAAAGAAAAATTCAGGTCTGTTAGTAAACATGTCTTGTGTTTTCTTGGAATATTGTACTATAAAGAAGCATATAGTTCTAGAAATTATTAAATGAATTCTTAAATTTGCCAATCTAGAGAATACTGGTATTGTAGACAGCTCACAATTGTTTACTTCTTAGATTTATTGAAAATTAAGGTTTCTGAGGTTTAAAAATTCTAAGTAATATATGTAATTAAAACTTAAAGAAAACATCTTAGTACAAAGTATATTAGTAATAAAAAGAGAGAGAAAGAGGAAAAGCATAGGACAAAATCTGAATGTAAAAAAATGAGTTATAGAAAGTATATGGAAGAGGACACCTGAGAAAAGAGTTTTATGCATAGCAAGCTGGATAAGATTAGAATGAATTTCAGTAAGTAAATGAGTTTTAGTATCAAAAGTAAGCTAGAGTAGAATTAGAATTTGGTTTCCCCTCTGTTGAAAGGATAAGGTTTTCTTGGGTTTTAGTCTACTCTTTTTTTTTTGCTCCACAAAAATTTGTTTTTATCTGAGGGCTTTTACTATTAATCATTAGAGGAGAACAGTAGACAACAGAAACATGATCAAAATGAGAAATTTACAAGCATTACATAATTTGACATAGTTTTCTGTTGATAAAAATATTATGAAAAGTTTTTCTTCACCTTCAAGTAGTCTGACTAAAAGGCACGAATTTTATGTTTTATCAAAATAATTTGCTGTGTTGTTTTTATCTGGTCATTTTTTTTTTACAAGAGCTAAGGTTTTCTTCCAACTATTTAACTTTCTGTATTTGCCTGCAAGTCTTTAATGGTCACCATGGTTAAATAGATAACTAAGCATTGTTTCACAGTGACCTATGATCCTATTTGACCAAGTATTTTAAAACCTTTTGGGGCCGGCCCCGTGGCTTAGTGGTTAAGTGAGCGCGCTCCACTGCTGGCGACCCGGGTTCGGATCCCGGGCTCGCAGCGACGCGCTGCTTCTCTGGCCATGCGGAGGCCGCGTCCCACATACAGCAACTAGAAGGATGTGCAGCTGTGACACACAACTATCTACTGGGGCTTTGGGGGGAAAATAAATAAATAAAATCTTTAAAACCTTTTGATATTTTTTACAAACTTCCCAAAATCAAATTCTATATAAAGTCTTTTTGACATGGAAATAACTTTGAGGTTTTCCAGAGGCCGCATGGAACACCTCAAAGGTTTGTTTTCTCTCCATATAAAAAGAAAGATGTTAAACTAATTAGGTTTATTTGGTAAATTACATAGGAAGCATTGTCAAATAAATGATGATAAATCTTCTTAGGTTATATTGCATGGGTGAATATTATTAATAAAAGTGTTCTAGAAATTATATGAAATTTTTAAAATTCTGATATGTCCCAGTGTAATGTTCACTTGCAATTCTATTTATTATCTTAAAATGTTGTATGCCATAAAAAAGTGATTTTTGTTAATTACATTTTAATGTTAAGTGTTTTGCCATTTATGGACAGTTATTGTTTTACTCCAATGCATTTTGCAAAAATGCTTCATCTTCAAGAAGATTCATAGAAAGGACTTTTTGACAAGTATAGGTTTCTGATAAACTTTCAGATTGTGAAACTGAACTGGTAAAGAAATTACAGAACTCTAACAGAAAACTGATGGCTTTATAAAACTTCTAACAAAAGATCAAGACTTTTGACTGAATATAAGGCTGAATAAACTTATAAAAATGATTATAATTTTATAACTTTTTGTCATAAGACTGAATAAACTGATAAATATGATTTTAATTTCTATAACTTTTTGTCTGAACTATTAGGGGTTTTTTTGTATGTATGAGGAAGATCAGCCCTGAGCTAACATCCATGCCAATCCTCTTCTTTTTTGTTGCTGAGGAAGACTGACCCTGGGCTAACATCTGTACCCATCTTCCTCCACTTTATATGGGACGCCGCCACAACATTGCCTGATAAGCGGTGCATCGGTGTGCACCCGGGATGCGAACCCAGGCCACCAGCAGCGGAGTGCTCGCACTTAACTGCTACACCACGGGGCTGGCCCCGTGAACTATTAGGGTTGTATAATCCTTTGTTTTCCAGATATAAGAATTATTTTCTCCTAAGCTAACTATGACTATAGCAATCGGTAAATTATACCTTTGTAAGCAGAATTGTAACATTTGTCTTTTTCTCCCTCCCTGATACCTTCAGAATTCAGAAATATAATAAGTATTCTTGTTTTCATGGCAATATAGTTATTTGTATAAGTTCAATAACAGTCTGTTCTCTGTGTGCAGGACACAATTGGAAACAGGTTATATTACCAAGGCTTTGACTGGAATGTCATATTTGAGAAAGAATGTGCATAGACTCAGATGTTACCAGACAGCTTTAAGAAACCAAGATTGACTTTATGGAGCCAATAAAGCCAATTGGAAATATCAGCCAGGTACCTTGTTTATACGGTTCCCAACAACCTTACCAGGTGAGTAATGAAAGTTACTTCCTGGCGGGTGCAGGAACCTCAGGATATTTTGGGAACTTCGAGAAGAGAGTAATTCACCCAAATCTATAGATATTGCAGGTGAGTCTGATGACAAGTGCTTGCATTGGTTTTATGGTCTCCAAAGACCTTTAACATTTCAATCTGGAGATTCCTTATGGAATGTTCCAGCAGAGCGAATTTAAAAGAGCCTATATGATCAATCACTATTATTACTGTACTGATGAATATAACAGACAAAATTTCTTGAAACTAGACATTTTACTGTGATTATCTTTGATAGAAATGGGGGTGATTTTGTGTAGAAAAATTATATTTCAATAGAAACTATAATACGCCTTTGTGGATATTGGATTCTAGTGCTTCTCATTGTCTTTTGAGGTTTTCTTTACTACCTATAAACTGGACTGGATCCTGAGTTCTTCTAGTTTTCTTCAATACCTGGCTACAACCCTTAAACTAACATATCCACTTTTCTCCCACCTTTTGACTTGGAATCATTGAAAACTAAAACTGCCCTTATTCCTGAAGCCCTGCAAAACTGAAGCTGAACAACTTGATATGAATTTCAGAGAAAACACCACAAAAACTTATGTACGGACAATCTTTATTGCTGTATGGCCGCTCAGAAAGATCATCAGAGACATTCAAACCAAAAACTAGGAAAATATGTCAGATTGCCACTGCCTGCTCTCACTCCTTCTGAAAATGCTTCAAGCTGGACGTATAGAACTTTCCTCAAATGGCTGCCTTCAGAATTCAGAAACTGGGATTATGACCTGTTCCAATCATTAACAATTGCTTTTCTTTTGTTTTCCATAGAAATTTCTCTTATTAAATACCTTATTGCTGGCAACATAGGCTTAACTTTAGGAGCCCACCTGCATCGCTGTGTCCTGAAATTGGACACAACTGTTTAATTGGACTGACCTATTCTCTAAATTTAGAGACTAGTTCAATGGGATGAGCAATCTACCAACCCAACTTCTAGAATGTGAAACTCCTCATGAAGTTTCAAAGGCAGGACTGAAAGAGTTCAAAACAGGCCTCCCTTAGATTTGCCACTTTGGCATGTGGAATATTTTGAGCTAAACTTAATCAAGACTGTGAGCTCAAGAGAAACTTTTACCTCTCTCTTAAGGAATTTAAATTGAGGACCTTGTCCATAAAGAGTTATTACCAGAAATAAATTTTTATGACCTCCCTGTATGGCAGGGTAAACCTCTAATTACTGAACATCTGCTCTTCGTATCATCCTGTGAATTACCCTTCTCCTCTGTGAATCCTCAGGCCCGTATCCCATTCCTTAGCTCAAGATGGTATAAATACCTCATTTTACCTTTTTATTTCAGAACATCTCATGTATGTGGCGTTCCTATGCATATGAAATTAAATTTTATTTTCTTCTGTTAATTTGCCTCATGTCAATTTAATACTTAGACCAGCCAGAAGAACATAGAAACATAGAGGAAAATTTCTTCCATCCCCAACAATATTAACACTAATTTTCTTAATTAAATTCATTCCTATCTTAGCCAGATTAACCACACACAACTCTTTCTTTCAGTGTTCCTCTTCCACAAACCTTCTAAAACTTTCTTTTTTACATTCAGAAAAGAATTGTCTTTTTCTTTTTCCCATAACCAGTTTTACTATAGAACAAATTTACTTTCTTAACAAAAATATCTTCATTCCTTATACCTTCTTTTACAGAAACTATACATTTTCTTACAGCATAAATATTTCTTATGTGGCACAAGATGTGTTTACTAATAGACCCAAACATCTTTTGGTTTTTTTTGTAATAACAAGCCAAAAGTAGATAAACCTGTTTAGTAACTAATGTTTAATATTTTATCATATTTGGAAATGATCTAGATATTCAATAAATCTTTATCACATTACTTAATTTAGTAAAACTCTAAGATTTCAAGTTACCAAAAGATTTTGAAGTTATTTTTAAGTGCATATGTCATAACACACAATTATTGTTAAAGAGTTCCATCTAAAACCTTTTTATCTTATTGCATCTATTTAGCTTACTTGGTCCCAATAATTATGTTTAGGTTACCTACAAAAACTTCATGAGGCATTAGGTAATGTCAGACATCAATTTTTTTGCTGCCAAACTTTGTAAGAGAGAGACCATGAATTTGACTTGTAGTAAACCTAGGTAAAAACAAAAATTTTATTTTTAATGCTGATAACTCTAAAGATATGCCTATTTTAATAAACCCAACAAACTTAAATTAGCTTTAGTACTGAATATTTTCCTAGATCCTGTGATCTTGAAATTTATTTGGGTTAATTTCTTTATATTTTTTAAAGTAAACTCAATTCACATAGTGCTTGTTTGTTTTAAGAGTTCTCTACAAATTAAACTTGATAATACCACCCAGAGGTATATATACTTATATACATATATATTTAACGATGTACATATATATAGACACACATACATATATACCCCATAGCTTTAATTTTAAAATGACTGCCGTGAATCAGGTACAGTAATATGGGGTAACTATTCAGGTTCCAAACTGATTTGGCTTGAATGAAAGAAGCCTGACTTATGGCCTATCCAACATGTATTGTACATCTGCTTTAATCGTTAAGGTAAAGAATGCACTCTCATAAGATAATAATGCATACTTCTCCTCCTACAACCTATTGAATAATACCCATATTAGTCCCTTTCCAGACATCAGGGTCATATTTACCTGCTAATTTGCAACTGAAAACCTCTTTGAAATGTTGATGGATATGTATCCTGGTCATGTTTAATGTATGTGCTTCATTCAAAAAAGGTAGAAGACTGTACTGAACGCCATGCTTCTCCAGAATGTTTTCATCCTTTGTGGAAACTGCCTTCCTGGATTATAATCCTCACCCTGGCTCAGGTGAAGCTCATCTCTCTCTTATCTATAGAACGGTTATTGGTTATTTTGCCTTGATATTTCTTGGTGTAATCAGTAGGATTTCAGAGAAAACTATCAGAGACAACTTGTAATCTACTTTGAACCAACGCTTGGTACCAGAAAGGTTCAGTGAGCCCCTCCACCTTCACAGCATTCTTTGGGTGCCCCTAGTGAGTTTCTCCTGAAACTCAGACCGCCTTATTTAAGTCACAGGTCCCAACATTCACTTGAGTGGTTTCAAGTCTTTTTTTTTTTTTTAATTTTTCTTTATTGCAGTAACATTGGTTTATAACACTGTATAAATCTCAGGTATACAACATTATACTTCTATTTCTGCATAGATTACATCATGTTCACCACTCATATACCAATTTCAACCCATCCCATACACATGTGCCAAATTATCCCTTGCGCCCTCCTCCATCCCCCCGTCCCCTCTGGTAACCACCAATCCAATCTCTGTCTCTATGTGTTTGTTTATTGTTGTTATTATCTACTACTTAATGAAGGAAATCATATGGTATTTGACCTTCTCCCTCTGACTTATTTCACTTTGCATAATACCCTCAATGTCCATCTATGTTGTCACAAATGGCTGGATATCATCGTTTCTTATGGCTGAGTAGTATTCCATCGTGTATATATACCACAGCTTCTTTATCCATTCGTCCCTTGATGGGCACTTAGGTTGCTTCCAAGTCTTGGCTATGGTGAATAACGCTGCAATGAACACAGGGGTGCATGTATCTTTACGCATTGGTGTTTTCAAGTTCTTTGGATAAATACCCAGCGGTGGAATAGCTGGATCGTATGGTAATTCTATCTTTGATTTTTTGAGGAATCTCCATACTGTTTTCCATGGTGGCTGCACCAGTTTGCACTCCCACCAGCAGTGTATGAGTGTTCCCTTCTCTCCACATCCTCTCCAACACATGTTGTTTCCCGTCTTGTTAATTATAGCCATTCTGGTGGGCGTGAGGTGATATCTCATTGTAGTTTTGATTTGCATTTCCCTGATAGTTAATGATGTTGAACATGTTTTCATGTGCCTGTTGGCCATCTGTATATCTTCTTTGGAGAAATGTCTGTTCAGGTCTTTTGCCCATTTTTTAATTAGGCTGTTAGATTTTTGTTGTTGAGATGCATGAGTTCTTTATATATTTTGGAGATTAAGCCCTTACCCTTATTATATGTATGGTTTGCAAGTATCTTCTCCCAATTGTTAGGTTGTCTTTTCATCTTGTTGATGGTTTCCTTTGCTGTGCAGAAGCTTTTTAGTTTGATGTAGTCCCATTTGTTTATTTTTTCTATTGTTTCTCTTGCCCAGTCAGGCATGGTGCTTGAAAATATGTTGCTAAGCCCGATGTCGAAGAATGTACTGCCTATATTTTCTTCTAGAAGTTTCACAGTTTCAGGTCTTGCATTCAAGTCTTTAACCCATTTTGAGTTATTTTTTGTGTATGGCGTAAGGTAAGGGTCTACTTTCATTTTTTTGCACGTGGCTATCCAGTTTTCTGAACACCATTTGTTGAAGAGACTTTCTTTTCTCCATTGTATGTTCTTGGCTCCTTTGTCAAAGATTAGCTGTCCATAGATGTGTGGATTTATTTCTGGGCTTTCGATTCTATTCCATTGATCTGTGTTTATTTCTGCTCTGACTTTTATTATTTCCCTTCTTCTACTGATTTTGGGCTTTGTTTGTTCTTCTTTTTCCAGTTCCTTTAGGTGCAGTGTTAGATTGTTTCTTTGAGATTTTTCTTGTTTGTTGAGATAGGCCTGTATTGCTATAAACTTCCCTCTCAGAACCACTTTTGCTGTATCCCATAAATTCTGGCATGTCGTTTTTCATTTTCATTTGTCTCCAGGTATTTTTTGATTTCTTCTTTGATTTCTTCGTTGACCCAGTCGTTGTTCAGTAGCATTTTGTTTAATCTCCACATATTTGTGGCTTTTCTGATTTTCTTCCTATAGTTGATTTCTAGTTTCGTACCATTGGGTCAGAAAAGATGCTTGGTATTATTTCAGTCTTCTTAAATTTATGGAGACTTGTTTTGTGGCCTAATATGTGATCAATCCTGGAGAATGTTCCATGTGCATTTGAAAAGAACGTGTATTCTTCGGTTTTTGGATGGAATGCTCTGTATATATCTACTAGGTCCATCTGTTCTAGTGTGTCATTTAAGGCCAATGTTTCCTTATTGATCTTCTGTTTGGATGATGTATCCGTTGGTGTAAGTGGAGTGTTAAAGTCCCCTACTATTATCGTGTTACTGTCTATTTCTATTTTTATGTCTGTTAATAAGTGCTTTATATATTTAGGTGCACCTACATTGAGTGCGTAGATATTTACAAGTGTTATAGCCTCTTGTTGGATTGTACCCTTAATCATTATGTAATGCCCTTCTTTGTCTCTTTGTACAGTTTTTGTTTTAAAGTGTATTTTGTCTGATATGAGTACTGCTACCCCAGCTTTCTTTTCATTGTCATTTGCATGGACTATCTTTTTCCATCCCTTCACTTTCAGTTTGTGAGTATCTTTAGGTCTGAATTGTGTCTCTTGTATGCAGCATATATATGGGTCTTGTTGTTTTATCCAGTTGCCACCCTATGCCTTTTAATTGGAGGATTTAGTCCATTGACATTTAAAGTAGCTATTCATAAGTATGTACTCACTGCCATGTTTTAACTTTTTTTTTCTCAGTGTTTTAGTAGTCCTTCTCTGTTCCTTTCTCCTTCTATACAGAATTGATAATCTCTTTAGTTTGAGCTCTGTCTGAAAGCTCTACTCTTTAACTCCCCTCCTCCCTCATTTTATGTTTTTGATACACATCTAACCTCGTTTTTGTGCATTTTTATCCATTACCTTCTTATCATGGAAATAGATAATTTTTCCTATTTGTGGTCTTCTCTTTTCCCCTTAAATCAGTCCCTTTAACATTTCTTGTAACACTGGTTTCTTGGTGACAAACTCCTTTAATTTTTGCTTGTCTGGGAAATTTTTGATCTTTCTTTCCATTTTGAATGATAACCTTGCTGGGGAGAGTATTCTTGAGTGTAAGTATTTTCTTTTACCACTTTAAATATATCATGCCATTCTCTTCTAGCCTGTAAGGTTTCTGCTGAGAGGTCAGCTGATAGCCTTATGGGGTTTCCTTTGTATGTAACTTGACTTTCTCTTGCGGCTTTTAGGATTCTCTCTTTATCTTTAATTCTGGACATTTTGATTATGATGTGTCTTGGTGTGGGCCTCTTTGGCTTTATCTTGTTTGGGGCTCTCTGTGCTTCCAGTACCTGGATGTCTGTTTCCTTCCTTAGGTTAGGGAAGTTTTCATCTATTATTTCTTG
This sequence comes from Ceratotherium simum simum, assembly GCF_057802395.1. Classification (NCBI taxonomy): domain Eukaryota; kingdom Metazoa; phylum Chordata; class Mammalia; order Perissodactyla; family Rhinocerotidae; genus Ceratotherium; species Ceratotherium simum. Next base: position 75,986,449 of record NC_141902.1, on the reverse strand, counting down.
AAATAGATTCTCTGCCCCTTTGTCTCGCTCTTCTCCTTCTGAGAAACCTATAACATGGATGTTAGTGTGCTTGTTGTTGTCCCAGAGGTCCCTTAGACTGTGCTCACTCTTTTTAATTCTTTTCTCTTTTACCTGTTCAGCTTGGGTAATTTCTTCTAGTCTTTCGTCCAGCTGACAGATGTGTTCTTCTGTATCCTCTACTCTGCTTTTGAGTCCTTCTAGTGAATTTTTCATTTCCAGTATCGTATTCTTTATTTCTGATTGGTTCTTTTTTATATCTTCCATTTCTTTGTTGACATTCTCACTGAGTTCATCTATTCTTCTCCCCAGATCAGTGAGAATCCTTAACACTCTTAGTTTGAACTCTCTCTTGGGTAGGTTGCTCATTTTTTTCTCACTTAGTTCCTTTTCTTGGTTTTTGTCCTAGTCCCTTACTTGGAATGTATTCCTTTGCCTCCTCATTTTGCCTCATTCCCTGTGCTTGTGTCTATGTATTAGGTAGGTCAGCTACATCTCCTGCTCGTGGATAGGTGACTTTATGTAAGTGATGCCTTAGGAGGCCTGCAGTATGCTTCACTCAGTTCTCAATGTTCCCTGGGTGACCCCTATGTGGCCTACGTGTGTCCTTCTGTTGTGGCCTGTTTGCTCTCCCTGTAGGCGCCCAGGGAGGCCCAGTTATGCTCCTGGCCAGCTGTTGTAATGCTCAGCTGCTTGTAGTTGTTGTGGGCCCTTCAGTCCCTTTATCAGGTGTGGGGAGCCCCAGCACAGTTGGCTCCAAGTTCTAATACAACATTTGTGTTGCAGTATTTCTTTTAAGTGAGTAGGCCCCCAGCGTGGCAGGTTGTTAGGCTCAGGGCCTTACAATGGCTATAAGCCTCCAGCCTCTAGGTCTGTTGTCAGCTCTCTGAGGATTGCAGCTGGGTGGGGCCGGCCTTTGGCACAGGAGCACCCAATTGTTTCAAGCTTTGGAAGGTGGGGCAAACCCCCTATGTGGGTCTTTGAGAAGCACAAGTCTTATGCAGCTGACAAGCCCTGCCGCCCACAGGTCCACACACACTGTCAACACAGTCTTGCCCCATGTGCGTGCCCCGACCACCTGAAGTGGACCCAGTCTCTCCACAGCGGGAGCCCCACACACTCCACCTTCGCCCCACACTCTCCACCTGCTCCTTGTGCATGCCCTGCCCCACTGAAGTGGAGTCAGTTACCAGGCTGCAGAGAATCCAGTCACCAATCTATGCAGGCCCACGAGTTGCCTGAGGGCTTGTTGTTGGGTGGGGCCAGTCTCTAGGGTGGGCTGCCTGTCCTGGCTGAGCTGGATTAAATCTGTGCTCTAGTGGGTGGGGCAGACCTGCGCTAGCAGGCCCCAGGGAGAACTCTAATGTCATGTGTGTCAGCACGCCCACACTGGCCCACAACAATGTCCACCACCAATGTCCCAGTCCCTGGAGACGTTTCACCTCTCACCGAGATTCACTCAGGGCCTAGCAGGTGAGTCTCTTTTCACCAAAGCACTATGCACCTTTCTTTCTGGTGATTTTCAGTTGCTTTCTGAATCGGGTGAGTTTGCACATGAGCCCTTTATGAGCCGATCTTAATTTCTTTGTGAACCAGCTTTTCTGGGGGTACTCCCCAATGTTTTGGTAGCAGGCAAAGTCATATATTCTGGCAGTCATCTCAGTTTTGCTGGGTCCACAATATGCCCACAGCAGGGGCACTCCCTGGCTCAGGGCCCCGCTCCTCCAGGGAGGGCTGCGTTCCTTTGGTCGGCTACTGGGCGGCCGTGAAGCTGTTGGCTTGTGAAGGCAGCGTTTTTTCTCTCCAGAAGGGAGTTTCTGTGTTTTCCATCTCAATTAGTATTGTCCTTTGTTGCGGGAGTTCCTCTAATCCAGTTTTCAGTTCTGCCTCAGGGCTAATTTTTCCGCAAGTAGTTGTAAATTGGCTGTGTCCAGGGAGGAGGTGAGTTCAGAGTCTGCTTACACCGCCATCTTGACTTCCCCCTCAAGTCTTAAAACTAGGTATCTTAAGGGGGTACTGGTATATGTTTTTAGGTAAGAGAAACCTTAGGGGAATTTCCTAAGCTAGGGGAGCCTAGAGGGAACTTTGGAGTGAATGGCACAGGCTGACCTTTTGAATTTGGCTTTAAATTGGAAAGAATTTTACCTATAAAGTCTGAAAAAATTGTTTAGTAGCAACATGAGAGACTGAAAACTCACTCAGCTCCAGAAGAAGGAACACCAGCTCCTCCCAGCTGTGAGGTGTTCTCAGGTGACTGAGAACCTAGTGGGAGTGTCTGAGGCTGAGCCTCATGATATGCAGTTGTCCCATAGGGAATTCCATTGTGATCATTCCCTTTAAGTAATTGATAGCTCATCCGGGGACACAAACTTAAGGATTGGTCATCCACATGCTCTGAGCCCCCACCATAGTTTTAGACTGCCAGCAGGAGAAACTGAGATGTGTTAAGAGAGTCTTCATGCCCTTTTTTAGGGAGTGACAGCACACTTCTCACCACAACACAGTCCTTAGAAATTGTTCAGACTTTCTAAAGAAAACAGGAAATCTTGTTTCTAAAAGCCAATCAGTGTCTGAATGGGCAGCCTCCTCCTTGAATTCTGGCTGCCTTCATGTACAATATGTATGGAGCAGACACTTGCAAGTGCTTAACAAAATGGGGATAAATGTAAATGGTTGGATCTTTGGATCAAGATAAACTTGGGTAATTTAAAATTATAGGGGCCAACTGGGGCTCCGTTGAGCCTCCAAAACTTGTACACTGGCCATTAGAAGGAATGTTCCAATTAGATAAGATCATTTAAGAAGTGCATTCACTATGTTCACAGCCTTTCAGACAACCCCATGATCTGTCTTTAAAGAAGGGCCCAATATGAGCCCCTCCCAGGGTTAATAAGACTCTGAGAGATTTTCTGGGAAACTGCTACCCTTAAACAGTCCAGGGGAAACTAAAATTTAAAAAACTAATGCAATGGTTTAATGCTGTCAGAAATAGTTACTGTTTGTCCCAGCTGAAACTTGACAAGGTATTTGAAAGGATTTAGTAACTTATCATCAGAAATTTGACCAAATTGGAAGCTTATATTCAAAGCCTGATAGGAATATTTTAGGCTTTCTTCCCTAAATTAAGTTAAAACTAAGTACCCAGAGGGTGCTTAGCAAATTAACGATAATGTAATTGGATGGGTGTTATTCCTTTGATAAGTAAATAACCTCCCCTGTTTATTCCCAACACTGTGACCTCTGCAGGAGCTATTATCTAGACCATCCCAGATTACTAAGACTGAAACAAAAACAGGAGGAAAGAAGTTTTTGGAGATGCAGACTGCTATGAAAGCACCCTTGCCCCAAAATCAAAGGAAATTTTTAAAAACAGAGGCTATAAAATCTTTGTTGCATCTGTCTGTGTGTTTATATGTGTGTCCATATGTATGTTATATATGTGATATTTTTCTACCTCCGGTGGTGTAATTTCTAAAAGAGGTCTATTTAATTGGCTTAAAGTAAAAACTTATATAAATGTAATAGAAACTAACCCAAATGTCTTTCAAGTTAACATAATAAAAAAAAAATCTTTGGTAAATGAAAGGTTATTTAAGTTTGTTGATTTGATTGAAATAAGCATGACTTTAGAGTTATCAGCATTGGATATGATGCAGACCTGCAACCTTCATTCTACCTAGGGTTATTAATTAAATTGGCTAATGTAATCTCTGCTACAAAATTTGTCAGAAAAATAATAACTTAAAATGATAGCTGATTTGTTTAATGTCTCATGAAATTTTTGTGAGTAGTCTAAACATAATTTTGGGGAGGAAATGATTTAGATAGATGTAAATAAAAGAAGAGTTTACAGATAAACTTTTTAGTAATAATTATACTTTATGGCATGTGTACTTAAAATAGCTTCTAAAATCTGTTTGCTAACTTAAAACTTCATAGTTTTGATAGGTTAAATTAAATGATGAAAAATTCATTGAATATATAGATTATTTTCAAATAAAATAAAATATAGAACTATTAATTTCTAAATAAGTCTAAGTTTACCACTTTTGTCTTCTTATTACAGAGAAAGTAAAGATGTTTAGATCTATTAGTAAACATTTTTTATGCTTTATTGAACGATTGTACTATGGAATAGCATATGTTTCTAGAAATTATGAAAAGTGTTTACAAATTTGCCAAGCCACAGAATGCTAACGTAAAATGCAGTCCATATGCATTTACTTCTTTATTTTTCACTAGAAATTAAGGTTTCTAAGGTTAAAAGTCCTAATTAATACATGTAGTTAAAACTACTAAAATAATAAGGGAAATATCTAATATGCAAGGAAAATAAAATGTGTTTTCAGTAAAATATATATATATTTATATGGACTATATATATGGAATGGAAATGCATTTTGTTAAGGAAAAAAAAGAGGAAAAGCATAGGACAAAATCTGAATGTAAAAAGAAAGTTATAGAAGGTTTGTGAAAAAGGAACCCTAAGAAACCCTAAGAGTTTTATGCATGATCAAGTTGGCTAAGATTGAAATAAATTTAATTAAGTAAATTTGTTTTTATATCAAAAGTAAGCTGGTGCAAAATTAAAATTTGGTTTCCTCTCTCTTAAAATGAAAGTTTCCTAGGACTTCTCAAATAATTTGTTCTCTCTTCCTACAAAGAGGGAGATACTAAACTAGTTAGGTTTATTTGGTATGTTAAATTGCATGGGAAGCATTGTCAAGTAAATGATGATAAACCTCCTTAGGTAATATTGTGTAGATAAATATTACTTATTATCTTAATGCTGCTACCTTGCTTCCAGGACCATAGGAGGAAAATGACCATGACTGCATTTTATTATCTAATTTGGTTTACATATGGATCTTACTTAAAAGGTAAGCAGGGACATTACCAGGCTGGGTATCTTGACAACAGACCATAGTGCCTATTGGAGCACAATTGCCACTGCTCCAGCATGTATGTCAAATAACCAATGAGCGCCTGAAAAGATGATTTTATGGAGAAAACAATATTTTGACAACTTTCTCCCAGAGTGGCTCATAAAGCATATGCTTGTTGTACTATATGTCCTAAATATAAGCCCAGGGATAAAATTCATGGGTTGCAAGGTCACTTTCCCTTTCCTAAGTGACCCTTTGAAGTATGGCAATTGAACTTTGTTCAAATGCCACCATCACAAGGGTATAAATGTCTTAGTAATGATCGGTGTGTTCTCACATTGGGTTGAGGCCTTTCCTTGCATAAGAGTGATGGTTTCCGTAATAGGTAAATTATTAGAAAGGGTGATTCCATTTGAGGAATTCCTACCAAGTTATTCAATGACAGGGGAATTCATTCCACCAGACAAATACTTAAATCTATTTGTGACATTTGGCCAGTACTGCAACATTTTAACTAATGGTACAATCAAAACTTAATTGGCAAAGTTTTCAGAAACATTTAATCTCTCATGGCCAAGAGCTCTTCTGCTAGTACTTCTCTGTCTTAGATCTACCCCTTTTGGTAAACATCAGCTGTCTCATTTTGAATTAATAGCTGGGTGATCTATGCAGTAAGACGAGGAACTGTGTAAACCAACTTTGTTTAAGGGAGATATATTACATTGTTGTCAGGGTCTCATTGAAGTGCTTAAAAAAATGAAATGTTGGTAGCTGATCCCTTTCACAGAGAGCTCCTGGGCAATGACGACTTTAAGGATAATGAACTACAACCTGGAGATTTTATTTATTGGAAGAGGCATTAAATAGAAGACTCTCTGCAGCCCAATTGGAAAGAACCATAACAAGTACTTTTAACCAATCCATGCATTGCAAAATTAGAAGGCATAGACTCATGGATTCACATTTCTCATTTAAAAAGGCTCCTCCACCTGGGTGGATTTCCACTCCTGTTTCTGACACCTGAATTCGACTGACCAAGACAAATACCTCCAAACCAGGATGAGAAGAAGACCGCATCTGTTGTAGACAGCTATCCCAAGACTCCAGATCAGGCCTGTATTCCCAATATTATATCTCCTCATTTAAACCTTTGTAATGCTTAAACCATATATGCATTTTATAGTTGTTCCATTTAAGATTTTCAGAATACTATCATACTTAAAGAAAGCAATTGGTTTGGAACAGACTGGTCTTGAAGACCAGGCGTTTATTGGGTGGTTCCTAAGGGAACTCAACGGTTGTGTGGAACAACCTCTGGCCTTGGCTACTGCCTGGATGGCTAAGACACTGCAGCCAGGGTTTCTCTTGGATTCAGGGAAGGATTTTCCCTGAATTAACAACTGTTGCCAATCTTCCTCTCCTTAAGGCCGGAGGGGCGCATTCAGTGTTCCATTGGTATAACCACCTAGAAGCTATATTTGTTTCTTCTTTGGGGCTAGAAGATGTCATATCACATATAGAAGCCCTGAAAAAATTTACTCCACAAGCCCTTAATGATAATCAAGCAGAAATAGCCTTATTAAATACTGAAATGTCTTTAGTAAGAAAGGCTGTCCTTCAAAATAGAATAGCCTTGTTTATTTTAACTGCATTCCAAGGTGATATGAGTGCAATCATTCAAACTGAATGCTCTGTTTTTATACCTGATGAATCTTCCAATGTATCGTTTCTGCTAAAACATGAAAACAAGAAAAAGTAGGTGAATGACCTACATGACTGTAGACCTAGTCTTGATTTGTTTAGTTGACTCCCTTCCAGTATTGGCTGCCTTTTGTGATCAAGATTGCAATTCCTATTTCTATGACACCTTAGAATTCTTGTATTAGTCATAATATTCAAACTAATGACTGTTTTCTTTACTCAGTGTTTTAAGACTGGTATCACTGGCTAGAGTAATGATTGCTCAGCAACTTGAGATGGTCAATTGATCTTACAACCCCAGATGAATTTCCTTTTCTGATAAAGACTATGTGTAAGACCTCATTTTGAACTAATCATTTCAAGTATTGATTTATCTGTTCTATAATTTTTATAAATAATGTAACCATAGGAAGTCATGTAAAAGCACATGTACAATGTTTGGGCAATAATCTAAAAATTATTGACAAATTATATAACCTATGAAATGCTTCCCCTGTTAATATATACCTCTATGCTTGTCTACTGTATGCAAGTATTTCCCCCTAATGTGGATAACTGGGCAAATAAATGAAATAAATACCTAGGATTGAGGGACATGATGGACCCAGGGCAGGCAGCAACTACCCTGGAACCAAGGAACAATATTTTGATCATTAATGCTCTCTATCAAAATATTTTTGATCAAAAGGGGAAAATGACCAAAGATTTTCACATATTGAGGTATATGGGGTAACTATTCAGGTTCAAAACTGATTCAGGTTCAACTAAAGAAGCCTGACTTAATGGTATATCAAACATACATTGTACATCTGTTTCTGCCCAGGGTCGGGGGGTCGTCTGCCCACTGCAAGAGATGCCAATAGTCAAGACGCAAGGTGGTAGGAGAAAAAGAGCTTTATTACAGCTTGCTAGCAAGAGGGAAGGTGGCCAACTCATGTCTGAAAATAAAACCATCTTCCAAATCAAAGATTACAGGCCAGTTATATATGGGGCTGGTCTCCGGGTTGGGGAAGCAGCTGGTCTCTGAGTGGGGTATCCATCTGACCTCCAGGTGAGGGCAGACATCTGGTCTTAGTTCCTGATAGTCTTTGGTGTTACTGGATATGCATTAGAGACCAGAGCAACGCCCTATACCCGATCTTTTAGTTGTCCTTTATGATGGCTATGAGCATAGACTCTCTACCTAGGGGTCATCACATTCCTAAGGAACTCAAGACAACAAAGTTATCAACTTATAGCAGCTGGGAGGGGCCATAAAATCCACAAAGCATGTCTGGGCTAGTTCATCAGAGGTCATTCAAAGTTACGATAAGGTTTCTTTTCTACAATATTGTTTCCGTTATGTCAACCTTGTGTTGAGCTGGTATCACATCTGCTCTAACCGTTAAAGTTGTACTCTATTAAGATAAGAATGCACACTTCCCCTTCTTCACCCCATCGGGAATGCCCATATTAGTCCCTTTCCTGACTTCAGGGTCATGTTGACCTGCTAATTTGCAAATGAATACCTCTTTGAAACATTGATGAATGTGTATCCTGGACGTGTTTAATGTATGTTCTTTGTTCTAAAAAGGTATAAGACTCTACGGAAAACCATGCTTCTCTGGAACACTTTCTACCTTTGTGGAAACTGTCTTCCCAAATTATAATCCTCACACTGGCTCAAGTAAAACTCACCTTATCTCTCTTATCTATAAAGTGATTATTGGTTATTTTGCATCAACACTACTTACGAAAGAGTAGTTGGATCCAAATTTTGTTTTGGCAGTTGGGAAAAACATGTTTATGTTCTCAGATGACTAAAGCTTTTTATTATTTGTGGAGAAGACTTTCAAGATTTACATTTTCTCTAGACAAGTAATCTTTGGGTGAGAGAGCCTTTTTAGCAGCTTGTATTTTTTTTCTTTAGTCTGAGGAATCTGGGACTGTTCTAGATAAGAGTTCCCAGAAAGACCCAGTAAAACTTTTACATCTCAAAGTCACAGGGAAGGAATAAAAATACCTCCAACAAAGACTTTGGTTTCTTAAGACCGGAATATTTACAAACTTTTTAAGATAAATAGGGGAGGTTAGCTGTTTATCAAAAGACTCACATACCCATCCAATTATACATTCTCCAGTTTATTTTTTTCTCTCTGGGTACATAGTTTTATTTTAGCTTGGGGGGAATGCCTAAAACAAATTCCTATCAGTCTCTGAATATTAGCTTCCAATTTGGCCAAATTTTTTATCATAATTTACTAAATCCTCTCAAATATCTTGTCAGGTTTCAGCCAGGACAAACAGTAAATATTTCTGGCACTATTAAACAACACCATTAATTTTTAATTTTAGTTTTCCTTTGGCTTTTTGAGAGAATAATGTAGCAGTTTACCAGAAAATCTCTCAGACTTTCATTAACTCTGGGAGGGGCCATAGAGGACCCCTTCTTTAAAGGTAGGTAAGGGGGTGTCTGTAAAGCCATTAACTTAATGGGCTTTTATTTACAGTTTTATTGTATGTTCTTTTAGTTACCTCATATTTTTAATTTTTTATAGCCTTTTTAAATGAAACTTTCAGTAAAACTTTTTGGAAATTTTGAAGGCATTGCTTTCAAGTGTTCTTAAATAATATTGTTTAATTGGAACATTCCTTCTAATAGCCATTGTTGTTACCCAGAGGGCTGGCAGCAGTTTAGTAGGACTCCCACAAACGGAGTTTAGCCCTCATTTCTGTCCAGCCATATCTAGCTGCAAATGGGGTGCAACCCACATTTCTGTCCAGCCATGTTTTGAGGAACTAAACCTGATGGTTATCAAACCAAGCTCTCAGGACACAAAATAGTAAGATTTTGTTGTTTTTTGTAATTATTTGTAGCTTCTGGGACCACAGCTTTTAAGCAGATATGCTGGAAGGTGGTACACTTGACTCTTTAGAAATTAAAAATTACATTCAATTTATTGGTCCATGGTTCTCAAGTCCAGTGCATAAAAATATATTTTGGAAGTTCAAAGAATCCCCAAAGTGACCATTTTAAATCATCTTTTGTATTCTTGGTCCACTGGGACAAAAAATTTACAAGAGGAGGACAGTAGTTCTTAAACATAAATCCAACTGGAGTTCCTGAGGGAGGGACTTCTCAGGAACTTCTAGAAGATGAAATTCCTATGTTGAAGTGTGGCTGGACAAAGAGACACCAGTTGCAAGCCCCAGGTTGTTACCTGTGCTTCTGACCCACTGGCTGCAGCTGTTTGAACAAATGACACAAAAGACAGAATTTGAATACTCACCAAATAGGGAATAAACTCTTATAGGTGGCAATAGCTGTGAGCTTCCATGAGCTAGCTGAAACAGGGAAACCCTTACAGATGGCAACAGCCATGAGCCAAGTTTGAGACAACTGTCTCCTAGTAAATCAACCCCAAATTGAGCTATTAACTCCAGAATCCCAAAGAAAGGTAATGACCTTGACCAAAAGAAGTGAGCATGAAAGGACTCATGGTTGGAGGCGGCAATGATCCGTGGAAATGGTGAGCCCAAGGGGCTCATATAGGTACCATATGTGGTTCTAGGGGACACTAGTCCACAAAGGTGAGATCGCTTCAGCTCCTGCTTTCTGACATCATATATCAACTTGGAAAAACAGAAACCAGTTTAAGAGGCAAAGCATTTATTTAGGATCAAAGAATTGCAATTCAGGAAGAGGAGGTAGAAGCCTCCTGCAGATTCAGGTAGAAGCCCAAATAATGTCCCACTAGGGAGTAAAAGTCAGGAGCTTTTAAAGCAAAGAAGGGAGGTTTGTATTACAAACAATTTTAATTGGAGTTGGAGGCAGAAGATAGTCTTGGCTAAATATTGATTGACTATTGATTCTATCTTCAGAAAGCCCACAGTTATCAGTCTTTGTGATCAGGATGTCCATTTTTCTGCTGACTTCTCAAACAACTGCTTGTAAAACAATTGTTGTTTTAGCCCAGTTGAAAGGTTTGGCCCAGTCCAAGGTTCAAGACAGCAAGGCAGTTTCTCTAAAGGCAGCTCTGACTCCATTTTAAAATGGCTCCACTAAAGTCAATCTTAACGTTGTCAACTTGACGTCTATATGCGTTGCCATCAACTATACTTAATCTTCAAATAAATACAGTAACAAGGTCATTATTAGGCCTAATATAATAGAAGTATACTGAATACAACAAAAACACACTATCTGTTTTCCCAGAAAAGGAGGAAATGTCCTTGAATGATGTTTACACTTCCTGGTTGTAACATATAATAAAATATAAAACTAAGATTTCCAGTTGGATATAAAGTTAATAGATTGCATGTTGTGTGATAAGGGAATGAGAGAAGATAGAAAACACACACTCACACATAAAGATATTCATAACATAAAACGGAGAGAATACTCATGACATTTACAGTCCTCATTTCTGTAACTGGTCAGATAGTCAGACATTTGTAGCTATAACTTCTTCTACTTAAAAACTTATGAATACTTTCCTCTATTGCCTCATCTGTATTCCCCTTGTCTCAGTTAGTCCTGGTTCTTTTTGACAGAGTGACAAAAACTTTCATTTCTAAAGAGTATAGGCTATTACTATTCCTGCTTGAATTGGGTTATGGTAGTTTTCCAATTGCCCTTAATCTCAGGGCAAGATAATGCTAGGAGAAACCCTAAGGGATATTCTGTATTCCAGACATACTCTTCCTTACCTCAGTTGTGGATGACTTTTCCAATTTCTCTTTCGTAGTGACATAGATTCTTTGCTTCAACAAATTTTAGTAAGGCTCCTGAACCTTCTTTTAAGACTGTGCACTTCCTTGTAAAATCCTCAGCAATAACCCTGCTAAGTCAGTTTATCAAGAGTCTCTCATCTCCATGTCTGATTACACTGTTATCTAATCAGGTTTCTCACCCTCCACCCTCCACCAAGTGGTGACTGATCAACCTTGCCTCTCTTCATGAAAAATCCTCTTAGGTCAGTGTAGCCAGAATCCTCCTTACCCTTGATGTTTCCCCCAGTAATTCTCCTTCCAGTGACACCCATCAGGCTCCTTGGCTATAAATTCCCAATTGCCCAGGCTGTATTTGAAATTGAGCCCGGGTATATAATGAGGTCTCTTTTCCACTATTGAAATAGTTCCGAATAAAATCTGTTTTTACCACTTTAATGTCCAGCTCTGCTTTTTCTTTAACTATTATAATGTTGTGACTTTTATAGGATCAGATTCATTATTGGAGCCCAGGACCTCACAACCACAAATCTAGTGTGCATCTTTAAAGACTATATTCACTCCCGATGAATAAGGGATCCATTGGTGAGTATGACTTCTAAATAATTGCCCCAGACAAATGTCTCTTGTAGGGGCAGATTTTGATTCTTAAGATTTTGATTAAACTCTTGACACTGGCTTAGAGACCCACACAAAGAGAGGATGGGTTAGAGTACTAGGTTTCCCTGTTTTAAGAAGCTGGGTTAGCATCCTAGGAAAGCACTAACTGAGTTTGAGTTCAAAGCAAGCACCTGTGTATAATAAGCTGGGTTAGAGTTCCAGGCCAACAGAAGCTGAGTTAGAATCCCAAGGTTCTCTGTCCTAAGTATAAAGGTACTATTAATGAAGATCATGGGAGCTTCTCAAAGGACTGAAAATCTCCTTCTTGAACCTCTGATAGAAATGTGCTCCAAAAATTCTGTTTGCTTCCTTTCTTGTTTGCATGATTTTACCAAGGATAATTTGTAACTTGAATGGCCTCTTTAGAAGACTTAAAATCTTTCCAAACTAGCTCCTTACACTTCTTTTCCTTAAAATCACAGCTGCTCCTGCTTCCTCCTTTTATTGCTTTGCATCTTCCCTCCAGTTCCTTTGAATCCTTTCATATATCCCCTTTCATATACCTACCTCCTCCACTCTTCTCTCTGCCCTGCCAGACTTTTTGCTCCCCACTTTAGCCCCTCAACTCTCTACGATTACTTACACTTTAGGTTCCCTGCCTTCCATCAAGATCAACCATTTGGGGCTGAAAAGAGAACAAAAAAACATTTGGAAACAGAACTAGATGTTTTGCCACTCAGATGTGGTTTAGAGACATCCTAACAGGTGCTAGATGTCTCTTAAGTCACTAGCCTTAAATTTATTCCACAGTCACCATCAGATAACATATCATGACCAAAGAAAATCTTAACAGTCTCTTCCATAAATATTGGTAAATAAGTAGTCTTAATGTGTTCCATTTTCCAGAACACTTAAGATAAAATTATAAAGTGGAAATAAACCAATAAAATTGTAACACTATGTTTTACTGACTCATGGCTTCTGTATTTGCATCTTTTTGTATATTTATGATATTATGTATGTATGTGTGCATGCATGCATGTATGTTATGTAATTGTGACATTTTTCTATACCTGAATAATGTTATCAAATTAATTTATAAAATCCCTTATAGGAGTTCCATACAAATTGGCTTAGATATAAATGAGCCCTTCTATAAATTAATTATTCCTAGAGCTTTGAGAAATATAGAAATAGATCCAATTTTTAAAAAATTCCCATGACCTGGGATAATCTTTCATAAATAAAACTAGATTTAAAACTTGTTGGTGAAATAAAAACAGGCATGTCTTCAAAGTTGTCAGTGTTAAATATAAAGTAGACATACAATTATTTTTTACCTAGGTTCAATAGTCAAACAAGCTCATCTCTATTAGATGTTTAAGTTTATAAAACTATAGATCCAACCTAAGAACAATATGTACAATAAAAATGAATTACTTGATGCATGTCAAAAATGGCAGTAAATTTTTAAGAAAGAACCATCTGTAACTCATTAGGTTCATTGCTTCAGAGGCTTTTTTGATACTTGCCTAATTGGCAACAAGTAAAATAACAATATTGTGGCTAGATTTGTTTGTTCAGCTCAATAAATTTTCGTGATGAATTCAAACATAGTTCTTAAGCACATATGAATTAAATAGATGTAAGTGGGATAAAGATGTATAAATTAGCAGTTCACTATGTCTTAAATATGTTTATATGATTTATAATATATTTTATAATAACTATGTTTTATATATGTCCACATAAAAATAACTTCAGAAAACTTTTTGGTAATTTAAAACCTTAAAGTGATACAAAATTAAATTAAAAAATGGATATTCATCGATTATCTACATCATTCCCAAATAAGATAAAATATGGAAACATTAATGCTGAACATAAGTTTAGGCACTTGGGCATCTTGTTTTATGTAATATAGACAAGTCAATATATTTGTGTCAGTTAATAAACATGAGAAATTGTACCATGAAAGAGGCATAGGCCTCTAGAAAATTATAAAATGATGTGTTTACAAATTTGCTACAGAATGATATTATGTGGCTAACAGTTAACAATTGCTTACTTCCTAGTTTTCTCTGTAAAATAAAGGTGACTGATGGTGAAAATTTCTCATCATATATGTAAATGAAGCTACTAGGTCTAATAAGGGCAAAGAAAAAATAAAAACCTCTTCATGCAAGGAAAGTTTGATGGGTTTTTTGGGGGTGTTTTGGGTGAGGAAGATTGGCCCTTAGCTAACATCTGTTGCCAATCTTCCTCTTTTTGCTTGAGGAAGATTGTTGCTAGCATCTATGCCAATATTCCTCTATTTTGTATGTGGGACCCCGCCACAGCGTGGCTTGATAAGCAGTGCATAGATCTGCACCTGGGATCCAAACCTGTGAACCCTGGGCCACCGAAGCAAGCAAGCGAACTTAATCACTAGGCCACCAGGCCAGCCCCTAGATGTGTTTTTGATAAGGAAAGAATGAAGGATGTACTTTTGTTAAGGGAAACAGTGAGTAATTTTGACCTAAAGAGCAATGTCTGGTGTTCAAGAATAAGAAAGATGAAAACAGTAAGACAAAAACTGAATGTATATTAACAAAAATAGTGTATAAGGTTTATGTAAAAGACATCCTGGAAAAGGAATTTCATCTTGTGCGGTCAAAGGTGGCTAAGACTGGATGGATTGATTTATGTGTTCTTTTTTAACTAGCCTTAGAAGTAATAGTACACTAATGCAAAATCAGAATTTGATTCTCTCTCTAGCCTGCACAAACAAAATTCTTAGCTTATAGGTTTGCTCTAATAAGAAGTTGAAAAAGAGTTTTTCTTTACCTTTTAGATATTCTGCCTGGCAAACCCAGATTTTATATCTTGAAATAATTCCCTCACTTTCATGTTGTCTTTATCAATTCTTTTTTTTTCAATTATTTTATTGAGGTCATATTGGATTATAACATTGTGTAAATTCAGGTGTACATTACTATGTATTAGTTTCTGTATAGACTGCATCACCCAAAACACCCCCAAAAAACCCATCAAACTATGCAAAATAGTCTAATTTTTATCCATCACCTTTGCCTTGCAGAAGTTCTTTAGTCTGATGTGCTCCCATTTGTTTATTTTTTCTCTTGTTTCTCTGGTCTGAATAGACATAGTATTCAAAAAGATAGTGCTAAGACTGGCAAAGAGTGTACCACCTATATTATCTTCTAGGAGTTTTCTGGTTTCATGTCTTACCTTCAAGTCTTTAATCCATTTTGAGTTAATTTTTGTGTATGGCATACGATAATGGCCTACTTTCAGTCTTTCACATGTGGTTGTCCAGTTTTCCAAACACCATTTATTGAAGAGACTTTCCTTTCTCCATTGTATGTTCATGGCTCCTTTATTGAAGATTAGCTGTTCGTATGTTTGTGGTTTTATTTCTGGGCTTTCAGTTCTGTTCCATTGATCTGTGTGTCTGTTTTTGTGCCAGTGCCATGCTGTTTTGATTACTATAGCTTTGTAGTATATTATGAAATCAGGGATTGATTCCTCCAGCTTTGTTGTTTTTTCTCAGAATTGCTTTGGCTATTCTGGATCTTTTGTTGTTACATATAAATTTTATTGTTCCATATAACAAAACAAATTTAGTTTATATGTTGTCCACATAAACAACAACAATTTAGTAGTTCCATGTAAATTTGTAGTTCCATATAAATTTGTTGTTCCACATAAATTTTGGATTCTGATTGGGATTGCATTGAATCTGTAGATTGCTGTAGGTAATATGGACATTTTAACTATGTTTATTCTTTCAATCTGTGAGCATGAATATCTTTCCATTTCTTTATATCTTCTTCAATTTCTTTCATTAATGTGTTATACTGTTCACTGTATAGGTCTTTCAGCTCCTTGGTTAAATTTATTCCTAGATATTTTATTCTTTTAGTTGCAATTGTAAATCTGATTGCATTCTTTTCTTTTTAAGTTTTTGTTTATTGCAGTAACTTGGTTTATAACACTGTAAAAATTTCAGGTGTACATCATTATACTTCTATTTCTGCATAGATTACATCATGTTCACCCCCAAAATACTAATTACAACTCATCACCATACACATGTACCGAATTATCCCTTTCACACTCCTCCCTCCCGCCTTGCCCTCTGGTAACCACCAATCCAATCTCTGTCCCTATGTGTTTGTTTATTGTTGTTATTATCTACTACTTAATGAAGGAAATCATATGGTATTTGACCTTCTCCCTCTGACTTATTTCACTTTGCATTATACCCTCAATGTCCATCTATGTTGTCACAAATGGCTGGATTTCATGGTTTCTTATGGCTGAGTAGTATTCCATTGTGTATATATACCACATCTTCTTTATCCATTCGTCCCTTGATGGGCACTTAGGTTGCTTCCAAGTCTTGGCTATTGTGAATAATGATGCAATGAACACAGGGGTGCATGTACCTTTACAAATTGGTGTTTTCAAGTTCTTTGGATAAATACCCAACAGTGGAATAGCTGGATCATATGGTAGTTCTATCCTTGATTTTTTGAGGACTCTCCATACTGTTTTACATAGTGGTTGCACCAGTTTGCACTCCCACCAGCAGAGTATGAAAGTTCCCTTCTCTCCACATCCTCTCCAACACATGTTGTTTCCTGTCTTATTAATTATAGTCATTCTGACGGGCGTGAGGTGATATCTAATTGTAGTTTTGATTTGCATTTCCCTGATAGTGATTTTGAACATCTTTTGATGTGCCTGTTGGCCATCTGTATATCTTCTTTGGAGAAATGTCTGTTCAGGTCTTTTGCCCATTTTTTAATTGGGTTGGTAGTTTTTTTGTTGTTGAGATGCATGAGTTCTTTATATATTTTGGAGATTAAGCCCTTATCAGATGTATGGTTTGCAAATATCTTCTCCCAATTGTTAGGTTGTCTTTTCGTTTTGTTGATGGTTTCCTTTGCTGTGCAGAAGCTTTTTAGTTTGATGTAGTCCCATTTGTTTATTTTTTTTATTGTTTCTCTTGCCCGGTCGGACATGGTGTTTAAAAAGATGTTGCTAACACCGATGTCGAAGAGTATACTGCCTATGTTTTCTTCTAGTAGTTTCACAGTTTCAGGTCTTACATTCAAGTCTTTAATCCATTTGGAGTTAATTTTTGTGTATGGCGTACGGTAAGGGTCTACTTTCATTTTTTTGCGTGTGGCTATCCAGTTTTCTCAACACCATTTGTTGAAGAGACTTTCTTTTCCCCATTGTATGTTCTCGGCTCCTTTGTCAAAGATTAGCTGTCCCTAGATGTGTGGGTTTATTTCTGGGCTTTCGATTCTATTCCATTGATCTGTGTGTCTGTTTTTGTGCCAGTACCATGCTGTTTTGGTTACTATAGCTTTGTAGTATATTTTGAAATCAGGGAGTGTGATACCTCCAGCTTTGTTCTTTTTTCTCAGGATTCCTTTAGCTATTCGGGGTCTTTTGTAGTTCCATATAAATTTTAGGATTCTTTGTTCTATTTCTGTGAAAAGTGTTGTTGGAACTTTCATAGGGATTGCATTGAATCTATAGATGGCTTTAGGAAGTATGGACATCTTACCTATGTTAATTCTTCCAGTCCAAGTGCACGGAATATCTTTCCATTTCTTTGTGTCTTCTGCAATTTCTTTCAGAAATGTTTTATAGTTTTCGGTGTACAGCTCTTTCATCTCGTTGGTTAAGTTTATTCCTAGGTATTTTATTCTTTTTGTTGCCATTGTAAATGGAATGGTATTCTTACTTTCTCTTTCTGCTACGTCATTGTTAGTGCACAAAAATGCAACTGATTTTTGTATGTTGATTTTGTATCCTGCAACTTTACCATATTCGTTTATTACTTCTAAAAATTTTCTGGTGGATTCTTTAGGGTTTTCTGTATATAAAATCATGTCATCTGCAAATAGTGACCGTTTCACTTCTTCCTTTCCAATTTGGATCCCTTTTATTTCTTTCTCTTGCCTGATTGCTCTGGCTAGGACTTCCAGTACTATGTTAAATAGGAGTGATGACAGTGGGCATCCTTGTCTGGTTCCTGTTCTTAGAGGGATAGCTTTCAGTTTTTCACCATTGAGGATGATATTAGCTGTAGGTTTCTCATATATGTTCTTTATTATGTTAAGGTATTTTCCTTCTATACCCATTTTATTCAGAGTTTTTATCATAAATGGATGCTGTATCTTGTCAAATGCTTTCTCTGCATCTATTGAGATGATCATGTGATTTTTATTCTTCATTTTATTAATGTGGTGTATCACATTGATGGATTTGCGAATGTTAAACCATCCCTGCATACCTGGAATAAATCCCACTTGATCATGGTGTATAATCTGTTTAATGTATTGTTGTATGCGATTTGCTAGTATTTTGTTGAGGATTTTTGCTTCGATGTTCGTCAGTGATATTGGCCTGTAATTTTCTTTTTTTGTGTTGTCCTTGTCTGGTTTTGGTATCAGGGTAATGTCAGCTTCGTAGAATGAGTTAGGGAGCTTGCCCCCCTCCTCAATTATTTGGAAGACTTTGGGAAGGATAGGTATTAATTCTTCTTTCAATGTTTGGTAGAATCCACCAGGGAAGCCGTCTGGTCCTGGACTTTTATTTTTGGGGAGGTTTTTCATTACTGTTTCAATCTCCTTACTGGTGATTGGTCTATTCAAATTCTCTACTTCTTCTTGACCCAATTTTGGAAGGTTGTATGATTCTAAGAATTTATCCATTTCTTCCAGATTGTCGAATTTGTTGGCATATAGCTTTTCATGGTATTCTCTTATAATCTTTTGTATTTCTGAGGTGTCTGTTGTAACCGCTCCTCTTTCGTTTCTGATTTTACTTATTTGTGCCTTCTCACTTTTTTTCTTGGTGAGTCTAGCGAAAGGTTTGTCAATTTTGTTGATCTTTTCAAAGAACCAGCTATGGGTTTTATTAATTTTTCTATTGTTTTCTTTGGTCTCTATTTCATTTATTTCTGCTCTGATTTTTATGATTTCCCTTCTTTTTTTTTTTTTAATTTTTTGTTTATTGCAGTAACATTGGTTTATAACATTGTAAAACTTTCAGGTGTACATCATTGTACTTCCATTTCTGCATGGACTACATCATGTTCACCACCAAAATACTAATTACAACCCATCACCACACACATGTACCGAATTATCCCTTTCACCCTCCTCCCTCCCCCCTTCCCCTCTGGTAACCACCAATCCAATATGATTTCCCTTCTTCTACTGATTTTGGGCTTCGTTTGTTCTTCTTTTTCCAGTTCCTTTAGGTGCAGTGTTAGATTGTTTCTTTGAGATTTTTCTTGTTTGTTGAGATAGGCCTGTATTCCTATAAACTTCCCTCTCAGAACCACTTTTGCTGTATCCCATAAATTCTGGCATGTCGTATTTTCATTTTCATTTGTCTCCAGGTTTTTTGATTTCTTCTTTGATTTCTTCGTTAATCCAGTCCAGTCGTTGTTCAGTAGCATTTTGTTTAATCTCCACGTATTTGTGGCTTTTCTGATTTTCTTCCTATAGTTGATTTCTAGTTTCATACCGTTGTGGTTAGAAAAGATGCTTGGTATTATTTCAATCTTCTTAAATTTATGGAGACTTGTTTTGTGTCCTAATACGTGATCAATCCTGGAGAATGTTCCATGTGCATTTGAAAAGAACGTGTATTCTTCGGTTTTTGGATGGAATGCTCTGTATATATCTACTAGGTCCATCTGTTCTAGTGTGTCGTTTAAGGCCAATGTTTCCTTATTGATTTTCTGTTTGGATGATCTATCTGTTGGTTAAGTGGAGTGTTAAAGTCCCCTACTATTATTGTGTTACTGACTATTTCTGTTTTTCTGTCTGTTAATAATTGGTTTATATATTTAGGTGCACCTACATTGGGTGCGTAGATATTTACAAGTGTTATATCCTCTTGTTGGATTGTTGCCTTGATCATTATGTAATGCCCTTCTTTGTCTCTTTTTACAGTTTTTGTTTTAAAGTCTATTTTGTCTGATATGAGTACTGCTACCCCAGCTTTCTTTTCCTTGCCATTTGCATGGAGTATCTTTTTCCATCCCTTCACTTTCAGTTTGTGAGTGTCTTTAGGTCTGAAGTGTGTCTCTTGTATGCAGCATATATATGGGTCTTGTTTTTTTATCCAGTCAGCCACCCCATGCCTTTTAATTGGAGCATTTAGTCCATTGACGTTTAAAGTAGCTATTGATAAGTATGTACTTACTGCCATTTTTTAACTTTTTGTTTTTTCTCAGTGTTTTAGTAGTCTTTCTCTGTTCCTTTCTTCTTCTATACAGAATTGATGGTCACTTTAGTTTGACCTCTGTCTGCAAGCTACACTCTTTAACTCCCCTCCTCCCTCCTTTTATGTTTTTGATATCATATCGAACCTCTTTTTTGTGCATTTGTAATCATTCTGTTCTTATCATGGAAATAGATAATTTTTCCTATTTGTGGTCTTCTCTTTTCCCCTTAAATCAGTCCCTTTAACATTTCTTGTAGCACTGGTTTCTTGGTGACAAACTCCTTTAATTTTTGCTTGTCTGGGAAAATTTTGATCTCTCCTTCCATTTTGAACGATAACCTTGCTGGGTAGAGTATTCTTAGCTGTAAGTTTTTTCCTTTTATCACTTTAAATATATTGTGCCATTCTCTTCTAGCCTGTGAGGTTTCTGCTGAGAAGTCAGCTGATAGCCTTATGGGGTTTCCTTTGTATGTAACTTGACATTCTCTTGCAGCTTTTAGGATTCTCTCTTTATCTTCAATTCTGAACATTTTGATTATGATGTGTCTTGGTGTGGGCCTCTTTGGGTTTATGTTGTTTGGGGCTCTCTGTGGTTCCTGTACCTGGATGTCTGTTTCCTTCCTTAGGTTAGGGAAGTTTTCATCTATTATTTCTTGAAATAGATTCTCTGACCCTTGTCTCGCTCTACTCCTTCCGGGACACCTATAACACAGATGTTAGGGCACTTGATGTTGTCCCAGAGGTCCCTTAGATTGTCCTCACACTTTTTAATTCTTTTCTCTTTTACCTGTTCACCTTGTGTAATTTCTTCTAGTCTTTCGTCCAGCTGACAGATCCATTCTTCTGTATCCTCTACTCTGCTTTTGAAACCACTAATGAATTTTTCATTTCCAGTATTGTATTCTTCATTTCTGATTGGTTCTTTTTTATATCTTCCAATTCTTTGTTGACATTCTCACTGAGTTCATCTATTCTTCTCCCCAGATCAGTGAGAATCCTTAACACTCTTAGTTTGAACTCTCTGTCAGGTAGGTTGCTCATGTCAGTTTCACTTAGTTCCTTTTCTGGGGTTTTGTCCTGTTCCCTTACTTGGAATGTATTCTTTTGCCTCCTCATTTTGCCACTTTCCCTGTGTTGTGTCTACGTATTAAGTAGGTCAGCTACATCTCCTGCTCTTGGATAGCTGACCTTACGTAAGTGATGCCTTAGGAGGCTTCCAGTGTGCTTCCCTCATTTCTCAATGTTCCAGGGGTGACCCGTATGTGGGCTACACGTGTCCTTCTGTTGTGGCCTGTTTGCTATCCCTGTAGGCACCCAGGGAGGCCGAGTTATGCTCCTGGCCAGCTGTTGTAATGCTCAGCTGCTTGTAGTTGTTGTGGGCCCTTCAGTCTCTTTATCAGGTGTGGGGAGCCCCAGCACAGTTGGCTGCAAGTTCTAATACCACATTTGTGTTGCAGTATTTCTTTTAAGTGAGTAGGCCCCCAGCGTGGCAGTTTGTTTGGCTCGGGGCCTTACAATTGCTGTAAGCCTCTAGCCTATTAGGCCTCTTGTCAGCTCTCTGAGGATTGCAGCTGGGTGGGGCTGGCCTCAGGCACAGGAGCACCCAATTGTTTCAGGCTTTGGAAGGTGGGGCAAACCCCCTATGTGGGTCTTTGAGAAGCACAAGTCTTTTGCAGCTGACAAGCCCTGCCGCCCACAGGTCCACACACACAGTCAACACAGTCCTGACCCGTGTCCGTGCCCTGACCTCCCCAAGTGGACCCAGTCTCTCCATGGCGGGAGCCCCACACACTCCGACACCGCCCCACACTCTCCACCAGCTCCTTGTTCACGCCCTGCCCCGCTAAGTTGGCTCAATGGCCAGGCTGCAGAGAATCCAGTCACCAATCTATGCAGGCCCGCAAGTTGCCTGTGGGCTTGTTGTTGGGTGGGGCCAGTCTCTAGGATGGGCTGCCTTTCCTGGCTGAGCTGGATTAAATCAGTGCTCTAGTGGGTGGGGCATACCCTGGGCTAGCAGGCACCAGGGAGAACTCCAATGGCATCTGTGTCAGCATGCCCACACCAGGCCAAAACAATGGCTGCCGCCAATGTCCCAATCCCTGGAGAGGTCTCACCCCTCACCCAGATGCACTCAGGGCCTATCAGGTGAGTCTCTTTTCACCAAAGCACCGTGCACCTTTCTTTCTGGTGATTTTAGGATGCTTTCTGAAATGGGTGAGTTTGCACATGGGCCCTTTAAGAGCCGGTTTTAGTTTCTTTGTCAACCGGGTTTTCTGGGGGTACTCCCCAATGTTTTAGTAGCAGGCAAAGTCAGATATTATGCCACTGGTCTCGATTGTGCTGGGTCCACAAAATGCCCACAGCGGTGCCGCTCCCCGGCTCAGGGCCCTGCGCCTCCAGCGAGGGCTGTGTACCTGTGGGCTGCTCCCGGCGGCTGTGAAGCTGGCGGCTTGTGAAGGCGGTGTTTTTCCTCTCCAGAAGGGAGTCTCTGCCTCTTCCACCTCAGTTAGGATTGCCCGTTGTTGCCAGAGTTCTTTTTATCCAGTTTTCAGTTCTGTCTCAGGGGTAATTTTTCCACCAGTAGTTGTAAATTGGCTGTGTCCACGGGAGGAGGTGAGTTCCGAGTCTGCTTACACCGCCATCTTGACTCGAGATCTCCTGATTGCATTCTTGATCTCTCTTTCTGCTCGTTTATATTTAGTGTATAGAAATGCAACTGATTTTTGTAAGTTGATTTTGTACCCTGCTACTTTGCAGTAGTTGTTCATTATTTCTAATAGTTTTCTGATGGAATCCTTAAGATTTTCTATAATAGAACATTGTCATCCTCAAATAGGAAGAATTTCACTTCTTTCTTTCCAATTTAGATACATTTTATTTCTTTTTCTTGCCTAATTTCTCTGGCCAAAACCTCTAGTACTATGTTGAATAGAAGTGGTGAGAGTGGGCACCCTTGTCTGGTTCCTGTTTTCAGAGCAATGACTTTCAGTTTTTCACTAAGTATGGTGTTGGCTGTGGGTTTGTCATATATGTCCTTTATTATGTTGATGTACTTTCCTTCTATGCCCATTTTTTTGAGGGTTTTTATTATAAATGCATGTTGGGTCTTGTCAAATGCTTTCTCTGAACGTATTGAGATGATCATGTGATTTTATTCCTCATTTTTTAAATGTGATGTATCAAAATTGATTGATTTGCATATGTTGAACCATCCCTGCGTCCCTGGTATAAATCCCACTTTATCATAGTGTATGATCCTTTTAATGTATTGATGTATTCAATGTGCCACTATTTTGTTGAGGATTTTTGCATGTATTTTCATCAGAGATATTGGCCTGTAATTTTCCTTCCTTTTTTGTCCTTGTCTGGTTTTGGTATCAGGGTAATGTTGGCCTCATAGAATGAGTTAGGAGGTGTTGCACCCTCTTCAATTTTCTGGAATAGTTTGAGAAGGATAGGTATTAAATCTTCTTCGAATGTTTGGTAGACTTCTCCAGAGAAACCATCTGGTCCTGGACTTTTATTTGGCGGGAGGTTTTTGATTACCGTTTCAATCTCTTTACTTGTGATTCGTCTATACAGATTCTCTATTTCTTCTTCATTTAGTTTTTGGAGGTTATTTGAATCTAAGAAATTATCCATTTCTTCTAGATTGTCCAATTTGTTGGCATATAGTTCTTCAGAGTATTCACTTATAATCCTTTGTACTTCTGTGGTATCCATTGTAATTTCTCTTCTTTCATTTTTAATTTAATTTTTTGAGCCTTCTCTCTATTTTTCTTAGTGAGTCTGGGTAAGGGTTTGTCAATTTTGTTTATCTTCTCAAAGAACCAGCTCTTAGTTTCATTCATCCTTTCTACTGCTTTTTAGTCTCTATTTCATTTATTTCTGCTCTCGTTTTTATTATGTCTCTCCTTCTGCTGACTTTGGGCTTTGTTTGTTCTTCTTTTTCTAGTTCTGTTAGGTTTAGTTTAAGATCACTTATTTGATATTTTCCTTGTTTGTTGAGGTGGGACTGTATTGCTACAAATTTCCCACTTAGTAATACTTTTGCTGCATCCCATAAGAGTTGGTATGTTGTATTTTCATTTTCATTTGTCTCCAGGCACTTTTTTATTTCCTCTTCGATTTTTTAATTTATCCAATGGTTGTTCAGTAGCATGTTGTTTAGTGTCCACATATTTGTGACTTTCCCAGCTTTTTTTTGCAGTTGATCTCTAGTTTCATAGCATTGTGGTCAGAAAAGATGCTTGATATGACTCCAGTCTTCTTAAATTTATTGAGGCTCACCTTATTTCACAACATGTAGTCTATCTTTGAGAATGGTCCATGTGCACTTGAGAAGAATGTGTATTCTGCTGTTTTTGGATGGAATGTTCTATATACATCTATTAAGTCCATCTGGTCTAGTGTTTCATTTAAGTCCACTATTTTCTTGTTGACTCTCTGTCTGGATGATCTCTCTATTGATGTAAGTGGGGTGTTGAGATCCCCAGTATTACTGTGTTGCTCTCCATTTCTCCCTTTCAGATTGTTAATAGGTGCCTTATATACTTTGGTGCTCCTGTGTTAGATGCATATATATTCATAAGTATTATGTCCTCTTGGTGAAATGTTCCTTTCATCATGATATACTGCCCCTCTTTGTCTCTCATTGCCTTTTTTATCTTGAAGTCTGCTTTGTCTGATGTAAGTATGGCAACACCTGCTTTCTTTTCTTGCCATTTGCTTGGAGTATCATCTTCCATCCCTTCACTCTGATCCTATGTTTATCTTTAGATCTGAGATATGTTTCCCAGAGGTAACATATTGTTGAGTCTTGTTTTTTAATCCATCCAGCCATTCTGTGTCTTTTGATTGGAGAATTAAATCCACTTACATTGAGAGTGATTATTGATACATGATGGCTTAATACTGCCACTTTATCTCTTGTTTTCTGATTGTTCTATATTTCCATTCTTTCTCTTCCTGTGTATTTCTGACTGCCATTTCAGTTTGGTGGTTTCCTGTAATCGTTTTCTCAGTTTTCTCTGTATGTATGATTTGTGGCTCTGCTCTGATTTTTTTGTGTGTGTGGTTACCATGAGGTTTGTATAAAAGATCTCATAGATCAGATAGTCCATTTTCTGATAGCCTTTTATCTCTATTAGCCTAAGCGGGTTCCATCACTTTCCTCTTCCCCTTGTGAGTTATTGTTGTCACAAATTGTTCTTTTATGTGTTGTGACTTTGTATTAAATTGATGTGTTTATAGTTATTTTTGACACTTTTGTTCTCTTTATTTTTTATCTTATAATTAAATTTTTACTAACTTATTCTGATACAGACTGCAACTTTCTGAGTCTATCTATTTATCTCCTTGATCAAGGTTTTATAAACCTCTGCTTCTTAGTTTCAAATAGGAGGGCTCCTTTCAACTCTTCTCATAAGGCAGGCTTAGTGGTAATGAACTCCCTTAGCTTTTGTTTATCTCAGAAACCTTTCATTTCTCTATCATATCTGAAGGATAATTTCACTTGATGGAGTATTCTTGGCTGAAAGTTTTTGTCCTTTCGTATTTTGTATATATCATTCCATTCTCTCCTATTGTGTAAGATTTCTGCTGAGAAATCCACTGAAAGCCTGATAGAGGTTCCTTTGTGGGTTATTTTCTCCTGCCGTGCTGTCCTTAATATTTTTTCTTTGTCATCAACTTTTGCCAATTTTATTATTATACGCTTTGGAGAAGGTCTTTTTGCATTAATGTAGTTAGAAGTTCTGTTGGCTTCATGTACTTGCAAGTCCAGATCCTTCCCCAGGTTTGGGAAGTTCTCAGCTATTATTTCTTTAAACAAGCTCTCTGCTCCTTTCTCCCTCCCTTCTTCCTCTGGGATACCTATAATTCTTATGTTGCTTTTCCAAATTGAGTCTGATATTTCTTGAAGATTTTCTTCATTTTTTAAAACTCTTAGTTCTCTCTCCTCCTCCATCTGAAGCATTTCTAGATTCATGTCCTCGAATTCACTAATTCTGTCCTCCATTACTTCAGCTCTATTTTTTATGGTTTCTAGATTATTTTTTATCTCATTGTCTTCTTCATATCCCAAATTTCTGTATATTTTTTAAGGACTCCCGTCTCTTTGGTGAAGTATTCCTTCTGCTCATTAGTTTTATTACTGAGCTCATTGAACTGTCTTTCTGAGTTTTCTTGTAACTCACTGAGTTTCTTTATGACCACTATTTTAAATCCTCTGTCATTTAGATTATAAATTTCTGTGACTTCAGGATTGGTTTCTGGGGACTTGTCATTTTGCTTCTGCTCTGAAGTGTTAGTGTAGTTTTTCATGGTGTTTTATGAACTGATCCTTTGCCAGTGCATTTGTGGTAATAGGTCACAGATTCCACCTACCACCTTGGGGGGAAGCAGGAGCTGTGTTACTGATCCCACTCTGTCTGCTGGAGGTTATGCAGGTACAGCTGCCCTGCATTTTCACAGGCTGGCCACAGGTACTCAGCAGGTCGCTCTTGGAGGAGCATGGCCTCTGTGCTCACCAGGCAGGTTGTGCTGGCTTGGGCCAGCCCTGTGTTTGTTTGTGGTTTGGCTGAGCTGCTCCACTTGGTGAGTGGGTCTCCTTCACGGGGACTAAGCTGCTTCCACTTCGTGGGGAGCATTCCCACAGATGAGGTTGCTGAAGCATTGTGGGTGCTTCCGCAGGCCAGGCTACTCCTCCAAAGGTGTTTGTGCACATGCTGGGCTGCCCCCACCTCCTCTTACAATCATGCCCACTGCTGTGCTTGGTGGGAAGGGCTCCTTCGTGGGGTCTGAGCCACTGCCACTCAGGGAGTGTTCCCAGGGGTGAGGCTGCCATGACATCGTCGGTGCTCCTGCAGGCCAGGCTACCACTCTGGGCTACTATGCTGGGCTGCCCCTGCCTCCTCTTACAGTTGCTCCTGACCACTGTGTGAGGCTCCATGACCTGGCTTGCTGCTGCCAGCGAGGGGAAGGGGTGCACTCACTTACTTCCACTGCTTTCTGGGGATCCAGCCCACCCACCTTCAGATGTATAGCTGAGTGGATCTCTCAGGCATCCTGTTGTGCTGTCTGGGAATCTTCTGTCAGTTATTGATGTCTCTTTAGTTGTAACTTAATCGGGAAGAGAAAAAGGGAACAGCTCACTCTGTCATGATTCTGACATCACTCCTCTATCAATTCCTTGAATACTTAAGAAAACAGAGTTTTCTCAATATTAAAAGAGCTACATTTTTATCACTATATAACTTTCTATATTTGCTTTTGAAATATTTTAATTGTCACCTTGGTTAAATGGATAACTAAGTATGGTTTTATAGTTACCTGTGATCTTATTTAGTCAAATGTTCAAATCTTTTGACATTTTGGACAACTCCTCAAAATCAATATTTAATTGGAGTCTTTTTGACCTAAAGCTAACTTTGAGATTTTCCAGAGGGCCCCTGGATTGTCTCAAAGGATTTGCCTCTCACCTTCCAAAAGAGAGCTGCTGGATTAATGAGATTTATTTGGTTTGTTAAATTACTTGAGAAGCATTGTCAAATAAGAAGTGATGATAAACCTTCTTATGTTATATGTTCATGGATATATGTTACCAATACAGATATTCCAGAAATTGTATAAAGTTCTTAAAGATCTATCAATACAGTATTGCAACCACAGAAATAACTAATTTTTCTTATTTAATGAGCCGTCATTTGAAGATAACCACAGCAATTTTAATTCATTTGTCATTCACATATATTTATTGTTTTGCTTTGATTTTGTCTGAAAATGTTCATAATCAGCTACAGGCCATGGTGGTCTATGATGGCATAATTTGAATAAATTTGAATCCATGCCAATGGACAGAATAAGAATTTCCAGAAGGGCTGAAGCTGAGAGTTACTAACTGCTAACATCAGATAAATCACAACAATTAATTCCATGTGGCTGAATGAACTGATGAGGACAATTATACTTTTTCACCTTCCCCCTCCCCCTTCCTCTTTGGTAACCACCAATCTATTCTGTTTCTATGTGTTTATTATTCTTGTTGTATTTGCTTGTTTGTGCATGTGTGTGTGTGTTTCATCTTCCACATATGAGTGAAATCACATGGTATTTGGCTTTCTCTGTCTGACTTACTTTGCTTAGCGTAAAAGCCTCAAGGTTGATCCCAGTTGTCACAAATGGCAAGATTTCATCTTTTTAATGGCTGAGTAGTATTCCATTGTATGTATATACCATATCTTCTTTATCCGTTTATCCACTAATGGGCACTTAGGTTGTTTCCATGTCTTGGCTATTGTGAATAATGCTGCAATGAGCATAAGGGCGCATATATATTTTCAAGTTAGTGTTTTTGTGTCCTTTGGATAAATACCCAGAAGTGTATAGCTGCGTCATAGTATTTCTATTCTTAATTTTTGAGGCTTCTCCATACTGTTTTCCATAGTGGTTGTACCAATTTACATTCCCACCTGCAGTGCATGAGGGTTCCCTTTTCTCCACATCTTTTCTAATACTTGTTATAATTTTTATAAATTTTTGCTTGAAACTTTGGTTTACTGTAATGTTTTCTTTTCTAGATTGAAGGAACACCTTTTCTCTGAAGCCAGGTGTAACTTCCACCAATTTGGTAAAGTATACCTTTGTGGACAAAGACATAATTAATTTTTCTCCCTACCTGATTCCTCCAGAAGTTGAAAACTCTTAGTGAGTATTCTTATACTGATGGCAATATAGTTATTTGTATAAGTTCAAAGTAATAATCTGTTCTCCTTTATCAAGACACAACTGGAATCATTGGTTATATTATGAAGACTTTGATTGGAATGTTATATTCAAGAAATTATGTACATGGAATCTGATATGACCACACAGCTTTAAGGAACTAAGTTTGAGTTTAAGGAGCCAATGCCTGTAAAGCCCTTGAAAAATCTGGCCTATGCCTGGTGTGGTGTTCCCCACCTTACAAGTCTGTAAGAAAGGTTACTTCCTGGCCGGTCCAGGAACCTCAGGATATTATGGAGATGTCAAGAAGAGAGGAATTCACCCAAATTTATAGGTAATGCAGGTAAAATCTGGTGGCAACTTCTCTTTTGTGTGTGAAAGGAAGATCAGCCCTGAGCTAACATCCATGCTAATCCTCCTCTTTTTTTGCTGAGGAAGACCAGCTCTGAGCTAACATCTATTGCCAATCCTCCTGCTTTTTTTCCCCAAAACCCCAGTAGATAGTTGTATGTCATAGTTTCACATCCTTCTAGTTGCTGTATGTGGGATGTGGCCTCAGCGTGGCTGGAGAAGCGGTGCGTTGGTGCGCACCCAGGATCCGAACCCAGGCTGCCAGTAGCAGAGCATGCGCACTTAACTGCTAAGCCACGGGGCCGGCCCCTGGTGGCAACTTCTTAGCTTGGCTATCTAGCTTTGAGAGGATTTGAAAAGTCCAGTAAAATCCCTATGCGAAGTTCCAGCAAAGCAAACTCAAGAAACATATGTGGCCAATTACTAAACTTGCTGCAGGCACACAAATAATCAGAACAACTTTAATGAGATTGGACTTATTTTGCAAACAAATTAGTCTGACTTTGATTCTTTCTGATAGAACAAGTGGTGACTGTAAAGAGAAAATTATGTTCAATGGAAAACTGTAATGTATCTGTGGGTTTTTTCTTGCATGATTTACCAGTCTTGACAAATCTTTACTTCTTTTAGTTTCCTCGCATATCTGGCTAGAACTCTCCAAATTAACATTTGCAATTTTTCTCCCATCTCACTTGGAATCATTGAGAACTAAAACTGCCCTTTTCCTGAAGTTCTGCAAA
Organism: Ceratotherium simum simum; assembly: GCF_057802395.1. Taxonomy (NCBI): domain Eukaryota; kingdom Metazoa; phylum Chordata; class Mammalia; order Perissodactyla; family Rhinocerotidae; genus Ceratotherium; species Ceratotherium simum. The sequence goes on along the minus strand of NC_141902.1, from coordinate 75,956,457 downwards.
TTGATGCTGGATAACTTGGTATAAACATCAAGGAAATCAACACAACAAGTCAGGAATGGGCAAACTTTGTGCCTTGCTGCTGTATGAACCACTAAGAAAGTTTACCAGAACACTTAATGCCATCACCACAGACATTTAAACTGCAAACAAGGAAATCCATTGGATTGCCGCTGCTGCCCTCACTCCACAATCTGTGATGCTTTGAGCCAAACATAAACAAATGTTCTTGACTGGTTGCCTTCTGAAACCAGAGAATGGGTTTTTAACTATTAATCTTTATCTGTCTTTAATTTTCATAGAAACTTTCCCTCATTACATGCCTGACTGCTAGCACTATCCAGCAAATGTCCACTACAACCAAGTCTTAATAGATGATGCAGGTGGTCCTTAATGAATAAAGGGTGAATGAACAAGAAATAGACTTATATTATCCAAAGAAAAGAAAAATATCTCTTTTTTCCTTGAACAAGAAGGGGACTGATAAAGATTCATTTGTTGACCAAACTTTATTCAGACACCTGAATCTTCTCTGAGGTCCCATGGTGTACTTTCTTGTAAAACCCTTAGCATGAACCCTGCTAAGTGAGTTTAGCAAGAGTCTGTTATCCTCCATTTCTGATCACCCCTGATATCTAATCACATTTCTCATACTCCACCTTTCACCAGGTAATGTCTGATCAGCCTAGTCTGTCTTCAGCAACAATTCTGTACATCTGTTGAGTTAGGAATACCACTTATTCTTCTTTTTTATTAGTAATGTTCTACCCAGTGAGCACCACCAGTTTCTTGGAATATAAATTCCCACTTGCAAAAACTATTTGGGATTGAGCCCAGTTATGGCCAATTTGTGGTTTTCCTGAGGCCATTCCTAGATGCCTTTTCCTACAGCCAGCTATGGTTTTCCTCTGACAATAATTAGAATTAGTGACCTCATTCAGCACAGTAACTGCTCCTTTTGCCTATAGATTCAAAGGCAAGAGAAATCCAAATTTCCAGATGAAAGTCTTAACACTCTATTCATGGGAATCATTGTTTTGTCTGATGGTAGAAGCATTCTCTCCTTTGGAACTAAGATCTCTAGGTCAGCAGGGCATAAAATAGGAACAGGAAGCAAAAATGTTGCCAGTAGGTCATTAGGGGTAATAGTGAGCTGCTCCTATTTCCAAACCTTGATTCCTGGACCTATATATATTGGCTATCAGAGAAACAGCACCATATATTGGAAGCTAATTCAGATCATATACAGCATCCTTAAGAACCTTGCCACAGCACTACAAATATTACCACCTAGCAGGAACTGTAACTGAGTTGTCAAAATGCCATTTTACCATTTTATCAAACCAGCTGCATCAGGATGGTGGGTTACATGATGAAACCAGTAAATTCCATGAGCATGGGACCGTTGCTATACTTCTTTTGCTGTGAAGTAAGTTCTTTGGTTAGACGCAATGTGTTGCAGAATACTACAATAGTGTATGAGGCTTTCTTTAAGTCCATGAATGGTAGTTTTGGCAGTAGCATTGCATGCAGACAAAGCAAATTCATACCAAGAGTAAATGTCTCTTTCAGTAAGGACAAATGCTGCCTCTTCCTTGATAGAAGAAGCCCAATGAAATGAACTTGCCACCACGTAGCTGGCTGAACACCCCAAGGAATGGTGCCATAGCAGGGATTTAATATTTCTGTCCCCTACAGGCATATTGGGCTCTCAGCCTTGTTGAGTGTAAGTCCATGTTGCTCAGCTCATGCATTATCTCCATCACCCCACTGTGGCCACATTGTTCAATAGCCCATTGGGCAATGACAAGTGTGGATGGAGAAAGAGACTGACTGGGATGCATAGAAAGTGACATCTTATCCACTTGATTGAAATCCTCCTCTCCTGAGGTCAACCATAGTGAGCATTTACGTTGGAAACAAAACCTTCATATTGTTTTGCCCACTGAGAGAGGTGTATTGACATACCTCTTCCCCAAATTTTATTGTCAGCAATTTACTAATCATATACCTGTCAAATCCCTGACCATCAAGGCAAAGCATTGGCCATTGTCCATGTAATGGTATATTCTTACACATATGGCCATTTCTCCTTTCAAGCAAATTGAAGAACCATGTGCACTGCATAAAGTTCTGCCCACTAGGAGAATTTCCTTTTCCCGCTATCCTTCAGAGAGGGGCTATAGTACTGCAGCTCTTCACTTTTGGGTGATAACAGCATTTTCTGCAGAGCCATCTGTAAACCAGGCCTGTGTATTTTCTTCCTCTGTCAACTGATCATTGGGAGCTGCCCATGAGGCCATAGGTGTATGCTAGGAGAGAGAAAGCAGTGTAGCAAGAGTAAGAACTACAATCATTTGTGACACTTCATCATGTGGATTACCTGTGCCTTCACTGTCTGCCCTAGCCTGATCACATATATACCACTTCCATTTGATGTTGCAGTGTTGCTGTGAACACCCAACAACAAAACTTGGTAGGTCAGATAACACCCAGTTCATGATCAGCAGCTCTGGTTTCATGGTAACATCGTAGCCCATTGTCAAGCAATCAGTCTCTGCTACAGACCAGTAGCAGGCCAAGAATTGGTCTCAAAAGTAAGGTAGTTATCTGAAGATGACAGAGTACCTTGCTGCAAAGTCCTAAACCCCTCACTGGCATTCACCTCTAGGGGCTGCCAAAGGCTCCAAATAGCATCCCTATCTGTCAGTGAAACTTCAAGAACCATTTGAACTGCTAGAATATATGGCTCAAGTGGCAGAGCAGTTTACACAGCAGCCTGGACCGATTGAAGAGCCTTCCCTTGTTCTAGGCCCCACTTGAAACTAGCAACTCTTCAAGTCACTAGATAAATAGAATGGAGTAACACAACCCAACAAGGAATATGTTGCCTCCAAAATCCAAAGAGGTCCACCAGGTGATATGCCGCTTTCTTGGTTGTAGGAGGGGCCAGATGCAACAACTTAATCTTCACCCTGAAAGAAGCATCCATAAATGCTACACAAAACTGAATTTCTAAAAATTTCTCTTAGGTAAAATTTCCCTGAATTTTAGTCAGACTTATTTCCCATCATCTACCATGCAAATTTACAAAAAAGTCCAGAGTAGTTACTATTTATGCTCACTGGGTGCTATCAGTATAATACCACCAGTGTAATAGCCAACGTGTTATATTTTGGAAGGAAAAAAATATCAGGATCGTTGCAAATTAAATTGTGATATTGGGCTGGAGAGTTGATATGCCTTTCTTGTAGGACATATCCTACAAGTGAAGATGTATTGCTGGCCTTACCAGCTGAAGGGAAACATGTTTGGTGTATCTTATTGATAGGTACAGCGAAAAAGTCATTAGCCAGATCAGTAGCTGCACACCAGGTACCAGGGGATGTGTCAATTTGCTCAGGCAATGAAACCACATGTGGTCCGGCAGCTGCAATTGGAGTCATCACTTGGCTAAGCTTGTGATAACCCACTGTCTTTCTCAAAGACCCATCTGTCTTCTACATAGGACAAATAGAAGAGTTGAATAGGGATTGGTGGAAATCAATGCTCCTGCATCCTTTAAATCCTTGAGGGTAGCATAAATCTCTGCAACCCCTCTAGGAATGTGGTATTGCCTTTGATTTAATGTATTTCTAGGTATAGACAGTTCTAATGGATTCCAATTGTCCTTTCCCACCATAGTAGTCCCCACTCCTCAGGTCAGGGAACCAATGTGAGGATTATGTCACCTGCTAAATATATCTATTCCAATTATGCATTCTAGAATTAGGGAAATAATCATAGCATGGTTCCTGGAACACATTGGATCTACTGTGATATGGACCTAAGCTAAAACTCCATTAATCACATGACTTCCAAAAGTCTTCACTCTGACTAAAGGGCCACAGTGACGTTTTGATCTCCTGGAAACCATGTCAGTTCAGAGCCAGTGTCCAGTAGTCCCAGAATTTTCTGATATTTTCCCCCAATATATAGTTACCCTAGTAAAAGGCAGTAGTACCTTTGGGAGCAAAGTAAAAAAGTATAAAATTTTCATAGTGTATCAGGGTCCTTCATCAAGAGAATCTGGTCACCCCTTCATTCAAACAGTCCTTGCTCTGTAAACTGGCTCAGGTATGGGAATTAATTGAGGGGCTGAGGCTGTCTATTTCTGTGATTCGAGATAGATTTTTGATTATTTGACCTAAAAATTTTTAGCTTATACAGATCAAGTAAGAATTTAGTAGGCTTCATCTTTTTTACTTCTAGGAACACCGTGGTTAATTAGCCAACCCCAGAGGTCTGTGTGAGTCAGACTATTCTGATTGCTGTCTTGACTCTAAAGTCTATGCATGGTAACATGGTGGTTGAGTGAATTCACTTGGCCCCTGCTACTCTGGGATCAAATTACTCCCATTGCTTTAGATTTTCCAATCCAGTGATGGTAGTTCCTACTATAAGATGTGGTCTAGAGAGAAGAGCAATCAAGGAGTTCTTTGAGAATGGTGGGGTTCCACTCACAAATTTATCAAAGCATAGTGAAAGATTTGTCTTGTGGACATTCTCCGTGTAGGTGAGTAGGTCGTTAATGACAAATCCATTCGAACATTCCAATCTCCCTAAGCTTTTGAATGCCTTCCTCTGCATTAAACCAATAAAGGTTGATCATTTTAATTTCACTCACAATGGGCCATCTTTTGATCCATCTTTTAGCCAACCAACCCAATTAACTGTTTCAGCCCTTTCTAACTCCCCACACTTCAACATTAAATGCAGAATCTCTGCTTAGTGGATCCATAGCAATAATTCAGCCTAATCCAACATTATGTTTCTTCCACCATTTTCCCACACCTTAAATATCCATACCCACACATAGTCCCCATATTTCTGCTTGTCTAATTTAGAAAACCCAAGTAGCTCTTTTGGAGTGTAGTGCACCTCCTCTTGGGTCACACTTCGTACCTCACCCTTAGTGGCCTTATTGGACTTGAGTCTAGTCATAGGAGGCAAATGCCTCAGGGGAGGCCATTGCCATAATCTCAGGCAATACAGGGTTAATACTCTCAGATGGAGGTGTAAAGACTGCTGGTACCACTGTGGACTGGGAGGCTGCTACTACTTGAGGTGGTGATGCTGCTGCCACCGGTGTTAAGGAGACTACTTCCATTGGCAAAGAAGGCTCATTAGAATTTGCTGGCTCAATGTTCTCAGCTTCTTCAGGTCTTCCCACATGTCCCTATTGCACAGTACAGGATTCCTTTCTCAATCAATGTCCTCAGTTTAACAGTAGACACCCCAGGAGTATTGAAGTTTAACTTGCATTGAAATTCAGCCAATCACAGTTGATTTTCTGCAGCCTTCACAGGAGGTAAATCTCTCCCTCAGGGTACACCTAGAAGCTCTTATGTAATTTATGCAACCCTTGAGCTGAATTTTCCAATCCCTGACTTTATCCACTTCTTCTACTACTTTTTCTAGCAGCATAGGGAGGGACCAACCAATGTTATTATATTTCTAAGTACTCCAAAAATGTTCAAAAGTATCATAAGCAGTTACTTGTCTCCTTGCTTCTTATAAGTGATCGATTAGAAATATTCAATGCAAATATTTGGCATATCTGTAAAAACAATTTTCACCATGAATGAGTGCTCTGTTTAATACTGGAAACAAAGTCATCAGTATCCTTTAATCTAATGAGATTAGAGAGTCAATTTCAGCCACGCCAGAAGCAATTCAGAAAACACATTCTCAACTAGAACCAATAGGGTGCACACACACACACACACACACACACATATATATTTAGACAAATTTAGATATGCACATTTATTTATATATATATTAAGATAGAGAGATAGACAGACAGATAGATGATAGATAGATGATGGATGGATAGATAGATAATTAAATGGATTTAAGAGAAAATTTATTATAGGAATTAGCTCAGGCATTTAGGGAGGCCAAGAAGTCCCATAATCTGCCATCTGCAATCTGGAGAAGTGGGAAAGCTGGAAGAATAATTCCATCTAAGTCTGAAAGCTTGAGACCCAGGGGGCTACTGGTTTAAGACCCAGAGTCCAAAAGACCAAGAACTAGGAACACTGATGTCCGAGGGCAGGAAATGATGGACATCCCAGCTCTAGGAGAGGAAAGATAATTGCTTTTCCTTTGTTTTTTATTCTATTGTTGACCTCTGTTTGGATTAGGTGATGCCTGCCCACATTGATGAGGGTGAATCTCTTTAATCAGTCTACTGAATCAAATATGCTAAATGTACTACATAAGAATGTATTTGCATTAAAGTTCAATAATTAGTTCAAATGTACTGAATCAAATCAAATTTAGTCTACTGAATCTACTCCCTTCTAGAAATACCCTCACAGACACATCAAGAAATAATGTTTTACCAGCTATATGGAATTCCCTTAGCCAAGTCAAGTTAACCCATAAAATTAACAATCACGTACTTCATAGAAATCTTTCAATAATCTCATTGTCTGGTTATTATGTTAAAATGTTGTATGCCACAGAAATAATTAATTTTCTTTTTTCAATGAGCTTTCATCAGAATTTAGCCATGACCATTTTAAGTCACTTGTCATTGACAGACAGTTATTGTTTTGCTTTGATTCTTTTCTGAAAGTGTTGATAATCAGTAACAGGGGGAAATGCTCCCTGGTGACTTCACTTCAGTAACTTTGAGACCATTCTTCTGGAATGAGTAAGAATTTTCCAGAACAAATAAAGACACTGATGGAGTCATAAAACTGTTAAACCAAGATCAAACAGAATAAGGATAAATTCTAAATGGCTGAATAAACTGATGAGAATGATTATAATTATATTTTTGTTTGAAAAGTTGTTTTTTTTTAAATGTTTTGTTTTCTAAATTAAAGAAATCTTTTTCTTTTATAGCTAGGTGTAACATTTAGGAATTTGCTAAAGTACATTTTTCTAAACAAAGATGCAATAGTTTCTTTTTCTCCCTAACTGATTCCTGCAGAATTCAAAAACTCTTATTGAATATTCTCATTTTTATGGCAATATAGTTATTTGCATAGGTTAAAGAAGAACCTGCTCTTGTAACATGACACAATTGGAAACATTGCGCATATAACCAAGGCTTTGATTGGAATGTCATATTTAAGACTGATGTACATGATCACATTTGACCAGACAGTTTTAAGAAACTAAGGTTGACTTTAAGGAGCTAATAATTATAAATTCCCCTGGAAAAACTGGTCTACAACTGGCTTATAGGGTTCCTCCCATTAAGGTGAGTGAAGAAGGTCACTTCCTGGCACACCCAGGAAAGTCAGGATATTTTGGGGACCTTGAGAAGAGAGCAATTTACTCAAATCTATAGCTATTGTAGGCAAAATCTGTGGCAAGTTCTTGAGTTGACTTCTTAGCCTTAAGAGGTTTGAAAACTCCCATCTGAGCTTCCGTATGAAAAGTTCCAGCAAAGGCTTATGTGGTCTTGCTGCACATAAATAATAAGACCCCATTTCATGATACTAGGTGTATTTTGTAAACAAATTACTCTTAATTTCTTTGAGGAATCTCCATACTTTTTTCCTTAGTGACTGCACCAGTTTGCACACCCACCAGCAGTGTATGAGAGTTCCTTTTTCTCCACATCCTTTCCAATACTTGTTATTTCTTGCCTTGTTAATGATAGCCATTCTGATGGGCATGAGGTGATAATATCATTGTAGTTTTGATTTGCATTTCCCTAATAATTAGGGAACATCTTTTTATGTTTCTGTTGGCCATCTGTATATCTTTGGGAAAATTTCTGTTCAGATCTTTTGCCCATTTTTTAATTGGATTTTTAGGTTTTTTGTTGTTGAGATATATGAGTTCTTTATATATTTTGGACACTAACCCCTTATCAGATATGTGGATTGCATATATCTTCTCCCAATTGTTGGGTTGTCTTTTTGTTTTATGTTTTCCTTTGCAGTGCAGAAGGCTTTTAGTTTGATGTAGTTCCATTTGTTTATTTTTTCTATTGTTTTCCTTGCCTGGTCAGCCATGGTACTTGAAAATATGCTGCTAAGACCAATGTCAAAGAGCATACTACCTATGTTTTCTTCTAGAAGTTTTATAGTTTCAGGTCTTACATTCATGTCTTTAATCCATTACAATCCAGCTATTCCACCACTATCCAAAGAACGTGAAAACATGAATGCATAAAGATATATGCACCCCTATGTTCACTGCAGCATGATTCACGATAGCCAAGCCTTGGAAGAAAGGTAGGTGCCCATCAAGAGACAAATGGATAAAGAAGATGTGGTATATATACACAATGGAATACTACTCAGCCATAAAAAAGATGAAATCTTGCTATTTGTGACAACATGGATGGAGCTCGAGGGTATCATGCTAAGTGAAATAAGTCAGAAAGAGAAAGTCAAATACTGTATGATCTCGGGCCGGCCCCGTGGCTTAGCGGTTGGGTGCTCGCGCTCCGCTGCTGGCGGCCCGGGTTCGGATCCCGGGCACGCACCGACACACCACTTCTCCGGCTATGCTGAGGCCGCGTCCCACATGCAGCAACTAGAAGGATGTGCAGCTGTCACGTACAACTATCTACTGGGGCTTTGGGGGGAAAAAAATAAATAAATAAAATCTTTAAAAAAAAATACTGTATGATCTCACTCATAAATAGAAGATGAAAAAACAACAAACAAATACATAGAGACAGAGATTGGATTGGCAGTTACCAGAGGGGAAGGGAGGAAGAAGGAAGGTAAAAGGGGTGATTAGGCACATGTGTGTGGTGATAGACAGTAATCAGTCTTTGGGGGGTGAACATGATGAAACCTATACAGAAAAAGATAATTACGTACATCTGAAATTTATATAATGTTTTAAACCAATGATACCTCAATAAAGAAAATTAGTTTTACTTAGATTATCTCTGATAGAAACATTGGTATTTTACAGAGAAAATTTATGTTTCGATGGAAAACTATAACGTACCTTTGTGGGCTCCATCTCGCACATTTTGTCAGTCGTTGGCAAATCTTCTATTCTTCTAGTTTCTTCCAATATCTGGCTGCAACTCTCCAAATTAACATTTCCAATTTTTCTGCTTTCTGACTTGAATGATTGAGAAGTAAAATGGCACTAATACCAAAGCTCTCCAAACATAAGCTGAATGACATGCTAAAGAAAATTCAAGGAAATCACTGCAATAGAACATGTATGGGCAACCTTCAGGCCTGCTGTCCAGTCAGCCACACACAGTTAATCAGAACCCATCACCACAGTGTGCCATCACCATAGACATTCAAACTTCAAACCAGGAAATCAATTGGATGTCACTGCTATCCTCAGTCCACCAAATAAAGATGCTTTGAGCAGAAAATCTAGAAATCTTCTTGCCTCACTGCTGGCTGGAATCAAAAATTTGGTTTTCAACATTAATTTTTGTTTTTCTTTTACTTTCAAAGAAAATATTCCTCATTAAATGCCTGATGGTGAGCACTATCCAGCAAATATCCTCTATTACCAAGTCTCAAGAGATTATTCAGCAGATCATTAAAGATTAAAAGGTAATTGAACAAAAAATTGAATTATATTTTTCACAGGGAAAGAAGAATGTCTCTTTTGTTGAACTAGATGGGGGACTGACAAAGAATCTGTGCTTGACCAAACTTTAGTCAGACTCCTGAAACTTCTCCTAGGCCCATCTGTGAACCTTCTTCTAAAATCCTTATCAAGAACCCTGCTAAATCAGATTAACAAGAGTCCCTCACACTCCATGTCTCATCACCCTCCATTATCTAATCAAGGTTCTCCTCCTCTGCAATTCAACTGGTGATATATAACTAGTCTGGCTTTTTTTCAGCAAGAATCATGTTAGATTGGTGTAGCCAGGATTTCTGTTACCCTTGATGTTTCTACTTCATATTATTACATTCACCGGCCTCCACCAGGTCTCTTGGTTATAAATTCCCTCTTGTCCATGCTGTATTGGGAATTGAGCAAGGTTCTATACTGAAGTCTCTTTTCCACTATTACAATTGTCCTGAATAAATCTGATTTTCCAGCTTTAACTATTTTTCAACTATAGTTTTTCTTTGATGGTACATATAAAAATAACCCCAGCCAGTACAATAATTCCTTGCTTTGCCTGTTGATTCAAAGGCAAGAGGAGACCAGTGTGGCCAAGTGCTAGTGTTTACTTCAGTTCAGGAAAACCATTGTTTTGTCTCCCAGTGGAAGCATTACTTCCTCTGGAACAAAGACCTCTAGGTTGGCAGAGCATAAAGTCACAGGAAGAGGAAGGAAAAATGTTACTAGTGGGTACTAGGGGAAATATTGAGTGAGGTCCCTTGCATTTCCACCCCTTGACTGTGGGATCTGTGAATCTTGGCAATTTTTTAAAAAGCACCATATATTGGATGCTAATTCAAAGAATATACAGCCTTCTGGAGAAACTTTCCACAGCACTGCGATATATTTGCACCTAGCTGGTACTGTAACTGAGTCTTCAATAGGCCCTCCCACCATTCTGTGATGCCAGCTGTTTAAGGATGGTAAGAAACATGGTGAGATCAGTAAATTGCATGAACATGGGACCATTGCTGTACTGTAAAGTGAGGTCCTTAATTCCAAGGAATGTTGTGTGGAATATCATGACAGTGGATAAGGCATTCTAAAACTCCACAGATGGTAGCTTTGGCAGAAGCATTGCATGCACATAAAGCAAATCTGTATCCAGAGTCAGTGTGTATTCCAGAAAGGACAAAATGCTACTCTTTTTATGATGGAAGCAGTCCAGTCTAATTAACCTATCATCATATAGCTGGCTGAACACCCTGAAGAAAGGTGCCATATCAGGGACTCAGTGTTGCTATCTGCTGCTGGCAGACTGGGCACTTGGCATTGGTGAGTGGAAATCCATGTTTCTGATCCCATGCGTAACCTCCATTATTGCCATTATGGTTACCTTGTTCATGAGCCCTTTGGGCTATAACAGAGGTGCCTTGGCAAAGAGGCTGACTGGTATCCACAGAACATGTGATCCTATCCACTTAATTATTGAAATCTCCCTCTCTGCTGTCACTCTTTGCTGAGCATTCACATAGATACAAATATATTCATTAATTTTTACCCAGTGACAGAAGTCTATCCACATGCCTCTTCCCTAAGTTGAATTGTCACTGGTTTTCCAGTCATGTTCCTTTCAAGTCCCTGACCATCAAGTCAAAGCATTGGCTATAGCCCATGAATAAATGTATAATTCCATGTTGGCTATTTATCCTTCCAAGCAACGTGAACAATTAGGTGCCCTGCATAAAGTTCTGCCAACTAGGAGGATTTCCCTTCACTACTGTCCTTCAGGGATATCCCAGAAAGGGGGTAGAGTGCTACAGCTCTTCACCCTCAAGGGTGCCTGCATATCATGTAGAACCATCTGTACACCAGGCTAATTTTTTCTTCCACTGTCAACTGATCTTAGGGAGATCCCTATCAGACTATAGGTGTGGGCTGGGAGTGAAAAGGCAGTGTAGCAGGAGTAAGAACAATGGGCATTTCTGACTTGTAACATGCTTATGCCTTTGGATACTGACTGAGCCCAATAATGGATATACCACTTTTGATTCATGATAGAGTATCAATGTGCATTCTCATCTTTAAGCCTCAGTAGGTGAGAAAATGTACAGTTCATGATGGCAGCTCAGGTAATGTGGTAACTTGGTAGCCCATGGTCAAGCATTCAATCTCTGCTAAGACCTAGTGGCAGGTCAAGATTTGTTCTCAAAAGGAGAATAGTTACCTGAGAATAATAGCAAGACGCTCTAAAAACCTCAATGCGTGCACTGTGACTCAATTATAGGGCATGCCAAGGCTCCAGAAAGCAACCCTATCTGCCAGTGAATCTTCAGAAACCACTGGGTCTCTTGGACTATATGGCCCAAGTGGCAGGGCAGCTTGAACAACAGTCTGGATATGTTGCAGAGCCTTCTCTCATTCTGGGCCCTACTCAAACCTAGCAGCTTTTCAGGTTATTCGATAAATAGGCCAGAATAATAAACCTAAATGTGGAATATGTTGCCTCCAAAATCCAAACAGGCTTAACAGCCATTGTGCCTCTTTGTTGTAGGAGGGGTCAGATGCAACAACTAATTGTTCACCTTGAAACGGGTATCTGGACATACCCCACACCTTAGGCCCCTAGAAATTTCTCTCAGGTAGAAGACCCCTGAATTTTATTTGAATTTATTTCCCACCCTCACATGCAAATGTCTTACTAATAAGTCTAGAGAAGTTTCTATTCCTGTTCACTAGGTTAATTCAGCATAATGTTTCAATGTAATGGATCAGTATGATATCTTGTATAAGGGAAAGGTGATCAAGACCCTGAAAACTAAATAGGGCTGGATAATTGATATACCCCTGAAGTAGAACAGTGAAGGTATATTGCAGGTCTTGCCACCTGAAAGGAAACTGCTTCTGTTGGGTCTTATGTACAGGTATGGAGAAAATGCATGTTCCAGACCAATAGCTGCTTCTCAAGTACTAGGGGATGTGTGAATTTGCTCAAACAGTGAAACTACATCTAATACAGCAACTGAAGTTAGGATATCCTTTGGTAAGATTTCCTTAATCCACTGTTATTCTCCAAGATCTGTATGTCCTTTGCATAGATCAAATAGAAGAGTTTTGGGAGATGTAAGGGAATCACCTTTCAAGTCATTAATGGTGGCCCAAATCTTTGCAATTCCTCCAAGAACGTGGTATTGCTTTTGATTAATTCTACTGGGTAGAGTCAGATCAAATGGCTTCCATATGGCCTTTTGCACCATAATAGCCAACACTCCACAGATTAGGGAACCAATTAGGAGATTCTGCCAGCTTCTACATATCACTGTTGCAATAATGCATTCTAGATCTGGGAAATAATCAGAGCATGGATTAGAGGGACCTCCATACCCACTGTAGATGAACCTCCATAAAACTCCATTGATCATCCAACCCCCCAAAAGCCCCTGTTATGACTGGAAGGCCATAGTGACTTTTTGGGTCTCCTGAAAAAAGTGTTAGATCAGAGCCAGTGCCCAAGTAGTCCCTGAAATGTGTGATTATATCCTTCCCCCAATTCACTGTTACCTTGGTAAAAGCCCATAGTCTCGTTGGAGAAGGCTGAGAGAAAGGTCAACACTAAATTTTTGTTAATGAAATAGGGTCCTTCCTCAAGGGGACATAGTCTCTCTTCATTCAAGGAGTTCTGGGTCTGTAAACTGGCTCAAGTCGGGGAATTGATTGATGGGCTGTGACTCCCTAGTTTTATAATTCAACCTACACTTTTGTTTACTTGACCTAGACCTTTTCTGCTTATATATATATATAGAGAGAGAGAGAGTAAGATTTTAGTAGGCGTCCTATCTCTTCCTCTTTCTAGGAATGCATCATTAACTAGCCAAAGTCATGGGTCTCTGTTAGTCAGAATATTCTGATTGCTGCTTTGTCTCTGTTATCCAGTATAGTAGCTACAACTGACACATGGTCACTGCCACCCCAGGATCCAATTATTTGAACTGCATTTGATTTTCCAATTAGGTGGCTGTGGTTCCCACCATAAGTTCGGGCCTACAGAGAATAGAAATCACACAGCTCATCAAAGAAATAGGGCTGCTCTTTCAAATTTATTTAGCAATGTATTGATGAAAGATGTGTCTTCTGGACCCTCCCAGTGTGGATAAGTCTTAAATGACAAATACACTCTAACATTCCTATGGTCCTAAGCTTTTGAATACCTTCCTCCACATTAAACCAAGGGAGTTTGAGTTTGTCCATTTCACACATGGTGAGCCAAATTTTGGACTATGTTTCAATTAACCCTCCCAATAAACTGTTAGAGCCTTTTCCAAGAGCCTGAGCTGCAATATTAAATACAGAATCTCTGTTTCATGGACCCAAATCAATAAATTCAGCTGATCCAACTTTATGTTCTTTCCACCATTATCCCACACCCTTAATATCCATTTCCAGTCATATTCCATATATTTCTGCTTATATAAATTAGAAACTTAAGTAGTTCTTTGAAATGTAGCACACTTCCTCTAGAACATGTTATGCACCTCACCTTTAGTGGCCTGCTGGGACTTGTGTCTAGTCATAGGTGGCAACTGCCTCAGGAGAGGCCATTACCATTTTCTCAGGCAATTTAGGGTTAATCCTCTCAGACAGAGGTAGTAAGCCTGATACCACTGTGGACTGGAAGGCTGCTACTGCTTGGGGTGGGGATGCCACTGCCAATGGTGTTGGAGAGGCTACATCCACTGTGGGTGGTGAGAAACTTCCATTGATGAGGAAGACTCATCACAATTTATTGAATTGATGTCTCAGCTTCACCACGATTTTCCCACATGTCCAATCCCCACATACAGTATCTCGCCAAAAAATGCCCTAGATTTTATAGCAGACACCCTAGAAGTCTGGGAATTGGTCTTGTTAAAATTCATCCAATTGTAGATTGATATGTAGCAGTTTCAGCTCTGAAGGGAGATAAGTCTCTTCCTCAAGAAGTTTTTAGGTCATTGATGCAATGCTTGAGGTGAGAACTTAATTCTAAGCTCATCTTTTTGTTTCACTACTTTGTCCAGCAACATTAGGGGGAATCTACAAATGTCATTATATTCCTTAGTTTTCCAAAACTGTGCAAAAGTATCATATAATAAGTTACTTAGCTCCTTGCTTCTTATAAATGTTTGATAAGGAATCTCCAATGTAGATATTTTGTGTATCTATAAACAGTTCACACCATTACAAAGTAGTGCTCTGTTTACTACTAGAAATGTGTCATTAGCATCTTTAAATCTAATCAAATTAGACAGCAATTCCAGAATTCCCAGAACCAATTCAGAAAACTAGTCTAAAATTCTGGTCTTTAAAACTATTTTCTGTTCCAAAATCTATATTAGTCAGAGTTCTCCAGAAAAACAGAACTTATAGTAGATGGATGGATAGATAGATAGATAGATAGATAGATAGATAGATAGATAGATAGATAGATAGATAGATAGATAGATAGATGGACGGACGGATGGACAGATAGATAGATAGATAGATAAAGAGGATATTTACTATAAGAACTCTGCATACTACCAAAAACACACTAGTCTCTTTCCCAGAAAAGCAGGTAAAATTCTTGAGTGATGTTTACTATTCTCCTAGATATTGCTGAAGAAATAGTAACATAAAATTAATAATACTGAAATACTATGATATAATGTCAATATGTCTCATATTACATCATAAGGAAATAAGAGGATACAAAACTAAGACTTTTTTAATGTATATATGTATACACAAATATATTCATAACAAAATAAGGAGGAAATACTCATGACAATTACAACCCTCCTTTTGTAACTGGTCATATGATAGCAGTTGACATTTATAACTACCTTCTGCTACTACTGTAATGTGTTCCCTTTGCTTCAGCAAGCATCTCCGCATGTCTTGGTTCTTTACCTGGTGAGGTGACCCAAACCTTCATTTCTGAAGGGTCTGGGCTGTTACTAGTTCTGCTTGGGTTGGGTTGTTGTAATTTCCCTTGACCTTAATCATAGGGAATGGTAATAATAAGAGAAACTCTAAGGGATATCATGTATTACAGATACACTCTTTCTTACTTCTACTGTTGATTAGTTGCCAAGTTTCCCTTTGGTAATGATGCAGATTCTTTCTTCACCAAATATTTGTTAAAAGTTCCTGAACCTTCTCCAATGCCTATCTGTGTACTTCCTTGCAAAATCCTTAGCAAGAACCCTGATAAGTCAGTTGAGCTATGGTCTTTCATCTTTTTTGTCTGATCACCCTCATATCTAATCAAATGTCACATCCTCCATCATCCACCAGGTGATGTCTGAACAATTTGGCCTGTCCTTGGCAAGAACTCTGTTAGATTAATTTAGCCAAAATCCCCATTACCCTTTATGTTTTCTCCTAGGAAATTTCCAACCACTGAGATCCATCAGCCTTCCTGGATACAAATTACCACCTGCCAATGCTATATTTGGATTTGAACCTGTTTCTATACTGAGATCTTTTTTCCTCTATTGCAATATTCTGAAGAAAATCTCTTTCCCCCTTTAAAACTCTGTTTTTTCTTTGACAGTTGTAACGCCACAATTGGATAGATCTGATTCTTCTTTGGAGCCCTGGAATCCTCCCCCAGAACCCTAACTGTGTACCCTTGAAACTTTCATCTTCACTCCTGGTTGATCAAGGATCCTTTGGTGAGTTCAACTCCTAAAATATTGGTCCAGTTAAATGACCCTTGAAGCTGGTATGGTTAGATTTGGGTTCACAAGATTTCGAGCATGCTCTAGAAGATAGGTTAGAGTCCCAGACAAGGAGAGGTGGGTTAGAGTCTAATATTTCTCTCTAAGAAACTGGGTTACAGTCCCAGATGAGCACAAGCTGTGTTCGAGTCCCAAGTTTCTCTGTTCATAAGTATATAATACCACTAGTTAAGAACATGAGAGCTTCTCAGTGAACTAAAAATTCACTTCTTGAACCCCTGCTGACTACATGCTCCACCAATTCTGTCTGCTTCTTTACCTGTTGGCATTATTTTATTAAGGATAATTTGGAAAGTCATTGGCCTTTTTGGGAAACATGGTCTTCCGAAATTTACTCCTCTAAAATTTCTCCCTTCTCATCATTCTGCTTTTCCTTCCTCCTTTTACTATTTTGGATCTTTCCTCCAGTCTCTATGAATCCTTTATATGACCTCCTTCAGACAACTACCTCCACTGTCCCTCTGTTCATCAGCCAGAATTTTCCCTTCCCACTTCAGTCCCTCAGCTCCCTCTGTCACTAGAACCTTAGGTTCCCTACCCTCCATTGAGGGCTATCAAGGGACTAAAAGGACCCCCAAAGCAACTACCTGAGAATGAAAAGAGAAAAAAAAGTTATTTAGAAACAGATCTGGATGTTTGTCAACTCACATGGGTTTAAAGACATCCAAACAGCTGCTAGATGTCTACTCAGTCACTACCCTAAAATTTAGTCCACAGCCTCCATCAGATTACATGTAAGGGCAAAAGAAAATCTTAAAAGTTTCTCCACAAATATTGGTAAACAGGTAACCTTAATTTGTCCCATTTGCCAGCAGCACAGTTCAAATGTAAATATAAAGTAAAAAACAAGTGAGATTGTACTACTGTATTTTATTGTCAGGACTAAAATTTTAGAATGAAATCTACATTTTTGCATTTCTCTGAAAGTTTATGTATGTATCTGTTTGTATGTATATATCCATGTATATATCCATTTAGTTAGGTATATGTGACATATTTGACCTCTGGATGATATTTATAAATTAATTTATAAAACCACTTAAAGGAGTTCTATTCAAATTGGCTTAAAGATAAATGAGGGGTTCTGTAAATTAAATATTCCTAAAACTCCCAGAAATGTAGACAAAATCCAATTTTTTAAAGTTCCCTTTACCTGGAACAATTATTGAAAATAAAGCTAGTTTTAAAAATTGATGGTAAAATAAAAACAGATATATCTTCAGAGTTGTCAACATAAGTATATTGTAAACATAATTTTTTTTTTCCATCTAGGTTTACTACTTAAACAAGCTTATGTTATCTCTACCAGGTGTTTAAGATCATGAACTGTAAATCTAACCTAAAGAACAAAGGCAAATTAAAAATGAGTTGCTTGATACATGTCAAGCATGGTAGTAAGAACAAGTGAATTAAACAGATGTATGTTGTATAAAAATTTATAAATTAACTTTTCAGTAATAATCACGTTTTATATTATGTCTGCATGAATATAGTTCCACAAATCTTTCTGATAACCTGAAACCTTAAAGCTATACTAAGGTAATATAAATAATGGATATTCATTGAAAATCAAGATCATTTCCACATAAGATAAAATATTGAAATAGTAATTGCTGAACATAAATTTATGTCTTTTGTCTTCTTTTTTTTTTTTTTTTTAAGATTTTATTTATTTATTTTTCCCCCAAAGCCCCAGTACACAGTTGTCTGTCATAGCTGCACATCGTTATAGTTGCTGTATGTGGGACGCGGCCTCAGCATGGCCGGAGGAGCGGCGCCTTGGTGCGCACCCGGGATCCGAACCCGGGCCGCCGGCAGCTGAGCGCACGCACTTAACCGCCAAGCCACGGGGCCGGCCCATTTGTCTTCTTTTTTAAGTATAGCATAGAGAAATTAAATATGTTTGGGTCTATTAATAAACATGATATCTGTACCAAGAAAAGGAATATACCTCTAGAAAATTATGAAATGATTTATCTATAAATTTGCTACAAAATGATAGTATGTGGCAGTCAGTTAAAAATTGCATACTTCCTGTTTTACTCCATAAAAGAAAGGTTACTAATGGTTAAAAAATACATGCTCCCCTGTGTTCATTGCAACGTTATTCACAATAGCCAAGACTTGGAAGCAACCTAAGTGCCCATCAAGGGAAGAATGGATAAAGAAGATGTGGTATATATACCCAATGGAATACTACTCAGCCATAAGAAACGATGAAATCCAGCCATTTGTGACAACATGGATGGACATTGAGGGTATTATGCAAAGTGAAATAAGTCAGAGGGAGAAGGTCAAATACTGTATGATTTCCTTCATTAAGTAGTAGATAATAACAACAATAAACAAACACATAGAGACAGAGATTGGATTAGTGGTTACCAGAGGGGAAGTGGGGAGGGAGGAGGGCGAAAGGGATAGTTAGGCACATGTGTGTGGTGATGGGTTGTAATTAGTATTTGGGTGGTGAACATGATGTAATCTATGCACAAATAGAAGTATAATGATGTACACCTGAAATTTATACAATGTTATAAACACTGTTACTGCAATAAACAAAAAATTAAAAAAATAATAATTAATAAATAAATAAATAGCAGTCCCTAATAAAAAAATTCTAATCAATATTTGTAAATGATAGTACTAGGAATAAAAACTGTAAAGAAAAACTAACTCTGTATACAAGAAAATTAAGATCTGTTATTGATAAGGAAAGATATGAAGGATGTTTTTGTTAAGGGTAAAAGAGAGTATCTTTATCCTAATGTAGAACAATTCATTGTTTCAGAATGAAAACGAAGATAAAGACAAAAACTGAATGGCTATATATAAATATGTATGTTTTAAAGTATAGAATGTTTATGAGAAAGAAATCTTGCAAAAAGAATCTTGTGTCATCAAAGCTGGCACAGGTTAGATTAATTTATTTATAAGTTTTTTTTAATTTGCCTTATATTAAATAGTACACTGATGCAAATACAAATTTGATTCTCTCTCTACTAAAACAACAAAGTTTTCTTAGATTCTTAATCAGTTCTTAAAAAGAAATTGTAAAAAAATTTTTCTTTACCTTTTAATTATTTTGCCACAAAACCAAGATATTGTGTCTAAAAATAGTTTCCTCTCCTTCATGTTGTCTTTATCAGGTCTTTGATTACGTAACAAAACAGAATCTTATCAATATTAGAAAAGCTAGATTTTTTTACAACTTTGTGCATTTGCCTTTGGAATCTTTGTCACCTTGGGTAAATGGATAACTAAGTATTGTTTCACAGTGAACCTTTTTATTCAGATATTCAAACTTTTTAACACTTTTGACAAATTCCCAACATCAAATTGAAAATAGAGTCTTTTGACCTCAAAATAACATTCAGATTTCCCAGAGTGCCCCAAGAAAACCTCAAAGGATTTGTCTCTTACTTTCTAAAAAGGAGATGTTAGATTAATTAGATTTATTTTGTATGTTATATTACATGGTAAGCATTGGCAAATAAGAGGTGATGATAGAGGCCAGCCTGGTGGTGCAGCAGTTAAGTATGTGTGCTCCACTTCGGCGGCCCGGGGTTCACAGGTTCAGATGCCGGGCGCACACCAACACACTGCTTGTCAAGCATGCTATGGCGGCGTCCCATATAAAGTACAGGAAGATGGGCACAGATGTTAGCCCAAGGCCATTCTTCCTCAGCAAAAAAGAGGAGGATTGGCATCGGATGTTAGCTCAGGGCTGATCTTCCTCACAATAAAAAAAGAAAGAAGTGATGATAAATGTTCTTAGGTTATTTGTGTGTGGATATATATTACTAATGTAAGTATTGCAGAATTGTATGAAGTTCATAGAAATTGGTAAATGCCCTCATTGTCCTATTATAATGTTAAAACATTGTATACCATAGAAATAACTAATTTTCCTTATTCCATAAACACATCAGAAATTTAACCTTGAAACTTTAAAGTCATTTGTCATTCACTTATTGTTTGACTTTGATTCTTCTCTGAACGTGTTTAGAATCAGCTATAGACACGAATGCTCCATGATAGGAACACTTGAATGACTTGAAGAACATGCTCTGGACTAAGTAAGAATTTCCAGAAGTAATGAAGAAGCTGATTCATTTATAAAACTACTAACCCAAGTTCAGGCAGCACAAGAATTAAATCCATGGGTCTGAGTGAACTAATGAGGATGATTATAAATTTTATGACTTTTTGTTTGAAACGTTACTGTTTTTTTAAAGTTTAGTTTTCCAGAATTATGTATACCTTTTTCTGTTAAGTTATGTGTAATTTATAGCAATTTTTTAAGTATACCTTTGTGACCTAAGATGAAACAATTACTTTTTCTAACTACTAGAACCCTCTAGCAATAGAAAACTCTTAGTAAATATTCTTATTTTATGGTAATATAGTTATTTGCATAAGTTCAATAAGAATCTGTTCTTGTAACAGGGCACAATTGGAAACATTTGTTATAATATAAAGGCGTTGACTGGAATGTCATATTACATATTACAGAATAATGTGGATCACATCAGATATGACCAGACAGATTTAAGAAACTTTGATTGACTTTGGGGAGACAATGCTTATAAAGTCCCCTTGGAAAATCTAGCCTATAACTGACTTACACTGTTCCCTGCCTTACAAAGCACTAATGAAGGTACTTCTTGGCAGGCTCAGAATCTCAGGATATTTGCAGGAACTTGATAAGAGAGCTTTTTATCCAAATCTATAGGTATGGCAGGTAAAATCTGGTGACAAATTCTTGGCTTGGATTCATAGCCTCAAGAGTTAAGTTTGAGATTGAAAACTCCAATCTGAGATTCTTTATGTAAAATTCCAGCAAAGCAAACTCAAGAGATCTATGTGGCTTATCATTAAACTTGCTGCTCTTATGTAAATAATCTGGCCAAGTTTCATGAGACTACTTACTTTGCAAACAAATTAATCTGTGTTTGATTTTCTCTAATAGAACAGGTAGTGACTATGGAAAGAAAAATTATGTTTCAATGGAAAACTATAATGTACCCTTGTGGAATCAGTCTTGGACATTTTGCAAGTCCAGAAAAAAATCCTAAATTCTTCTAGTTTCCTGCAATATCTAGCTACACCTCTCCAAATTAATGTTTCTAATTTTTCTTCTTTCTGATTTGGAATCATTGAGAATTAAATTGCCCTTTTCCTGAAGCCCTGCAAACTGAAATGGGACAACGTGTTGTAAACTTCAAGGAAATCAACACAATAGACCGTGAATGTATAACTTTTGTGCCTGTTGCTGTGTGGGCCACTCAGAAAATTCTCTGAACACCATCAACACAGCTGTATAAACTGCAGACCAGTTATACCACGCAGTGTCCCTGCTGTCCTAACTCTACCATATGTTAATGCTTTGAGCTCAACATCTACAAATCTTCTGGACTGGCTGCCCTCTGAAATCGTAAAACTGTTTTTTTTTGTTTTTTGGGTTTTTTGAAAGAGAGAGAGAGACGAGAAACAGGCAGAGAAGGGGAAGGAGAGAAAGACTAAAAAGAAAAGGAGACTCCAAGGGAAGGAGATTGAAAGACAACCAAGAGAAAGGTGGTCAGATACAGAGAGAATGGAAAGAAACAAAAAGAGACAGAGGAGAGGGCCCCCCGTACCACAGTCCACTCCTATTTTTTTTTATTGCAGTAACATTGGTTTATAACATTGTATAAATTTCAGGTGTACATCATTATACTCCACTCCTATTTTTTACTTCACTTTTTCTTTGGGTCTTGGGTCTCTTTTCTTCTCTGAATACAGAATCACAAAAAGATTTGATTTGTTCTTAGACACCATGTAACTCAACCCCTCCCTTTTTGTGGATTTTTGGGAGATCTGGTTTATTGAGGCACAATTTACATGGAATAAAATTTACCCTTCGGCTTCAGTGGTGAGCTGCCCTGCTTGAATGTGGGTCTATCATTGCCAAGAGCTCTGACTTTTCAAGAGAAGCTGGAAATTCAGATATATACCGGGACATTTTCTGATTGAAAAATATTGGCAAAAAAAGAAAAACAAAACAACTATGGCCCCAACATAGATCTCTCTCTCTCTCCTCCTCTTCCTCTCTTTCTCTCTCTCTCTCTCTCTGCCTTTATCTTTTTTGGAAATAAAATTTACATAACATAAAATTCAGCATTTAAACCATTTCTTCATTTTTTTTGGTTTTTTTTGGTAACATTGGTTTATAACATTGTATAAATTTCAGGTGTACATCATTATACTTCTATTTCTGCATAGATTACATCATGTTCTCATGTTCACCACCCTAATACTAATTACAATCCATCACCACACACAAATGCCTAATTATCCCTTTCACCCTCCTCCCTCCCCCATTCCCCTCTGGAAACCACCAAACCAATCTCTGTCTCCATGTGTTTGTTTGTTGTTATTATCTACTGCTTAATGAGTGAGATCATACAGTATTTGACCTTCTCCATCTGACTTATTTCACTTTGCATAATACCCTCAATGTCCATCCATGTTGTCACAAATGGCTGGATTTCATCGTTTCTTATGGCTGAGTAGTATTCCATTGTGTATATAGACCACATCTTCTTTATCCATTCTTCCCTTGATGGGCACTTAGGTTGCTTCCGTGTCTTGGCTATTGTGAAAAACGGTGCAATGAACAGAGGGGTGCATGTATCTTTACACATTGGTGTTTTCAAGTTCTTTGGAAAAATACCCAGCAGTGGAATAGCTGGATCGTATGGTAGCTCTATGCTTAATTTTTTGAGGAATCTCCTTACTGTTTTCCATAGTGTCTGCACCAGTTGGCACTCCCACCAGCAGCGTATGAGAGTTCCCTTCTCTCCACATCCTCTCCAACACATGTTGTTTCCTGTCTTGTTAATTATAACCATTCTGACTGGCATGAAGTGATATCTCATTGTAGTTTTGATTTGCATTTCCCTGATAATTCATGATGCTGAACATCATTTCATGTGCCTGTTGGCAATCTGTTTATCTTCTTTGGAGAAATGTCTCTTCAGGTCTTTTGCTCATTTTTTAATTGGGTTGTTAGTTTTCTTCCGGTTGAAATGCATGTGTTCTTTATATATTTTTGAGATTAAGCCCTTACCCTTATTATATGTGTGGTTTGCAAATGTCTTCTCCCAATTGTTAGGTTGTCTTTTCATTTTGTTGATGGTTTCCTTTGCTGTGCAGAAGCTTTTTAGTTTCATATAGTTCCATTTGTTTATTTTTTCTATCGTTTCTCTTGCCCGGTCAGACATGGTGCTTCAAAATATGTTGCTAAGACCGATGTCAAAGAAAGTACTGCCTATGTTTTCTTCTAGAAGTTTCATTGTTTCAGGTCTTACATTCAAGTCTTTAATCCATTTTCAGTTAATTTTTGTGTACAGTGGGGGTAATGGTCTATTTTCATTTTTTTGCATGTGGCCGTCCAGTTTTCCCAACACCATTTGCTGAAGAGAGTTTCCTTTCTCCATTGTATGTTCTTGGCTCGTTTGTCGAAGATGAGCTGTCCATAGATGTGTGGGTGTATTTCTGGGCTTTCGATTCTATTCCATTGACCTGTGTGTCTGTTTTTGTGCCAGTACCATGCTGTTTTGGTTACTATAGCTTTGTAGCATATTTTGAAATCAGGGAGTGTGATACCTCCAGCTTTGTTCTTTTTTCTCAGGATTCCTTTAGCTATTCAGGATCTTTTCTTGTTCCATATAAATTTTAGGATTCTTTGTTATATTTTTGTGAAAAGTGTTGTTGGAACTTTGATAGGGATTGCATTGAATCTATAGATTGCTTTAGGAAGTATGGACATCTTAATTATGTTAATTCTTCCAGTCCAAGAGCACGGAATATCTTTCCATTTCTTTTTGTCTTCAATTTCTTTCAAAAGAGTTTTGTAGTTTTCAGTGTACAGATCTTTCACCTCTTTGGTTAAGTTTATTCCCAGATATTTTATTATTTTTGTTGCCATTGTAAATGGGATTGTATTCTTAATTTCTCTTTCTGCCACTTTGTTGTAAGTGTATAGAAATGCAACTGATTTTTTTATATTGATTTTGTATCCTGCAACTTTATCGTATTTGTTTATTACTTCTAAAAGTTTTTTGGTGGATTCTTTAGGGTTTTCTATATATAAAATCATGTCATCTTCAAATAGGGGCCGTTTCACTTCTTCCTTTCCAACTTGGAGCCCTTTTATTTCTTTTTCTTGCCTGATTGCTCTGGCTAGGACTTCCAATACTATGTTAAATAGGAGTGGTGAGATTGGGTATCCTTGTCTGGTTCCTGTTCTTAGAGGGATAGCTTTCAGTTTTTCACCATTGAGGATGATATTAGCTGTGGGTTTCTCATATATGGCCTTTATTTTGTTGAGCTACTTTCCTTCTATACCCATTTTATTCAGAGTTTTTATCATAAATGGATGATGTATCATTTCAAATGCTTTCTCGGCATCTATTGAGATGATCATGTGATTTTTATTCTTCATTTTACTAATGTGGTGTATCACGTTGATTGATTTGCGAATGTTGAACCATTCCTGCATACCTGGAATAAATCCCACTTGATCATAGTGTATAATCTTTTTAATATATTGTTCTATGCAATTTGCTAGTATTTTATTGAGGATTTTTGCATAGAGGTTCATCAGTGATATTGGCCTGTAATTTTCTGTTTTTGTGTTGTCTTTGTCAGGTTTTGGTATCTGGGTAATGTCAGCTTCGTAGAATGAGTTAAGGAGCTTCCACCACTCCTCAATTTTTTGGAAGAGCTTGAGAAGGATAGATATTAAGTCTTGTTTGAATGTTTAGTAGAATTCACCAGGCAAGCCGTCTGGTCCTGGACTTTTATTTTTGGGGAGGTTTTTGATTACTGTTTCAATCTCCTTACTGGTGATTGGTCTATTCAAATTCTCTATTTCTTCTTGATCCAGTTTTTGAAGGTTGTATGATTCTAAGAATTTATCCATTTCTTCCAGATTGTCAAGTTGGTTGGCATATAGCTTTTCATAGTATTCTCTTATAATCTTTTGTATTTCTGAGGTGTCTGTTGTAATTTCTCCTCTTCATTTCTGATTTTACTTATTTGAGCCTTCTCTCTTTTTTTCTTGGTGAGTCTAGCTAAAGGTTTGTCAATTTTGTTTATCTTTTCAAAGAACCAGGTCTTGGTTTTATTAATTTTTTTCTTTTTTTTTTTTAGTCTCTATTTCATTTATTTCTGCTTTGATTTTTATTATTTCCCTTCTTCTACTGATTTGGGGCTTTGTTTGTTCCTCTTTTTCTAGTTCCTTTAGGTGCATTGTTAGATTCTTTATTTGAGATTTTTCTTGTTTGTTGAGATAGGCCTGTATTCCTATAAACTTCCCTCTTAGAACCACTTTTGCTGTATCCCATAAATTCTGGCATGTTGTATTTTCATTTTCATTTGTCTCCAGGTATTTTTTTATTTCTCCGTTGATTTCTTCTTTGACCCAATCATTGCTCAGTAGCATTTTGTTTAATCTCCACATATTCGTGGCTTTTCTGATTTTCTTCCTATTGTTGATTTCTAGTTCCATACTGTTGTGGTCAGAAAATATGGTTGGTATTATTTCAATCTCCTTATATTTATGTAGACTTTTTTGTGGCCTAACATGTGATGAATCCTGGAGAACGTTCCATGTGCATTTGAAAAGAATGTGTATTCTTCAGTTTTTGAATGGAATGTTCTGTATATATCTACTAGGTCCATCTCTTCTAGTGTGTCATTTAAGGCCAATGTTTTCTTATTGATCTCCTGTTTGGATGATCTATCCATTGGTGTAAGTGGAGTGTTAAAGTCCCCTATTATTATTGTGTTGCTATCTTTTCTCTTTTTATGTCTGTTAAGAATTGCTTTATGTATTTAGGTGCTCCTGCATTGGGTGCATAGATATTTACAAGTGTTATGTCTTCTTGTTGGATTGTTCCCTTGATCGTTATGTAGTACCCTTCTTTGTCTCTTTTTACAGTTTTTGTTTTAAAGTCTATTTTGCCTGATATGAGTATTGGTACCCCAGCTTTCTTTTCATTGCTATTAGCATGCAGTATCTTTTTCCATCCCTTTACTTTCAGTTTGTGAGTGTCTTTAGATCTGAAGTGTGTCTCTTGTATGCAGCATATATATAGGTCTTGTTTTTTAATCCAGTCAGCCACCCTATGCCTTTTAACTGGAGCATTTACTCCATTAACGTTTAAAGTAGCCATTGATAAGTATGTACTTACTGCCATTTTTTTTAACTTTTTCTTCTTGGTGTTTTAGTAGTTCTTCTTCATTCCTTTCTTCTTCTCTTGCTCTCTTCCCTTTTGGTTTGATGGCTTTCTTTAGTATTATGTTTGTCTTCCTTTCTCTTAGGTTTTTGTGTATTTATTATAGGTTTCTGGTACATGATTACCATGGGGTTCATATATAATAACCTAAGTATATAGCAGTCTATATTAAGTTGATAGTCTCTTTAATTTGACCTCTGTCTGAAAGCTCTACTCTTTAACTCCCCTCCTCCCACATTTTATGTTTTTGATACCACATCTAACCTATTTTTTGTGCATTTGTATCCATTCCCCTCTTATCATGGAAATTGATAATTTATCCTATTTGAGATCTTCTCTTTTCCACTTAAATAAGTCCCTTTAGCATTTCTTGTAGTACTGGTTTCTTGGTGACAAACTCCTTTAATTTTTGCTTGTCTGGGAAACTTTTTATCTCTCCTTCCACTTTTAATGATAACCTTGCTCAGTAGAGTATTCTTGGCTGTAGGTTTTTTCCTTTTAGCCCTTTAAATATATCTTGCCACTCTCCTCTAACCTGTAAGGTTTCTGCTGAGAAGTCAGCTGATAGCCTTATGGGGTTTCCTTTATATGTAACTTGTCTTTCTATTGCAGCTTTTAGGATTCTCTCTTTATCTTTAATTCTGGACATTTTAATTATGATTACTGGGTAACTCACCAGAATGGCCAAAGCTGTCACCTTAAATATCATCTTCAGCTAAAGACAAAGGAGGATGTGGGGGGTAGTGGTTTGGGACTTCAAAGGGGAGGAAGGCAATTCATTTGGAGATGGAAAAGCAAATGTTTGGTAGGTAAGAATGCGCTTAGCGAGGACCCTCACAGTCTACCAATACGTAGAGTTATCTATGGTGATGGCCTGTCCTGGGGACAGCCTTTTTATCTTAAATTCTTTTAGGCAGTTAGGGGGGAAGGTCAAAGTTTCTTTTAGAGCCTTTGGTTCTTAAAAATAATCAAGGCGAGGCAAAGAGACACATTTTGGGGTGGCCAATTCTGATCCCCCACACTATCCACTCCCAAGATTGCTTCAGCCACTAACCATTCCCTGTCTCTGATGTCTCTCTTGAGCTTCAATCCTTTGCAGCCATTGGCCTCCTGCATGCCTCCTGGCCTGTCTCACTTTCTGTGTTTCCAATGATCTCAGCATCTTTTCCCTGGTTCTCCCTCTCAGGGGTGGCCCCACCATCTGCCAACACTCTTCTCCTCCTTACCCCCTTCAGCCCTGTTCCTCCCATTCCAAACTCTCTCTGCTCCAGCCCCTCCTCTGTGTCCCAGCTTGGCCCCAGCACAGGCCTCCTCCCCTCCTCCCTGGACCCTCACTAGTGACTCCTATCTATATTCTTGGTCTCCATTCTTCCTCCCCATCCAGTCTACTCACCAGATAGTCCTGGAGTGGTCTTTCTATATCCAGAGCTGACCCCTGCTCCCCTCCAGCTCACAGTCCTCCCATGGTTCCCTAGAACCCTAGGATACAGTCTTTGCCCTTCACTCTGGCCTTCAAGGTCCTTCATGATCTGGCTCCAGCTCCCTCTTGGGTCTTTGCTCCTGATCTGGTCTTTTAGGCTCCATAAATGTCAAATTACTTGTAGATCCAAAATCCCACCATGCCCTTCCCTCCCCACCATGGCTTTCTTACACTTACCTTGTATGGAATACCCCTTCCTAATCCATTGTGTGAGCAATCCTTACCTTATCCTTTACAAAGAAGTTCTGAAGTGCCATGTGCTCTGCGAATCCCCTCCACTTCTTCAGGCTTGGTTAAATATCTGTGCTTCCCCTGGGAATCCACATATGGGACCCACTGGGAGTATAGTAGGTCAGGGATTATATCTGTCACATTCTTACGTCCCCATCATATGCCTCAGGAAAGTATTATTCAGTGAATAAATAAATGAACACCCAAAATGTGCTTTTCCATTTGGGGAACTCCTACCCCACATATGTGCAATGGATCTCCCACCCCAAATTGTGTTTGGATATAAACACGAATAATGCCCCATGCCCACCAAGAGGGTGGGAAAAGGTTTATATAATGTTATGATATAATGAAAAATGTACATTTGGTTTTCCTCCTAGGTTTCTGGCACAGAGCTTCTAAATCCTTGGAATTTCCTGAGTGATAGCAGTGAGAGAAGTATATTTAGTTACTCATAATAAGCCCCCTTCAACTCTACATCAGAAACTGGATTTTTAACTTTTGTTCTTTGTTTTTCTTTTATTTTCATAAAAACTCCTTCTCAATAAATGATTGATGGCTAGCACCAAATAGCATGCTCTCTGCTACCAAGTCTCAACACATGATTCAGCTGCCCATTAATGAATAAAATGCAGCCAAACAAGAAATGGACATATCATTCTAAGAAAAGAAGAATGTCTCATTTTCCCTTGGAACAAGAAGGGGAACTGACAAAGATTCTATGCTCATCCAAGCACTAGTCAGACTCCTAAACCTCCTAGGCCCACCTGTGTACTTCCTTGTAAAATCCTTAGCATGAACCCAACTAAGTTAGTTTAGCAAGTGTTCCTCATTGTCCATATCTGTCCTGGATATCTAATTGGGTTTATCATCCTCTACCACCCACCAGGGGATGTCTTCTCAGCCTGGTCTGTCTCAAGCAAGAATCCTGGTAAGGCTGTTTAGCCAAAATCCCTTTACACTTGATGTTTTCTCTTAGTAATTTTTCATCCACCTACCCCCACCAGTTTCCTTGGCTATAGATTCCACTAGCCCATGCAGTAACCAGAATTGACCCTAATTCTATACTGAGGTGTCTTTCCTTAATAGCAATAGTACTGGAAAAAAAAGTTTTACCACTTTTACTCATGTCTTGCTATGCTTTTTCTTTGACGTGTTGTCGTAATCAAAAACCCCGTGCCATACAGTACTCTCTTCCTTATCTGTTGATTCAGAAGTATGAGGAGCTAAAAGTGGCCATTTGGCTGCCTTAACTTCCCATTCAGGGAAATTATTGTTTTGTCTCCTGGCGGAAGCATTCTTTCCACTGGAAATAAGACCTCTAGGTTACTCCAGCATAAAGACACAAGAACAGGAGGCAAAAAAAATAGCTATTGAGTAATTAGGGGGTAACAGTAAGTGGTGCCACTCACATTTCAACTCCTCTATTTTTGGACCTGTGTGTACAGGCTATTAGAAAAACAGCACCATATATTAGTCATTGATTCAGAGCTTTAACAGCATTCTGGTGAACCTTGCCCCTAGCCCTGCAACATATTGCACCTGCCTAGCTGGCACTGTAACTGAGTCTTCAAAAGGCCTTCTATCATTCTATGAAGCCAGCAGTTTCAGAATGGTGGGGAACATGATGAAACCAGTGAATTCCATGAGCATGGGCCCATTGCCACACATCTTTTGCTGTGAAGTGAATTTCTTAATCCCAAGCAATTCTGTATGGGATACCATGACAGTGGGTAAGGCATTCACAAGCCACAGATGTCAGTTTGGTAGAAGCATTGCATTCAGGGAAGGCAAATCCTTATCCAGAGTAAATTTCTATTCCACTGTGGACTAAACAGTGACTCTTCCATAACGGAAGTGGTCAAGTGTAATCAACCTGCTATCAGATAGCTGCCTGAATAGCTCAGAAATGGTGCCATATCAGGCACTCAGTGTTATTGTCTGCTGCTGGCAGATTGGGCACAGGGAATTGGTGAGTGGAGGCCCATGATATTGAGCCCGTGTGTGACTTCCCTGCCACCATGGCCACTTTGTCATGAGTCTATAGGGTAGTGACAGTCTTGGCTAGGGAAAGAGGCTGACTAGTATCAACAAACATGTCATGCAATACAGTTGACTATTGAAATCTTCTTATGCTGAGACAATTCTTTGGTGAGCATTCACATGGAACACAAATATCTTCATGGTTTTTGCCTTTATTTTTGTTTTTGTCTTGTCCATTGGGGGAAGAATCTCCACATACCTCTTCCCCAAATGTTATTGTCACCAATTTTCCAATCATGTTCCATT
The DNA here is from genome assembly GCF_057802395.1 of Ceratotherium simum simum. Lineage (NCBI taxonomy): Eukaryota > Metazoa > Chordata > Mammalia > Perissodactyla > Rhinocerotidae > Ceratotherium > Ceratotherium simum. The sequence goes on along the minus strand of NC_141902.1, from coordinate 75,925,864 downwards.
CAAGTCCATACTATCAATCTATACCATTAGTTACAGTCCGTAAATCAGTAAATAATCAAAATCTAGCCATTTAAGTGAACAATGAGGTATACTGCCTGAAATTCTTCATACTGAGTGGATTCCCATTTACCACTATCCTTCAGAGATGTCCCAGAGAGGAGCTATAGTGCAGCTGTCCACTGTTGGTTGCTGCATTCTATTCAGAACCAATCTTTAACCAGGCATGTGTCTTTTCTTTCTTTGTCAACTGATAGTAAAATCTCTCCATTATGAGATGGGTATAGCCTAGAAGAGACAAGGCAGTATAGCACAAGTAGGAACCATGGGAATTTGGGCCACTAATTCACATAGCTTACTTCACCTACATGACTTGCCTAAGGCTAATCACATATATATCACATCCATTTGATGGAGATTTTCTGGGCACGCCCAACTTTATGATGTGTGTGGGTCAAATAATACTCAGTTCATGTTGGAAGCTCAGATCACATGGTAACTGGGTGGCCTCTTGTCAAGCATTCACTATATAAACCTAGTAGCAGGCCTAGAGTTGCTTCTCAAAAGGAGAGTAGTTATCTTTGAAAGATAACAGGCCCTGTCTCCAAAATTCTAAACACATGCACTGCCATTCAACTATAGGGACTGTCAGAGTCTTCAAATAGCATCCCTATCTGCCAATGAAACTTTAAGAACCATTGGACCTGCTGGACTATATGGCCCAAGTGGCAAAGCAATTTACACAGCATCCTGGAAATGTTGCAGAGCCTTCTCTCCTTCTGGCCCCATTAAAAGCTAGCAGCTTTTTGAATTACTAGATAAATAGGCCAGAGTAATACCCCCAAGTGAGAATTATATTTCCTCCAAAATCCAAAGAGCTCCACCAGGCATTCTGCCTCTTTCTCAGATGTAGGTGGGGACAGATGCAACAACTTATCCTTCACTTTAAAAGGGATATCTAAAAAAGCCCCGTAACTCTGGCCCTTAGAAATTTCAGTGAGGCAGAAGACATCTGAATTTTAACTGGATTGATTCCCCACCCTCTGCTGTGCAAGTGTCTTACCAATGAGTCTAGAGCAGTTGCTGTTCTTGCTCAATATATCCAATCAGGATAATGTCATCAATGTAATGGACCCGTGTGATATCTTGTGGAAGGGAAAGAAATCAAAATCCCTGAAAACTAAAATTGTAACATAGGACTGGTTAGTTGATATACCTCTGATATAGAACAGTAAAGTTGTATTGCTGGCCTTCTCAGCAGAGAGAAGACGCTTATTGTGGGTACTGTGGACAGCTATTGAGAAGAGGCATTTGCTAGATGAATAACTGCATACTAGGGGATACCAGTGGTACCAGGGGATGTGTAAATTTGTTCAAGCAATGAGACCACATATGGCACAGCAGCTGCAGTTAGAGTCACCACTAGGTTAAGCTCATAAAATCCACTGTTACTCTCCAAAATCTAGTTGTTTTCTGTACAGGCCAAATAGATGAGATAAATGGGATATGGTGGGAATCACCACCCTGCATCTTTCAAGTCCTTGATGCTGACATGAATCTCTGCAATCCCTCAAGGAATTAGGTATTGCTTTTAAATTACTATTTTCTTAGGTAGAAGGTATTCTAATGGGTTCCATTTTGCCCTTCCCACCACAATAGCCCTCACTCTGCAGGTCACAGGACCAATGAACGGATTCTGACAGCTGCTAAGTATCTCTATTCCAATTATGCATTCCAGAATTGGAGAAATAACAACAGGACGGGTCCAGGAACTTATGTCTTAAGTTAGGAAAAGATGGACATCCACCTTAAGAAGAGAGATAGGGATGTACTCTTCTTTTGATTTTTTGTTCTATTCAGGTCCTCTATTCTGACTGGATGATGCCTGCCCACACTGGTGATGGAATCTCTCTTTACTCAGTCTTTTGAATCAAATGCTGATCTCTTCCAGATATCCTGACAGACACACCCCCAAAAAAATGTTTACAAAGCTATTTGAAATTCCCTTAGTTGAGTCAAGTTGACAAATAAAATTAACCATCACAAGTTCAACCCTTGTCAACATGGCACCTATCTGCATCACAGTAAACAATGTTAATCTCCAAATAAAGACAATAATGAAGTTGTAATTCTGTCTAACATGATATATCTATGCTGCATACAGCTAGAAACAAACTAACTCCTTCCCCAGAAGAAAAAGGAAAGTCCTTAAGCGAAGTTTACTCTTCTTCTTTATATTCCTAACAAAGATATGATGTAAAATTAATGACACTTTAATGTATGACACTAAGTCGTATGACATTACATAATAAGGAAATAAGAGAAGAAGGAAAAACAAAGCTTTGCTTAATATATGTATGTATACACACAAACATATTCATAACAAAACAAGGAAGATATACTCATGACAGTTACAGTTCTTTCTGTAACTGGTCACAAGGCCAAAGCTGGTATTATATCTACCCTTTTCTATTTCTCATCCTGTATTTCCTTTGCCTCAGCAGCAACCTCATCAGGTTGAGTTTCTTTACCTGGTTGAGGGACCCAAACCTTCGTTCCTGAAGGGTCTGAGTTATTACTCATGTTGCTTGGATTGAGCTGTTGTGGTTTTCAATTGATCTTGACCAAAGGGCATGATAATACTAAAAGATACAATAAGGGATATTCTGTATTCCAGACATTTTCTTCTTTACTGTAGTAGTTGTTCAATTTCCCTTTGGTAGCATAACAAAGATTCTTTGCTTCACTAATCATTAGTCAAGCTCCTAAGGTTTCTCCAAGGGCCATCTGTGAACTTCCCTGTAAAATCTTTAGCAAGAACCCTGCTAAGACAGTGTAGTAAGAGTCTCTCCTCCTCCAGGTCTGATCACCCTCAATATCTAATCAGGTTTCTCATCCTCCACCATCCACCAGGTGATGTCTGATCAGCCAAGCCTGTCTTCAGCATGAATCCAATTAAGTCAGTTTAGCCAGTTTAGTTTATCCTCCTTATCCTTGATGTTTCCTCTTAGTAATTTTCCATCCACTAAACCCCAACAGGCTCCTTGGTTGTAAATTCCCAACTGCCCATGCTGTGTGCAGATTAAGCCTAGTTCTAAACTAAGTTCTCTTTTCCTTAGTATTGCCACATTTCTGAATAAAATCTGTGTCTCCTGCTTTAACTGTGTTGATCTCTGGTTTATCTTTGATAGATATGGTGTTGGGACTAGAATTGGAACTCTAGACTCCACACCCAGAACCCTGAGTTTGCACCTTTGTAGCCTTTGTCTCCTGATTGACTGATTGGGTATCCATTGGTGAGTCCATCTCCCATACCATATGTCCAGCCAAACATCCATTGTAGCTGGTAGGGAAAGATTTTGAGCCTTAAAATTTGGGGTATAATATAGAAGGTAGGTTAGTGTCCCAGACAATGAGAGACTAGGTTAGAGTGCTTATTTCTCTGTTTATAATAAGCCGAGTTAGTGTTAGGCAAATACTGGCTAAGTTAGAGTGCCAGGCCAGTGGAATCTGGGTTAAAAGTCACAGTTTCTATGTTCATAAGTGTTAGAGGAAGTAATTAAGAGGGCAGGACTGTTGGTTGACCCATGAGCTCATCCTGGGCAATCATAGGCTCCTTACCTCCCCATCCTTGGAATATATACTCTGCCTACCATTCCTACAGTGGGAGCTGTTCCAAGAACAAAGCCTTGAGAGCATAAAGTGTTGTTGAGACCACCTGGGTGGTATATAATACATGGCTGAACCCAGTTAAGGTCTCTATAAAAACTTTTAAGATTCTGGAAAGCATGTGTAGAGATCTACTCATCTTGCAGCCATCTAAGACAAGCCTCATATGTTCCCTTGCTTATTAAACTTGTCATCTAACAGTCTGGAGTGGTCTGCCTTTTTCTTCACTCTCTCCTTGCCCTCCATGTATGGGGTCAGTTTCAGAGTTCACCCAGGAAGTTCCCAATGTTGCAAACCTACAATAGGTATAAAGGTTGTTTATGAACATGGGAGCTTCTCAGTGGCCTAAAAACTCGCTTCTCAAACTCCTGCTGAAATGTGCTCTGCCAAATGTGTCTGCTTTCTTTCTTCTTGGGATGATTTTACTAATGATAATTCGGTAACTTCAGTGGTCTCTTTGGGAAATTTAAGGTCTTCCCAAACTGGCTCCTTAAACTTCTCTCTTCCCATTGTCTTTATTCTTGCTACCTCCTTTTACTGCTTTGGATCTTCCCTCCAGTTCCTTTGAATCTTTTGATATGTTCCACTTACACTCAAACCCCTACCTCCTCCATCCCTCTGTCCACCCTGCCAGACTTTTCCCTTCCCACTTCAGCCCCTCAGCTCCCTATGGTCACTTGAACTTTAGGCCTCCTACTCTCCATCAAGGGCTCTCAAGGGACCACGGGACCCTAAAATTCACCACCTCAGGCGGAAAAAAGAAAGAAGCCTACTAAGAAACAGAACTGGATATTTTGTCCCCTCAGTTAGATTTTGGAGACATCCAACAGCTGGTAGCTATCTCCTCAGTCATTGGCCTAAAATATACCCCACAGATTCCGTCTGATTACATGTCAGGGCAAAAGAAATCTGACAGCCTCCTCCACAAATATTCTAACTTGTCCCATTTGCTCTTAACACAATTCAGATAAAAATATAAAGTGGAGATAAACCAGTGACATTGTATTACTATGTTTTACAGACTCAAAACTAAAATTTTAGAATGATAGCTCTAAGATGTCTGTTTGCATTGGACTGTATGTTTTTGTGTGTATGCACGTACTGTATGTATATATGTATGTATACATGCATACATGTAATTTACATGTGACATTTTTCTTCCTCTATATGATATTACAAAATTAATTTATAAAATCCCTTCAGAAGTTGTATTCAAGTTGGCTCAGAGATAAATAAGTGCTTCTATAAGTTAAATATTCCTAAAAATCTCAGCAATATGGAAACTAATGTTTTTAAGTTTACATGATCTAGGATAATCTTGGGTAAATAAATCTAGTTTTAAAAATTGTTGGTAAAATAAAAGCAAGCATTGTTTAGAGTTGTTGGCATTAAATATAATGCAGACATACAATTTTTGACCCAGATTTAGTAGTCAAACAAGCTTATGTTATTTCTACTAGATTTTTAAGATTACAAAACTATAATTTCAACCTAACAGCAAAATTTACAATAAAAAATAATTGCTAGATGCATATCAAGTATGGTGGAAAAAATTTTAAAAAGGAAGAACCATATATTTGACTTTTTTGGTTCTTTGCTTCTGAGATTTTTAATACTTGCCTAATTTTCAACAAGAAATATAACTTAGGATGATGACTAGATTTCTTTATTTAGCTCATGAAATTGTCATCATCAGTACAATCATAAATAATAAGCACAAGTGAATTAAATGTTAGTGGAATAAAATTTATAAATAAAATTTCAATAATTACATTTTGTAATATATTTATTTTTTATACATTTCCATTGGCATGTTTTATGACAGTTTTATTGAGGAATAATTGACACATAACATTGTATTAGTTTAACGTGTATAACAAAATAATTTGATATATGTACATATTATGAAATGATTAGCACAATAAGTTCAGTTAATATCCATCATCTCACACAATTACATAGTTTATCTTGTGATGAGAATCTTTATGATTTACTCTTGTAGCAACTTTTACTACAAAATACAGTATAATTATATTCTATATATAGACTATAGTCTATATACAGAATAGTCACTATGCTGTACATTATATCCCCAGAACTTAATTATTTAATAACTGGAAGTTGGCGCTTTTGACCATGTTTACCTATTTACCCCACATCCTACCCACTGCCTCTAGCAATACTAATCTGTTCACTGTTTCTACGAGTTTGTTTTTTTAGATATCACACATAAGTGAGATCATACAGCATTTGTCTTTCTCTTTCTAATGTATTCCACTTAGAAAAAGGCCCTCAAGGTTCATTCCTGTTATTTCAAATGGCAGAGTTTCCTTCTTCTTATGGCCAAATAGTATTCCATTATATATACATGGTTCCCTTTTCTCTCATTCTCACCAACACTTGTTCTCTCTTGTCATTTTGATAAGAGCCATTCTAACAGATATGAGGTGATATCTCATTGTGGTTTTGATTTGCATTTCCCTGATGGTTTGTAATGTTGAACATCTTTTCATGTTCCTTTTGACCATTTATATGACTTCTTTGAAAATCAGTATACTGAGTTCTTCTCGCTGTTATAATCAGATTGTTTGATTTTTTTTTTTTTTTGCTATTGTGTTGAGTTCTTTATGTATTTTGGATATTAACCCCTTATCAAATATATGATTTGCAAATATTTTCTCCAATTTCTTAGGTTGTCTTTTCATTGTGTTTATGGTTTTATTTGTTGTATAGAAGCTTTTATTTTGATGTAAAACCACTGTTTTTTTTGTTTTTGTTCTCTTTGCTTTGGTGTCAACAAAAAATTTTATTGCCAAGACTGATGTCATGGACCTTACCCATTATATTTTCTTCTAGAAGTTTTATAATTTCTGGTCTTATGTTCAAATCAAGTCCATTTATAAAATCTATAAATAAACTTTTCAATAATTACATTTAATAGTATTTATTGTTTTATAATGTTTTATTATAATTATGTTGTAATATTTCTAAGAAAAAATAGTTTGACAAACATTTTTGATAACTTAAAATCTTAAACCTATACTGAGTTAAGATAAAGAATGAATAATTATTGAATATCAAGATCATTTTAAAGTAAGATAAAATATTGAAACATTAATTGCTTAATATGTTTACCTAATTTTGGCATCTTGTTTATATATAGTATAGAGAAGCTAACTAGATTTAAGCCTGCTTTGAAATATGACAAATTGTACTATGAAAACGGCATATGCCCCTAGAAAATTATAAAAGTGTACTCATAAATTACTACAGAATGATAGTTACTGCCAGGCAGTTAAAAATTGCTTACTTCCTAGTTTTTGTTTTCTGTAAAAGATGGGCGACTACTGGTAAAAAAAAAATTCATAAATCTAAATAAAACTACCGGGAATAATAAGGGTAAAGAAAAAAACCTCTAATGCAGAGAAAGTAAGGCATATTTTTGATAAGGAAAAGCATTTAGGCGAAAAGGAGTAATTTTGTCCTAACATAAAATGACTGGTGTTTCATAATGATGAAGACAAAAACTGAATGGACATTAAAAAAAAGTTGTATAGGGGCCTGCCCCATGGCGTAGTGGTCACGTGCACGCACTCTGCTGCTGGCAGCCCGGGTTGAGATCACTGGCGTGCATGGATGCACCACTTGTCAGGCCATGCTGTGGTTGCGTCCCATATAAAGTAGAGGAAGATGGGCACACATGTTAGCCCAGGGCCAGTCTTCCTCAGCAAAAAGAGGAGAATTGGTGTGGATGTTAGCTCAGAGCTGATCTTCATTACAAAAAAAAATAAAAGTTGTATAACAATTGTGGGGAAGGAATCATAAAGAAGGAATCTTGTGTGTTCAAAGCTGATTAATATGAGGATGGATTTATTTATAAAATTTTTTAAGTATCAGCCTTAGAATTTATAAAATACTGATGCAAAAGTAAAATTTGTTTCTCCCTCTCTGTTACAAAAGCAAAGGCTTCTTACACTATTGATCTGCTTTTAATAAGAAACTGTAAAGAAGTTTTCCTTTCCTATTAAGTAGTCTGCCTGAGAAACCAAGATTTTGTGTCTAAAAATAATTTTCTGTGCTTCATGTGGTCTTTATCAGGTCATTGATTAGTTTAAAATTTTTCAATATTAAAGGAGCTAGATTTTTTTACAACTATGTAGCTTTCTGTACTTGCCTTTGAAATCTTTTAATTGTCACTTTGGCTAAATGGATAACTAAGTATAGTTTCACAGTGACTTATGATCCTATTTAGTCAAGTGTTCAAACCTTTTGACATTTTTGATAATTCCCCAAATCAAATTCCAAATGGAGTCTCTTTGACCTCAAATTAACTTTGAGATTTCCCAGAGTGCCCCTAGAAAATCACAAATGACTTGTCTCTTCCCTTGTAAAAAGGTAGATGCTGAACTAATTAGGTATTTTTTGTATGTTAAATTACATGGGAAGCATTGTGAAATAAGTGATGATAAATCTTCTGAGGTTATATGTGTGTAGGTATATGTTACTAATACAGGTATTCAAGAAATTTTACCAAAAAAAAGAAAATTTACACAGTTCATAGAAATGTGTCATACTTTTGTTCTCCAGTTATTATGCTTAAATGCTGTGTGCCACAGAAATAAGTAATTTTCCTTATCCAATAAACTCTCACCAGAAGTTTAACCTTGGCCTCATTAAGTCATTTGTCATTCATAAACAGTTAGTCTTTGGCTCCAAAAGTTTTTATAATCAGTTACAGGCAAGAATGCTCCATGATGGTAACAATTAAATAACTTTGAGGCTATGCCTCTGGACTGAGCCAAAATTTCCAGAAGTAGTGAAGAAGCTGATGGGTTGATACCCTACTAACCCAAGATCTTGCAGAACAAGAATTAATTATGTGGAGCTGAACAAATTGATGAAGATGATTATAATCTTTAGAAATTTTTTATTTAAAACTGCTGACTTTTGGTGGTGAAAATGCAGTCTATACAGAAGCTAAAATATAATAATATACACCTGAAATTTACACAATGTTATAAACTAATGGGACTTCAATAAAATAATTTTTAAAAAGAGAATAATTTAGTGAAAAAATATGTTAATCCTTTAAAACACAGACATTAATTCAAAAGATAGTGTTTGAGAACAGTGTATTAAGGAAAGCAAGCAATAAATACAGTTTGGCACTTTAAAAAAATGCTGTTTTTTTAATGTTTTGTTTACCATATTGACTTAAAACTTTTTCTCTTAAGCTACATTTAATTTATGGCAATTTGGTAAAGTATACCTTTGTGAACAACGATGAAACAATTCATTTTTCTCCCTAAGTGATACCTCCAGAATTCAAAAACTCTTAGTGAGTATTCTTATTTTTATGGCAATAAAATTATTTGTGTAATTTCAATAAAAATCTGTTCTCCTTGTAACAGGACACAATTGGAAACATTGAATATATCACCAAGTCTTTGACTGGAGTGTCGTGTTTGAGAATGACGTGCATGGAATCAGATAAGACCAAGCAGCTTTAAGAACTAAGGTTGACTTTAAGGAGCCAATGCTTATAAAACAAGCCTGTACCTGTCTTACAGGATTTTCCACCTTACAGGTCAGTAAGGAAGGTCACTTCTTTGACCAGTTCAGGAATCCAAGGAGATTTTCAGGATCCCTAGAAGAGAATAATTTCCCCAAATCTATTGTCATTCCAGGAAAAATCTGGCGGTGAGTCTTTGGCTTGTGTTCCTAGCCTTAAAGGCTTTGAAAACTAAAATCAGAAACCTTATGAAAAGTTCCAGCAAGACAAACTCAAGAGACCTATGTGGTCAATCACTATTCTTGGTACAGTTATGTAAATAATCAGGACAAGTTTAATAAAACTAGACTTATTTTGCAAGAAAATTGATCTTACTTTATCTCTGATTGAATAGTGGTGACTGTAGAGAGAAAAGTTATGTTTCAGTGCAAAACCATAATGTACCCTTTTGGGGTCTGTCTTGAACATTTGCCAGTCCATGCTAAAGCTTTATTCTTCTAGTAGTGCTCCAATATCTGGCTATAACTCTCCAAATTAAAGTTTCCAACTTTTCTGTGTTCTGACTTGGAATCAATGAGATTTAAAAGCGCCCATTTCCCAAATCCCTGCAAATTGAAGCTGGATGACTTGATATAAAACTCAAGAAAATTACCAAAACAGATCATTTATAGGCAAATTTTATGCCCGTGTCTGTGTGGGCCACTCAGAAAGTTCACCATAAACCTGAAGCCATCAGCACAGACATTCAAATTGCAAAACAGGAAATTCATTGGATTGTCACTGCAGTCCTCATTCCACCATATAAGGATGCTCAGAGCCCAACATCAAGAAATCTTTTTGAGTGGCTGCTCTCTGGAATCAAAAACGGGGTTTTACCTTAATCTATTTTTTTCTTGTTTCCATAGAAATTCCCCCTCGTTAAGTGCCTGATGGCTAGCATGATAAAGCATACCCTCTGCTACCTGGTCTCAACATATGATTCAGCAGGTACTTAATGAACAAAAGGTGAGCAAAAAAGAAATGGACTTATAATGTTCTAAGTAAAGAAGAATATCTCTTTATTCCTTGGAACAATAGGGGGACTGACAAAGATACTTTGCTTAACCAAACTTTAGTCAAGCTCCTGAACCTTCTCGTAGGACCATCTATGCACTTCCTTCTAATATCCTCAGCAAGAATCCTGTTAAGTCAGTTTAGCAAGAGTCCCTCATACTCCATGTCTGATCATACTCAATATCTAATCAGGTTTCTCATCCTTCACTATTAACCAGGTGATGTCTGGTAAGCCTGCCCTGTTTTCAGCAAGAATCCTGTTGGCTCCATATAGCCAAAATCCACAACATTTAATATTTTCTCATAGTAATTTTCTGTTCACTGACACCCCTAAGGTTCCTTAGCTACATATTCCCACTTGCCCAATGCAGAATTGACCCTGGTTTAAGACTGAGGACTCTTTCACCTATTACAATAGTCCTGAATATATGAGTTTTTACCACTTTAACTATTGTATGGCTATGGATTTTCTCTGATGATAGTCAGAATCAATTACCTTACCCACTACCCCAAATCCCTTCCTTGGATGTTGATTCAGATGCATAAGGAGCCCAGTTAGGTCAGATGGAACAATTAATTTCCGTTCAGGGGAATCATTGTTTTGTCTCCTGGTGGAATTATTTCTTCCTCTGGAAATAAGACTTCTAGGTCAACAGAGCTTTAAGTCCAGGGAAACGGAAGCAAATAGTGTCACTCTCATTTCCTTCCCTGAATTCATGGACCTATGAATTCTGGAATAAGATAAATAAATACTGAGATATCTTTTTCCCTATTGTTAAAGTACTGAATAAAATCATTTTTTACACTATTTTCTTTGCCAGTTATTTGCTGCAAATAAGATAGATCAGATTCAACATTGGAGCCCCAGACTCCTCACCAGGATCCTAAGTTTGTACCTTGAAGACTTCACTCCTGACTGATTGATTGCATCAGTTGGTGAGTCCAACTCCTAAAGCATTGCTCCAGAAAAATGTTCTTTGAAGCTAGTAGGGCCAGATTTTGATTCATAGGATTTTGAGTATACTCTAGAAGTTAAGTTAGAGACCCACACAAAGAGAAGCTTGGTTAGAGTACTAAGGTAGAAACCTAGTTTGTAAGAAGTTGTTACAGTCCCAGGCAAGCAAAGCTCTGTTAGAGTCCCAGGTTACTCTGTTCATAAGTATAAGGGTACCATTAGGTAAGCACATTGGAGCTACTCAGCAGACTGAAAACCCCCTTCTTGAACCCTCGCTAACTGTATGCTCTGCCAACTCTGTCTACTTCATTACTTGTTGACATTATTTTACTAAGGATCACTGGGAATTTCAAAGGCTTCTTTGGGAAACATAAGATTTTCTCAAAAAGCTTCTCTAAAACCTCTCCCTTCACATCACCTGTGCTCCACAGTCTCTATCAGATTACATGACAGTGCAAAAGAAATTACTGACCAGTCTCCTCCACAAATATTGCTGAACAGATATGCTTAACTTGTCTCATTTGCCAGAGACACAGTTCAGGTGAAAATATAAATTGGAGATGAACCAGTGAGATTGTATTACTATATTTTATTAAGTCAGGGCTAAAATTTTAGAATGAAAGCTTTAAAATCTCTATTTGCTTCTGTCTCTAAGTATATATGTGTCCTTCTGTATATATGCATACATATGTGTTATGAATATGTGGACTTTCCTACCTCCAGATGATAAAGTCCCATTTACTTAGGATACCTTTGGTAAATAAAGCTAGTTTTTAAAATGGTTGGTAAAATAAAAACAGATATGTCCTCAGAGATGTCAGCATTCAATATAATAACAAAATATATTTTCTACATAGATTTAGTAGTCAAACACTCATGCTATCTGAACTAGATACTTAAACCTATAAGTCCAATCAAGGGAATAATTGTAAATTAAAAATAAATTCCTTAATGCATGTCAAACACAGTGATAAATTTAAAAGAAAAAAGAATAAATGAATACAGAAAAACCAATTGTTTAACTTCTTATTTTCTTTGCTTCTGTGATTATTTTGGTACTTTCTAATTTTCAACAAGAAAAATAACTTTGGATGATTGCTAGGTTTGAAATTATCATGATCAATTCAAAAATATTTGTTAAAAAGAGGTGAATTAAATAGATACCAGTGGGATAAATGTTTAGAAATATCCTTTTCAACAATGATTATGTTTTATAATATGTCTCCTTAGAAATAATCCCACAAACATTTGGGAAACTTAAAATCTTAAAACCATACTAAATTTCCCAGACAAGCAAAAATTAAAGGAGTTGGTCACCAAGAAACCAGTGCTACAAGAAATGTTAAAGGGACTGATTTAAGGGGAAAAGAGAAGACGACAAATAGGAAAAAATATCTATTTCCATGATAAGAACGTAATGGATACAAATGCACAAAAAAGAGGTTAGATATGATATCAAAACCATAAAAGGAGGGAGGAGGGGAGTTAAAGAGTACAGCTTTCAGACAGAGGTCAACTAAAGTGACCATCAATTCTCTATAGAAGAAGAGAGGAACAGAGAAGGACTACTAAAACACTGAGAAAAAAAAAAGTTAAAAAATGGCAGTAAGTACATACTTATCAATAGCTACTTTAACGTCAATGGACTAAATGCCCCAATTAAAAGGCATAGGGTGGCTGACTGGATGAAAAAACAAGACCCATATATATGCTGCATACAAGAGACACACTTCAGACCTAAAGACACTCACAATCTGAAAGTGAAGGGATGGAAAAAGATACTCCAAGCAAATGGCCATGAAAAGAAAGCTGGGGTAGCAGTACTCATATCAGACAAAATAGACTTTAAAACAAAAACTGTAAAAAGAGACAAAGAAGGGCATTACATAATGATCAAGGGAACAATCCAATAAGAGGATATAAAACTTTTAAATATCTACGCACCCAATGTAGGTGCACCTAAACATATAAAGCAATTATTAACAGATATAAAAACAGAAATAGACAGTAACACAATAATAGTAGGGGACTTTAACACTCCACTTACACCAACGGATAGATCATCCAAACAGAAGATCAATAAGGAAACATTGGCCTTAAACGACACACTAGAACAGATGGACCTAGTAGATATATACAGAGCATTCCATCCAAAAACCGAAGAATACACGTTCTTTTCAAATGCACATGGAACATTCTCCAGGATTGATCACATATTAGGCCACAAAACAAGTCTCCATAAATTTAAGAAGATTGAAATAATACCAAGCATCTTTTCTGACCACAACGGTATGAAACTAGAAATCAACTATAGGAAGAAAATCAGAAAAGCCACAAATACGTGGCGATTAAACAAAATGCTACTCAACAACGACTGGGTCAACGAAGAAATCAAAGAAGAAATCGAAAACTACCTGAAGACAAATGAAAATGAAAATACGACATGCCAGAATTTATGGGAAACAGCAAAAGCGGTTCAAAGAGGGAAGTGTATAGCAGTACAGGCCTATCTCAACAAAAAAGAAATGAGTCAAATAAACAATCTAACAATGCACCTAAAGGAACTGGAAAAAGAAGAACAAACAAAGCCCAAAATCAGTAGAAGAAGGGAAATAATACAAATCAGAGCAGAAATAAATGAAATAGAGACCAAAAAAACAATAGAAAAAATTAATAAAACCAAGAGCTTGTTCTTTGAAAAGATCAACAAAATTGACAAACCTTTAGCCAGACTCACCAAGAAAAAAAGTGAGAAGGCACAAATAAGTAAAATCAGAAATGAAAGAGGAGAGGTTACAACAGACACCTCAGAAATACAAAAGATTATAAGAGAATACGATGAAAAGCTATATGCCAACCAATTTGACAATCTGGAAGAAATGGATAAATTCTTAGAATCATACAACTTTCCAAAACTGGATCAAGAAGAAGTAGAGAATTTGAATAGACCAATCACCAGTAAGGAGATTGAAACAGTAATCAAAAACCTCCCCAAAAATAAAAGTCCAGGACCAGACGGCTTGCCTGGTGAATTCTACCAAACATTCAAAGAAGACTTAATACCTATCCTTCTCAAACTCTCCCAAATAATTGAGGAGGGGGAGAAGCTCCCTAACTCATTCTACGAAGCCAACATTACCGTGATACCAAAACCAGACAAGGACAACACACACAAAAAAAAACTACAGGCCAATATCACTGATGAACATCAATGCAAAAATCCTCAACAAAATACTAGCAAATCGCATACAACAATACATTAAACAGATTATACACCATGATCAAGTGAGATTTATTCCAGGGATGCAGGGATGGTTTAACATTCGCAAATCAATCAACGTGATACACCACATTAATAAAATGAAGAATAAAAATCACGTGATCATCTCAATAGATACAGAGAAAGCATTTGACAAGATACAGCATCCATTTATGATAAAAACTCTGAATAAAATGGGTATAGAAGGAAAGTACCTCAAGATAATAAAGACCATATATGAGAAACCCACAGCTAATATCATCCTCAATGGTGAAAAACTGAAAGCTATCCCTCTAAGAACAGGAACCAGACAAGGATGCCCACTCTCACCACTCCTATTTAACATAGTAGTGGAAGTCCTAGCCAGAGCAATCAGGCAAGAGAAAGAAATAAAAGGGATCCAAATTGGAAAGGAAGAAGTGAAACTGTCACTATTTGCAGATGACATGATTTTATATATAAAAAACCCTAAAGAATCCTCCAAAAAACTTTTAGAAGTAATAAACGAATATGGTAAATTTGCAGGATACAAAATCAACATACAAAAATCAGTTGCATTTCTATACACTAACAACAACGTATCAGAAAGAGAAATTAAGAATACCATCCCATTTACAATTGCAACAAAAAGAATAAAATACCTAGGAATAAACTTAACCAAAGAGGTGAAAGATCTGTACACCGAAAACTATAAAACGTTGCTGAAAGAAATTGAAGAAGACACAAAGAAATGGAAAGATATTCCGTGCTCTTGGATTGGAAGAATTAACATAGTTAAGATGTCCATACTTCCTAAAGCAATCTATAGATTCAATGCAATCCCTATCAAAGTTCCAACAACATTTTTCAGAGAAATAGAACAAAGAATCCTAAAATTTATATGCAGCAACAAAAGACTCCGAATAGGTAAAGGAATCCCGAGAAAAAAGAACAAAGCTGGAGGTATCACACTCCCTGATTTCAAAATATACTAGAAAGCTATAGTAAGCAAAACAGCACAGTACTGGCACAAAAACAGACACACAGATAAATGGAATAGAATCGAAAGCCCTGAAATAAACCCACACATCTATGGCCAGCTAATCTTTGACAAATGAGCCAAGAACATACAATGGGGAAAAGAAAGTCTCTTCAACAAATGGTGTTGGGAAAACTGGATAGCCACATGCAAAAAAATGAACGTAGACCCTTACCTTACACCATACACAAAAATTAACTCAAAATGGATTCAAGACTTGAATGTAAGACCTGAAACTATGAAACTTCTAGAAGAAAACATAGGCAGTCGACATCGGTCTTAGCAACATATTTTCAAGCACCATGTCTGACCGGCCAAGACAAACAATGGAAAAAATAAACAAATATGACTACATCAAACTAAAAAGCTTCTGCACAGCAATTGAAAACCATGAACAAAACGAAAAGACAACCTAACAATTGGGAGAAGATATTTGCAAACCATACATCTGATAAGGGCTTAATCTCCAAAATATATAAAGAACTCATGCACCTCAACAACAAAAAAACTAACAACCCAATTAAAAAATGGGCAAAAGACCTGAACAGACATTTCTCCAAAGAAGATATACACATGGCCAACAGACACATGAAAAGATGTTCAAAATCACTAACTATCAGGGAAATGCAAATCAAAACTACAATGAGATATCACCTCACGCCCGTCAGAATGGCTATAATTAACAAGACAGGAAACAACATGTGTTGGAGAGGATGTGGAGAGAAGGGAACTCTCATACACTGCTGGTGGGAGTGCAAACTGGTGCAGCCACTATGGAAAACAGTATGGAGATTCCTCAAAAAATCAAGGATAGAACTACCATATGATCCAGCTATTCCGCTGTTGGTTATTTATCCAAAGAACTTGAAAACACCAATTTGTAAAGGTACATGCACCCCTGTGTTCATTGCAGCGTTATTCACAATAGCCAAGACTTGGAAGCAACCTAAGTGCCCATCAGGGGATCAATGGATAAAGAAGCTGTGGTATATATACACAATGGAATACTACTCAGCCATAAGAAATGATGAATTCCAGGCATTTGTGACAACATGGATGGACATTGAGGGTATTATGCAAAGTGAAATATGTCAGAGGGAGAAGGTCAAATACCATATGATCTCACTCATTAAATAGTCAATAATAACAACAACAAACAAACACCTGGAGACAGAGATTGGATTGGTGGTTACCAGAGGGGAAGTGGGGAGGGAGGAGGGCGAAAGGGATAGTTAGGCACATGTGTGTGGTGATGGATTGTAATTAGTATTTGGGTGGTGAACATGATGTAATTTATGCAGAAACAGAAGTATAATGATGTACCCCTGAAATTTATGCAATATTTTAAACCAATGTTACTGCAATAAACAAAAATAAATAAATAAAAAGAAGATGCTCTATTTATACACGATGGAGTACTACTCAGCCATAAGAAACGATGAAATCCCGCCATTTGTGACAACATGGATGGACATTGAGGGTATTATGCAAAGTGAAATAAGTCAGAGCGAGAAGGTCAAATTCTGTATGATCTCACTCATTAAGTAGTAGATAATAACAATAAATAAACACAGAGACAGAGATTGGATTGGTGGTTACCAGTGGGGAAGGCATGAGGGAGCAGGGTGAAATGGATAATTAGTCATATGTGTGTGGCGATGGATTGTAATTTGTATTTAGGTGGTAAACATGAGAACATAATGTAATCCATGCAGAAATAGAAGTATAATGATGTACACCTGAGATTTATACAATGTTATAAGCCAATGTTACCGCAATAAACAACAATGACAAAAAAAAAAAGAACAAGAGAATTAAATAGATGTAAGTGGTATAAAATTTGATACATGAACTTTTAAACATAATTATGTTTTTATGTATGTCAAATTAAAAGTAGTTCCACAAAGCTTTTTGGTAACTTGAAATCTTAAAACTATACTAAGTTAATGTAAATAATGGATATTTGTTGACTACCTAGATTATTTTTTAAATGAGATAAACTTTTGAAATACTTATTTTTGAAGATGTTTCTCTACGTTAGGCATCTAATTTCTTACAATAGAGAGAAAGTAAATATATTTGGATCTGTTAATAAAGATGATATTTGTTCTATGAAAAGTCATGTGCCTCTATAAAATTATGAAATGATGTATTCATAAATTTTCTACAGAATGATGGTATGTAGCAGTCAGTTAAAAGTTGCTTAATTTCTAATTTTCTCTGTAAAAGAAAGATGTATTATGGTTCAAAATTCTAATCAAAATTTGCAAAGGAAACTAACAGGACTAACAAGGGTAAAGAAAAAAACTTATTATGCAAGGAAAGTAAGATTTTTTTTCATAAGGAAAGGTTTAAAGGATGTGTTTTTGTTAAGGGTAAAAGAGAGTTACTTTGCCCTAAACAAGAATTGTTGGTTGTTCTAGAATGAAGAAGAAGAAAACAGTAATAGAAAATCTAAATAAATATTTAAAAAAGAAAAGAAAAAGTTATAGAATGTTTTCAGGAAGGAATCTTGGAAAAGAAATGCTATCTTATGTGGTCAAAGCTGGCAAAGATTGGGTCAATTTATTTATAAAGTTTTTTTTAATTAACCTTAAGATAAATAGTGCACTGATGAAAATCTAGAATTTGGTTCTTTCTGTACTAAACCACCAAGTTTTCATAGATTAATAGTTGGCTATTAATAAGAAACAGTAAAAAAGTTTTCCTTTACCTTTCAAATATCCTGCCTAGGAAATCAAGGCATTGGTCTACAGATAACGTCCAATGCTTCACGTTGTCTTTATTCTCAATATTAAAAGAGCTAGAATTTTTACAACTATATAACTTTCCGTATTTGCCTCTGAAATCTTTTAATTGTCACTCATAAAATGGATAACTAAGTATTTTTTCACAATGATCTTATTTAGTCAAGTGTTCAAACCTTTTGATTTTTGACAACTTCCCAAAGCAAATTGTAAATGGCATTATTTTGAACTCAAACTAACATTGAGATTTCTCTGAAGGACTCTGGAAAATCTCAACGGATTTGTCCCTTCCTTGTAAAAGGGAGACACTACATTAATTAGGTATATTTGGTAAGTTAACATATGTGGGAGAAGTGTCAAATCAGAAGTGGTAATAAATCTTTGTAGGTTATATGTGTGTGGATATATTTTACTAATATAACTGTTGCAGAAATTATACAAAGTTCATGGAAATCTATCAATACACCCCTTGCCTCCTTTGCTGAGGGCCCCGTTTCAGGAGCGTTTACATGGAATATATATATCTTCTTGTTTTTTTGCCCATTGAAAGAGGTCTATTCACATACCTCTTCCGCAAATTTCATTGTCACCGATTTTCCAATCACCTTTCTTTCAAGTCCCAACCGTCAAGTCAAAACATTGGTCAGAGCTCATGAAACAGTATATAAGCCACTTCTATTCATTTCTCCTTCCAAAAAAAGTAAACAACCATGTGCACTACACAAATTTCTGCGCAGTGGGATAAATTCCCTTCACCACTATCCTACAGAGATGTCCCAGAAAGGCAGCTTCCACTTTCAGGTGGTGACATAATATTATACAGAACCATAATTAACCAGACTCACATTTTTTTTTCTTTGTCAACTGATTGAAGGGAGTTCTCCATGAGACCGTAAGTGCAGCTTGGGAGACAGAAAGCTGTGTAGCAGGTGTAAGGACTATGGGCATTTGAGCCACTTCTTCATGTAACTTACTTGTGCCTGCAAGGCATGCCATGACCCTGTCACATGTGTACCAATTTTATTTCCAGATACAGTACTTCAGTGCACTCCCAATTTTATGACTTTCTGGGTCATATAACACCCAGTTCATGATGGGAATTTCTGATCACATGGTAACTTGGTTGCCCATAGTCAAGCATTCTGTCTCTGGTAGACTCAGGTGCAGCTAAGATTTGTTTCTCAAAAGCATAGTAGACATCTGAAAATGATAGCAAGACCTTGATCCAAATTTCTAAATACCTGACCTGTGATTCACCTATTGGGGCTGCCAAACGCTCCAAACAAAAATATGCCAATGAAACTTGTAGAACCATTAGGTCTGCTGAAATATATGACCCAAGTGGAAAGGCAGCTTGTACAACAGGCTGGATCTGTTGCAGAGCCTTCTCCTGTTCTGGGTCCCACTTAAATCGAGCAGCTTTTCAGGTCACTACATAAGTAGATGAGAATCATACATCCAAGTGTGGAATATGTTTCCTCAAAAATCCAAAGAGGCCCACAAGACATTGCTCCTCTTTCTTGGTTGTAGGAAGGGCCAGTTGCAAAAACTTATCCTTTACCTTAAAAGGGATATCTGGACAATCCCCACATCACAGGACTCAGAAATTTTACTGAGGTATAAGTCCTTGATTTTAATTGGATTATTCCATATCCTTTAAACACAAATGTCTTACAAATGAGTCTAGAAAAGTTGCTATTCCTGCTCACTAGGTGCAATCAGCATAATGTCATCAATATAATGGACCAGTATGATATATTTTGGAGGGTAAAAGTGATCAAGATCCCTGAAAATCTAAAGTGTGACATAGAGCTGGAAAGTTAATATAACTCTGAAGTAGGACCATAAAGGTATACTGTTGGCCTTACCAGCTGAAAAAAAAATGTTTCTGGTGGGGATTAAGTTAAGTATGGAGAAAAAGTCATTTTCCAGATGAATAGCTATAATCATGGTACAAGGGGATGTGTGAATTTACTCAAGCAATAAAACCACATCTGGTATAGCAGCTGCAGTTGGAGTCACCACTTGGCTAAGCTTATGATAATCGACTGTCATTCTCCAAGATCCACCTGTCTTCCACACAGGTGAAAGAGAAAAGTTGAATGGGGGTTGGTGGGAATCAATACCCCTGCATCTTTTCAAATACTTGATGTTGGCACAAATCTCTGCAATCTCTCTAGGAATGGGGTATTTCTTTTGATTTACTATTTTCCTTGGTATATATCATTTTAATGGCTTCCATTTGGCCTTTCCCACCGTGATAACCCTCATCTTGCAGGTCAGAAAACTGATGTGGATATTCTGTTACCCGCTGAGTATGTCTATTTCAATTATGCATTCTAGAATTGGGGAAATAACCAGGGGCTTGGTCTAAGGAACCACTGGACCTACTGTGAGATGGAACTGAGCTAAAATTCCATTTATTATCTGACTCTCAAAAGTCCCTACTCTGACCAGAAGGGCACAGTGAGGTTTTGGTTTCCTAGGAACCAAGTAAGTTCAGAGCCAGTGTAGTATTCCAGAATTGTCTGATTATTTCCTTTTCCTCAATACACAGTTACCCTAGTAAAAGGCAGTAAGTCCCTTTGGGGAAGGCTGGGAGAAAAATAAACAGTATATATTTTGTGTAGTGGGTAGTATACTGGTATCCTTCATCCAGGGGATCTGGTCACTTCTGCATTCAGGGGTTCTGGGTCTACAAACCAGCTCATGCCTGTGAATTGATTGAGAGGCTGAGACTGTCTGTTTCTATGATTCAAGATAGACTTTTGTTCATTTGTCCTAGAACCTTTCTGTTGATACTGATCAAGTAAGAATTTAGTAGGTTTTATATTTGTTTTACTTTTAGGAAAATCATGACTGACTAGCCAATGCCATAGGTCTGTGTCAGTCGGACTATTCTGACTGCTGCTTTGACTCTGAAGTCCATTACAGTAACCAAAACACCTTGCCCTTAGTGATTAAGTGAACCCAGTTGGCACCTGAGACTCTGGGATCCAATTATGTTTAGATTCTCCAATTGAGTTGCTGTGGTTTCAATTATAAGGTTTGGCCTGCAGAGAACAGCAATCAAAGTTCTTCAAGGATGCCTGGGTTCTAATTCCAAATTATTTTGTCAAAGTATTGGTGAACCTGTGTCTTTTAGACATTCTCAGTGTGGTTGAATAGGTCTTTAATGACAAATCTACTCTAACATTACAATCTCCCTAAGATTTTGAATTCCACCCTCTGCATTAAACCAAGGGAGATCCAGTATGTCCATATCACTATGATGGCCATCCTTTGATTCATGTTTCAGCTAACCAACCCAACAAACTGTTAGAGCACTTTCTAACTCCCCCTGCTGTACCTTAAATGCAGAATATCTGCTTAGTGCCCCATATCAAAAATTTTGGCCTGTTCCAACTTTATATTCCTTCCATCATTATACAACACCCTTAATATCCATCTCTACACATATTCCCAGATTTCTGGTTGTATAATTTAGAGAACTCAAGTCTTTCTTTAGGAGTGTAGTGCACCTCCTCATGGGTCTTCCGCTTGTACCTCACCTCTAGGGGCCTGATAGGCCTTGAGTCTAGTCAGCGGTGGTAACTGTCTCAGGGGAGTCCATTGCCATTTCCTCAAGCAATGCAGAGTTAACACCCTGAGACAGAGGTATAAAGGCTGATAACACTGTGGATTAGGAGGCTGCTACCCCTTGGTGGAGATGCCACTTCCACTGAGGTTGGGGAGAACAGTTACACTTGCAAAGAAGACTCATCCAAAATTAGGAGTTCAATGTCCCCTGTTTCATCAATGTCTTTCCACATATCCACATCCCACATTAAAGTATCCCATTCTTTCTAATCAATGCCCTCACTTTAACAGTAGACACCCTAGGAGACTCAAAGTCAAATTGCATTGAAATTCAGCTCATAGCAATTGGATTTTTAGTAATTCCCATTTTGACAGGACATAAGACATATATTTATATGTATATATTTCTCATAGATACAAAGAACAGATTGCTGATTGGTGGTTGCCAGAGGTGGGGGAAGGAGGTGGGAGAAATGGTGAACTGTTTTTTTGTTGTTTTGTTTTAGTTTAAATAAATTGAATTTTTAAAACTCAGAAAAAGCTCAAAAAAAATTCTATATGTGCTAGAGAATAAAAGATGGATAAAATAAGGAGAAGTAAGAAAGGGCTTGGGGCGTTGATGTCTGATCTGGAGTCCAATCCTAACATTGCTGGGTATGGTTTAACTCAGTATCTCTTAACCCCAGGTTTCTGATCTGTTAAATGAAAATAATCTTCACAAGGTCTAAAATAAATGATGCATATAAGTCTGCTCTCTCTTTCTACACAGGTCTCCACAACTCTGCTGCCTAGTTCACTCCCGTAGACCTATAAGGTTTAATTTTAAATGCCCCTTCCTCAGGAAAGTTTTCTTTGACCCTCCAAGACAAGGCTAGACCCATCTGTTATACACCCCAATAGCACCATGAACTTGCCCTTTTTTGCACTTACTACACTGGTAATAAAATATAGTTGCGTATTTATAACTGTTTAATGCCTATCACCCCCACTCAAACTTATGAAGGCAGGGACCATGCCACCTTGGTCATCACCGTATCCCCAGCTTCAGGCACATGGTTGCGATTCAATAAATATGTTTGTAATGAAGTTGAATAGTTGAATGTGCTGGGGAACACATACCTGGCACAAAACAGGCCTTTAGTAAATGAAGCTTGTAATCATTACATTGTTTACTGCCAGTGGTACAAAAATATTTTCCGTAATGAAAATCACTGTCAGTAATAGTAAAGATTAACCACAACTTGGATTTATGATGATCGCTCCCAAGTTCTCTTGCAGTTTCCAGCTTTTCTGGCTTCATCACCTTCTCAGAGCAAACACTACCTGAATGTCCACCATTTTTACTGTATTGTCCTGTTTATCTTCATTGCCTAATATTACTCTGCTAAGTAGATCCTGAGGTTCCTCAATGCAGTACCTGCCCTGTTTCTTCTAAATGCCTGACTTACTAAACTTGTGAGATGGAGTTTGAATGACCCAAACTCATCATCAATTACAAATTATTATAACCTTGCACTGGCCCAGTTTCCAAAATACTCATATTCCTCCTTTCATTTAACCTTCACATTATACTCATTTTGTTGATTAAAAAACTGAGATTCATTAATGAAAGTGGAGTACCAAAGTCCCACTGCAAACGATTTAAATTGGGGATCTCACACTAACTGCCCTTAGGGACTAGACAGGAATACAGTGTGCTGTTGGTGGGGGGAGGTGTGGGGAACTAGAGGATCCACATAGAAAGAGGAGCAAAAAGAAAAACACAAAGTATCGTAAATGGATTTACTTAGCTCCTTGATTCTTGTAAGTGGTTGATTACGAATACCCAATCCAGATATTTTGTGTAACTCTAAAAACAATTCTCACCAAGGATTAGTGCTCAGTTTACTACTGGAAATAGAATCATCAGTTTCCTTTAATCTAACAAGATTAGAGAGTCAATTCCAGGAACCCCAGATATAATTCAGAAAACACATCCTTAAAATTCTTTTCAACTAGAACCTCTCTCAGTTCCAAAATCTTTATAAGTCAGGATTCTTCAAAAAAACTGAACAAATAGGATGGATAGATGATAGATAGATAGTTAGGAAAAAAGAGGAGATTTCTTAGAGGAATCGGCTCAAGCATTTTTGGAGGCCAAGGAGTCCCACAAACCTAACTTCTGCAAGCTGGAGAAGCAGGAAAGCCTATGGAATAATTCAGTCTAAGTGTGAAAGCCTGAGAACCAGGGAGTCTATGGTGTAGCTTCTAGGCCAAGGCCAAAGGCCCGAGAACTTGGGGTCCACTGGTGTAAGTTGCATGTCCCCAGAACCAAGAACCAGAAGCTCTGATGTTAAAGGGCAAGAAAATCTGGACACCCCAGCTCAAGAACAGGAGAAGGAGTAAGCCCTTCCTCCACCTATTTGTTCTCTTCTGGCCATCAATGGATTGTATGCTGCCTGCCCACGTTGATAAAGGCAGATCTTTTACTCAGTCTACTGAATCAAAGCTTCCACATAGGGGGGTGGGAGGAGGGCAAAAGGGGTGATTAGGTACACGTGTGTGGTGATGGATTGTAATTAGTTTTTGGGGGGTGAATATGATGTAATCTACATAGAAATCAAAATATAACGAGGTACACATGAAATTTATATAATTATATAAACCAAGGTTACCACAGTTAAAAAAAAATAAAAGCTTCCACAAACACCCTGCCAGACAGACACACCCAAAATAACGTTTTACCACTCTCTGGACTTCCATTAGCCAAGTCGAGTTGAAAAATAAAATGAACCATCGCATGCCCATCTTTTTTCAACTTGGCACCTGTATGTGTCATTTTAAACCATCCTAAATCTACAAATAAAGAAAATATTGAGGTCATAATTCTATCTAGCATTAATATCCTGATTACAATCAAAAACATGCTAACTCCTTCCCCAGAAGAGGAGATAAAGTCCTTGAATGATATTTACTCTTCTCCTAAATATCCCATAGCATATAGTATGATATAAAATTCACAGTACTTAAATACTGTGATATAGAGTCAATGCATCTCATGTGCACGATAAGGGAGTAAGAGAGAATAGAAAAAATATATTTGCTTAATATATGTATATATACACACATATGCATATCAAAGTATGGAGGAATACTCAAGACAGATGCAATCCTTGTTTCTGTAACTGGTCATAAGTTTGTAGCTGGATTTATAACTACCTTCTGCTGTTACTCATTCTGTATTACCTTTGCTTCAGCAAGAACTTCAGCTGGTCCTGATTCTTTACTGGTGGTGTGACCCAAACCTTCATTCCTGAAGCATCTGAGCCATTTCTAGTCCTGCTTGAAATGGGTTGTTGTAGTTTTCCATTGATTTTAATCACAGGGAATTGTAATACTGAGACACTCTGAGGAATCTTCTGTGTTCCAAACACACTCTTTTTTACCTACATTATGGAGTAGCAGTCCAACTTCACTTTAATAGTGACAAAGATTTTTTGCTTAACCAAACTTTAATCAGGATACTGAACCACCCCCTAAGCCCATCTATGCACTTCCTTGTAAAATCCTTAGCAAGAACCCTTCTAAGTCAGTTTAGCAAGAGACTTTTATCTTACATAGCTTATCACCCTTAATATCTAATCAGATTTTTCATCTTCAACATGCACCAAGCAATGGCTGATTAGTCTGGCCTACCCGCAGCAAGAGTCCTCCTGTTAGGTCTGTTTAGACAGAATCCCCCTTACTCTTGATGTTTCCTCTTAATAACTTTTCATCTACTAAACCCATATAATCTACTAACTAAATATACAGGACCCTTGGCTGTAAGTTCACACTTGCCTATGCTGTATTCAGAATTGAGCCTGTTCTGTATTGAGGTCTCTTTTACCCTATTACAATAGTCCTGAATAAAATCTGTTTTTACCTATTTAACTACTGTCTGGCTATTATTTTTCTTTGGCAGTTATGGTGCCACTACTTGGATGAGATAAAATTCCTTACTCAACTCTTGTACACCTGGGACCCAAAATATGCACCTTTGAAGCTTCTGTCTTCACTCCTGACTGACTGATTAGGGATCTATTGGTGAGTCCAACTCCTAAACCATTTTTCCAGAAATGTTCTTCAAAACTGGTAGGGACAGATTTTGATTCTTAAGATTATGAGTATACTCTTGAACCTAGGTTAAGGTCTCAGACAAACAGAGGTTGGGTTAGAGTCCTAGGTTCACAGATGCAAAAATGTTGTATGCCACGTAAATAAATAATTTTCCTTATCAAATGAATTCTCATCAGAACTATAGCCAACACCATTTTAAGTCATTTGTCGTTCACAGACTGTGATTGTTTGACTTTGATATTTCTCTCAAAGCGTTTACAAACAGCTACGGTAAAGAATGCTCCATAATGGCATCATGGGAATAACTTTGAGACCACGCCTCTAGGCTGAGTAAGAATTTGCAAAAGAAATGAAGAAACTGTTGGATTTGTAAAACTGCTAACCCAAGATCTGTCAGAACAAGAATTAATTACATGGGCCTGAAAGAATTGATAAGAACCATTGTGAACTTTTAATGAATTTGTTTGAAACATTGCTGGTTTTTAATGTTTGTCTTCAAGATTAAAGGAAATCTTGTTCTCTTAAGCTATGTGTAGCTGACAGCATTTCGCTAAAGTATAGCTTTGTGAACAAAAATGCCACAATTACTTTTTCTTCCTACTTGATCTTTCAGAATTTGGAAACTCTTATTACATATATGTATTTTTATGTAAATATAATTATTTACATAAGTTCAATAAGAATCTGTTCTCCTTGTAACAGGACACAATTGGAAACATTGATTTTATTATCCAAGGCTTTGACTAGACTGTCTTTTTGAGAATGATGTGCATAAAATCAGATGTGACCAGACAGCTTTAAGAAATATAGGTTGACTATAAGAAGCCAATGTTTATAACCACTCCTATGGAAAAACCAGCCTGTATCTGTCTTTAGGGTCTCCCACCTTACAAGTCAGAAAGGAAAATCACCATCTGGCATGCCCAGGAATTTCAGGATATTTTCAGGATCTCTGGAAGAGAGGGATTCACCCAAATCTTTAGGTTTTGAAGGGAAATTTTGGTGGCAAGTTCTTTGTTTGGCCTCCTGAGAGGCTTTGAAAATTCTAATCCAAGATTTCTTATGAATAGTTCCAGCAAAGCAAACTCAAGAGACCTGTATGGTCAGTCATCATTCCTACTGTGCTTATGTAAATAATCAGACGAAGTTTAATAAAACTAGATTTATCTTGAAAACAAATTAGTCTTACTTTGATTATCTCTGATTGAATGGTAGTGAGTGTAGAGAGAAAAAATATTTCTATTTCAATGGAAAACTGTAATGTACCTGATGGAATAAATAAAAAGCAATAAGGAAAGTTATTACATTGAGGTGTATGAGGAAGCCATTTTGGTTTAAAACTGACTTTCCCTGACCTTGTTTTTCTAGAATGACCTGAAGTGGCCTATCAAGCATGTGTTGTACATCTGCTTTAAACATTTACAGTATCCCACAGCAAAGAATGCTGCCTTTAAAGATAGGGATGAATGCCTCCCTCCCATATCAGCATTTCTTTGAAGATAAGCATTTGTTCCCAGAAACCAGGGTCAGATTGACCTGCTGTACACAGCAAAACATCTTGTGACTGTAGTTTAAAGAAAAAAAAAAGTATTTCTATCATATTTTATGTATGTTCCTTGTTCCGATATATGTATATTGGAACATACAATGATGTGTGTTCCATATAACCATGCTGTACACCTCACTTCTCTGGAGTGCTTCTTTCCCTGGTAGAGGTTGCCTTTCGAAGTTATAGGTTCTCAGAATTGGCTCATGTATTAAACTTACCTCAATTTTGATCTACAGATTGATTATTGGTTATTTGCATCAACATAACCTTTTGGATTTCACATTGTAAATTTTGCCAGTGCATGCCAAGGCATGTATTTTTCTACTTTCCTTCAATATCTGGCTATACTCTCCAAACTAATATTTCTATTTTTTCTCTCTTCTGGCTAGAAATCACTGAGAACTAAAACTGCCCTTTTCATGAAGCCCTGCAAGCAGAGGCTGGATGACATGATAGAAACACAAAGAAAATCAGCACAACAGATTATATATGGGCAAACTTTGTGTCTGCTGCTAAGTATGCCACTCAGAAAGTTCACTGGAAAACCCAATGCCATCACCACAGACATTCAAATTGCAAACCAGAAAATTCAATACATTGTCACTGCTGTCCACACCCACTATCTAAAAATGCCTCAAACCCCAAATCAAGAAATTTTCTAAACAGGTTTCCTAGCACCATAAAGCATACCCTATACTACCAATTCTCAACATATTATTCAAAAGGTCCTTAATGAACAAAATTTGACCTAATAAGAAATGGACTTACATTGTTCTAAGGAAAGAAGAATGTCTCTTCTCTCCTTAAAACAATAGGACAAACAGACAAAGATTTTTTGTTTGACCAAGTTTTAATCAGGCTCCTGAATATTCTCCTAGGCCCATCTGCACACTTCCTTGTAAAATCCTCAACAAGATTCCTGCTAACTCGGTATAGCAAAAGTCCCTCATCCTCCGTATTTGATCACCCTCAATATCTCCTCAGGTTTCCATTTCTCCACCATCCACCAGGGATGTCTGGCCTGTCTTCAGCAGGAATTCTGTTAGGTCACTTCAACCCAAATTCCCTTATACTTCATGTTTCCTCCTATAATTTTGCATCCACTGAACCACCTCAGGCTTCTTGGCTATAAATTTCTATTTGTCCATTCAGAATTGACTTCAGTTTAATACTGAGGACTCTTTTTCCCTATTACAATAGTGCAGAAGAAATCTGTTTTTACCACTTTAACTAATGTCCAGTTGTGGCTATCTCTGACAGTAGTAAGAATCAGTCACCCTAGTCAGCACCCAGACTCCCTTCCTTGCAAGTTTATTCAGATGTTTGAGATGCACAATGTAGCCAAGTAGCAGTCTTAACTTCCGTTTAGGGGAATTATCATTTTATCTCCTGTTGGAAGCATTATTTACTTCAACAGAGCTTAAAGTCTTAGGAACAGGAAGCAAGAATATTGTTACTATGTCACTGAGGGTAAAAGTATATAATGCCCCTCCCGTTTCCTCCCTTTGATTCCTGGACTCTGAATCCTGGCTATAAGAGAAACAGTACCATATATTAGATGTAGATTCAGAGCATATATAGACTCTTGAAGAACCTTGCAACAACCCTGCAACATATTGCTGCCTTACTGGCTCTATAACAATGTCTTCTAAAGGCCTTTCTACCATTCTATCAAGCCAGCTACTTCAGGATGGTTGGGAACATGGTGTGACCAGAATTCCATAAGCATGGGTCCATTGCTACACCTTTTTCCCAGTGAAGTAAAGTTCTTAATCCCAAGCAGTACTGAGTGGAACACCATGAGAATGGATAAGGCATTCTAAAACTCCATGAATGGTATTTTGGGCAGAAGCACTGCATCAGATAAGGCAAATCCATATTCAGAGTATGTGCGTATGCCAGTAAGGACAAAGTTCTGACTCTTTTCTGGTGGAAGTAGTCCATTTAATGAACTTATCACTAGGTAGCTTGCTGAACAACTCAGGGAATGGTGCCATAACAGATACTTAGTGTTACTGCTGGCTGCTGGCAGATTGGTACCTCAGCCTTGGTGAAGTAAAGTATGTGTTTCTGAGCCCATATATAACCTCCATCCTTGCCACCATGGCCACCTTGTTCATGTGTCCATTGTCAATGACAGGGATGGCTGGGGAAAGAAGCTGACTGGTATCCATAAAATGTGTCATCCTATCCACTTGATTATTGAAATCATCATCTGCTGAGGTCACCCTTCAGTGAGCATTTACATGGAACACAAATATCTCCATATTTTTGAATAAGAGAGGTCTATCCACATGCCTCTTCCCCAAATTGCATTGGCACCAATTTTTCAATCGTGTTACTTTCAAGTCCCTGACCATATAGCCTGACCATTGGACATAGCCCAGAAATCAGTATATAATACCATGTCTGGCCTTTTCTATTTCCAGGAAATATGAGCAACTGGGTGCACTGCATGAAGTTCTCCTCACTGGGAGGAATTCCCTTCACCACTGCACTCTGGGGATATCCCAGAGAGAGGGTATAGTGCTGCAAATGTCCACTTTTGGATGGTACTTGCATATTGTGCAGAACCGTCTTTAAATCAGGCCCATGTTTTTTCTTCATCTGTCAACTGATCTTAGGGAACTACTCAGGAGGTCTTAGGTGTGGGCTAGGAGAGAGAAAGCAGAGAGGCAGGAGTTAGAGACCTAGGCATTTGTGACACTTCTTCAGGTAACTTACTCGTGCCTTCATAGCCTGCTCAGGCCCAATCATGTATTTACCACTTCCTGTTCATGATGGAGTATTACTGTGCATGCCTATCTTTGTGCATGATAGGTCAGATGGCATCCAGCTCATGATGAGCAGCTCAGGTCACACAGTTACTTGGTGGCCAATGGTCAAGCATTCGGTTTCTTCTGAGGCCCAGCACCAGGCTAAGATTTGTTCCAAAATGAGAGAAGTTATATGTGAATGATAGTATGAACTTACCTCAAAATCCTAAATGCCTGCACTGTGATTCTCTACAGGGGCTGCCAAGGCTCTAAACAGCATCTGTATCTGCTAATGAAACTTCAAGAACCTTTGGATTTGCTGGAATACATGGCCCAAGTGGCAAAGCACCAGCAGGTCTACAGTTTAGACCTGTTGCAGAGCCTTCTATACTTCTGGGCCCTACTCAAAACTGGCAGCTTTTCAGGTTAATGGATAAATGAGAAATGTGTTGCCTCCCAAATCCAAAAAGGTCCACTAGATGGTGTGTCTCTTTCTTGGTTGTAAGAGGGCCCAGATATTAAACTCATCCCCACTTTAAATGGGGTATCTGGACAATCTCCACACCACTGGACTCCTAGAAATTTCATAGAAGTATAAGGTGTCTGAATTTTGTTCAGATTTTTTCCATATCCCTGACACACAAATGCCTTACCAATAAGTGTAGCGAAGTTGCAATTCTTGTTCATTAGGTTCTATCAGCATAATTTCATTAATGTAGTGGACTAATGTAATATCTTTGGGAAGGAAATGATGATAAAAATCCCTGAAAAACAGAAAAGATACATAGAACTAAAGAGATCATATACCATTGTGTTAGTAGCGAAGGCGTATCAGATGCTGTACACGCTGAAGAAAAAAGCTTCTGGTGGGCCTTATGGACATGTGTGGCAAAAAAAGTCATTTTCCAGATCAATAGCTGCATAACGGGTAGCAAGGAGTGTGTGAGTTTGCTCACACAATAAAACTACATCTGGTAGCAGCTGCAGTTGAAGTTAGCATTTGGTTAAGCTTGCAGTAATCCACTGTTTTTCTTTACGATCCATCTGTTTTATACACAGGCAAAATAGAAGACTTGAAAGGAGAATGGCAAGAATCACCACTCCAGCTTCTTTTAAATCCTTGATGGTAGCACAGATCACAATCCTGCCAGGAATGTGATATTGTTTTTGATCTATTTTCCCAGGTATAGGCAGTCCTAATAACTTCCATTTAGCCTCTCCCACCATAATAGTCCTCACTCCACAGGTCAGGGAACCCATGTGAGGATTTTGTCAGCTAGTAAGTATTTCTATTCCAACTATACATTATAGAACTGGGGAAATACCCACAGCGGGGTTTCAGAGACCCACTAAACCCACTGTGAGATGGAACTGTGCTAAAATGCCATTGATATTCTAACCCCTATAAGTCTCTAATCTGACTGGAGGGCTACAGTGATGTTTTTGCTCTCCTAAAATCAATATCATCTCAGAGCCAGTGTCCAGTAGTCTCTGAGTGGTCTGATTATTTCCCTTCCCCCATTGCACAATTACTCTGTTAAAAGGCAGTGGCTACCCTTGAGGAAGGCTGGGAGAAAGATGAACCGTATAAATTTTTGGTAGTGTGCCATGTCCTTCCTCAAGGGGACCCGGTCTTCTTCTTATTCAAAAGATTCTGGGTCTGTATACCAGTTCAAGTCAGGGAATTGACTGAGGGGCTGTGACACACTATTTTTATAGTTCAAGTTAGACTTTTGTAGCTTGACCTAGTACTTTTCTGCTTATACAGTTCAAGTGAAAATTTAGTACACTTCCTATCCTTGTTTTAGGAACACCATGATTAACTAGCCAATGCCATAGGTCTGTGTGAGTTAGACAATTGTGAATGCTGCTTTGATTCTACCGTCCATTAGAGTAACTACTCCAATCTTGCCGTTAGTAGTTGAGTGGAGCACTTGGCCCAAATCCTCTCTAGGATCAATTACTCACACTGCATTTAGATTTTTCAATTGAGTGGCTATGATTTTCACTGTAAGGCCTGGCCTACAAAGAAGAACAATCATGGAGCACTTCAAGGATGCTGATGTTCCACTCACAAATATATTTCTCACAGTACTGGTGAAAGGTATGTCTTCTGGATCCTCTCAGTGTAGGTGAATAGGTCTCAATGACAAATCCACACTAACATTCCAACATCTCTAAACTTTTGAATCCCTACTTCTACA